>NC_141562.1:2695000-3895000 GCF_036417535.1 Chlamydotis macqueenii
TTAACCAGGACTGCTGATAAATGATGGATAGTGGCTTGGCTATCTCCCACACCAGCTCCCTCAATACTCTTGGGTGGATCCCATCCGGCCCCATAAACTTGTGAGTGTCCAGGCGATGTAGCAGGTTTTTAATTGCTTCCTCCTGGATTAGGGGAGGTTTATTCTGTTCTCTGTCCCTGTCTTCCAGCTCAGGGAGCTGAATACTCTGGCGATAACTGGTCTGGCTAATAAAGACTGAGGCAAAGAAGGCATTAAGTACCTCAGCCTTTTCCTCATCCCTGGTAGCAATTTCACCCAATCCAATAAAGGATGGAGATTCTCCTTGGCTCTCTTTTTGTTGTTAATGTATTTGTAAATACATTTTTTTGTTATCTCTTACACCAGTGTCCAGATTGAGTTCTAGCCGGACTTGTGCCTTTCTAATTTTCTCTTTGTGTGACCTAACAAGATCCCTGTACTCTTCTTGAGTTGCCTGCCCCTTCTTCCAAAAGTGGTAAACTCTCCTCTTTTCCTGAGTCCCAGTAAAAGCTCCCTGTTCAGCCAGGCTGGTCATCTTCGCCACTGGTTCATCTTATGGCACATGGGGACAGCCTGCTCCTGCGCCTTTAAGACTTCCTTCTTCAGGAATGTCCAGCCTTACTGGACCCGTTTGCACTTTGAGACTGTCTCCCAAGGGACTCTCTGAACTATGTCCTGAACAGACCAAAGTCTGCTCTCCAGAAGTCCATGGTAGTGGTTTTGTTGACCCTCCTCCTCCTTACTTCACCAAGAATTGAGAATTCTGTCATTTCATGGTCACTAAGCCCAAAACAGCCTCTGACCACCACATCTCCTACCAGTCCCTCTCTGTTTGTAAACAGCAAGTCAAGCGTGGCACCTTGCCTGGTAGGCTCGCTTACCAACTGTGTCAGGAAGTTATCTTCCACACACTCCAGGAACCTCCTGGGCTCTTTTCTCTCTGCTCTGTTGTATTTCCAGCAGATGTCTGGTAAGTTGAGGTCCCTCACGAGAGTAAGGGCTTCTGCCAGCCACTTGTAGCATGCTTTTCATCTACCTCTTCATCCCAGTTGGGTGGTCTATAACAGATTCCCAGAAGGATATCTGCCTTGTTGGCCTTCCCCTTCATCCTTACCCACAAGCACTCAACCGTATCATCATAGTCGTTGAGCTCTATACAGTTGAAACACTCCCTAACATACAGAGCCACTCCACTGCCTAATAATGCTATGTTAGGAATGTAAATTTCACTTTTGTTCCCAGTTAGGATAGAAGATGCTGTAGATGTACCATACAATAGATAAAACCTTGTTTTATATTCCTAAAAAGGGTGGTGGGAAAGTGTGTGGGTTTTTTTCACAACTGGTGCTACTCAGCCCAGTTTATTAAAGGTATTTCAGTTGGCTATGAATCAAGTAGGCCATGTTAGTCTGTTTCTTGGTGAACAGCCATTAACACCTTTGCAATTAACACAGACTGAAACCAGACAATGGATGCTTCGTTTAAGTGAGATCAATCTCTTTAAAGTTTACATAAATTAGACCTCCATTTTTAGTGTCTTGTCTGAGAGTACCTTGCAATAAACAGTGTGGTAATTATTTAGTTATCTTAGAGAATGAAAATATGAGTGAACTCTTGACTAGTTTTGAGCATAACCCAGCAGGAATAGTGGTTATATCTAATCTGATATTTTGATCCGTATGACATCTGCATTAAAACTGGAAATCCAGTTGTCACCTATATATCTTTTTTCTTTTTTTTTTTCTTTTTTTTTTTCTTTTTTTTTTTCTTTTTTTTTTTCTTTTTTTTGAAGGGACAGTTATTCTTCCAAATGAATCTTCTCTGACTAAGTTCAAATGATAATGTCACTTAAGATGGCTCCAAAGGATGCATGACAATCAATGGATTTGGTTCTGTCACCAAACAGCCTAGAAGGGCTAACAGAATAGGATATTTGGGATCTGTCTTACCAACTGAAGCACATGCTACAGAATGTCAATATTAATGCCATAACAAATGTGTTTCCTCTAAGATGTTAAATGGTGAATGGGGGAACCTGAGGTAAGCTTTGTTATCCATCCCACCCAGAGGGAAAAGCTTTGACAAAGGGAATGGGCAGGCAACTGAGCTGCAACTGAGGTGACTGTAAAATTCCAAAGCTAATTCCGTGTTTGTGTGTGCTAGACTTACTACTTGAAAATTAATTAGTTTATCCCGCACTTTTGTCAAGGTACTTGCAGTTTTGCAGGTATCAGTTTTTTTACCATGCCTAAAATAAACATTGTTCATCACTAACTGGGAAACATCATTGACAATGAAGACTGAAAAATCACTCATTTTTTAAAAAAAATAAATTTATTCCTCTGTATCTCCTCACCTGAAAAAACCCCAAACCATTCTTCTTTTCCTGTGTCACAAAACCAACCACCAAAAACATTGGGTAGAAAAATCTTTATTCAGATTTGAAAGTTATTTCTTCCCTTAGGAATACCAGGATTCTTTTTGTTTGTTTGTTTTTTTGTTTTTCAAATATGTTTTTTTGCCCACATCAGGGAGTAGAAAAGTTACCTTCATGCTGGAAGGAGTTCTTAATTTTAACTGTACTCTGGTGTTCTTCTGCAATATCCCAGTCATTTTTAAGACTCTAGGAAGATGTCCTAGTTGTAAAAACCCGGTGGTGACACATGCATAGTAGAAAAGCTTTTTGCTAGTTGTTGAAAGCCAGACAAAAACATTTACTTCCCCTCCCTCTATTTTTGGCCCTTTTTTTTTCTTTTTTACTGAAGTAGGATTTTTTTTTTTTCTGTATATGCTGCTGGCAGCTATGTGTGAAGGTAAGAGTGGAAGTAGGACAGGGTGCATTTTCATTGTAGAACTGCTTTGAGCCACTGTGGAGGAAATTTCTCCTGTCTAGAAATTTCCTCTGATCTTCATCAGCATCTATGTTGGGGTGATTCTGACAGCAGTGGTTAGATGATTACTTTGTAGTCTTTTAGAGGTGTTAAGGGTTTATTTAGTGCTTGTGGATTGATAACTAATGGGCTTTGGGCTGTTTAAATGGAAATTTCCCACCATCTGATACTAAAATGGAGGCTCTGAGTGAAGCTTTTATCACTCTTTCACCAGTCTCATCAAGAACTTCCCTTTCCTCACTGGAAATGGAATTTCATGCTGTGTATTTCTAATCCAAGTGTTACATCAATCAGCAATCTAGTAGAAGTTTGTGGTTCTAACAAAAAGAGCATTTCACATGCTGTGAAGTGGTTGCCTAGTCTGACATTTATGTCTATCCCAGACCCTATGGAAACTACTTAAACTGGAACTTGCCTTCAGTTTACTATGCTCGACTTAAATAACTTGATATTAGACACGTTTTCACAGCTGGTTCTCAATGCCTTTCCTGCAATTAGACAGATTACGAGCAGGATGTATTTGATAAGTGGGCAGTATCCAAAGTCTGTGTTCCTTGTGTGGCATTAAAATGCCAGAGTAAACAAATCAGCAATGAGTGCAATCGCTAACCACAGCAAAAAAGAATATGTGCTTGTTGTACTGCACGTTTGTGTGGTCAGCAAATTGCAGTGCACTTGGCAAGGAGTCCATGCCCATTCAAAAATGAGGAAAATTAGGTACTAAGAGGTAAATTGTCCTGTTATAACGGGCTACAATTACAATCCAGTCTCCTGTATCTGCAGAAAGATTAGACAACATAATCTCCCTTTTACAAAAAAGCCCCCCCCCAAAAAAATCAATTATATGGTAGCGATTTCTTCACAAATAGAAGAAAACTGCAACCTTGAGATTTTTTGTAAACTTCCTGATTATTATTTGAACATTGGAACTATGGAAAAAGTGGGACACTTCAGGAAGTGGTACTGACATGTAATAGATGCTGCTCTTCTGTTTGCTGTTGGAACAACAGCCTAGCATGCAGGTAAGGAGCATTGCCATCGTGTCAATAGCATATTATACTGAAGTTCTGGCTGCATTTGTCCCCTGTAGTATTTTGTGGAGAAGTAGTAGTAAGTGTCAATTCTGGTGCCAATTCTGTGAGAAAGCAATCATGTAAATCCTGCTTTTTTTTTTTTAACCAAATTCCAAGTTTGATAATCACTTCCTATTGGAAGTCAGAAGTGGACACTGATAAGCTACATTTCAGCAGTGGCCCAAGAAACTGGAGTTTAGCTAAGACATTAGAGCAAATCTAATCTGTCTTGCTGGTAGACCAAGGGCAATGTTATTAAAGCCATTTTGCAAATATTCCTCAATTGACTTGGTTAAAATTTTGGAAGTATAGTGGACAAGAAGAGTTTCACAACACACGTGCCCATTGTGTTTTATACCTTTTTTGATTTAAAGATCTTTGATGTTGGCTTGGTTTGAGGTTTTAAGAAAATATGACTGTGCAGAAAGGCAAACTGTGGAAGTAAGACTGTTAACTATTATTTCTATAGGGAAAATAGTCATATGTATAAATATTATTCAGGATTTAACCGTGACTTTGATATTGTAGGACAAGAGTATGTGGCAGCTAAAGTTTGATTTGTTTCTGGGTTCATAATTTAGTTTGGTTTTTTTTTTTTAAATTTCTTTTGCTTTTGTGTTTTGTTCTTTTTTTTTTTTTTTTAGATTAAAAAAAGAGAAATGGGGAATTGTGAGGGGCTGGGTTTTTTTTTTAATTGCATAAAATATATTTTGAATGTAGCATGTGAGATTGAACTAAGTTTTTGCTTTCTGTGTTTCAGTTCCATTGTTGACCAGAAGATTTGAGGCAGTAGTTAATGTACATAATTTCTAATCCAGTGAGGTGGTCAGCATTCATAATGCTGAGACGAATTGTAGGGTTTTTTTTGCAGGATCAGGTCACAGATTTTTCAGTGCAACCTCAGTTATTGTAGTAGTTTCAAGAGCAAATGAATAAGAAAAACGTTTATTAAAAAAATATGATTTTTTTTTTTTTAAGAGTAGAAAGGCAAAGTTTTGGACAACTTTTTTTTTCCCCATTAAGATTTTAGTAACCACTGCCTCACATACTGACAGGGACATCAGTGCTGTCTGCATTTTTTCTTCAAAAGTTTTATGTCTCCTTCCTTCAGAAGAGTAATTTTTGAGGCAGCCATGACAGCTCTGTCATGTCACTCACACCTCTAAATTTCTCTTTCTGTTGTCAGTCAGCAGACAGCAGTCACAGTATCTTGATGATCGTGATTGATGACAAAATATGTGAGAATTGTAAAAAGAGCATTGAATATTATGTCTAAACCAATCATTTTATGCTTTTATTTTTGTGAGTACAGTAAGAAGTTAGAAAAGCACCTGTTTACCTGTAGGTCTTACAATTATTTTTGGCATTATATAGAATGGCATAGATATACCTATAGATATATCTATAAATATTTTTTTTATCATAAAGTACTGAAAGTTGTCTGCACATTTTGTCTCAGTTAAGTATTTATGATATTTTGCCAGTGTTTCACTGTTTTTCAAGTTTCCTTTTAAATTACTAATTTCCTATCAAACTCCAGGACTTAAATGATAAGCAAGAGGAGAGGAATAGCAAAAATAATCTGAGTCTTATTTTCCTTGAAAGAGCTTTATTTGTTCTTGGAAAGTAAAACACATCAATTATATTGCAAATAAATAAAACACATATATGTGGAAAGAGAGATGGCAATTGGGCTTTCATGTCAGCAAAATTTCTACACAGAATGGGAGAGAAAACACCAAAGACAGCATTTTTTTTTCCAGTCAGTCTTGTGCATTAAATTTATTACAAGTTATTTTTGGGAAAAAAGAAATGAAGATCTATGAATCTGAGTGCTGTCCAATGGCAACTGGATTTTTCCATTTAAATGAACTAATCTCCTGCTGAACTTGGAAAATCAGCATATTTCAGTAGCTGGTGGTGTGCCTGTTAAACAGCAATATTTGAGGCCATCACTTGCACTCCATTACTACTACGTTGTCTATACTGATGGCTATAGTCTTGTTTGTGTACAGGTGTCTATATATAGTATCTGTGTTCTATGTTTTTTGACAACTATATTAGGCAAAAGGACTATTTTTGCTGTGTACGATGATTAGTTGTGTGAGAGTTCAGTTATTTATTGCTTGCAAGTGGCATAGCTATGTAGGCAAACTGTTTAATGGGAATACAGTCATACTATAAAAAAGGAAGTCTTGCTCGGTGTATAACTTATTCTGAGCAGGGAACTGATAATAGTTGTACCTGCAAAAGATCTCTAACTGATACAAGCTGCATGTCCAGAAGGACGTTGATTCTAGAGGTGATATTCTGGCAGCTATACTGGCAAACCCTTTTATATCTGAGTTGTTTTATCAGGAGAGCTGTCGTGTTACCTACCAGAGTGCAGTAATTATTAAATGTGGGTCCTGTGGAGACTGGTGAAGGAAGGCACCTTCTAGATGATAGCTGGTAAGAGTTACAATCTAGGATTTTCAGAGGGCTCGGAGATATTTACCTACACCTCTAGGGATGAGAAGTGAAGATACAGGGGAGAAGCCAGCAGATTCCAGTAAAATTTTTGAAGAATGCTGCTAAGTGAAGGAGTAGAGATTAATCTTTTCCATTCAGAATAGGTCTTAAAAGTGTCTCTGGCCACAAATTTAAAACATGCTCTACTGTCATCCAGAGATAACTTGAAAAACTAGTCTTTGCCATTTGTTTAAAGTGAACATTGTGCGCAGCTTCAACGTGGGGCATAGATTCCCTGTCTCTACTGTAATGGGAATGGCTTGTCAGGAGTTATTTTGTCTCTTTCTTCGAGCTTTCTCTGGTTTCAGTCCTTATCCTGGCTGAAAATTGAGGAGTTTGTGAAATTCATGTTGTGAGGTTAGATAAAAGGTTTATCTGTAAGACAATATAAAAATATATTCTACTTTTAGTAGCACATGTGGGTTGGGCTGGGCTACAAAATTGAGGACTGAATTGTGTGTGTTCTATGCTAAAAGATGTGTGGCTCCAGGAAAATCTTACTGTTTTCAGTTTCTTAGATTGTTTGCTTCGGACCATTTGCAGAAATGCAAAAAAAAAAAAAAGCCCCCTTGAAATATCCTTGTAGTTTTTATAAAGAACTCCCCTATTTATCTGGAAACAGCAAGGTGGCATTTTACTTCATAATAAAGTAGTCAAATTCAAGAAATGGTAACATTACTAATGACACATATACAGTTGAAAAAAAAAAAGAATGTTAAGTGAGTGAATACAAAAGGTGAATCTAAGACACATGAATCACTGAATATTCTTTGGCACAAAAATTACTTACGAAGTTGTTTAAAGATATGAACAGAAGGGTTGGGGAAAAGGAAATTTGTTTAATATTGCTATTCAATTTTATATTCAAATTGTAGAAATCTGGTTTGATCATTTTTTTTTGAACATGGAATCCTGGGAAATATTTTGTTTTCCCTGAGAGCCAAGACAAGGTATTTATTTCAGGTTTTATTAAATGAGTTATAAATTTTCCTAGCAATTTACTCATAGCTCAAGAGGTTTAATTTGCATGTGTTGCCTTTTACAATATGCTTTTCGTAATGTTGCAGATGCTTCTTCCCTAGCTTCAGTAAACAACAGGCAGTTGGCCAGATTTTTGACTGAACGTTTGCCAACTCTGGGAAATATTCGTTAACTCTCTAGTGGCCACTGAATGATTTTTAGCCAACTTCATCCGAAAGAATCTGTGAAGATTAAAAATAATATGAAATAAAAAATAAGATACAAACCCAGTAATTTACTGAACACAGGGAAAGAGATTTCTTTCTGCATTATAATAAATTCAGATTGTCTTTTTTAAACATTTATTTCCAAAATAGATTGTTTTCAGAAATGTATTTGAAAATTGATGATTATGATAATAATAATAAGTATTTCTTCCTTCAGATTAGTGAAGATTCTTTATTCCTGGATGCACTTAAGTACAAAGAGATTTACCTCTGATGTTCTGCTCTAATTATGAAAAGCCCACAAGGAGAATTTATTCTCCAACACAGTAATCCAGTCTGTAGCAGGGCTATTTTGCAGGTGGGATGGCAGGTTGTTTCATGAGCAATGGAGGTAACACGCTCTGGTTTCTTGTCGATTTATGCCCTAGAGTTGTTGATGCATTAGAGCTCTGCTCCCATCTCTGTGTCCCCTGTGGTGCTTTCAGCTTTCTTCCAGGATTCTTAAAAAGTTTTTGGAGCTGTCTCTTGAGCAAGTCATGTCATATTCTCTTCCATTGTGGAGCTACCTGCTTGCTGATTGTTTAGCTGCTGCCAGTGTAATGTGTGGTGACCAGAAGTAAGTTTTTTTCCCATTAGTGAGAGCATCAGTAGTGTTTCACTGTCTCATTCAGCCTGTCATCATCGTGGTATTTCTAGGAATGTAGCATGATTTCAAACTTGGTTGAAGTTGGTGAATTTGTCCCAAAGCTATGGTTCAAAAGATGGATGCAAGGATGACTTTTCAGCATATTTTGCATAAGGACATAAGGAAATGAGGCCAATCATGAATAAAAAAGAAATGTCAAATATCTTCAACATCTTGCATGACATGCATTTGGAAATAATTACAGGTGGTCCCATGATTAAAAGCTGTCAGTGTAAGTGGCGCAAAAGGACACGCTGAAGGAATGTGTTCAGTTTGAATTACCTGACTTGACATTCCCTACACTTGAAAAACTGTGGGTCTGTGAACACATTTTGGATAACTGTTTTGAACAGATGATGGTAAATGAAGCGTGATGCAACATCCATTGAAAGGGGATGACATATAAGAAGTGGAAAATTCTAGATTCTTTTGGTATTTATTCAGGTTGCCCAAGGCTCTTTCTTTGGGTATCTGAGTGTGTTTGTGTTTTTATTGGTATTACTTTTTCAGCTTTGGGCTGAAATTAAATACAGTGAAGATAGCACATTGACCCATGATTCTTCATGTCTGATCCACTGCTGTATTCCTCAGGTTCATTCAATCATATTACCTCTTCCATAGAGTTCCTTCTTTGTGCACAAGTATCACACACAGTACCTTCAGACTGTAATGGACTAGGAGAAGCCAAGTATTCCAAGTTGTGATTTTACAAGTTTAGTGTTAGAAAAGTTACCTTGTAGTTTCTCAAGCAAATTTAAAGTGAGGCTCAAGCAGTGCCACTGTTAGGATACGGAGAAGATGAGTATCAGATTATTTGTTCTGTCTTTCGTACTAGAAACATGGTGCATTGCTAGTGTGATGTCATAAACTGATGTCTTAGTGCGTCCTGCAGGAATTATGTGCCCTTTTATGTTTCTAACAAATAGCACCTATGACCCATTGAATTTCACTTCGACTGGATGAATCTGTTTTCCCCAACATTTCTCATTTTCTGCTTCCCTCTGTCTTTTTTCCTTATGTGATACTGGGGAGGGAGGAGTGTTGCTTAGCAACCAGTCTGAAACGGTCAATATAGGTATAAATATTAAACCTTTTCAACCATGGTAAGTTTATGGTAGAAATGGAAAAGTGTTCCAGGTTTTCTTAATGAAAATTGAGACAAAGCAGTAATATAAATCCTTTTTGATAATCAGGACAAAATTTGGGACCTCAGTTTCTTTAAGTTTGACTCCTGTACATGGAGAAGGAAACTTTTTCTTCTCTGGTAACTAAGAGGATGTCCATGCAGAGCCTCATGGACCTCCAGTGTGGTATTTTCTGTGAGTGGATTGGTTTGAGGTTTTTTTTTTAATTGTGTTAGACTCCAAGACTGTAAGTTTGGAGATTGATACTCAGTCATGTCTTATCACTACTTACTACAGAAATAGAAATGTTTCTTTTTTTTTTTCTAAATGTTTTTGATGTCCTTTATAATTTTAAAATGAGGACAGTAGAAAGTACAGTGCGTCACTATGTGTTAGCCTACTGCAGAAATTATGTAAGAACAATAAACCCCACTATTGTGGTTTAATGCTACTGCTGAAGAGGGAGAAAATGTGTGCCATCGCGCACATGGTTTGCAAAGTGTGTGTATGTATTACTTTAAGTGAATGCTTGATTTCATTAAGGCATTTTCATTATAATACTCATTAAATCTGATCTTAAGAGAAGTAGAGGGACTTGAAGTTACAGGTAACCACTGTGATCTACCTCAAGTAAGCAACTGAAAAGTGTGTCCCACAGTATGCATTTATTTAGTAATATTGTGTTAGAGGCTAGAAGACTCAGTCAGGACCAAGGCCAGGGTTTACCTAGGCACCAAGCTTTCTGTGCCCCATAAGATGAGGAGAGTGTGTGAGTAGTAAAATAACTTGCCAAAGATAATTTATTAATAATTTAATTACAGCAATAGAAGCCTGGCCTCTGGCTCTCAATGTCCCAGTTGCCCAGCCCACCCTTCTCTGTTCAGGCTGCATTGCACAATTTGGGGCTGTCTGCCTTGTGGATGTGCACGGGTTATTGATCTCAAGCGTTACTGATTGCGTAAAAGCGTGTCATGGTTTTGTTTAGTAAGGAGGGCCTAAGGTGGTAGCTTCTGTAGGAAACTGCTAGAAGTCTCTCCCCTTTGTTCAGTGGACTCAGCTGGGCCTAGGGCGGACCCGCTGCTGGCCAAGGCCGAGCCGATTGGTAGCAGAATGTTCCATGATAATGCCTCTGCAATAATGTATTTAAGAAGGGGAAAACAGGAGGAAAAAAAAAAAAGAAAAAAAAATGAAGAGAAGATGTGAAGAAGCTGAATGGGGGCAGAGGCACAGAGAGGGAGGAGCAGGCCTCATGGGCCTTGCAGGCCTCACCCTCTGGCCTCTCGCCAGGCAGCCGACTGGGCACGACTCGGCCTGGCCCGGCTGCAAGAAGTGGAGAGGAGATGAGCTGGATGATGTGGAGAGATTCTGAGAGGCGTCTGCCAGCCTGTTGTGAAGTACTTTTCTTGTGAGAGGAATGGCTGCAGATGCCAAGGTCAGTGAAGAAGGAGGGGGAGGAGTAATGCAGCTCCTGGCCAAGATTCCCCTGCAGCCTGTGGTGGCGACCTTGGTGGAGCAGGTTGTCCCCCTGCAGCCCATGGATGTCCATGGGGGAGCAGAGAATCCACATGGAGCCCGTGAAGGACCCCACACTGGGGGAGGTGGATGCCTGAAGGCGGCTGTGGCCCGTGGAGGGCCTGCCGGGGCAGCTGTTCTGGAGAGACTGCACTCTGTGGAAGAGATGACCCACGCCAGAGCGGTTTCACGAAGGACTGTGGCATATGGGTGGGACCCCATGATAGAGCAGGGGAGGAATATGAGGAGTTCTTCCTCCGACTATGAAGCAGCAGCGTAAAACAACGTGTGATGAACTGACCCCAGCCCCCATACCCTCTTCCCCACCCTCTGCCACTTGGGTGGGGGGGGCAAGGTAGTAGAGATAATGTTAAGCCTGGGAAGAGGGAGAGGTGGAGGGAGGTTATTTTGTTCTCTGTCTCATTATCCTGCTGGTTTTAGTAATAAATGAATAGTTTTCCCCAAGTCGAGTCTGTTTTGCCTGTAACGGTAACTTTAAGGATTTTCTTCCTGTCCTTATCTCAAACCTCGAGCCGTTTTTCTTATATTATCTCCCCCTATTCTCTTGGAGGGTGTGGAGAGTGAGAGAAAGACTGCGTAGTCTGGTCCTGATTGGGGCTGAACTACGACAAGTGTAAGGTGGAAAATAATTGGAAAAAACATGTTGGTCTGCTAGCTTCAGATCTATCTGGAAGTTGTTCCTGGAACACAGTGTTTATTGAAATAGTATGTGCAATCATATTCCCATCATTTCATAACAAGGAAATTAAAATGTTTAAGATTTTTCAGTGATATTTTCTTGAAAAACACTGTGTGAATTTTGATTGATATGACACTTTAAAACTATAACTGAAACTGTATTTGTTACAAAGGTATGACCACTGAATCAATTTCTTTAGTATATATTTCTTTAGATTTGCATCATTAATATTCATGGAGGAGTATCTTTTACACTGTGCTGCAGTTTATACTAATGAGAGTTCATTTGCCTTCATATTATTAAATAACTTTTTTTTTTTGTATTGAAAAGATAAAATGAAGCAGGATTGTTCATATCCTGCATAGAACTGTAGCAATGTGCAGTTTGCTATCTACTGCATTTACAAGCAGTAAATACATGAATAAAAAAAAAAAATGTAGGAGGCAGGTTTTTCCATTGATTTTCACAGACACAGATTGCCATTGTTATAACAAATTTAATAGGGAGATAAAAATTTGCTTGTATTTGACAGCTGTTTAATGCAACAACTGGTGTAGTCTGTATTATTTTTGAAGATGATCAGAAGGTGCAACACCACTTGTTAACTCAAAATTTTTATATATGTATTTTAGGAATACATTCAATCTTATTGTATAAAACATACTTCTGAAACTATTTTCTGTATATAACAGTTCAGGTGCTTGGCTCAGGCTGTATGTTTCACTGCAAGTCTATTCACAACCATCAACGCTTTTCTAAAATAGCAATTAGATGCTGTTTAGAGTTTTCTCCTGCATCTATCCTGCAGTCATGCACATATTTAACTGGATATACATGACTAATCTCTTTGAGGAAATTGGGAATTACTCTAATAAGTAGACATTTAGAAGACACGTGGCTTTATCATAGCTTTGTTGACTTACATCCTTTATTGGTTTCACTGAAGGAAAATTCATGGGCAGCCTGAATTCTGCCTAGGAGCCCATTAACAGTGTTTCTGTTTTGGCTGTCTCTGGTTTTTCAGAGGAAACTTGCCAAAATGCAACTGTCAAGGGCTTAAGCTATCGGAATGTGGATGCTGCCTCCTTAGAAAACTATCAAGGTCTTGCTTTTGAACCAAAAATTTTGTATTTTCCTCCAGGTTTTAATGGAAGTAAGATTAATATTTTCCTATACACCTTACATTTGAAAATGCTTTACAGATATGTGAGGTGTCTGTACTGAAACCATACTTGAGTTTAAAAATAAAAAGTTTTCCTTCTACTTCGTCAAATAATCTTGTGATAATCTTGAAGCTGTAATGTGTTATTTCTTCCTTTGGTGTAATTTGCAAAAGATCTGTAGTGAATCTGAAAGGGGGGGAAAAAGTCTCCTTGCCACAGAAAACATTTAATTATTATTATTTTTAAAACTATGGATGCACCTATAGGTGGGAAGAGTTAGACTGACCAGTCTTTTTAGAAAAAATTTGTTTGGAAACCAGAATTTTCAGAAAATGCTATTTTTTAAAGTATATTATTACAGAGCTCGATGATATTTTATGCTCTTACGCTCAAGTCTGGGAACACTTAAATTTTTGTCTTTATCATAATGAATTTCAGCGAATTCTTGAATCTTATACCAGTGCAATATTATTTGTGTGTTTATACAAATAAATACAAATAAATTGGATGTGTAATGTTCTTCATAACTCCTAATTTGCAATTTTTGTTAGTATTTTAGGCTTTAAATAGTTTGGCTACATGATGACATTAATCAACAATGCTATTGAGAATTGTGCAAGCTTTATCAATACCTCTTTTATTTTGGTTTATGATGTGTCGTCTTTTCTGTTTTAAATCTTGTATCTTTGCTCTCACTTGTGTGATATGATCTCTTTAGTGCTTTGAATTAGAAGCAATAGTTTGGAGATTCCATATATATTACTAAAGGGTCAATAGTGAGAGAAAAAATGCTTAAATATGGTAGAGAAAATGGTTTTATCTTGATTTTGTGTGTTTCCTACATTTGATTAGTGGTGAACTGTTGTCAAGAGCTCAGTCCTCTGCAAGCACCATATTATGTCAGGCAATGAGTGTGTGCACGCTTACCATTCCTGTATTACTATGAAAGGCTCCTCGATGGTTGATTAGCTGGTTTTCATGCTTGAGGTAAAGCTGCAGACATCATGCATATTATTCTGAAACCGTTATATCCAATTGTGTAGGCAAACATTTAAATATTCTGTTAACTTCTGGATCCAAACCAACAGGTTGTGAAACAGCTAGAAGAGCAGGAGAACCATGCTATGCTGAGCTGTCTTGGCAGTGGAGGCTTTGCTCATAGAGTGAAGAAAAGAGAGATGTAGGTCCTGTCAGTACGTGCTTCACAAGGCCTGTCCCACTTGCAGTGGGGTGGCAAGAACCTGATGGTCCTGCTGCTTTAACAAGTACTGTCATTTGTCACTGTCTTGACATACACATTTCTGCATGAGGGACACAAAGAGAAAGAAGGCATTAGCATCTTTCATGCAAAAAGGGCATTGTCGATTTTTGCACGTTGGGAGGCATAAATCTTGATTTTGCCACTGAACAAAACTATTCCTGTTAATTCAGCAGGCATCATTTAAATGAACTGAGAAATGAACTTTGGATGCCTTTTACGAAGCATCTTTTATTAATCTCTGTTTTCACCAGAATATGTGTTTATAGTGCAAAATACTAACATTGCTGAAACTTCAGGAAATATTCTTTGTAGTAAATATTCTGTTTCCTCCTGTGTGAAAGAAACCAACTGTGGAGGTTCCTACTACTGGGAAGGAAGTTCTTTCCTCTCTCATGTATGTCACTTGTTGTGGCTGCTTACAGTCGCTACTGTTTCATTATCTTCACTACTGTAATGTGTCCTTATCTATCCATGCATTTCAGTTTTATTTAAAAAACTGTGGAAAAAAAACTTTTGAATAAACTAAATGTAACTCCAAGTGTGTAGGGGAAATAAGTGTATTTTTGTGACATAAGGTGTTAGGCTTCAGGGATGCTGACAGGAGTGAGGAGATGTGAGTTAAAATACCTTAAATAGGATTAAGATCCCTGAACTTGCTTTAATTCTGTTCACTACTAGATCTTCATATGAGATGCTGAATTTAAATTTAGGTTTTAAAATGAAATATATTAAAGTGGTGAGAAAGGGACACTAAGACCTTCCTTGACACCCTTTGTCAGTAGGACAACAAAATGCATTTGTTAAGGTTATAGATGCAGTCTTCACAAACATCTTGAGTTCCTTAAAGTATTTCATTTCAAAAGGGATTTAGGTAGACATGTCCTAAAGCATAGCCATTTAACAACCTATGATCTTAGATTCCTCCAGATAGTGATGCTTGAAAAAATTACAGTGACCCTAAACACTCCTGACCATTTATCCCAGCTGTAAAGATAGAAAACCAAGCTAAAATTTCAGTTTCTCTCTTTTTTTTTTTTAACTGAGTATTAAGTGAAGTCACATATCTTAGCCTGTTCCAACTCCAAAAAAAAAAAAAAAAAGAAAAGGGCACAAATTCAATTATTATGGCTCAGCTGTGAAAGGTAACTTTTAAAATTTCTGTAAATTTGTCACTACCCTATTAAGGTAAGATGTGCACGTATGAGGAGTATTACCAGACTGAATCCCTTTCAACAAGACTAGTCTAATATAATACACAAATTGCATGTCAAATTACGGTGCTATATCTGTACAGCCTTATCCCTGCTGGGGTTGTGTCATTCCATGCCGCTTGTCCAGAAACTTTGATTTTTAGAGGCTTCTCACATAAATGTCTGTGGAAAACTTTTATTTTGTTTTGATACTTTTGCGATTTATACAGAAGGTGTAGTCATAGACTGGAAAATGCTGAGAACAGAAAAAAATTAGTAGCAAAAGAAAGACAAATGAAAGAATGCATGAAATACCAAGTTATTTTTGCAGAGAAAAAGAAAATTGAGAGAAGAAAGAAAGAGACAGACAACTAGAAATGTGAGATTAAACCACTGATTTCTCTGAAGCTAATATAGGTTAGGTAACTAAACATGGGGGAAAAAAATAACCAAGAACACTTCTCCAACTGTATGTGTAATTGCCTATAATAAACATAAACACAAGTAAATATAAATAAAATTAAAGATGCTAAGGCACCTTACTTCTTCCTGTGCTTCCCACCAACCCCATACCTTGTCAGTAATATTATTGTGCTTCTCTGATTTTGACTTATAGTGCATGCACTGGTGAATGACCAAGGTTTAAGCATTCATTCAATATTAGCATGTGCAAGAAATGTAGGATACTTTCATTAATTGTATTAGGGTTATATGTGTTTCATTTAAAAGCTGCAGTGATCACTAATGGAATGACCTTGAAGTTGTTATCTGTTAAGAAGTAGGAGAAAAGCTTGTTCTTCATGTTCAGTTGTATTTGTCATTGCATATGAATATAATTATCAGATAAAATATAATTCCAGCTCTGTAACTATTTTTTTTTCCCTAGCTAAGGCTGAGTGGTTTAAGTTCTTTCAGCTATCATTTTATTTTGTCACACTGACTCTAAATAGTGCATTTTTTTGGCCAGCTTTATGTGTAAGCAGTGATTTTTAGACCAAGAATGCAGAATACTGTTTATTATTTCCTTTTTTCCTTGATTACTTTTTTAAAAAATTTTGTGTCGTAGCTTTTCCAAAGACAGTGTAGCCAGTAAGTCTTACAATATATCTCCAATGCTATGCTATTACTTGGCGGTCCACCAATTGGTATTACAAAATATGCTGCACTGTATCTACCAGGTGGTTCACAGCACCATTTCTTTAGGTTTTGTGCTTTATCTAAGCAAGTGTGTAGCAAATGAGTATTGTCATGAGATCACTAAGATTTTCAGTCTTGTTTCCCCCCTTGCACCTCCTGACATTCAGATCTTTTTGCTACTGAGAAACCAGACTAGTTGCTGTGATTTACATAATCATTTTATTTGTCCACCACTGTTGAGATTGCCACTTAGCATTTGCAGAAATGCATGTACACAGAAGGGAAAAAAAACCCAAAAACCAAACAAACAAACAAAAAAAAAACCACACACACACAAAAAAAACCAGGTTTAGTAATAGAAGTTATTTCTTCACTCATCTTCCAGAAAGTTTTCCTCAAACAAGGATCAGCAGTAACATTGTATGACTCAGGTGGTGAGGTGCACAATGTGACGTTGACTTCTGGTGAAAAAGACGCAAGTAGTACATCCCTAGATTTCAGGGTAAAGAACCAATTTCCTGAACAGCAGTTGTATCACCTAATATTTGGATAAATCCTTAGGCCTAGCAAAGTTTAATCTTGACAGGTTTTTTTTTGTTCTGATTGAATCAAGTTAAGAGCATTTTTCGATTTACTTTAATTTTATAACTCAGCACCATGGCAGACCCAACCCTACTATGTTTGGAAGAGGCAGACAGCAAAGTGAAGAGACTGTAGTGCTCTTCCGGGAGATAGAGTGAGCATGTTGTGTTAATAGTGAAGAGAACCCATCTTTCCTTCAATTAAAATCCCTCTGATTCTTTGAGATTGAGGACTGAAATATAGTAGTGCTTTTGGATATGCTGTATCTCTTTAGAATGAAACTTTTATCTGCCTCATGTTATGTATTAGGTATTAATAATAAATAAGGGAGAGTTTAAAAAAAAAAAAAAAAGTCCTGGATATCTACATCAGCTTCGTGGTTAGTGTAGCTTATTTAGAAGACTTTGCAGGTGCATTGCATCAGTTAACCAAAGCAAAATGCAATAAATGTGACCAGCTGGTAAGTATTTCAGAATGGAAGAAAGAAAAATGCTTTTCTCTGAAGGAAGAGGAATTAGGTGACTGATGAGGAAGTGCTTTTCAGGCACATTTTCATATTGAATGGTAGCACTGAACCTGATTAATCTAAAAAAATCATTTATTGTTCTGGTAGGCCTTCATTAAGATCGTAGAAAATCCACAACAGCCTCCCTTGGGTTGAGCCTTCATTTTCTTAGTATCATACTTGTTTTCAGTTCTCATTTAATATTTAAATTTCCCCTTTGTCACCCTACCAACTCAGCATTAATTGCCGGTATTTATGGAAGAGGGGAGATGGATGAAATATTTTAGTTGAGTCATCTGATGTAATTTGGAAAGGTTTTTGTGAGGACAGAACAGCTTTTGATTTATAAGGGAAGTTTGTCTGTTATCAAGATATGCATGTTGGAATTTATGATCAAGAATCTGCTTTTAATTTTAGAGATTGTTTACCTAAACTACTGTATGTCAGAGCTCAGGACAAATTTCTGCTTAGCATTTAATTTTAGATACTTGCCATAGTGGACAGTAAAAAATTTGTCCCCAGAATTTGTGGCATCATTATGAATCTTACCTTCTGGCAGCCCCTGCTCGCAGTTCGTCTTTGAAATCTCCTTGGTGCTTCTTAACCCTGCTCTGACATGTAAGAGCTCCCGTTTATTTATTGGACTTTGCCCGTTTATGAAAAAGTACAGGAATTATTAATGGTTTAGTATCTATTAATGCATTACTTGGGTGGAATTCAAATTCCAGTATTTATGGTAAACCCCTTTATAATGAAATGAGGATAGAAACAGGAAGAGCGATTCTTAAAGCTAAGTGTCTTTTGCTATAAGAACAATTGTCTGTAAAATATGATCTTACCAGCTTTTTATTTATAACCATAAATAAGAAATAAGCACTTTATCTATGAAGGGAAATGATTAAGAATATTTGTGTAGATAATAAAGAATAAATAACCTGATTCAATGAACTTTATATTGGATACATTGGCATGGACTCTGGTTTTCTGTAGAAAGCTGATACTGCTCTCCATCCAGCAGTGAGTTCCTGTCACAGGGCTGGGCTCACGTGGTATGCCAGAGCAGGTAGCACGTACACCTTCTGTGTCAGATCTGAAAGTCCAAAAGTTTGAAACCAAACCAGGGATATACAACTCATGTCATTTGGTTTTGATCTCAAGGGCTTGATTTTGTTTTTGCTTACCCTGGTGTAGTGTGGGAGGAATTTATACTCTCTTACACTGTGTAAAAACCCATCTTTTTTTGCTTTCTCTTGAGAAAAGCCCATGAAGCCTGAGGCTTTGATTTTCATTGATAGCATATTTTTCTTTTTAAATTATAGTACAGAACATAATGACAATAATGGGTTCAAACCAAAGGTCTATACAGCTCAATACTCTGTCTCTGACAGTGGTCAGTAGTGGAAGAGAAGAGTAGGAAATCAGAGAAACCTATAATGATACTTACTATATGTTTCCAGTGATTTGCAGAGACTGTGTGAGAGGCTTTAGTGCATTTGAAAGACATCCTATGTATATGAGCACTGTACAAAAAAAAATCCAACAGTGAGCAATTGTGGTGTTTGTAATAGATGTTAAACTGAGAGACGACAGACATAGCTGTGTGAAGCAGAGTGGATGAATGTTGTAGAGTTTATAAATCAAGAGATGATGCAAAAACCAGAGCAATTCTGTGTAATGTAAATAGCACTAGAGCTTTTGTTCATTTGGCTGAACTCTTCACGCTATGTGCAACATGCAACAGAAGTGCTGTAAAGGTAAAGGCATTTCTGTGTTTTTATAACTTTATTTTTAGTAGTGTTTTATTCAGTGATATGTTAATCTTGAAAATATTCATCATCAATGCTAAGTATGAACAATAATAATCAAATTCCATGGCTCTTCACGTAAAAGCCGAGCCCATCCATCACAAAGCATGCCCTATGGCTATATATCAATTTTAAGTATTAAAGTTACACAGTATTATCTTAGCATTAGGTTAACTGTCAAATAAAAATAAAAATTAATAAGCTGGAAAAAAGAAAGAAGAGAAGACATTCCTCATTTAAGATCCTTAACTGATTTGGCATAATTGAAATGTCTTTTAGCAGAAATATTAGCCTTAATTCAGATAAGACTTAGCTCTCCAATACCTTTTTTTATGGTAGCCCAATAATTCCTGGGGTACAGAACTACCAGGTATAAATGCTGATGAAGTCCAGCCTTTTTCCTTGTATCTCGTTGACGAGAAGCATATGTTTGGAATTAAAGAAGATCCAGGCAAGCTTTCAACATTGAGATCTCTGCCTCTTTGCTCGGAGAGGTTAGTGAGGTTTAAAATTCCACCAGTTTTCAAACTTCTGCTGCCATGTCTGTTCTGGTCCCTCAGAGACATTGTGGAGTTGGGGCATCTGGCTACAGTGTTTTAAGAAAAATTGTGCAGAAGAGCTGGACACTGGTTTTGGTTTACAGTGTAATAACTGTTAAAGCAACTATGATATATTTTTGTCTGTTTAAATATACATTTAGGACTAGATGGGGTGTAGATTTCTTTCTCTGTCCTCCCCCTCCCCTTTCCTGTTCTCTAGTTACCTCACATGAGGTATTTACTTTCTGAAAGTATTGCAGCAATATGATATTGCGTTATGTTCTCATTTACTTGGCTTTGTTGAATGTGATATGGGAAATATAATCTTTAATATCTTTTCCTGAAATTAAGCAATTCTAAGGAAAGAAATTGTGCAAATTCAGTCTCTTATGTTTCATTTGAAATAGTAAAAGCACATATTTCTTTCATCTGACTTGTCTTAACAAGAATCCAGTGCAAAGAAATATTTTAAATCAGTCAAGTCTTCAATTTTTCAGGCATCCTGGGGAGGGCAGCCTCTTCATCAGTATTGACTCTGTATTTTTCTAAATTGCTTGTTTTTTTTATCATGATTTTTTGTATATAATTTCAATATATTTGTATGGCAATTAAGTCAATATGTAGCATTTTTCCTGCTATTGTTTATGTTTATTTTAAATTTGCTGAATGTATCTTGCTTCTAGTTACAGTATTAGTGATAAGACTGTAGTCTTCATGAAGTTTGCACATTTCTTGTAAACTCTAAATGTTGGAGTACAAAGTTCTAGTAAAGCAAATTTTAAAAAGCTCCTTCTCTTGATTTACTTAAACCCTAAAACAAAAAAAAAAAAGTCCTTGTTGATGGTTCTATTTATACTGGTAGTCAGATTTAAGCTATAAAAGAAAAAAAATCTGTGTGTAGTAAGTTAGGTTTTAATCTCATTTCTGCAGATCTGTCTTACTTAAACAGCTTTTAACATTGCAAATACATTTAAAGATGTAATGGAAACAATTTTGCCTTTGCTACTAAAAGGAACATATTAGTATTGTAAATATATTGTATTCCTTTCACTGCTTCTACTATTTATTCATTACTTTGTTTTGAAGAATGAGAGAAACTTGGGTCTCTGTCCAGTGAGCTAATTAATAGAAATCTACATAAATTGAAATAGTCTCTTCCTATCTCTAGTTTAAAATTGAAAAGGAGGCAAAACCATTTTTCTTAATATACTGTGGGCTTGAACAGTAAGCAAATATTCCTGTCTAGTGTCAACCAAAGAATGAGCACCAAAAATATCTTATCTGATGATCATGGGGTGCAGGTGGAATAGGAGTCTTGTTATATCGTATTGCATTGAGAAACAGTCAGGTGAAGCAATATGCTGGTAGTTCAGAAAGATGTATAAAACATGAATATCACTGCTAAATAGCTTATTTAACCTTACATTATAAATGCTTAAGATTTTGTTCATTTAAAGTGTGATGACAAAGGACCAAAAACATTTCTAATGGAAATATCTAATCCATTACTGTCATAAATGTTCTCTTAATGTGTATATATAGAAATAGAACAATGGGTTGCAATGTACTACATATTCTGATAAAATTCACTGAACAACTGAATAAGCCATCTTAAAAGCACCTCTTTGAGGCCTTTACTTTATATAATTGTTTTGTTCACTTTTTGACTGCTCTCAAACTTGGCTGTTGTCTTGGTGTTTGTATTCGTTATGTCAATGTTTTATATTGGCAGAGGTCTTTTAATAAGAGATTGCTAACTCCCCTTTCCGAAGTATTAATTGTGTAATAGCCATAATTTGACATGATCAAAAATTGACAAAATCCCATAAAACAAAAGGTGGAAATAAATGGCTAATTTTCACTGTTCTGAAAGACTTGGAGGTAGGATAACTCACTGTTCTATAGCTCTGTAGCAGTGAGAGTAAGCAACAAGATAATGACATTGTTGTTGATGACATTTTTTTAGGTTAGTTATAACTCTTTTCCAGGTATAATTAGGATAGGTGTGTACGCAATATGACAGCACAAGAAATTAATTGTTGGTGAAAATAATGTATGAAATGCCTGAAAGAAATGGTACTGTTCACGCATCTGACAATTCAAAAATAACTGACTAATTATGCAGATTGACCTGAGTTTTGGTCCATGTGAAAAATATGAATATGCAGAAGGAATGAAATAAAAGACAACTAGTAAAAAAAGAAAGGAGTGGCCTTACCTCTACAGCTATATTGAATCTGGTCACCTTACTAGATTTATAAATATACATGGTAGTTGTAGTAGCTGTTTAACGTTGAGTATGACAGATTCTAAAACTAATTCCAAAATTAATTCTCATGTGAAATACACTATGTCTTTTTGTCATGATTAAAAAACAAAACAAACAAACAAAACAAAAAAAAACCCAGCACAGAAGAGGGCTCCAAACTCCATCCTGTTAAAAACATGCTGGTTATTCTCAGTCTGGAGTTGGGTGGCTTCACTCTCTAAGCATTGAATCTTGTTACACTGTCTGTTGCATTGAAGAGCCAATTACTGAAATTTTGTACTTTTTGTACACACTTGCTAACTGTTTTCAAGTCACTCCTTAATTTTATCATACTAATGTTGAAACAGGTTGGTCTCGTTGGATTTTTGATGTGAGAGATGCTACCTACCATTCTAAACTTTTCTTATGATTCTTCTCTAAACCTTTTCAGTTTCCCAGCCTTCTCTAATTAGGGATGCTCTGGATGAAAATGATTTTAACATCTTATTTGCCCTTGTGACAGATACAAAAGATAGTTTCCTTATTCCTCAATGTTCTTATAAATACCTTATTTAGGAGGGCCTGTTGTGATAGGACAAGGGGTAGTAGTTTTAAAATAGAGGGAGGTAGATTTAGATTGGATATTAGGAAAAAATGTTTTACAATGAGGGTTATAGAACACTGGAACAAGTTGCCCAGAGAAAAGGTGGTGGAAGCCCCATCTCTGGAAACGTTCAAGGCCAGGCTGGATGAGGCTCTGAGCAACCTGATCTAGTCAGGATGTCCCTGCTCCTTGCAGGGGGGTTGGACTAGATGACCTTTGAAGGTCCCTTCCAACTCTAACCATTCTGTGATTCTATGATTCTATTATTATCCCTTCAGTGTTGTTTTGTGCAACTCAGGAACAGCTGATTACCCGTCATGGCCCTTGGGTCTTCTTAGAGTCTTGGAAGGTCTCTACACAAAGGTGTTTTCAGTTATGTCCTGTGATTCTACAAGAATGAATTTACATTTAACAGTATTGTAAAATAAATAATTTGCTTTTCAAAAGGGATATTACTGAGCAGGAAAGTCTTCACACACAATGATGATGAAAGGTATGAGACATGGAAAAACTCATGAATGGAGGAGAAAGAGATTATAATAGCTTTATGTTAGAATAGGCCCAAATAAGAAAATAATGTGAAAACTATTAATTCGTCTAGAAAAGATACAGAGTTCTGTCCTTATAACAGCAGGAAAAAAAAAAAAAAAGAGATCAGGTAAACAGGCACATTTGCAACTGGTAAATGTTTTCATTTGAAGGGTGACTATAGTATGTAGTTTGGTATGGAGTGTCACTGGTATAAAGAAATAGAAATAAAACCACCTGATAAGATTATATGAATGATAAAATCAGCTATTGACATGAGGATATTTGGAAACGGTGAAGAAATCTCTTTCAGAGTCCGAGTCAAATTCCAATTCACATGAAATCTTATCTTCTGCCTAGTCTATTCTGAAGCATTTCCTTTATGTTGCTTTACACTGTGTTGGGAACTGTATAAACAGAGTGTGACAATGCTGATGCAGTTTTAACCCATTAATATTAGGCCAATCTGACCTTGTAATAGAATATCGACATTTAATATTCCTGTGTTTAAGACTGATGCCAACATTTAATATGCCTGTGCTTACAGCTGAGCTAATTTTAAATACAGAAAATATTGGCTCTTGTGGAATGGGAGAAATGAATCATGAGGGCTTTTGGAGCCTTCTGAGCCATGCCAATTCACAAGGAAGTGGGTTTTGCCAGTGTCAAAGTAGGTAACACAGCCCATTTTCTTTTCAAGAAATATGCAAAGAAGGGTTTATGGGGATTCTTTTCGGGGGTAGAATTAGAAACATGTTTAAGTAACAAGACATAAAGAAAACGGCTAGATAATTCTTGGCTCTGTACGTGACGCTACCTCCCAATAAGACAACAATAAAATTTATAGAACAAATGAACAAACAAATGATGTAATAGCAATTTTAGTCATGTCCTGAATCAATCCTACTTATCTATAGTATTTAATATGAATTCTACTTGCAACGGTGTTGTACCTGTTAGGCAGTTTCATAAAGGCATTGTGTTTTTTATATAACATTTTGTCCCTTTAGAAATTATCATGACGCATGTCAGGAGCTTTCACACTGAAAAAAATATGTCACATTAGCTTCCAAGTTTCTGATTGTCTAAATAACACAGTAACTCAACATACAGCTGTCTGGCATTTTGACAGTACAATAACCCATAATTCTTTCTGCCACTCAGCACTTCAAGGTTAGCATTTTGTAGTTTGCTCTCAAGGAGTATTCATTTTAATTTTCAAGAGGCAAAGAGCTGAATGCTGTCTTATACAGCTCTTTTGATTTATTTTTTATTAACTTTTCTACTGTATTCAATTTTTTTAACCATATATATGTATTTTATTTTTAACCTGCAACTTTGCAGGAGGTAGGATCTTCATCTACATCTGTTTTTCAGAATATTTGAAGCAGTGAGTATTTACAGCAGAACTTCCTATAGGAGGAGTTTATCATACAATACTGGAAGCATCACCTCCCTTAGTCTATGATCCCCTGCAATATACTTGGTTAATTATTGAGTAATTTCTTCACGGGAAAATGTGGAGTGAGTCAGTGGCTCTTGGGAAGAGTTGCTTTCAATTCCAACTTAAATCTTGACATTTTGAGGCAAAGGGAAATTTTGAGATTCGTAATGAGATGTTTGAGTGAAGTCTCGTTTGTGAACTTAGTGTTGTTTAATCTTGTTGGAACTGACTTGTAAATCAAATGTTTGATGTTAGGTGCTTCAGTCTTATAAGTTCTCAGATACAGAGACTGACTTCACTGATGAGGTGTTAGTAGCTCAGACTCCTCAGTGCCATAAAAGAATTTTTATTGTAAGAAGAAGTTAGTAAGTAATGAGAGGTCTACATTAGAAATAATGTTAATGTTGTAGATTTTGATGCAGATAACATTTTACAACTTTGGTGCAAGTTATTCCTTAGGTAAGTGTTCTGGCCTGCATTGATGCATATCGGTACGCATATCCCAAGACCTTCTACCACACCTGACTGAACTTCTTGGTAAAGAAAAAACAGCAAGATAAGATATGCTGAATTTCCATCTTTCTTTTTTTTTTTTTTTTTTTTTTTTTTTTTTTTTTTTTGGAACAGTACACCTGGGACCGGTTGTTAGAATTGTCCCACTAAGAGCCCCCACCTACATGTACAGATTCATGGTTCAGTGAAGACATTCATGCATAAGGCCAAGCATTGTGTTATTTTTGCAAAGATTAGTATATTAAAGCTTGACCTAAGCATGTCAGAACTTCAGAAATAGTACTGCTGTTGTCGCTAATTTTCTGGCTATTTTGAACTTAGGCTTGCAAGCCACACCGTGTATATTTAGGATCCCAGTGAGTACTGTATTAGAAATTATTTATTTTTTGTTATTAGAAAATAAATAGATTTTTGTGTATTGCAAGTGAATGAAATAAAACACAAATATAGCATGATTTAGAATACAGGAAAAACTTTTTTTTTAATTGAAAAAAACGAAAGCCAAACCCCAACTTTCCATGTGTTCTCCTCCAAATATTCCCTGAATTGTCAAGAACTAATTACAGCTTTTAAAGAATCATGCCTTCCCCACCCCATGTATTACTAGTGGATGCATGCATGTGCAGAGTAGAAATATGTCCTAGAAATGCACAAGAATACTTTAAGTGGATTTTTGTTTTCTTCAGTGTGATTACTTTTCATACAGTTCTGAGAGGAATATGATTCAATCTTTTAAGTCTTGGGAAAGCAGGGTAGTTTTTTAGCTCTTTTAAAGAGTATTTTGACCTCTTTTGACCGAAAGAATTATCAGCAACATATCTGAATAAACTGGGGTGAAATTAAGAACTGTTTAAAATTCACTGCTGAGAAACAAAACAGCCTATATATTACTGCCAGGTTCCTCCCAAACACACAAACTTTTATGTGATCACTCCTTTTATCTCTTGTGCTATTTTTTTCTTTTGCTTCTTGAGTTGAGCTGGAAAAGAGAGGGCATACACTTAAAAGACTGAGATGGTTAACTTAAAAAAAAAAAAAAAAGATGAAAAAATCTTTAACTAGTAGTACAAATAGCAGCAATTGAATACTTTTCCAAAATGTGCCTGAATACCTACGTAAACACATAACGGTTGGTGTAATGTGAGGCGTCTGGGGGTTTCTCACCAAATTCTTGCTGAAGTGCAGTGGTATAACTTTCTTTGTAAAAAGCAATACGTTGGTGGCTAGTGCCTTCTTTAAGGTGTAAACCCCAGCAAACAGTATGAAACATAGCTTAATAGAGCTTTATTGTGCTTCCTTTTGTTGTCCACCTTTGCTTTGTCTTTATCTCTTGCTGTCTCTCGCTTGCTGAGTTCTTTTACTGTAATTCTCATAAGTTTTGATTGTTCTTTCTATTGTTACTCTTTTGGACAGGCTTTTTCTCCCTCTGTATCTCCTCTTTATCTTCTGGGGAACATAATTGCTGCTTCAGGGTTTTCTGTTCTTTGAGCAATATTTGTACATGATGGAGAAGATGCTGGACCTCAAGATTGTGTGACTGCGATACTGACCTGTACCTGTAATCGTGACAGATGATAAGCTGAATATTGGGATGTTTTTCATGGGGGAGGAGAAATATTGCCTTGCAGCTAAAAAGTTTGCTCCTTATCAGGGTTTTGTTAATCATAGGGCTACAGTAGAAAGTGCATAGATCCTGACTTGAGAGAGAGTCCTGTTGTGGTAGATACAGCTGGTCAATGGGTGAAACCACTAAGCTGTGTCTGATTTCTGAGATAAATGGACTGAGAGAGGGGCCATAGCTGTTCATAGAAATCCATAAGGTACAGGTGGGAGAGTGGCACAAGAAGTATAATGAGTCTTTATAGAGGCCTCTTTCTTTTTGAATTTCTTATAAGATTTCCTTTTTTTTTTTTGTATTTAGAAGATGCCAAGTGGTTTTTTTTTTCAGTTTTGCGATGTTTTATGTAACCTACTCCTTCTATTTTTGACTCCCTCATAACACACTGTGCCTTCTATAGATCCTTGTTGAAATTTTGCATAGAATAAAATAAATTTGTTCACAAATATAGTATTGAGAATGGGGAAAAGAGCAGGTGCATGTTTTGTCTCCTGCTGGGATTGTAGCTTGCGAATCTACATGAATACTTTTGTTTAAAATTTCTGTTCAGAAGAATAATAGCATATTCCAAAGGGTACAACTGATGCATTTATTCAGCTCTCTTGGCAAAACCTCCTATGCCATCAATATGTCATCACCATTTTGATTTCCAATACCTTTAAGATGTTTAAAAAACCTTTGCCTACTATTCTTATATGAAGTCTATGTATTAGTTAAGTCTGTGAACCTGTCACATCATGTCTTGGAAAACTGATTAGGAAAGCTGTGACTTAGTGTTTTGTGATGCACTTGGCTACCAAAAATAGGCTTTAAGAAATAGATGCCATAAGGAAAACAAAAATTAAAAAAAAGAAAACATTGGAGACTGTGGATTTTATAACTTATATAATTATATGTTTCTTGGGTGCCTTTTGACTGACTGAAAATAAAAATAAGATTGGAACAAAGCAAGCCTTTAAGTGTGTGCCTGCAGTTCCTCTTCTACAAGTAATTGAATACAGGATTTCTTCTCTAACCCTGTTCCAGCAATAATATGCACTGCTTAGGTATTCATTTCAGTGGCATTGACAATACTGACAATATAATTGACCTAAAAAGTTCTGGATTTCCTGTTAATGCACTTTAGAAATGTACATCAACTACAAAAAAAAAATCATTTCTATCTACATTTCACTTGATTTCCATTTTCAAGAAAGGAGGTTTCATCATTATTATTCTATTTGAATAGCACTGATATCTTGAAAGATGGAAGGAGACTTCTATTGTATGCAGGAGTACTTTATTTCGATATTTTCTTTGTCTGATTATACATGATAAACACACATTAGTGACATTCCGTGCATGTTTTGAAGATAAATGGGATATCTCTTTAAACCATTCCTGACACTTCCTAACCTGTGGGCTTAATGGCATATTCTTTCTTTGATTCAATAATTTGTCTGTCAAAAAAGCTGTGCTGACATTCTCGTTGTTGTGGGACTGAAATGGAAAGAAATCTCTTATCTTTAAGATAATTTTTGAAAAATCGAGGTGAGCATTTTAGGATAAGAATGTTTTAAAAATGATTTCAGTTGGAAAAAAAAGAGATGTAAGTGTTGACATTATACCAACTGCTAGATGGCAAGTGATAAAAGGAAGAATGTTGTCTCAAACTGTAAGTCCCCTTGAATTAATTAGGGAATGTGTGAAATCTTAGAAATGAAGACAGTTTCTACTACTATGCCTTGCATAACTATTAGTTCTGTCAAATAACTAGTAACTTTTAAAATAATGGACTATAGATGTAGTAAAAGGGTTTGGTTTGCCAAACCTATGTCTTTTCTCTGTATAAGGCAAATGCTAATGCACATGTGAACATGTACTCGTGTATGCATATTGTCTGTGTATGTGAATATACTGGTATGTTGTCTATCTAAAATAATTGGCTTGGGACTGTTTTATTCACAGAACTGCTGTAGAGAAGATTAGTTCAGACAGGCTATGCAGCTTAGCACAGTCCTTTCTAAGGTGCTGGTGTAATGTGGACAATAAAGGGCATAAGCTCTGCATGAAACAAAAATAGTCTTTCCTCAACTTTCTAACTCTCAGATTTTAATCTGATCAAGTAACATAGAATAATATCAGAGGCCACGGGTTCAAACAGTGTTATATGATTGTGGAAGCTGCTTTCACACTTTGAAAGTTTTCACTTGAACCTTGTGAGCTGGGACTGAGTTCTGTCTGCCAGTTTTACTTACAGTTTTTTGTAGGGCCATGACAGATGTAGGCATTTTAATAGTTTTAAACATAAAAATATTATGTTTTTATGAGAGGTAGTTTAGGCAATAGGCTCCACAAGAGAATTACCTAATTCTGAGTGTTTGATTAAATATTCAGGTCTTCCTTTCTTCATTGTTTTCCCTGAGTTTTATTTTTGCTCATGAGCACTCCTCAGCACTTTTTTTTCCAGACCTATGGATTCCTCAGACCTCCTGTCAAATGTGCCTCTGGTTGGATGACTGACTAACAGGGATTGATCTTGCACAGGTGTATGCCTTAATTTGTCTTTCCTGATGATTAGTATTGTCCCACTTAACATTATAATTGTGGAAGACTGACCCTGTGACTGTAGCCTATCAGTTAGGATTTGAGGTTGAAGCTCCTTGGTTCACAGTGCTTGCAAGGGCTGGAGAGCTACAATGTGTTTTGAGATGCCATGGTAGAGTTCAGAGAACTCAGGCAGTTTAAAAATATATCAACCAACCTGCAGACCTGCTGGCACAGTATGTGGAATTGTTAAGGAGGGAGTAAAAGTGATGTAGACCTGTTGTGAATTGAGAGAGAGTAACAGAATTACTTGGAGTCCTCCTTTCCAAGGTTCATAACAAGTAGAGCATTCAGACTCGTATCTAACTGTGATCTAAGGCAAAGAGAGAAGACAGCTTTAGCAACAAACAGAAACAAGATGAAAACCTCTTGCTCAATTCTTACTGTCCACAAAAAAACCGCAACCAATACCCAAAAAACACAAACCTGAAAAAGATGCAAGGGCTATGTTGGGCTAAAGGAAGCCAGGGAGTTAGAGATTAGAATACTGAAATGAGCTTTGTTTATGCACTCAGAGTTTGAAACTTATCTACACTGTAGGTGCCACTATTATAAATTCTGCTTACAGTGCTTTCTAAATCACCTCTGACACCTATTGTGAGGAGCCCCTTTGGCCAGTCTCAGAGGAAAGGGGTTCTCTTTCTGTGCTTGCATGGTTGAACAACAGTTCTTGAGAAGCTCTAGGGAATAGCTATCTTGGGGTCTAATCAAATAATTTACAATATAACTGTATTTAAAAACAATTCAATGTGTATTACCAGCTCAGTAGTCTATTCAAGTTTATGAAAGTATCTCTTAACTGTCTAGTAGCATTGTTCTTGAGTGTAAAGATATCAGGTGTGCTAACATGCTCTCAATTAGTCCTTTTGTTGTACTAAATGGCATATTTAAAACAGGAGGATATTTTCAGGAAAGATATTTGCAGATATCTTACTTTTAAAAGGAAAATATGGATATTCCTAGTAGCAACACAGAATCTAAAACCTGTGGTCATATTATGAGATTTCACTGGCTGATTCTGAAATTATTCCTAGACTTTTGGGAGAGCACAGTGTGATATTTACATATGCTGTGACTTTTCCTTCACAGCTCTTTTTCATCCAGATAGAATGAAGTCTAAGGTCTGAGTAGTTTGGGAAAGAGTGTTACAGATGTGATACCTGGGAAAAAGGTGGTAGCTTTCTTTTTTGACAGTGGTGAAACTTGTGCATAAGCTGAAAAAATAAAATTCAGCATGCTATCAGCATTAATAAGCAAATGTTTACGTTTCTGAGGTCTGACATCACAAATGTTAATCCTTAAACCTAGACTTCACAGTTAAGGAGCAAAATTTGCTGTTAGATTGATATTTGGTTCAGAATTTTAAAAATAATAGTGACTAAGGTTAGGATCAATGTAAATGTTATTGTAAACTTATCTATTTTCAATCTTTTCAGTCTGAACCAGAACTGGTGGTGTTTAGTTACCATCAATATGAAATAGTAGGAGTTTGTATATTAATGTCCTCTGGAACGAGACAAAAGCTGTTGATCTGATTGTATATTAAACCTTAAGCTATTACTGCAGCAGTGTTAACAGATTCCATTGATGTGAAATGTCCTGCTTAGGGCTGACTGATCTGTCTTTGCACTAACCAACTGATGAAGTATTCAAATAAAATGATCACTCGTAGATCCCTCAAAGAAGGAGTGGAGGAAAGAAGGAGGAGGGGGAGCTCCACACAATAAACAAAGCAAAAGCACTCAATCCTTTTCAAAGACTTATAAATATTTAATAATCATCTGTCTACAGCCAATCTAGAAAAAGAAATCTTTAAATAGACTGTTCTAAAGGCCAAAACCTGAATTTTAATTGAGGTTCGAAGTACACATTAGTTAGTCTGGCTTTTCCTTGGATGTAAAGGCAATATTTTCCTAGGGCAGGGCACCAATCTTTCAAAATGTAGATATGATAACTGTAGGCAGATTTCGATTTTTGGTGTGGCAAAATAATGCTGCATGAAATAGTAATTTTTCTATTGAAAAAAATTCTTTTAGCCTGGTCACATTTGTTTTGACAGAAGGTAAATCTCAGTTGCTGTGATTATGTACAAAAATTTCTATGACTATAGATATTAAAAAAGTGTGAAATGACATGATCTTTAACAACACTAAAAAGTTTTTAAGAATTGCCTTTATTCTCCCCACCCTTTCTCCTAGGTTGTCTCACTGAAGGCACCCGATTCGAGTGTCCTCTTGGATGAACATCTCGTATCTCACGCCAGCCAATTTCGACAGTCTAAGTGCTCAAATTGAGCCATTTTGTTCTCTGTAAAATAAACCCAGTCCCATTATGCGTGATTTTTCATTCACACACCCCTCCCCTTCTCTTCATTTTCTCCCTCTTCTCCTTACTGCAGCTCTGTGAATGTGGAGTGGCAACATTGTGAGATCCAGTGTTTTCACTCCAGGCATGTCAACTTCAATCTGCTGCGATTTGGTGTGAAATCTGTGCCATGGTGTGGGGCAGAAAGGTCAACCCCCCCATAATTGATGTTGCTTATTCATCTGCTTCCCATGTATTTTTCTCTCCACACACTGGCCTTTGTTGGGATAAATTGTTTGAAGATTTACTGTAGTTCTTAAAGCCTGAGAAGCGGCTCCTGCTGTACAACTTCAATGTCCCCGCTAGGCAGGAGGCTCAGCTAGGATGACACATAATGGCATTTAGACAGAAAGATCTTTTTCTCCCAAGACAAAACATAGAGGAAATCTTCTGGCATAACAATTAAGGCAATTTTCAGACTAATTTACTGTGGAATCGCTTTGTACAGTCCCCTTGTACACTGATATTTAATATATTAATTGTTATTAAAACCTGAAGTATTATTTTAAAGAATTCATAGTCTAAACTTCAACAAGTTAGTGTACATCTGGAGAGGGTGAGAAAGCAGAGACAGAGAAAAAAAGAGAAGCTTTTAATGAATGTGATGATTTAAATTCCATATAAGTACTTGTACTTTTCAGATTATTAAGGAAAATCCTCAATGATCATAAAGATCTGAATGTAGTAATTTATTGTATTTTGGGTCATCAACCTTTGTTCTGCTTATGTTAGCAAATGGCATCATTTGAGGAAGGGAAAAAGAAGATATATTTAGATACTGTGAGGGGCTTAATGGAGATTTGAAAATAAATTTTGGTAAATGTGATAATATTAAAATTCCTTGCATTTTCAAATTTTCAGTGGGCATACATGTAAATATTTGAGCCCTGTGGTAATAAATACAAGAACATAAACTTACAGACTTTAAAGAATGTCTGTGTCCTTGTGGCTGTAGTCCTGAAAATGGTGCATAATTTACTGAAATAAATCCTTAAAAAAGAAGAGAAACCCTTGTTTCTTTAGTAAAGTAAAGAAGGAAAAAGCTTTATCACCTAGTAATCCTGCCTGTAGATTGAATAAAATAGTTTGAAATCATTGTTTTGATTCCCATTGACTGAAGGCTAGAGTAGCTTTATTGGTTAAGCTGTTAAATCTGCTGTGATTTAACCACTTTTTTTTTTTCCTTCCCCTGATGCACTCTTGCTTCGATTGACCTTGAAATGTATTATCTCATCCCTTTTTATTTTTCGGAAGAAAATGTCTTATTGCATCAGATCACTTGAAGCTGTCTTAAAACACTGAATAGATATGCTTTACTACTATTCTTCTAATCTTTTTAAGGATAATATGAAAGCATAATCCGTGAGTATTTCTTCTGCACTCTGCTAGACAGTGCCAACTCCTCTTGGTGGTTCACTAAGGAGACTCTACTTGCAGCTAGTAAGCAGAGTTTAAGATGTGTGTGGCACAGTGAATACTTCTTTAGTTTAGTTACGGAATATAAATAAACTGCATCTGGAAAACCACACAACACTTTCTTACCTAAGGCGGCCAATACAGGGCAATTCTAAGATGTTAGAATTCTCAAAAATCATTATCTTGATCTAGAATAATGGATTAAAGAAAATCCTTTTGGAATTGAAAATAATGGACAGTAAAATTCAAATAACTGAAGTGTTATAGAATGCCCATTACTTAGGATCTAGAACAGATTTATGGTAGTGCATGTGCCTAAAAGCAAACCTCTCATGCAATCGTTCTGGTTTCATCCTGAGTGTAATTCTGTTCGTGGACTGAAAATCTTACTTGCTGCTTTTTCAAGCTCAAATGTAGTTGCTGCAACATTATTGTATTAATATCTTGCTTTGCAATATCTTCTTGTTATATGTCTGTCATAATGAATTTATGTAAAAAGAGTATGCAAAGATTCTTATTATAGAATTTGTACATATCTTAGTACTAGCTGTGACATTTATTTTATTGATTTGGCATTTCTATATATTCTTATTAGTGAGGTTTTCTTTGTGCTTATTCTTTAAATTAAAAATGCCGGTCATTAACTGAAATATTCCAAACCCCCCCCTCATTTCTGTCATTTATAAGACCACCGGTATGCATCAATAATTGAAATGTCACTTCCTTTTTATTTATTTTAAATAATGCACATGCAATCTTGAATATTTGTGAAATTGTATTTTGAACAACAATAAACTGAGATACAGGCATCAGTAAGAAAATAATGAAACATTTCACACAGCCCCACCCAGTTTATTAAATAAGTCTGACCATTAAAATATTGGTGCAAAGAATCTATAGCATTGGAAAAACAGCAACACATAAGTAATATATTTTTACATATGTTCCATTTTGAAATGAAGAGAGAAAAATTGTGTGATATCTTAAATATCTGCAAACAGTAGTTAAATGAAATACTTAGGAAGCTAAAGGAAGGGTAATTTCCTCTAGCTCCTTCAATCCAGGCTGTTCTCATCCCTTTTAATAGTCAAAAAAGTTTTAATTTATTCATGTTGTTTGTCCTGCCAAACTTGGACTATAAACTTGAAGCATAAGGCTAATTTCTTCTCCTTTTTTTCATTTAGAAGTGATTGGAAAGCCTAAAAAACGTAGTGTCTCTTTGCAACGTAGTATGCCTTTCCTGTCAGGTGAAGAAGCAATATTTGAATTTGTTTAGGATTATTTTTAGTGAAATGGCAGCTATAATGCTGGGATAAATAGTTCTTATACAGTTTTGGAGCTGCATTGTAGTAATTAGAGCTAATCAATCTAATGGCTTGGATGGATGTTTTGCTGGGGCTTTTCTTGCTTAAAATTTTTAAGTGTTTTGGAGCAAGCTGGATTAATGGGAGAATTAGAAATACAAAGCGTGTTAAAATCTGAAGTGACTGGGCGTCTTCGTGAACAGCCTTGCCAAAAATGTGTTCAGCTTCCAGGACTAAAAAGCACATATTTCATGTTAACTTCTATGCTTTGTTGCTGTATGTTTGTACCTGCCTTTTCTTTTTGCAAATAATGAGTATGAGGAACATGCAGAGTGTTTTTTTCCCAGGCAGTTTAGACCTAATATTTGTGGAAAAGAAAGGTGCTACAGTCTTGTGGCACGGGAAGATGGATTTTGGCGGAAGGTTTGGTAGTGATAGAAGGAATAGATTAAACTGATATTTATTTATTTAAACAAGTTTTGTCCGTTTTATATAAATATATGGGACTACAAATTTGCCTTGTAGTCAGAATACATGGTAAATATGGGGACTAGCTGCATTCCTAAACTATGAATTTTAAGACTCTTTACATAGTAAATATACTCTATGGCATAATTTTTGATGCCTGTGTAATACCAGTCCAAACCTTGTCTACTCTTGTAATCTTTGTAATTTCTATCCATTTTATAAGTGCTAGATCAGTTCATGTTGAGATGGCTTGTTATCTCATATACATCTGTGCTCAGCTTTTATTGTTACTAGCAAGATAGATATATCACACTTTCTTTGGGAGTAGGATTAGTCATATTTGTTTAAATGAAGTGTAAATTCAGCCTTGGTGAAAAGTGCTGGACTGACAACTCTTGAAGATGAGCTCCCGGATCTCTGTGGAACGGGGAACAGAATTGCTTTGCTTTACTGGTGTACCTCTGCCCTGACCTTGGACACATCGCTGCTAGTAACTGAATAAGTTTAGTCTCCAAGTTGATTTTGAACCTGTCTTCTGCTGTATCTAATCTTTGAATCTTATGCTTTTAAACTACCAGATGAATATGTTCACTTTCTCCATCAAATTATCTTCATTAACAACTTAGGGCATTTTAGCTTGCTGCACTTCTGCTGCCTGCCTTCTCTTCCAGCTCAATTTTAACTAGATCATATCCTTGAACCGCTTAACCATGGGATTGCATGAGAGTCTGTATGTAGCTGAAGGGAGGAGGTGAGGTCAAACAGTAAAAGCAAAGAATAGGAATATAAGAACATGGCAGTCTAGATTCAGATCGGCTTAATTATGACACTGTAACATTGCAAATTAGTGATCTAAGCGTGGTTTAAACTAATAATGTGAGATTAAAATGGCTAGCATTGAAGTCCTGTTATGGTCAAAGGCACTCGGCTCAGCTTTATCATTCTAAAATGAGTTAAAATAACATATATCCAAACAAAGCCTTACAGATTCCTACAGGAAAAAAAAAAAAATCTTTCAGCCTTTTTATTTTATATTGAAACTCAGACCATACTGAATTATGAAAAAGACCCTTGAATTATTTTCTATGTGTGGCATGGTTAGATTGACCATATTACATTAATCTTGCCTCTTGTAGCCCCACTATGTTTTCCAAAAGTTGGGTCCATCTGTGTCTGACTTTTTTTTTTTTTTCCGTTTTAAAAATCTCACCCTGAACGAGTTTTGTAAATATTCAGTCTTGACTTCAGCTTGCATTGCAGTGTCATCAATTATGACAGACTGCTGCCTCTTCTTTCCACTCTTCATCTTTTCCCTGTCAAAATGCACCCTTTGGCAGAATATTTTTCAAGGGCTAAATGTGAGTATAAGGGAGTCAGTGTCAACATATTTTTCATAATTTCAAAAATATTTTTTCTTCCTCTTGTTTATAATTGCCTCTTCGAAATTTCAAATTGAAATGTTTCTTTACTGTTTTTTCATCACGTGCACACTGTACTGAGATGGCAGGGCAGATTTGAGGGTTATTAATGTGTTTTTTTTACCCTTTGCGGGGAGAAGAAGGGAAAAGACTTATGGCATAGTTTCTATAATATATTGCCCCCTCACACTCCCACCTCAATAATACTAAAGATTTTATATGAGTACCCAAAATTGGTCTGATGTCCCTTTTGTGGCAGGGCTTTTCCTCCCTTCTTCCTATATGTTAAAAAGCCGGCTGCTTGCGGTCCTTGCCTCTCATGGTAGATGAATAATGAAACCCTAAGGCCACAGTGACTGTTTGCAGTCTGGGAAGAGCCACAACTGAATACCTAGGGAAGATAGGGACCTTCTTTGTCCCTTTTCTCTGCTGTTCTGATAACTGGGGATTTGTTTAGATCCCAAGGTATAGAAAAAGGTTTTGTAAGGTAGCCAGGCAACTTTTGCTCACCAAGAAGCCTATCAGATATTTTAATTTTATTTTTTAATCTCCTTAGTAAATATTGAGATAGCTTCATTTACAGTCTCTGAAGTACTAAATGTGATACTGATTTTCCTTCTTTTGCTAAAATACTTATGTTGACTTTGCTTGCTGTGCTGCCAGCATGTCATTTCATTGTGAGATTCATTATTATGAATTTTCTTTTCCCTCAAGTTTCATCTCTAATTTTTTGTTCATGAGACAGTTCTGGCTTTTAATTGAAAGAAGATATCTGTGATGAGCATGAAAGCAGTTTGTACATGCAAAACCAGGAATAAACAAGAAAAGATCAAATGAAATAAGTGACATAATAATTTAGGAACTTGGAATTTTGAAGCCAGTCTAATTATTTTGCACATTGGGCTGATACTTCAGCTTTATCCATGAGAAGGGGCTCTGTTAAAGTGAAAGGTATTTGCTCAGGCACCTCCTTTCCGTATAACCCTTTTTTCTGCAGCTGTCTTTTCCCTGAAACAAGTTTGTTTTTTTTTTTTTTCTTTGTGCGCTTGATTTTTAATAGAATCTTTTTTTCTCATACAGTTCTGATTTATAAGATGAAAGGCCCAAAGACTCTTTAGAAAGTGTGTTGTTAATGTTAATTTTGCCTTAAAGTCACAGGGTATTTTAGTAATAGGTGAGAATATGGCAGGTTGCTTCTATCAGGTTACATTAATATCACCTTCTCTTTAATGATGTAAAATGTTGATCTCAGATGCAGAAATGTAGATGCATACATACATGTATGTTCATCTCTTTTTCATTAGATTCTATTTTTCTTCATGCTATGGTCCAAATTCCAATTTCTTTTAAATTTTGGAATTTGTAGTTTTGCATTTAATACGGATCTATGAATTTAACACTTGGTAAACATGAAAACCTCTACCCAACGTACGTTATATTGAGTGTATATTATGCTGTTTCTAAAGTCTACTCTGATGGAAGAGACAGGGTAAATATGTTTTTGCATGGCTTATACAGCTGCCTAGGTTTGGCTGAGGGTTACACGTGATCCATTTTGCTTGTGCGTGCTGAGAGCTGAGGTATGGTATTCCCACTCATGTTGGTTTTGCAGGGATTGCCTGACATTTTAAGGCAATGGTAACCATGCACTAAGAAGGTGAGAAGACTAGAACCATTACATTAGATGATTCACAGACTGTTGTTTTGATTTTGCTTTCTTCACTGAGCATTTTGAATCTATAACAAATTATTTGAAAGCCTTGCATTTGTGAAAAACCTTTTTTTTTTTTTTTTTTTTTAACATTTCCATAGCTGAAAGGCTAATCCAGTCTCCTCCTTCTAGAACTGTTGGTTATTGTGCATGCATAGAGGAGGAGTATGGCCTGCTGGTTAAAACGAGGAACTACTAGGATACCAAAATATGCAATTCCTGGCCCTGACATGTAATTTCCATATGACCTTATGCAAGATATGTCCGATAAAACTTACTTCACAGGGCCATAATATAGCTGAGTTGATGAAATTGTAGTGCTCTTAAGGAAAGTTGCACAAGAAGAAATTACTACCATAGTAGAAGAGTTGTGAAAGTAAAGTAGAAGAGCTGGCACGATTAGGAGGCAGTTTATTGACTTTACTTTCTGGCTAGTTAAAAACTACTCGAACTTTGTTCAGGTTAGAAAAGTTGATGTGCTGTTGGTTTGTTTCTGTCCTTGATATGCACGTGCGGCTCCCATTAGTGCCAGCAGGAGCCCTGTGCTTGCGTTGCGAGAGGAGAATAGACCCCTGTCTGTGTAATGATAAGTTAGATAGCCTCTTGTGGCTCTGTGTATGATTTCTGATCTATTGTGCCAGAGATACTACAGCATGAGAGAGAGCTGCTGTCATTTTCAATAGGAAGTGAGAACTTTAAGAGCTTGAGAACTGTCCTCTTTTTTGAATAGCACTTTTGCTGCATGAAGTGTAATTTATTTTTATCACAGCAGGCATAAAGCTTCCAGGTTTTCATAAAGAAAAATGATCCATATAGTGCCCGTGTCGATTGAACGATCATTTCAAAACCTGTGAATTCAAAACATAGTCCTTTCTCTATGCAAAGTATTGTTCCTTTTTGCTGCAGTTTTTTTTTTTTTTTTAATCTTGGACTTTCATTAGTACTTCAGACATACTATAAAACAGTGTTTTCATCTCAGAAATTATTTTTCCAGCCATCAGTTTGCCTGTAGCAGGACACATTATTTAATTACAGTAACAAAAACCTCTTCAGGCAGGACTTCCTGTGCTTTCAAAAACCTTTCAAGGTGGTACTTCCTAAACTTTTTTTTAAAAAAGTAGCAAATGTGAATAAATCATTAAAATTTGGGAAGAAAGTGGAAAGGAGAGGAAAGGGTGGGAGAACGGGGAAAGAGAAAAGAAATTGTTTGTATCTTGCCTGATATACAAACACACAAAAAGCAAAGAAAACAAAGTGAGACCTATTATTAGTCCTACCACTTGTCAGTTTGATTAGTGAACGGTTGCCTCTCTCTCTTCTGAGAAAACACTACATCTTTAAATGATGTCCATTCTTAAATGTAGAAACCCCGCATTGTGTCTGTTAGTGCATAATTGGACTGTCTTTTAATACAAGCAGAGGCACTTGTTTCTGAATATAAACCCGGCACCTCAACAGGTCAGGGAGATAGTAAAAACCTGTTGTTTGGCTTTGTCTTGGGGAATAATGGAGTCACTAATCTACTTGATCTCTGGGAGTCAGATAAAGAAGAAAGTGAACGATGCATACATTTCAAAGATGGAAGGCACTTGTAAAAGCAATTTCTTTGGAGGGAAAAAGTAGAGCAAAGGCTGTTGGAAACCTTTTAATTAGTACTAATTACCTCAGCAGAAAACGTTGGAGGCTTGAAAGGATTTGTGTCAGCAAGTGAAAGATCAAAGATTGCGGCGCTCGCATTTTAATCTGTTGGCTATAAAAACGAATAAGGGGGTGGTAATGGGGCCCATGAGAATGACAACCCAGGTGGTGGAGGCCTTAATCCCTTCTTTACTGCTAGTGCCTGAGGCCTAGTTCCAATTACATAATAAGATGATTTAATTTTTGCTTTAATTTTAACAAAAATTAAGTTTATTTTAGCCTTTAGTAAGGATGAGACAAGGTTTCCAGACAAAATCCTGTCAATTTATTTCTTTTAATGTTTTTAAGCCTTTATTTAGCCATTTTTTTTCTAAGTGGCTCAAGTTGCTCTGTAAAAGGCCAAGTGGCAGCACAGGTGCTTTGATGTGGTCTCTGGAAACAAGGAGGAGCTGGCAGCGGACAATTGGTGGCCATTGTGGTGGCACTTGGAAATCCAGTAATGCCATGAGTGAGCCCTCTTTTTTTTTTTTTTCTAAATTTTATAAAAAAAAAGAAAAACAAACAAAAAAAAACAACAAAAAAACCAAACCCAAAAACGAAGAAAAAAACCAAACTGCCTAATTGCATCAGCAAAGAATAGTTCATAGGCATGCTTGCTGTGACACTTCACTTCTCTGTTTTCTTTCAAAACACTCCAGGTGGGTTCACATGATTGTGTGTGAGGTAAATTACATCTTTAGTTTTGTAGCTTAGCAGATTATGTGCCCCTTGGAAATGTAATTGTCATCAAATTCCTCTACGGATGAAAGAGTGACCATATGGCTTAGGCTGAAGAGAGGCTGATGGCTGCAATGTAGACTTCAAGTGGATTAATATATGTCTGGAAATCTCCAGCACTTCTGCCCAGCCAGGCCCAGCTGTTGTGTCAAGGGGAGAGGTAGATGCATCTTGAACTAGGATTGGGTTTACAATTCAACTCATGGTAGTTAATGTTGTATATACTCAGTGAAGTGGTAAGGTTTGAGTTTTTTATTAATTTGACTTGTACAAAAGGTTATATTATTTACGGTCTGAGAATTCAAGCACAGTAAGTTGCAGCTGCTCATGTATTTATTTTTATAGGTAATTGGATTAAAAATCTGGAGGCAGTGGCAATACAAATAATCAGGCCTCTGTTCTGGGTTACACCTTTAAATTTCTTATTCAGTGTTTATTCAGCAAGTAAAGCTTGAAATAAACATTGAACTACATATTTATTGAGTTTTGTATTGAATAATTATATTCAAAATATGTTAATTTGTATATGACTTAGATAATTGCTTTACTGTATGTAATAGCACATCCCCAGCTACTTGGCCTATTCTGCTTGTAATTCAGCCTTCAACCTCAAGTTGAACGTTTCCCAGTTCTTACAGTGTTTGATTTTATTCTGATGTGGCAGAAAACAAGTGTTGATTTTTTAATAATATTGTTTTGAATGAAGTCTTGTGGTCCCTCAGTAGGCTCTGTATGTATTAGCATGGCGGTAAAACATGAAAAAACCCTAGATATCACAGTTCATTGTTGTCTTACTTTTGCTTGCCTTTTCCTAATCTGTGGAATATCTGTTATCTTTAAAGATGGTTCAAAGCTGTGCCAGGAGAGGTTTAGACTGGACATTAGGAAGGATTTCTTTACCAACAGAGTGGTCAAACATTGTAACAGAATTCCTAGAGAGGTGGTTGATGGTCCAAACCTGTCAGTGTTTAAGAGGCATTTGGACAACAACCGAATAATAGTGTATTCTTGTTCTTAGGCATGGAAAAACAACTGAACTGAGACCTGAGCCTCTTCCCAGGGCAGCGTAGGGAATAACACTAGCTTGTTTTTTCAAGGTAGTTGTCAGAGTGCTCCATCATGGGACACGGTGGGTGACTGTCCTGGTGAAGCTGCTCAGAAGGACCCAAGGTGCTACAGGGTTATCTGTTGCTCTTGGAGATATCGGGGTGGTGCCTTTGCTCTAACATGATCCTTGGATTTTTTCTGATTGCTGGCTGGTGTGAGGGGCATTTGAATATGTATGGGCATAGTGACCAACTAAGAGTGTATTGATACAATCTATGTTTTGGTAGCTGTTCATCATCCCTAGCCTATCAAATCCACATTTGTGTATCTTTAGAAGATGAGATTTATGCTGGACTGTACTTCCCCAATCAGATTTTAGACAATCTTACTAATTTTAGAGATTGAAGGGGGAAAAAAAAAAACAAAACCAACAAACCACCAGTGCAAAAAAGCCTCCCAGAAGATTCTCTAGTCCATCCTAATCCTGTAAGATTTTTACCTCATATCTTTCCCTGATGGTGTTTTGTGTGGTTCAATTTTAAATATACGTGCTGTGTAGAAATGGAGGACACTGACAGGAGGACACTAGCTGTCATTTTTTGTCATCTGCATGTTCTTTTTTTTTTTTTTTTAATTATATATGAATTGGAAGAAATGTATTTGCCTACCGTGTATATTTCTATGAAGTTTTCTTTGCTCACATTTCAGAGTATGATAATCATTGTAATTTCAGAGGCTGAATTCTAGGGTCTTGTTTTGACCAAATGCTTTTCACTGTTAGATACTGTATGCTTATGTTGCTGAGGAAATGTGTTAATATTACTCATTATTTTTCATAATTTGAGCAATGGGAAAAATAACCACAATAAAAATCAGGATGAACGTATAAGTAAACTAATAACTTTCTTTGTTTTGACCATGCATTTATTGTTTACTTATGTAAAAAATTATAATGCATATTGCAAGAGGTTTATTGAAATGCAAAAGCCCTCGATTTGACTAAGCAGACTTAATAAACAGATTACTATATTAAAGTAGTGTCAAAAAAAAAATATAAGCACATGCTTATCTCTGAATTTGAACTCACATATGTAAATCTTTGTGAGACTACTGTAAAACCCAGTAATGAAAAAAAAGTTGTACAAATGTTTAGTCCTGAGCAGTTATCATGCAACAGTGTTTGACTGAGTGCAGTGTGTGGTAATGATTCCCAAAAGCCATGGGGTGTTTCTTTGCTTTCTCGTCTTTGCAAGGGTGATTTATGAGTTTACAAGTTCCTTCCCAAACTCTATAATTGCCCCGACAGCTTCCCAGATGGACTATATCCAGATTGGTATAAAACAGTACTCATTGCAGCTGGACCTTCTAATTCATCTTGCATTAGGTACAGGACTTTATGTTCTTTTTTTTTTTTTTGTCTTTATTTAGATTTGTTACCTTTCTAGAAACACTGTACTGTGGTAATTGGTACTACTTTCCCCTCAAACACCAGATATGCCTGAAAGCAAAACAACATTCTATTTAGTAAGACTTAGCTGAAAGCTTTTAGTTTTAGGAATGGAAACAAGGACAAATACAAAACTTGATCTTTGCATATACTTGCAGGTAACCTTTCCCCTTGCTGAATCCGTCTTCTCTAGGATTTTTGGAATGGATTCCAGCAGGTACTGCTTTGGGTCCAGGTGTCTCAGCAGTGCACCTTCTCAGTCCTGCTGTCAGTTCCAATTTAGTGCTGTCAGAAACCAGCGACTTTGGTGAAGGTGTTTGGAAACTGTTGGTGATTCTCTGTTTTGTGTTGACTGAGTGGCTCCTCCTTGCCCTGAACACAACTATTTCCCTTTTCTTCCTGGGAGTGTCAGACTGACCAGTTACCTCTCACTTCAGCTTAACTTGTCCTTCTGTACGGGATTCATACTGTCGTGCTAAGTGATATGCAAGACACATACATACATTTCACAAATGATCTCTGGTATGCTGCCAGCTTTCTGGAAAGAGATGAAGCAGGCTGTAATGTTAACACTGATGACAGACCTAGTAACACAGTTACTTTGTTTAAACAAGCCCATGAAAAAGTGCTTCCCCTCTTATAGCTTTTCTGGTGTTGCAAGCTTCCACTTGCATAATGTACAATTCACTGGAAATTGCGCAGACATAAGTAAAAGAAAAAGTTGTCTCTTGCTTGTGTATACTTGCATTTTAGAGTAAAGCACATCCATGTGGAAGATGTGGTATTTAGCAGTTAGGTAGTCTCCTTGAAAGGATTCTTGTTATTCTTATCTGACTAAGTAGTGCATAGAACTTGTATGCTTTTATCCTGAGTTTTATAGATCTGGCAATCTGTTTACTAGCTTTTGGGGCTTAAATGATAGGTACAGTAAGGAAATCTGTTGCAAATAATGGTTTGAGTGTAAAAAGAAACATTGAGGAGTAAAGGTTAAGATTTGCCTTACACTTGCCTTACACTAAAAGATTTTAAAATATACACCAAAAGTTAAATTTCCTAAATTGTTATTAAGGCACCTAAGTGATCTGATCTTCTTAAGGCACTGATGTCCCATCTTTTTGTTTTAAGGTTTATAAGAACTGCTGTTTGCTCAATACATTTAAAAATAAATGTGTTCTGATTTTGAAACTAAACATGTAGCTTCCTGATTCAGGCACCTGTGCTAACATAAAGCTTAAGCCTGCTAAGCTTAAACACTTACTTTTTTTTGCCACTGATATTTTAACGTAAACTTTTTTTAAAAAAGTATACTGTGAACTTAGTATGTAACAAATGCTTGAGCATAAAGGATGCTGATGAACAAAATGTTTAGGAAGAGGATTTTGAAAATGGTACTGTGGTTAAAATAAATATTGAAGGACAACCTAGATCTTTTCTTCAGAAACATAAGGGTGTAAAATTGAACACAATTTTAAAATATGTAACAAATTTGGGAGCTTGTGTGAACAATTTTGTTTGTGTAATTGACAAAACTCTTGTTTCAATATCAGAAGCTATGTGATTTTGTGGAATCTTACCAACAGTGGTTTACATGTTGATTCAGTTACTCATAATTGTTTGAGAAAGTGTGCGTTTTGAGTAGATCTTATAAAAAAAAACCTCACTTCAGTATTTTATTAAATCTGTTTATGCATTAAAATATTTCAGAGACATCAAACTGAGGATACCATTGAGTGTTTAGAAAGCGATAAATGCATTGGCCATTAAGTTTTAATTGTCTCTAATCTCTTGCTACCATGACAATAAAAATAAAAACTTTTTAGACGAATATTCTATTTAATGCACTGTTTACTAGGAATATTCTTAGTCAGCAAATCCATGCAAGCAGGAATGTATTTTCTGCTTTTCCATCATTTTAATATGTAAGTTGTATGCTTCTAATAATCTTCGTGTTGTTCTTATCTGCATTTAACAGCATTTAGATATCCTACATAATGTTATTGAAAGCTTAAGTATCTTTTAGTTGTCCTCTTTTTCTTCCCCCTTCTCAACAAATTTCATGAGAAAATTAAAAATCTGAAATGAATCTACTCTATCTTATTTTTCTCTGCAGTTCTCAAGTATTCTGATGAGCCTGGATAAGCTGATGTGGCCTTTAGGGAAAGACACATCAAATATAGGCAGACAGCTCCTGTGTCTGGTAACAAAGACTGAGGAGGTCAAAACTATCCCAACAGGCCTGAGCAGGTCAGTCAGAGGCAAATGTTGGAAATAAAATTTGGTGGGGAGGGGAGTAAGTGGCCTGGGTCAAGTCCTGTTCAAAAAGTCAGCTTTGTCAAAAGCTTCAGTCACATTCTTACCTACAGGCAACCTCTGCTGATCTCAACTCATTAATCGAACTGGAGAGCCGTCTTGACCCTGGCTCCTTCCCTTTGAAGTGTGGTGTCCTCTGCAGCATGAGGAAATAATTTGCTGCCTGATTCAATGAGCCATCAGTAGAGCCAGCAGACCTAATGACATGTGAGAATATTAACCTCCTACCATGAAGAGCTGTGAATCTTGAGAGGCAGTCTGTAATTCACCCAGCACTCCTGAGCCTTCCCTTTCTGTCTTATTCTTGCACTCACTTTCTCACTCACAGGGAGAGAGAGAGAGAGAGGGGAGACCCTCTTGTCGTAAAACTTTATTTTCTTCAGTAGTAGGAGCCTTACTGAGCTGCTTGATAATGAGTTACTTTCCTTTTGCAGCTGGCCAAAATTTATACTGAAAACTACACATCCATCTTGCATGTAATAATTTCTGTTTAAAATATGACATAGGCTACATAACTGACATCAAGGGGGTGGTAATCTGAATACTTACCCAAGTAGGCTATTTTAGGTTTCCTTATTTATTTTTCATCGTCAAAAGAAAAAAGTAAAAAGAAAAAAACAAACATGTATAACAATGATGTTATTCTGTGTAATGTGTTTTCTAGTTGCCTCAGTCAAGAAGATCTTTCTGCAGTCCGCTGCTTCCTTCATTCCCCCCCCCGCCCCCCACCTAAAGGGAAAAACAGTTCTGCCTGGCCAAGTACTGTGTGTTATATGCACACACAAGGGTGTGTTCTTGTCCTTTGATTCTTAACAAAGAAATAGATTGTTGGTCTAATCCCACTGCTTTAAAAGTCAGAGCTGTTTTTTTTTCTTGTTGACTCCTTTAGCATTTTCAGTCACAGATTTGGATCTCCATGTCTGGTAAGCTTCAGAAAGTGAGCCAATGTTATTAATGTGGCTAAATAATGAGAGAGGAAAAGCAAAAAATGGCCCCGTGTGTATATGCTACTTGCCGTGAAAAAGGTGGTGATTACCAGGCTTTACACTGTTATATACTCACATACAGTAAAATACTGTATGAGTTTTGTTTTGTTTTTAATGTCTTTTCATAGTGCTGATTGGTGCTGCAAAAGATCAGAAGTTAGAGGTTATGGGTACAGATGGGGAACAGTATCCAACATAGCAAATCCCAGGCCAAAAGGACTATTGCTGGCAACTTAGTCTTGGCTATGCTAAAAAGGTTTGGGTTTTTTTTTTTTTTTTTTTTTTCTTTCTCTGCTATAGCTGTGCTGGTGTCCTGGTTTCAGCAGGGATGGAGTTAATTTTCTTCTCAGTAGCTGGTGTGTTTTGGATTTTGTGTGTGAAGAATGTTGATAAAAACATTCTGATGATATGAGTTGTTGTTAATGAGACCAAGGACACTGTCTGGCTTTCCAAGTCTCGTTAAGGTCTCGTTAACGTGCAGATGCGGGAAGCTGGGCAAAAGACAGACAGAATAATTGATCCAAACTGGCCAAAGAGAGTATTCCATGCCATAAACGTCATGCTCAGTATATAAGTGGGGGTTGCCCATGGGAGGGGGCATCATTTTCAGTTATTCCTTTTCTTGTTGGGTATCTGTTCAGGCACCCTTGGCATCCTTTTAATCTCTCTTGCTTGCTGGCATCGTTCCCTCTACCTTGCTAGCTTGCTGTCCCCCCTTTGCTTGCTGCTCGGTGTTGTTCCTGTGATCGCTGCTCGGGATGGGCTGCGTCGGTCATTCAGACATCGGGTGGTGAGAAATTGTACATTGTTCATTTTGTATATTTTGTAGATATTAATATCCTTATATCCTGTTAGCTTTGTAGTTTTTAGTATTTTTAGTAAACTGTTTTTATCTCAACCCACAAGTTTTCCTTTCTTCCCAATTTCTCTCCCCCGTCCCACTGGGGGGGGGGGAAACTGTGTGGTGATCCGGGCTAAACCACCACAGCTGGCAAATTTCTCGTATTTGGTAGAAACATAGCTTGCAAAAGCAAATGAAATTACACCAAGTGTGACCACTTCTGATGGTAACAGATGTTTCTCCACTGGGAATGAAAGTTAGCAGTTTAGTTGTGTGGTCCAGACAATTTTTTTTTTTGGTTGGAAATTGAGACTGAATTCCGTTGGGTTACAATTAGAGGGTTATTTTGATTCTGAGGAGTTGTTGGTAAAACTATTGGTGTGTTGTGTGTTTCTGGGTACAGACTAAGATACCACACAGAGGGGATAAAGGAGGTTAGGGAAACAAAGCAGGGTAGGTAGCAGAGGGAAATAATAAATAAATGGCAGTTATATGCTGTCTAACAACTGCTGGCAGTGCTAGTGGTATGCGTGTATGTATATCCCTGTGATTTTAAGTGGTTCTAAAGATATTTTTTTTAACATCCAAGGGTCTGGTGTTGTGTCCGTTAACAATTTTCTGCTGTCATGCTCGAGCAGTTTATTAGTTGTTCTCACCTCTTATAGTTGGTCACAAAGGCCAGTCCCTTTGCCTCTCTCTGCTTCATCTTTTTTATTAAGTTTATTAAAACTAGCCAGATTATACTTTCTTATGGCACAGGCTATGCTTGGTCCATTCATTATGGTATCTTATCTTGGCAGGCAATCTGAATTGAACGGCAGCTAGTCCATTATGCACATATGAAGCCCATCACTCCTCCAGCAACGGCCAATTCATCAAACATTTATCTTTTGCCCTCTGAGCAGTACGTCAATTTGCTTGTCAATTCTCAGCCTTGGTTGTTGTGGAAGATGGGAGAAAAATTACTTTTCTTTTCCCCCTTCTCACTGAACTCTGGTAGTCAAAGTGGGCTTTACTCTACTCACTCTACAGGATTGTTATTCCCCCCTTCTCTGTGCAAAAAGGGGAGGGGTCAGGTTACTATCTGAATTGCAGACTGACAGATTGATCCAAGATACAGTAAAGCTTTCATTATGACACTGCCTTTGCACTTGAATTTGCTCATATTTCCATTGTAATACTTTTTTTTAGAGGGTTTATTAATAGGTTCTCAACTTGGCACATGGAGCTGAGAGGAGCTTTTAAGAATAAATATATTATAGGCTTTTAGGGGGTCTCTCATTTATTTATTTTTTTAAAAGGTAGGTTTATATTTTGTAAACTCTGACTTGTTCTTTTACTGTTTCTAATCACTAATACTTCCTTGAAATCTTTCTCATTCAGGAAATGAGAGTGTTTGCATTTTTTTTTAATATGCCATTTGTTTTATAAGGACTGAATTCCATGTTCATATTGGAGAAAAAGGTAAATGAATCAAGAGACACCTCCAAGTTTTTCTCTTAACACCACTAACCTTGTTATTCTTCATTGAATACTTTCAAGAAATTTTAGCAGATGAATGCTTAAGTCCATACTTAGGAATGTTATTTAAATGAATGCATCCATTGAACTGCAGGGACTTCCTAGTGGTCTTTTTTCCAGAATACCCTTTGATAAAATATGAACACATACAGTCACTTGCTGTCTGCTTGGTAGTTTTTAGCTGTGTTTTGCAAACTGTATTTTGTTATTATGATATTTGTTCAATCATTAGATGACTAAGAGCTCATTTTCTGATTCAGTTTGTATTATTTTTAAATATTTTAATGTGAAAACTGCCTTGCCACAGGCTATAGTACTACACTGATTGTCATTTTATTTGAATTTACATGAAATTGTAACAATATTATTATATAAAATCTTAGTATCTTTAATCCTAAGGATGTAATATCAAAACTTCAGCAAAAAGAGACCTAATATGAAGCATAAAGCTTGAGTTGTATTAATGGGATATTCTCTTGAGTTAGAGCTGTGTTAAATTGAATCCCATTCCAGTCAGTCTTGTAGAGTTAGGCCAGAAAAATAAATTGTGGTGAGTTTTTGGGGGGGTTTTGGGTTGTTTTTTTTTTGTTTGTTTGTTTGTTTTTTCTTTTTTTTTTTGACTAAAATCTTGGTAGGAGAGCATGGTGGTTAAATGACTGAATGGTTGTCTCTAATATGTTTTTGTTAGATACTGAAAACTGTAATTGGGATTTGTAGTTTATTTCACCAGGTAAATAATCCACCTGTGTGTGGCACAGCTGTAACAGTTTCTTTTACCTTAATATTGCATTTTCTTCTGATTTTGTTTAAAGACTTTGGACACATAGGCTACAGTCATCCCTCCCAAATCCATGTACTTCACTGAGCCTCACCTGAAAGTCTGATTCACCTTCTGGAAGTGCCTTTTTTCACTGGCTGTAATGAGTTATGAGTAACTGGGCTTCTACAGATGGATAAGTCTGCGTTGTTGCTCTTCAGATAATTCCATAATTTGAGGGAGCTGCTGCTTAATAGTGAAATCTCTCACGAAATTCTGCATTTCTGTTATATAATTGATAGAAAAGGGTTTGAAATCTTGTGAACTGAACACTTAGAATTTAGGAGGCCTCTTATCTCTTTTGGTATATCTGTTTATTGACTCTACTTCTGTTGTGTTTTCTTTGAGGTGGGGTGGTTAGTGGTTTGGAGGGGTTGAATAGTTTGGTGTTTTGTTGTTTTTTTTTTTTTTTTTAAGCAGTGGAATTTGCTGTGTGAGTCTTATAACAAGGCTATAAAAAACAGGTGAAGATTCTGTTTTTTCATGAATTCCCACCATTTGAATGTGCTTGCATAGCTCTAAGTTTGATTGTTGTGCAAGGTGTTTTCATCCCAGTCTTTTTAGTAATAAGATGTGCCATGTAGTCTTGTATGATTTCAGTGTATAAGGAAAGGGGAAGAATGAGGGATGGATATTAATTTTATTGTATGTCTGAAAGTTAAGTATGACCTTTATATGAAAAGACTCAGAAACTAATTGTAGAATCCAGTTCATAGCACAGGTTTAATCTTTTCTTATGGAGGTCTTTTCTTCCCAGGTACTTAATGGTTCTGCTAATTCATTTTTTTTCCATTGTCTCCTGCTGGTTATATTCACAGGCTTTCCTTAAGTTTTATTCAAAAACTACTTATAGATATTTTTTATCTAGCAACAGAAAGCTGGAAACAGATTCACTGGAAGTGCTGCAAAATGCTACTTCTAGATAGCCTGATATTCCCTCTGACAAAACAAAGCGTTTCATGTTTTGGAAACATTGTGAGCTTGTTCTCCATTGAACAGAGTTTTCCTATTCTATGACTTGTCTGTCTGAACTTGAGGACTGTCCTGCACTAAAATTTTGGAGGTTTTTTACTTTCACTGAGGCACTGCTCTTTTTTTTTATTCTGTTTTGACCCAGAAGTTCTGTCAGAACTGTCCATTACACATTCCATTCTGTTTTCTTTTTGGATATATTATCATGCAGAAAAGTAGTATAAACACTGAGTGTGACTGCAGAAAACAAAAGTTATTAGGCTTGAATAGTGTAGAGGTCATTTTTTGATGCTTTACTTGTATTTTATCTGCCTTTACTATCTCTGTGTGCAGGAAATAAATAAACCTTCAATTTGTAGTATTTTTGTGATTATAATAGTGAGAGTGTTTTTTTTTTTCCTGGAATTTGAACTGAATTCTAGCCACTATGTTTTCTTTAAAATGGGTAATTTATTTTTCTGTACTTATATGTGAGAGGTGTGTTTAGAGCAGAAACCCCCAAAGCAGATTTGAGAGTAGAATTCTGACACAGGCCTCAGCTCAAGGGAATTTGCACAAAAGATTCACCAAACCCTGCCACCATCAGAACAGAATTAGAAATGCCTTGGAAAACTCTTATTTGTGTGCTATATTTCAGATTAGATGGAATTTAAAATTGAACAGCAATCAAAGCAAGTAAACCTGAAATTATGTTTTGCATTCACAGGGGATTATGTAAAATCTAAATTTACACGTGTCTGTCTTATATTTTTATATATTTATATATAGCATTTATTTATTGCTCTTTGTTTTGTTTTGATGAGATTAAGTCAAAGGACTAAAAGTCAGGAGCTCCGAGTTTTATTTCTTGTCTCTTAGAAAATTGCTGGAGGTCACCTTTCGTTAGTCACTTAACCTCTCTCAGCTTTACTACAAAATGGAATTTTAAGCTCAGCAGGTTTTTGAAGAGTAATTCATTAATGTTAAAAAAAAAAAAAAGTGCTTTTTGCTCCTTGGCTGGCAGGTGCTGGAGAAATAGAAATTACATTTCTGTTCTTTAAATACTGAAATTATCTAGTACTAGAATTCTCGTGTTGATTCTGCTCTCCTGTAATCTGTTAAAACATAAAAGGCAAGAAAAAAGTATTTTTAAAAGCTCTTGTTTTGTAACAGCTCTGTCTTTAACTTCTGGTAATGGCTCTCTCTTGTCAACAGAGTGCAAATCAATTTCAAGGCAAAAGCCAAACTCTCTCATTTCCATATTGTTAACTGCTCTCTCTTTTCCTGTTAAACAGGAGGAAAAAGTCATTAGATATGAGGCAGCTGTCTTATTAATTGAGGGGTGGGGTAAAATGTGAGGAACACTTTTTTCCAGCATATACTTCTGAACAGCTTGTTCTTCCAGACAAGGACAACTGCAGAGTACCAAGGTTTGTCCATTACTTGAGAGACTTCTGCTTTTTTTCACATATAAAGTCTCATGTTTTCATTGTCAAATGTTACCAAAATTGAAGAGCTGCTCTTTAGTTTCGTTGTAACCAAATCCCCATCAAGCCAGAGGGACTGTATGAAATAGTGTAGTTGACAATTGCCATGCCTACACACAGAGGGAAAAAAAATCTCTGCCATGACATTCCTTTGTGATTAAAACTTTGTTACAAACCATGAATGAATTATGGAAGAGCAAGCTGGAAGAAATCACACAGATTAGCCGAAGGACTTGGATGAAATGACGTTTCTGAGACCTTTGTATTCTAAAGGATTATTTACTGTCTGCTTACGGAACATCTTAAGTCGTTTTGCAGAGGGAGTCGGTTTCCTGTTTAGTGCAGTGTTTTTGTAAGCTAATGAGGGCAAAGTGTGAGCCATAGGCAATGATGCTGTGATATTAGCTGTGACAGGGAGCTTGATCATAATTATCTTAACGAGGATAGGGTTAATTACAGTGGAAACACGAAGTTTTTTCTGTTTGAATGAGGCGGCGCTGAATACGTTGTGATGTTTTGTCGGTTTGATGTGACTTTGGAAATTGCAATGGAAATCTCCTGGCAGCACTTGCTCTCCTCTGGGAGCAGAGTGTGAGACCGGCAATGAGGTAACCGAGATGGTACCTGTGGGTGAGATAATGGGCAGCTTTCATGTCCTTAGAGCAGGGAAAAGCAACCTGCAATGCACCTTAGTGATGTTTGTTAGCCCTTTGAAACTAGGGAAAACTACTGCTTGCCACTGCCCCTCCAGTGCTGGTTGTATTGTGGTGGTAAGATTGTGTGTTTGTTTTAATATACCAACACGGGGAGACAGTTTTTCTGCTGTGAACTATGAGAAAACAGCATAGTTTTAAATTTAGACTGGTTCTCTTTCTCAAGGAATTTGCCTCTTTTTATACTCCTCTTTTAGGGTGTTTGTGTGCGTCTTGCTATGCTGTGTATACATATACACTCTCATATTTTGTATTGAGTTCATAAGGAGATACTTGGGGTATGCTAAAAGAACTCTCTCACTCATTAAAAATAAAAATGTCAGTATTTGCTACTGATTTCTACCTCAGCTTCTGAAAAATTCTTTTTATACACTAATTCACTATTGCAATCCTTTCTAGCTAAGTGATGTTCTCTCCTGTCTGCAGGTGGGAAATTGAGGCACGTACAAGTTATGGGACTGGCTGAAGTTGGTGTCATAAAATCTATTGTGTGGATTGTACTTAAAACTTTTAAATTGTGGAGTACAACTGCTGGGCAATATTTCTTCATATATTATTATGGTAGAGATACATCCTTTTTAATTTCTTTGCCAACTGTCTTACCAATTTTGTTTTGGTACTAGTTTTTTCTTCTGTTTAAGATGAAAAAATAAGAATTCTGTGAATAGCAAAGGAACATATGGATGTAAATTTATGTTAATAGCTACACCCTCTTTCTCTGTACTGTGGCACCCCCTCCCATCTCCCTGGGCTCTGAATCTAGGTGATTAAATCACCAAGTGCACACTGCTCTGATGACATGAAAACAATTAATAAGCAACCCTCTGTGTAACAGGGCTGCTTTTTAACTGAGCAGCTAATAACATTACATGGCAAAAATTATCAAAACCAGACAGGTGTAAGGAGATTTGCGCACAATTTTCTCTGCCTATCTATGAAACTAGTACCCTTGTGTTCAGCCTAGGCTTGTGAAAGAAGGCTGTTTCAATAGGCAACTCCCTCTAGTGTTTCAAGGCCTTTTGTCCCACTTCATGGCTTGTCATTTTGTTTTATGCCTCCCCTGCAGCAGTTTTGGATGTGCGCTTTCTTCTCCTTGCCAGTTGCCAACCATTTGCTGATTCTCATGATAAGGGTATTATATTTGCATAACATAACTCAGGAACAATGTGTATTTTGATGCTGACACTGACCAGAGCCCAAGCAATGTTTTTTCACAAAGGACCTATTAATGTCCCATAAGGCTCTGTGGTGTTGACAAGGAGGTGGCCTTCTCTGAACCCCTTTGGCAAGTCAAAGTCTTAGATTGAAATGCGAGGTTTGGAAATAATCCACTATTTATATAATAAAGAGTATTTAAGGGGAATTTGCTAAACTAGGTTTGTCAAACAAACTGAAATGGAAACTCATAACGGCTTGATAAACTCACTGCTACTTCCTCTGGGTTATTTTGCCTTTTAAAGGTACTTGGGGGAAAGCATTGTCTGAAATGTTTGCTGATCTCTCTTTTGATCTTGGCTTTGACAAAACCAAATCTGTTGTGACCCTTTGCTGAAATAGCTAGCTTGATATGGCGTGCTAGCACAGCTCTTAATGGTGGACAGTTTATGTAGGCTGAACAGAGTTTTTCTGAAACAGCTTATTAGAGGAAAGTGCAAAAAGTGTGACTGTTACTATGGTGGTGGTTTCAGTATAATGTTTATAATAGAGGCTTTTGTTCTTTCAGCTTCAGAAATTGTAGTTTTAATGCATTGTAACGATATAAATATGCTATAGGGTTGTAGGCATGGCAAATTTTCCTCAGATCTGGCTGCCCAGCATCATTCTGATGGGAGTGCTTTGCAGTCCTTGGACTGAAATACGGTTTCAATGTTGTGCAAATGTTACTTGAATATTCATAGTTTATTGTACAGTACTCAGTGTAACAGTCACACAGTTGATTTTTTTTTTTTTTTGAACCCTCTGACTGTGATTTATAAGTGGTCAGTAAGTTGTATCTACAAAAGTGATATCTTGTTTTTGTTGGACAGATGAATGTTAAATTGTCTAGTTTGAAACCCAGATACTTTCTAATAACGTTTGTGTTTTTCTCCACTTGTAGTGCCTGTATAACTCTAACAGGGACCTTGGCTATATTTTGATCTTTGCCAGAAACTGGAGGGAGAGTGGGGAAATCCCCTCAATATAAATGTCATTGCAGGCAGAATAAATAGTATAGACTGCATCTCCCTTATTAATCACATTAAAAAAAAAAAAACAACCAGAAGATACAGTGATGATCTTCCCACTGGTAGGCACAGTAGATCAGCTGTCAAGTCATGCAATCTCAGCATATCTTTAGGTATCTGGTAGGTGAATGAGCTGTGAATGCCTGTCTGTGTGTATGCTCCATATACCTTATGTGTCTTAGTTGATTAATGTGTGGGGTTTGTTTTTTTTTTTTTCCTGTTGGAATGTGCATGCATTAAGAATCAAGTTTGGAACAGATGCCTTAACAACGTACCAAAGGGTTCTTTTTAGGTTTTTTTTTTTTTTTTCCCTGTACTTTGCTATCAGAGGAATGAATACCTCCAGAATCTTGTTTATTTAGAAGTCATCATCTGCACTTCCATGTTGTGAAATGCTCATTTTTTTAAAGCTGCGCTCTGCAGTCTGACCTGTGGTTTGAAAGTGGGACAGTAAGTTCTGAAAATAAAGCAAATATCTTTTCTGTCTGGAGTAATTCTGCATTTCATTTTGTAGAGAACATTTTATTTTGTTTGCGGGGACTCGAGAAGCAAATTAAGTGGTTAATAAAAAAAAAAGAAAAAAAAAATCTCTTCTCCATTTCCTATTATTGCATGTAAGGTAACTGCTAAGAAATGATACTTGAAGTTGTATTTATTATTGTTAGCGGGGTATGATATTTCTTGCCAGAAATGATGGATGACAACTTAAATTTGTGTCCAGGGAATGAAGGTGAACTGTGACAGAGTTATTTATCTTGGGAATGGAGGTTAGGGTCAGGCAAGGCTGGGTGCCTGAAGGCACAAGACATTGACAAATTCATCCTGCAGGCCCCATATCTGAAGCCTTTTGTTTTGGATCCTGGCTACTCACTAAGTGACCCCCATCCTTCATCCTGCCAGCATGTGAAGGATGTGTTGCAGTGCCAGCACTCCCCTTGCCACTAATGCTTGTCATTCACTCTTCTGACAGGCCCAAACCAAAACTATTCCCACTCTTGAAAGGGAAGGTTAAAATATTTATTTCAGGCCATAATGGCTTCCCTGATTTAGTGGAGTATCATTTTTCCTGTTGCCTTTGTCGTTTGCAGGTCACTAGAAGGACTGAAAACATTCAGTTACTTGGAAGAGCTGATCTTGGACAACAATCTACTCGGAAATGACCTTCTGTTACCCAGGTTACCCCACCTCCATACCTTAACGCTCAACAAGAACCAAATATCCTTTCAAAGAAATACCTGCAAAATGTCAAATGAGTTTTATGTGTCAGCCAAATTAAAGTATGTGAAATATAGTTCATGTGCAGACAAAGCATTCTCTCGTTTGGCACCTGGAATACTTCATAGTAATTTATTATAGGTCATTCATAAATGAAATGCACCATTATATCTTCCTGTTGCTCCATTTTAGTGAGAGATCTAAGTTATGGCTCTGAAGAAATCTTTCTAATAGATAAAAGAGAGAAAGAAAATAATGTCAGAGCTACCAATGTGCAGCAGTTCCTCTGTTTGCTTGCGGTTCTGTTGCAGGCTGACCTCTAGTGGAACAGAGAGTGCAGTGAAACGCTATTAAGTTTTCATACTTTAAATAGCTCTTAAAACAATAAAGTAAAATAAAATTAAAAACAGAACAAAACCAAGAAATTGAACACTTCACTCTGTTTTAATGAAGTTGGCAACATACACAGTTTGGTAGCTGCTGTGCACCTGCAGCTGTAAAAGCAAGTCACCATATTCTTGGTGTTCCAACTCTGTATAAATTCATATGAAATGCTGTCCAAATCAAGGCCTTAATACATTAAAGTATTTAGATGGATGGTTAAGTCCATTCATAACCAATCAGGCACTTTTCTATATGCCTGAAGTTAGTGCCTGCTTAAGTTTATTCAGAATACATACTTCAGCATTTGCCTAAGTACTCTGTTGAATCAGAGTCCCTAGTTTGTAGGCTTACAGATAATGGTCTGTAAAAACTAATTATCTGCAAGCACTGGGCATGGACTTGGTTATTAAATAATTTTCCCATACTTTGACACTTTTGGAGATTTGAGGATACGTAATATATAGTTGTACAAAAGCGAAGTGTGATCATATTGTGGCCAAAAGGCCAACTGAGGCCCACAGAGTCTTAGAGCACAGACCATGAAAGCCCTCTCCTTATAATTGCAGCGTGAGGACAAGGCTGCTCAACTGCAGGCTTTTATTACAGAGAATATAAACAGAGAGCAATTTACCTTCTACTAAAGCAAAATCCTCCTACTGAGGAGAATAAAAATAACTGCAGATTCTACAATTTCTGCACTTATTTTTGACTCTCATAAATAAATAAAAATCAGCAGAGTAACTTTTATTCTTGAGGCCCTGGAAATTTGCCAAGAATGTCTCTTGAGCAGTGATGATCTTTACTTTCTGAGGTATTTGGCTAGATTTCTGGTTAATGCCAGGATTTTGTGGATTGGATTTGCATAACTGGTTTTATTGTTTACTGTCACAGTAAAATCTGAACTGGGCATGCTTTGATGAAAAATGTCCAAGAACATTTTTGTTGATGCTATGTATGGTGGTATATCTGGTGCAAAGTATCTCCTTCTACAAAGCCTGAAATGTAAATTTGACAATAAGACTCAAAAAACATGTGAGTATATTTGTCCTTTGGGAGTGTGTCAAGGAGGAGTTTTGCACTTACCAAAAGGAGGGCAGGTGTATTTAATCAGAACTCAGTGCGCAAAATCAGAAAGAAAAAAATTATGGAATCATAGAATAGTTTGGGTTGGAAGGGACCTTCAAAGGTCATCTGGTCCAACCCCCCTGCAAGAAGCAGGTCCATCTCCAACCAGGTCAGGTTGCTCAGAGCCCCGTCCAACCTGGCCTTGAATGTTTCCAGGGATGGGGCATCTACCACCTCTCTGGGCAACCTGTTCCAGTGTTCTACCACCCTCCATGTAAAAAATTTTTTCCTTATATTTAGTCTGAATCTACCTCCTTCTATTTTAAAACCATTACACCTTGTCCTATCACAACAGACCCTGCTAAAGAATTTCTCCCTGTCTTTCTTATAAGTTGCTTTCAGGTACTGGAAGGCTGCAATAAGATCTCCACCTGCTCTTCTCCAGGCTGAACAGCCCCAACTCTCTCAGCCTGTCCTCATAGGAGAGGTGCTCCAGCCCTCTCATCATCTTCATGGCACAACTCTGTACTCATTCCAACAAGTCTATGTCCTTCTTATGTTGGGGGCTCCAGAGCTGGACACAGTACTCCGAGGGGGATCTCATGAGAGCCGAATAAAGGGAGAGAGTCCCCTCCCTTGACCTGCAGCCTACGCTTCTCTTGATGCAGCCCAGGATGCAGTTGGCTTTCTGGGCTGCAAGCGTGCATTGCCTGCTCACGTTGAGATTCTCGTCCACCGGCACTCCCAAGTCCTTATTCTCAGGGCTGCTCTTGATCCATTCTCTGCCCAGCCTGTCTTTGTGCTTGGGATTGCCCTGACCCATGTGCAGGACCTTGCACTTGGCCTTGTTGAACTTCATGAGGTTTGCACAGGCCCACCTCTCCAGACGGTCAAGGTCCCTCTGTTAGTAGTATTCTTTATAGAGTTTCTGCTGGTCTCACAGACATACTTAGAATACTGTTGTCAAGTGAGTAAGCTCTCAAAGTCAATGATAACATGATAAGAAGAGTTTGATCTATCTTGTGATTTTTAAAATTTTGTCTTAAAACTATGAAGTTAGAGCTTTGAAAGTACTGAGCTACCTGGATTACAGAAATAATTGCATACATTTTGTAATATGCTGCCAATAATTAAACAAAGGAGTTAGAGAAATGCTCATAAAACACCTAATGTAGACAAACTGCCCAGAGAAGGAAGAAATAACCACTGTCCATTATTTACATTTTGAGCCCTAGGGAGCAGTGATCTCTTATAGGGAAGATACAGCAGAAGCACAGAGACCTCAGGCTTCCTCTCTTCTATGTGGATACCATATTTGAAAAAAATATCTTTTGAACTTGATTCACTTCTTTTTAATGAATGATTTCCTTATAGTATTCCTTTAAAAACATTCAAATAAATATTTATATTTAATAGAATAATGAAATACATTACAGGACAGATTGTTTAGTATATGACAGTAGCACTACAGAAAGGACACAAGTGAGCAAACAATACTGATCTGAAACAAAACTTCAGTGAGTGGAATATTACCATGTATACATAAATATATACATATGGAGAGAGAGAGAGATGAAAACAAACAAAAAAACAAACTGACTCCTGTGAAAACCAGAATAACATGTAAAATTTAAAACTCACATGAGAGCTTTCCTGGCTATCTCTTACAATTACTTCATTCTGCTATTTCTCTCCTTTTATTTTGACTTCATTTTGATCTAGATCCTGTTTTGATAGTTCTGATAAGAACTTGCTAGTACTTGGTTTTCTTATTGTGTGTTTTAATATGTGTAAATAACATTTGGCCCCTCCTAATATAATGTCTGGATACACTGTATAAATGTGAAAGCTTTTATCTCTAAATCAGGTAAATACTTAGAAGAATCATCTAGTATTTTTTTTCTTCAAACAGTGATTGCGTATTTTGGTTATGGTAAGGCCACTACTGGTTTTTCTACTAGAAGTGGAAGAAGAAAATTTTAAAATTGCTATTTTAAAACAATTTCCTAGTGTGACACCTCAACTTTTCAGTAGTGTGTCATCTGTTAAAAATATTTTAAAATGCAGTCTATATAGCTGAAATACGTCAGCGTTGTGCAGCATTAGATTACATGTCTCTAAAGTGCTTTTTCATGCATGTAGTATGTTTTTATAAAAATCTGATTTACTTTGGGAAACATAAAATCTTAGTTTCTCAGTTGTGCACAATGGATGGGAGAAAGAAAGACTAAGATGGACAGGTGGTAGGCAGGAAGCTGGCTTTGGAGGAGGACTCATGACGCTAATCACCTGTGCTTCTAATGAGAAGCCTCATTTCTCTTTTTAAGCGTGTTTGCTAGATACTAAGAATCAGTCAGGAAACTTCTAAATAGATGTGTTCTTCTATGTTATAGCAGTATGAGATTTCATGGCTTTTCACTGTGCTAATCATGGCTGGTGTTACTGTAGGACTATGTAGTTATAGCTGTTTCAATTTCCGTTATATTTCAATCTTTTTAGTATTTTTTAAAACTACTCAAAAGGGCAGCAGTGATAGTTTGTCAAATATATATACTTGTATGCTGAAAATTAGATAGTGTTCACTGCCTCACTTCAAAATAGGCAAGTCTGGTAACGAATCAGATTTGTGATTCTCTGAGGTAAAAGCCCTGCTTCTTTGTTTAGTCCAATGAGCTGGTCATCCATTTGATATGTGTTCTACATACTTCTGAAGAACTGATACCAAAATTGGTTTAGAATAAAAAAGTGGAATGTAGATGTAGAATGCAGACATTAAATCTAGGTCTAGGTTTGGAATGTTTTAGAGGAAAACCAAAATATTTCACAACACAAAGTGGGAAATCTAGAGCTGGGCAGAATGCACATAATGGTATAGAGGATTTATCAGTGTGGTTCACATCTAGGGATATGTTCTTGAGTCTTTGAAAACAGCATGGATTGAGTACTTCAACTGGAGAAAGTCTTTTCACCACCCTCAAACCCACCTTTTTTTTTTTTTCTAGAATAAAGTGTACCTGAAATAAAAAAGAAGTAGTGTGAGTGCCTAATGCCAAATGTCTATGAAAGAGGCAGGTAGCCTTCAGTCCAGGCGATTCCATATTCTGTTCTACAGCAGTGCTTGGACCAGCTCAACTCTAAATGTCAGAATACTTAAAAAATGGTGAGCTGCTACTTTATTCTTGATTGTTTATGTGTTGCCTCAGGAACCTTGAGCAACATTTGGGTAGAACAGTGTTTAGGAGAAAAAAAAATCCAAACAAACCTCAAACTTTGAAAGAAAGGGCATAATGGTTTCAGGATGGACCTCTCTTGTGAACCAGAAATGTAATTTGGTTGCCCGAGTAGAAACATTTCTCCTTTTTTAACGTTTCTATACCTAACAACATTGAAACCTGATCTTCAAATGTGCAGCTCTAGAACCACGGGCTTTCTGAAATACCCTTAAAAGCACTGGCAACTCCAGTTACACAGAGAAAACTAATGCTGCTCCAGTAGGCAGAATGGGATTTTTTATTTTTTTATTTTTTTCCGAGTATTCAGTATGCAGGAAGCTCTTAATGAGATTTGTGGACTTAGTTAATTTCCACCTGTGCCAGACCTTTTTTTTTTTTGCGCAAAATGGTTTTAAAGTCAGCGAACACGGCCTTATTTCAAGGTTCTATCTCCTCACCAGGTAGAGTTTAGGCCAGAATGTGGCATACAAATAACTGTGTTACATCCTGTTTCACATAGAGAAGAAGAATATGTATACTTGCATATTGCAAGCTATTTCTGTGGTTATCCAACCTTGAAGACCTAGCACATTCTAATGGAAAAGCGTTCAGGTGGCAAAGATGTTTTCACACTGCATTCAGAGGAGAATTGGTAACTTCTGCTTCAAGGCTGTTTGCCTGTAGAGTCGCTTCTGATTGCTACATCGTGTTTGTGATAAATTTAATTGAAGCAAATGTTTCAAATTGAAATAAATACAGGTACCTTGCTCATTTATGACTGTGGTAGAAGTGCTATCCAGCTGTTTTAATGTTAGGTTGATTGCAGCACCTGCATGATAGATGGTTAGTTGGCAGAAGAATTTTGAATGAGAGTTTCAAGTCTTTCTATGTAGCAATCTGGAATTCTGTGATATATTTCTGATATTCTCTACATATGTGTTTAAAAAATATATTTTGAATGTAAAGCTGATTGCTCTTTACTTTGTCTCTTTGCTTCCAAGAACTTCCAAAAGCTGTAATCACAGAAGGTCATTAACAAGAACAGCTTTCCTGCAACTCCTTTGGGGAAGTGAGATGGCTAAAAATGTTGAAAAACTGAGTACAGACTTCTCAAAAGAAAGTTGTGGAGCAAATAGGAAACCACTGAGAGAGAGAACACGAGTGGTTATTTCTCTTATAAAGTCAATGTATTTGAGTGTGTGACTAATAAAAAGAACGACTGGCACAGAAAAAGCTTCAAGAAATAAATCCCAGATTTTCTTGTATACTTCAACATATAAGCAAAAAAAAAATTGAATAGGGAGATAGGAAATATGTATATGTTAGGTTGTTTGGACAGTTGTATGTTAACGTAGCATTTGTATAGACTTATATAGAATAATTTCATTTGCAACTGTTAGCAAAGGTTGTGTTTCTGCATAGGTTGGACCAGCAGTTGTTCCTGAAGAACAACCATGAATACAGTTATACCAAGAACACTGGTAAGAGAGGAAATAGTATGGAGTTTGGGGATGACCAGCATCAGTATTTAAAGCAACTGAACCCTTATATTACTCTCTATAAAGGATTCATGCAGTGTCTGTGCTCTGGAAATATGGTGAAGGGACTAGTGAAAGGACATAGCTAAAGAGAGTCTTGAGAATACAGAGGTCTGGAATAGTGAGACATCAGACAGTAGTTTCTGTGTGAATCCACACAACCTCTCAGAATTATAACGGAATGGTCTTTTTACTGTACTTGCTGTCACAAGACACAGCTTAGCATGAAATGGCTGTCCCTGCTGGGGAAGTCCTCTTAAAATTGACTAAGCAAAGTGGCATCATACTATCCACTCAGAGTTTACAACTTTGACCATGTTCAAATTTAATATTCCTTGGGGACAATTTAACTTTGAATCACACCAGTCCTTCCTTGGTAGTAGTCTTGGATACTGTGGAACTAGTTTTTGAAAGGTTTTTAAGGGGCCATATTCCTGACTAGCGCTAGAATTTTAATCCAGGCTACAGGATTTTCTACAAAGGAAACAAACAAAAATGTTATGAGCTTGCACAGACAGTTAATTCTCAGGCAGAGAAGGGAGATGTATCATTTGCTTTGGGATTTTGCTTGCTCTTTTTGCCTTCTGGGGAACCTCAAAAACAATGACATTGGATAGCAGATAGTAAGTGAAAATAGACTAGTGAGAACATTTATAGGATATTTTTGGTTACATTAAACTTGCAAAAAATTATATTGCTCTGCAGGTTAACTGGACGCACCATAGTACTGTATTTTCCAAGTAATTCTATTGCTAATGTCTCAGTGTTGCTGGTAGCATTTGTTTTTCTGAACAGAAAATATGATGACATGGTTGTGTGTGCTTGTGTGTATGTACACTGTGAACAGTCTACTATAAATACGCATATGTGGTATACATATGTGTAACATAATGAAAAGGCTTTAAAAAGTTAGTCTGAGTATGATACCCAGTTCTTGTAAGTGCTTCCCTAATTTGAAATTTCCTCCTCATCAAAAGACTATACTGACTTCTTGGACTATTTCTAGTTTTAAAGTATGTGTAGTATGCTTTCGTTAATTATTCATGGAGGCCAGGTAGTGTTTTTGGAGGAGACCATTGTTGTATATTACTGCAAATTAATGTTTTAGCTTGTGAGCTAAAGAGTTTAAAATTTTTATTGTTGCAAATTTTTATTTTAGCCAATGTCTGTTAGAAAGAGATGCATTAATAGACTGATAATGATGGCACTTGAATTGTCATAACAGTGACACTTGAAAACAGTTTTCAAACAATAGACTATAACCTAAATATTTGTCTCACTGTTACGTATTCACGTGGTGACCAGTGACACTGACTCCAGAAAGATCAGTTCAGGGCTGTTGTCACAGCGCTTTAAATAAATAAATACATTTTCACAAGCACTGCCCGTGGATTTAATAGTGGCTTTCTTTTTCTGAGAGAATGCAGCTGAAATTGGTCTTAGAAATGGCACAGCAGGATTTTGTAGCTCTTTTGCTCTGATTGCACCAGTAGGCTGCAACAATAAAGCATAAAGAGGAAGCTAGCAATAAAATTTCAGACTTGCTTTTGATCTTCTTCCTCTGTATTTTCCTAGCATTGTTTTACAAAGACTTCACACTTTTGGTGGCATCGTATAGTTCCAGTACTGTGATTAAAATAAGTATATGACACACTAATTAACTAAACAGTGCACTAGAAGTGCACCATGACTTATGACTCATCTCTGAGAAACAACTTAATAATGAGAATTTGAACAGGATGTCATTTATTTTTTCCTACTGTGGTGGCAGGTGGATGGGACTTCCTGGAAAAATAATCTGTACCTTGCATTTTGTTTTGCTTTTAAGAGGGATGAGAAGAGATAAAGTCCTAAAGAACAGAAAATTTAATTATTTACTTATGATATAACTGCTGATTCTGGCACAAAAAAGAAGTTGACTATCATAAGCCACAGGCTGGCTTATTCTCAAGTGTTGCTAGTGTCCTGTTATTTTTGGGCTGTTCAAGACTGCAAAGCTTCAACTTTTCTGTGAATTATTGACCTTTTACTTTTGATATGATTATGTCGTATTCTTGGGATTTGTCCTGTGCACATGTTTCTGTTGCAGCTGAAACTGAAATAATACTAGGATGCTAAATATCTATTTCAGCAGAGGGAAATGAGTAAATGATAACAAAGAAAAGGTCTGGGGAGTCTCACACAGAACTTTATGGTAAGAGGTCTGTGTGTGATTCCTGGTCATCCTTGCCCCAGATAATTTTTAGGGGAGATGTTTCTGCATCCAAAATCAGTGTTCAGGGTTTAGATTTGAGATATTAGAATCTAGACACTAATTTCCAAATTTGGAGAGATTTAGGTTTTTGAGATGCAGATTATCAGCTACTGTAATTTATCCAAAACTCTTAGTGAATTTGGTGTCACTCCTTTTTGCTTTCCATAGGACTTTGATGCATAGTCTTACACGTTTTTTTGTTTTTTTTTTTTTCAAATCTAAGCTGACACTGCTCTTCTTCATTACATATCTAAATACTTTTTTATGTTTGCTTCTAAGTCTGTCTGGTCAGATGGGAGTGAGAACACATACCATACTCCACATTCAGCAAATTGTTGGGGAGAAAAGCTTCTACCCCAGAAAAAACTCTACTGAATTGACAATCAGGAATTCAGCATATTTACTCCATAGAAGAAGCAAAAATTTATTTGGTCGGTTTGTTGGATTTTTTTTGTTCCCCCCCCCTCCCCGTTTTATAGGAAATGACCAGATACAAGCTAAGTCTTGCAACAGCTAACCCTCTGTGTGTGATTGCTGTTATGGAAATAACTGTCTTTTGTAATAATAAACTATTTCTCTTAGGGAACTTTTTTTGCAACTTAAGCAGTCCTGAAAGAAATTAAATGTTTTTTCTGGCTTAGGGAGGGTGCCAGATTCATGCACTTCTCTAACAGTCTTATGAAATTTTAAAAAAGCCTCTCACTTGAACATGTGTGGAAAACCAGTTTGCGACCTTCCCATCACAGCCACATACCTCCTGAAAGAGCCATGAAAAAGTTTGTATATGAGCTTGAGGTCCAGATACGACAAGATGAGAATTAGCACCAAATTTTGATTGGGAATTCATCCTGGCTAACAAAGATTATTTATATCATATGGTGCTACACAAAGACAATTTTTCTTAGGGTCTGGTTGATTGCTTACTGGCATATAGTATTCCATAATGTGAATTTGCCAAATTTAGCATTTTTACCTTTTTAATGAATTCATAGAACTAATCTCAAACCCTCATTTTTCTGACTCATGCAGAATGTTTGAGTATGGTTCCTCAGACCTTATGGGATGGAACATCAAGTGTATATACATTGCTTTTAATATATTAAAATTAGTAATTGTCAGCATGATCTTTTTGTACGTTTGGAAATAAAATAAAATGTCAGACTTACAAAAGGAAGACCACATTTTTAACATTGAAGCTGCTCTTTCCATTCTGTATTGCTTCTGTTGCCCTTAAGATATTGAGGTGAAGAAATAAAATAAATTCCATCAGCTAAAAATAACAAAGATAACAAACACATAAATCAAGTATAAATAATAGCAACACAAGTGAACTGAGGATTTGAAACAATAGTTGTGGGCTCTAAGAGCAGATGTGGATAAAAATAGAGCAATGAAATGCTCTTTAATGGTTTTGAATAATTATTGTTATTATCTACATCAGTCAATTTTTAAACATTGAAAACTTTTTACACACATATGCATGGCATCTTTTTTGAGAATCACACCTTTTTGTTTGCATGTAAATTGAAGTAAATAAGAATGTATAGCTGGAGTTTAGAGACTGTCATACTGTACTTTCACAAAATAATTTGCTTTCTTTGATCAGTCAACAGGGTGCAAATGGTTGAATATTGTTGTTATGCTTAAACCTAAGCTGTGATTTGCAATATTGCAGTAGTTAAAAGATAGTTTAACCTTTGTTTGCTTGTTTGTTTTAATATAGTTTACAGTATTGAAGGTGTATCATCCTTATGTATGTTCTGAGGAATATAGTTAAGTTAAAAAGCCTCACAAGCACCAAAATATAAGGCTATTATAGTGAAAAATGTTATGCTTTACAAGACTTTAAAGCTTCACATACAAAAGACTAGTAACACTGAAGTTTTGAAGTTGTACTTAGTGAAGCATTAATTCCTATATACTAATTGAGTAATTACAAATCTGTTGATGTGGCACTCAAAGCATTTATATGCTGGGAGTGAAAGTGGGTTGTTGTGGTTTGACTTATTTTTTTTTTTTAAACTCATTTTCCAATGGACTGAATACATTAGTGATGAATGTGCTGTGAAACTAACTGTTTGTTTCCATGCTGGAAAAGTTTCATGGCTCCAGCAATTGCTAGCCATTTTACCACACAGCATCCATCATTTTGTCAAAGTTTTAATGTTTTGTAGTGAACCACCTAGGAAAGAAAGGCGGGGAGAAGAATGACAAAACAGCCAAATTCTTTCATTCCATGCCAAAAAACTGACTGAAGTTTATCCCTGTTTGCCCTTGGAACAATTAATGTGACATTTTCCCAAATGCCATACTAAATTTGATTGTCAGTTATTGAAATGTATGTTTAAAACAGCAATGATGCAACTCTAAATGCTTTTTTCATTAATGTCATTGAATCCTTAACCCACAACCTTTGACACATAACAGAATTAGAAAGCCTTTTGGATCATTTGGCTGAAGTTGTGCCTTCACTACAATATCTCAGTTTGCTTGGAAACATGGCCTGCCCAAATGAACTGGTCTGCAAAGAAAAGGATGAAGATGACTACCAGAGGTACAGGTTAGTGTTTTCACTTGTAGGTATGCTAAGGTATGTAATTTTTTGTTTATTACTGGAAAAAATATTGAACTAAACCCAACTGAAACAAACATCTACTGCATTCTGAAAGCATTGTGATATATTCTGCCATGGAACACCTGGGAATTTGTGTAACCCCATTTTCATGAGATCACTCTCAGGAACCCTATTTCAATAAATATATCAGTGCTGTACAGAACGTGTTTGAGTTGAGCAGGTATGCACAGGATTTCCCAATGTGGGTGCCCATATGTGCCTATTTATGGCCTTTCCTTCTTTAAGGCCAAGGTAAGGCAATGTTTACATACGCTAAGAGTGACAGTCAATTAAAAAAAAAATCATTATACTCAGCTAGTTGCATTGTTTTCTGCTGACATTTGTTTTTGGTGATGAGTTTCTTTTACTATAGTTATCAAGGCACTATTAAAGAACACAGGAGAAAGGACTCCTTCTATATCATGCTGCTTTATTCAGAGCAGTTAGTCTTTAGATTCAAATAAAAAAAAAACTATCTGTATAATGTAATTTTAATGAGCTAGATTATACAAAAGGTTCTGGAAATTAATATGGAAGCCTGATAAAATACTATATATCCAACTGACATGTTGCTAAAAATTGCAAGGGTTATTCTTTTAAAAATAAAAATACTTGTGACTGATGATGACTGTGAGTATAGATCTAAAACTAACAGAATGTCTCCTGAACTGACATAATTTTCATAGCTATAACCTTTAGGCAAGCAAGACATTGATTATAAAAGAAAAAGAAAAAAGTAATTGTATTTCTTTTTTTCCTTGTTCACATCTTATGCCAAGATTTCAGTTTTTGTGTGCTAGCATTTTCACATTGGCTGAAAATGGCTGGCTGAGGCAATTCAGAGCCAAGCAGCACTGGTCACCATGCTGCTGACCTTGCAGAGCCTGAGTTTCCGTTGTATTAGCAGATCACCCGCAGTATTCAGAGTTACATAATAAAACTCTGATTTTATCTTCGTGTAATCCAAACTCCGCTGTAGCGGTTAATATAAAACAATACAGAGTGGTGGAGACTAAAAGCAGGTTTGTTGGGAAGTGGCATGGATGTGATGCACCAGTTTATTGCTGTAGCAGCACAACTGTCCCAGGTGTGCATATAGTTTTTGCTATATTTTAGGTTATCATTAGCCTAAAGACTTTCACCTTCTAAAGATTCAATTTTTGAACCCAGCTTAGCTGTAGCATTTTGATTTTCACCAAGTAGAGCAGCCTAGATTTAGTAAAATATTTTCCCATTCCTTACACACGTAAGTGGAAGGTAAGCCTACTATCCAGCTTACGAGAGGCTAACAGTGCTGTCTGTATGTAAATTTATGTGACATCTGCACTAGAGAATTGTTTTAAAAATGAATGATATTTCTATAGTTTACTGTTTTTCACTTTAAGTATGTTTTCTGACAATATGTCTCCTATTAATCATTTAAACAAAAGTAGTAAGTTAAAGGAGCCATTCAGAGGCAAGGACCCATGCTTCATTTAGTGCTGTCTGGAAAAGTTCTTTATTGATTGACATCCTCTGTGGTTATGTGATGTAATATTTATAATATGTCACACAGCCATACATCAAAACAAGCATGTCTGTTGTTTCATTTCAATGCAAAATGTTGATTTCAGGGAGGTCAAGGTAGTTTCAGGTCAAATCGTGGCAAACCACCGTGTCAAAGTGCGAAGTAATTGTATTTATGCATCTTCTGGAAACAGCAACATTACTTCCATTTTCTTCCCCACAATTTCTCAAAAACCTCGGTATTTTTTTCCATATAAACTAGGTTAATTAAAGCTCTTTTAAGAAAGAAGAATGGACTTCTGATTAGTTGAATGATTTATGATTTTGTTACTATAATGAAAGTTTCCTGATCCTTTTCTGTAATTATTTGTTACATTAGATGGAAATGTGTTTGCCAGACAACATTATACTCAAAGCCAAAAGCATCCATCCATCTATGTGTGTCTACCTCTCTATCTTTAGGGGAATATATTCATCTGCATGGTGGAACTGATTAAAAGTACTCTGCTAATTTTACTCTGAATAGTTGCTTCAGAACATGTGTTCAAAACTCTGAATTATCTTGGACATCTTGGATAAAACCTTTTTTTTTTTTTCCATTCCCCAAACATACAGTTTTATTTCACAGATTTAAGAGTAGCAAGCTTTCCTCATTGAGGAAATATTTACATTTTATCAAATGTATTGCTTCAAATATCAAAAGCAGACATTTGAAGTGGCCAGTTTCACCATTTTTTATGGTTTGAAGTAACTTTCAAAATAAGATTTTAAATTTTCTTTAGAAAATATATCACACAGAAAGCATCAAAAGATTGCATTTCAGTGAACCTAAATTATTCAAACATTTTGCTTTTCCATAAACTTTAACTAGTTTGGTTTTGTTCTGAATAGGAACTTATTTTTCTAAATTTTTGCAGTGACCATTGGAACCACAGCTTCATTTTTCATTGAGCTTTAATTTCATTCCTACTGAGTTCAATTAGAGTTCAGGCTGTTTAATTCCACAACCAGAAAGGGAAAGGTGTTAGAAATCAAAGCTTTACTTAATCTTCTCATTCCAAGAAATTGGAAAGATCTGTAACACCTTAAAAAAAATGTGGAAAATAAAATTTTTTAAAATTCAAGGTCCAGTGATTTACTGTGATATTAGTAACACAGATAAAAAGTAAACTTACATCTTTTAAAAATAATTAGATTTTTATCATAAACACTTGGAAAATGTATAAAACTATGGTTTTTATCAAGAAGTTAGATATGGTTCCTCAGGTAATCCATTAGTATACCATTTCTATCAATTGTAATACTGAAGTTTTTCCTTAGTTTTTAAGTAAAAAATAGGTTTTACACAAAAATATTTTTGTGATGTTTTTCTTAAAGCAGGTTTGGTTTTTTTTTTTTGCTTTTAAGAAACATAGTAACATTTGACTGTGACATTTTTTAAGAAAAAGGAAAAAGTGGGGTTTTTTTTCCGTCTCTCTTATTCCTCCTTACCTTTCAAATGGGTTGGAGAACAAATTGATGGTAACATTTCTGTGTTTGCTATTGGAATTTTTATGTGGACAAGAGAAAAAAATTGAATATTTTCTTCTGTGGTATTTTTATAAGCAAACTTTTTTGGTTCGTTTTAAAAAGTCATGGTTTTTTTTGCCACCATTGTAAAGTGGCTTTGATTTCTTTCTGAAAGAAAAAAAAAAAGCTATGTTTTATTTTTTAAGCTTTCTATATTCAGGAGGTGATATTTTGAAAAAGGATATCTTGAGGGCGAGGGAAAGCAGAATATCTGAAATGGTGATAGGAAAGATTTAAAAGCTTTTGGCTCTAACAGGAAGCCACAAACACAGAAAAATAGCTTGCAAAACAGTGCATGTTCTAAAATAACCTATTCTACAATCTCGACTTTGAAGATTGCGTGAAAGCAAAGGTCATGACCCGGAGATCAAAGTAACAGAAGTCAACACAGTAATTGCTGGTTGCTTCTCTTGTACCCGCACTTGGTCAGCTCTGTGAGTGTATTGTTTGCAGTGAAAACTTCAAACGTGGTGTTACTGAACTGTGAAGAATCATCTGGGTCAGAACGTATTACAAAGCACATGCTAATGCTGCAGGTGACCTCACCTACTTTCATTAAAGCGATATGATTGTGAAGGATGTATGCCATGTGTGAAGTTTTCAGTGCTTGTTCATTCTTCTTTGCTCCTTATTGACATTTCCTGGAATGATGCATTCATTAAGTGCTGTTGACATGGAAACAAGGGCAAGTGGAAACAAATGCCTGAGTTTATTTTAAATTAGCTTAAAAGTACATATACTAGATATGCTATCTTTGGCAGGGGGTGATAACCTTATAAAGTCCTCTTAAGATATAACAGCAAGAAAGGAAGTGCATGCATTTTGTATGGATTAACTTTTCAAACTAAATCAGCTTTTCCCATCCCACAGGTTTGATTCTGTGAAATGCTGGATCCTTGTGTAGCGTTTTCAGTTTCCTTGCAGTTTTGTTTTGGTTTGGTTTCTTTTTGTTTTAGTGTTGTTTTAAAATTCAGACAGAGCCTACTCATCTATTTTAAATAGTCTTGTTATTGGATTTGGATGGTAATATAAATACATATTCAAGAAGCAATAAGAGACTAGGAGTCCTTGCTTAGTAATGGAAATAATGCTAGTGTACTTGCTCAGTATCAGTGAACATACTGTTGAGGCTTTCTTTTAGTAGGAGAGATTAAAGTCTGTGGTACTTCTGTATATGTTTTATTATGTATTTCATGAGATGATTGGGGTATTCCCTTATATCTGTGTTAATCTGTGAAACCGTGCTACTTCACTGTGTTTGCATGAGGCCTTCATATTTCTCTAGTACCTGGAAGAAAAAAAAAAGACCTGTATTTGATAGACATCAAATAGCCACACAACTTCTGTCTGAGACTAGCCACTGTAGGGATCTATGGGCAAGGGCTATTATAATTTCTTTGTTCAGCCAAATAAATTGAGGTCCGTAATACTCCAGTTTGCCCACAGTAACGCAGTAAGTCAAGCCATAAGTATCATTATTGTTACAAGTGTAGAGCGATGTTATTCTAGTTCATAAAGCTCTTTGCTACATTGCAGTAGAGCAGAAGGATGTATTAGTATATTAGTATTAGGAGCAGTCTGGATTTCTGAGTGACTTGAGATCCCTTCAGAATTACGTGGTCATCACCAAGCAGTGCCAGGATTGCACAGAGGCTATGTGATCCTCTAACACCTCATGCCAACGCCATGCACTCTGTTCTGGAAGATGGTCGTTTAAGTTTATGACCTGGCTTCCTTAACTCTGTATTGAGGAAGTTTTGTTGCAGATGGACATTCTGCAGCCAGCTATGTGCTGTTTGATGGGGTAAGAGTTAGAGTAGAAGGTTCTTGATGATACAGAAGAAACAATTAAAGGAGATAATCTAATGCAGTGTCATAAACATGTTCAATCCTTCTGTTTTTTGTTTTCATCTGTCCTCATTTGAATGCTGATGTAGCTTTGCCAGCTTCAGGTTATTTATTATTTCTATTTTACAGTAATGTAGCTAAGAGCACAACCAGACCTTCAAAGTTTGAAATAGGTGTATTATTTTTATGTTCTGTGATTTTCAAAGAAAGGAAATCCAATAGCACAGAAAATAGAAAAATGAAAGTAAACACTTTCTGAAATAAAGAACGGGTGGCAGTTATGATATGGGTAGAGCTAGACATTTCTACATTCTTCTGGGCAAATATCTCTTAATTTTTCAGTTCCAGATTAACTTTGTGTTTTAAACTTAAATATTGGTGCATATAGTACAGTCTTATATCCCAGGTTTTGTTAATAAAAGTATAAAATAAAGGACTATACAGAATCTAGTTTTTTACTATAGTTTTTTTTTACCAAAGGTTCAGTGGAAGAGTTTATTTTCTCTGAAACTCTAACATATACAAATTTACTATACATCTCTTGTAGTAGAAAGAGGGACAAAAAAAAAAGCCAAACAACCCAAAACATTCTTTCCCCAAGGAATTTATTGCCACTTTTAAGATTTTCTTATAGGGTGGCTCATGGGTGATGGCATTATCTTTCAGTATCAGAAGGCCAACCATGTTCTACAACTTGTCTGCTTTTCCAAGGGAGGTAATAAATGAATCGAGGCCCTTAGATGCTATGATATTATGTGATTTTTATTTTTTTTGTTATGGTGTTCACAGCTCTAGAATAAAAATTTCCTAGAACTGTTCAATAATAGTAAGGAGCAATGTACCAAAACTCATTAAAACTGAAGGAATTTTTATGCCTGAACCCAAGTGGCTACTGAAAACAGATCAGAATGAAAATTATTTAACAAAAATAAGGAGTTGACACAGAAGTTATTTACACCTCTATGTTTTGGATCAGGACTTGCAAATTTATTGCATATGTTTAAAATAGATTTTTTCCTTTCTTTCCTGTGATCCTTTAAGGAACACCTAGACATTCTCTTTGAACCCTTTTGCTTTACCTGTGAAACTCTCTCCTAAGGTTGTGCGAACCATCACTGATTTTTTTTTTTGGGGTTGAGGGAACAACCCAAGAACCTTTTAAGTAATGATTGCTACACAGTAGAGAACTGGAAACATACACAGAGTATACCTGCAAGGTAACTGAAAACTTTTAGTTTCCCTGTTTATAAGGCAGTGTTAAGATGACAAGTCTGTGATTCATTAAAGGCTGTAGAGTGAGTCAGTATCAGAAACAGTATTTCTTTATATAAAAACTATAATCATGTATTGTTTAATAAATAGCAATAGCTGATCTCAAAGCTGTTTTTGTTCTGTCCCTTTCTGAACTCCAATGTGTTTCTTCAAAGGAAGGCTTTCCCCTATTGAGCCTTTGCCAATGTCAATAGCAGCTGAATCCCAAACTCACTGCATTCCTTTGTAAATGCCCCCTCAAGCCTGTCCTTTTCCAATATCTTGACAGATCTGTGTAAAAATTGTTAAAATAATACTAATTACATGCAACACTTACAAAATTGGTAAATGAATTGTTAATCTTTATTGTCATTTTCACTTAACTAAGACTGAAAGAACATGAAATGTGATATTCTCTGGTCTTTTTCCGTCTCTGAGTGTTCCTGTTTGTGTGTGGTGGGTGTCTGTTATTAGTTTATTTTTATGGGACTCTTGGCACTGGAAGTCAAGGAGGGGAGATGATTCTGGACAAAAGAAGATGGAACTTTACTTGCATAGTTCATTTCCTTAATTCATCATGAATTAGAAGATCAGTTTACAGGCAGTGATAAATGGATCTCTAAGCACCTTCCTGGTGTGTCTGTTTTTTTTTTTTTTCTAGATCTGGAGCTCACCTTTATCCTCATCACTGAAGATAATAACCTTTTTTCAGACCGCTGCAGATGCTAAAACCCAGTAACAGCAGTCTCAGCTCACATAGAGCAGTGCTAAGTTTCAAAATGATTTAAAAAAAAAAAAAAAAAAAAGGAGAATGTGGGCAGGAAGATCCTGCCCCCCAACCTCTAACCTAAACTAAATCTTTCTAAACTTATAATGTAAAATTTAGATGGATGTTTCTTCATTAAACAACATTCTCTTAACTAGTGATTTTACAAGTCTGAAACAGGTGTAGTGTGCCATGCAATTTATGGATCATAGTACCTGCCATAAAGTGATAAAGTGTTTTATGATGGCTGCATTCTGTGTTATTAGTAGCTGTCTTTTTCTGCAGCTATTGGTGTTTGATAATAGTCTTAAACCACCCAAAATTACTTACCTGCAAGCAACATTCCAGATAGTCCCTGTTGACAGTTTGAATAAGTTTAGTGCCCTTTTGTTGTACTTTACCTTCAAAACAAACTGATTGAACCATCAATAGCTCCTGAAAGCTGACAGAGGCATGTCATCTGGCCTAACCCTCTGATAGTAGGTTATCTGGGGGAGTTAACCTCTCTGCATTGTTAACTGAAATGTTTTATGTACTATGCAACTTTAGGATGCTGCTGTGATAACCTTAGTAACTAAGTCATACATCACACTAAAGAGATTTTGTGCAACAAATAACCCTGGATTAAATTTACAAGGGTTGAATTGATATTGTAAAGTGTTCATTCCAGGGCTTTCCTGTATTTTTTTATGGCAAACTTGTGTTACATTAAGATTGAAGCTGCATCTTCATATTTCTAGCTAAAATATATCCAGGAAGTGTGATGGTTTTCTTCAGCTGTTTAGTATAATATAGATTATTTTTATTGCACATTCAGTAAAAGGAATATGAATAAATAGGATTGTATTTTGAATTACCTTTTAAAAGAATTAATCACTGATATTCCTTTGTACTACTGATGGGTTAACCTTTATGGTACTTTTTAATATTTGCTCTCCTGAAGAAGTGCACGTTCAAAAAAAAAAAAAAGCTGCAAAACCTGCAATTTGTGGTGTAGTTTGCTGTTTAGTTTGTGAGTAGGATTTTTTGGTTTTGTTTCTGGAATTGGCAAGTACTGGCGCTAATTCTGGTTTTTGAAGTGCAGTCAGGATGACTTAAAAATACAAAAATACATTTGTATCAAGGAATGCTATTGTAATTTTAAGCTCTTTTGAAATGATTGAGAGACTGACATTAGGGCTGTGATCCAAAGTCAGCATAGATGACAGTGCTGTCTTAGTCTGTTGTCATTTTTTGTTGCAGCCTGTTTTTCAGTGGCATATTTCATTCCATCATTAAACATTTGCTGATTTTCTAATACCGATGTTTTCTTCACCTGAATATTCATCTTTTCTCACCCTGCACTTAGTGGGTGTCTTTACTCATTTTTAGCTTCACTCTTCTTCATTCTTGACATATTGTTTCCTTCTGTACATGCCTTCATTTGAAAGAATCTCTTGTCATCAGGGCTTTTCTGCCAGTAACACAAGATGGATAGTTTCTCCTCCACTGAAAGATAAGAGCCAGCAAAATGCCAGGGAGGACTGGAAGGGCAACCAGGAAAAGCTGCGAGGAGTCAGAGAATGTGTCAGTCTCATAGATCTATAGCTGTTGTTTAATAAATGGTCTTAGGACATGTTCTGTAAAGTGATTCTCTCTTTTTCTTCTTCTAATGTAATTGAAAGTCATAGATTGAGGATTCACATTAAAATTGTCTGACTATCTCAGTACTGAGCATTTTCAGTTCACTTTTTAACACTTTACAAAGCTGTTGCCTCTGAGAGGAAAGGTGTGCTTGATGGAAATGTTTATTTGCGACATTAAATTTTGCTTGATTGTAGAAGGGGAGTCTTACAGTCTTTTTCATATGTTTATCTGGTCTTGAGAACAGTAGTATAAAATAACTCCTACCTTTTAAAACACGTTTTTGATGTGTTGTTCTTTTTCAAAATGTTATGTAGTTTTCTACTACTTTGATTTCTTCCTCCCAGTGCCAGAAGGGATTGGTACGAGTAGGAGGCTCTGACTGACTGGAGTTTTATGCAAGGCAGCTAGGCATGGGGAACATTATCAATCACCTTTCTACCCCCTGCCAGGAAAAGTCTGGCGCTTCCCTCGCTTCGAAATATCTCCTTCACATTTGGTTGACTAAATGTAAATAACGTGTACTTGAGGTGGCTGGATATTTTGATTTGCCATGCTTGTGTGCCTTACTTTGTTTCTGATCTGCTATGTTCTCTCCTGCAAGCAAGGCACCAATACTGTTTTTCTGAGGCTAAAAAGCTGCTGTACTTTGAGTAAGAAGGATAAATAGAATATAGTACTGATGGATCCTAACAAGAACTTTGAAGTCTTGAAATATTTTTCATAAAAATAGTTTCTCCCTGTGTGCTTCTACATTTAGTCCTGAGCTGGGATCCATATGCCATAAGGACACCTTTTCTGTCTGGCAGGACCAAATTGGAATTCTCCCTCCAAATGATGCCTGCATCAAAATAAATGTAGTCCTGGAAAGCAGGGACCAGGAATAACTCCTACTGCTTCCTCTTGACAATTTTTTTTTTTCCATGTTAAGAGTTTTGAACACTGGCATACACTCCTTTCAAGACAAAGGATGTGTTTTAGGATGTATGGTTGAAGACAAACCAGAGTCCTCCCTGATTTGCTGTTCACGCGTCTCTAATGTTGCTGATCATTATGTTTTTAGGAAAATATAGTGAAAATCTGAAGAAGTGGCAAATAAACATTTTCTGAGAATTTTCTTAAAGAAGATAAGATAGCTGGCACTTTCCGGTGTCTCAGGTTGGTTTTCCCCTGCAACGTGGGATGGAATCTTTGGAATCACTCAGTTTTGCAAACTGGCAATTCAAAACAGTTTCCATTTTATTCTGTTTCTGGGTATACCTTATGCCTCACTAATACCTATAGGAAACATACTTGTCCATAGTGATAGTTTTCTTATCTGTTTGATTCAACCAGTATTGTAATGGGCAGCTTAGGACAAACTTGATTTGAAAGAGTAAAGTAAGTATTACAACTTTTGACATAAGCTGCGTTGTATGAAAATGGTGAACAGAGAGAGGAAACAAAGGCTGTTGCTGTTTATTGCTGTTATTTTTTTAGTCATTTAGTCTGTGAGTATGTTTATTACTGGATTTTAACCATGTGCATTTTGCTGTCTGTCAGATATTTTGTCCTGCACAAATTGACAAACCTGAAGTTTCTCGACACTCGGAAAGTAACCAGGAGGGAGAGAGAGGAAGCCTTGGTCCGAGGTGCCTTCATGAAAGTGGTTAAGCCCAAGGATGCTAAGGTAGGAGGGTAAATGGAAGAAGTAACAACAATGTGATTCATTAGCACTGTTTTAAAATAACTCCAAAAGCTTTGCTGCATCTTTTGCTAAAGTGACAGACAAAACCTTTCAAGTGAAAGGACTGGTAAATGTGATCAGGTGAGGGACAAAAGCCTTAGTAATTTTTCTGTGGTTTGATATCAAACTTTACTGTTCAAGTGGGTTAATGGACTGTGGTTATGTGACCAAATTTCTGGTTTCCATCCTTTATTTCATATAACAAAGTAACTAATATGTGTCACTGAGCTTAAAAGAATATTTTTACCCTGTCTAAAGATATGTAACAACTATGTGATATGCTTTTGTGAAAGAAGGCAATTTTTCTGACAAGTTGTCCCCTGCCTTATAGGTTAAACACAAATGTCTATCGCAGAGCTCACACCTATGGTGTTTATTTTGGCTTTTAGTGGACAAGCTGATTCTAATTTTGTATGATGTTACTTAATGTGGTGTCCTGCTAATTATCATTGACAACATCAGAGAGACAGGTTTCAGTAATCTGAGCTTTTGATACCACTTGCATCAACTCTGGGCATAACAGAATGCAAATGTGAATTTTCCACTTTATGTTCTTTTTCCGTTGTTGACCAGTACACGATAACAGCAGTCTGAGCTTCAGTGTTTAAGTGCTGCAGGTCTGTCTTAAAACTTCACTTAAGTTTTCTGTCTACTTGCTTTCTGTTTGCTGTTTTGTTCTCTAAAATATACCATCAATTATTTATTGCAGATTTCCAATAATGCTGAATAATAATGTAGCACTTACGGAAATGCACTGTTTGGTAGCATAACAATGTTGCTAGATAAATGCATTATCACAAGTACAATTGCAGTGTATAACATTAATTCAGACTGATTCATTTATAACTACTAAAATGTTAACGGTTCTGATACATAGCTTTGATATATTGTTTACCACTGCCTTTAGTTATTTCAGCTTAATATATGTAATAAATGAAATCATTTAATTCTAAGCTGCTGTGGCTATCTTATTCACAGCAAACCATCTTTGCTGAATCTGGTCAAATGCAGTAGCTGAAATGTGTTAGATATAGCATACGTGTTGTCTTCTTTTATAATTCTTCTTTTCTAATCAGAATATTCATCTGGTGAAGTGTTTTTTAAATTTTATTAGCGATTAGATCTTTCATTGAAGAGTCTGCTCTTTGAATTTTAACCAACTTAATAGTGTAAGATAAGAAGAAAAGTTCCCGTTTCTTACATTTGAAGTTCCTTTTCTGGTTGGAAACCTCTTTTCAAGTCAGTAGCTAAGGGTAAATTACTTCACAAATGTAGGGATAACATCTTTATCTTTTATATCTATAATTGAACCATTTGTATAGTTTTGAATTATTTACCCACTAAGTCTTATGATAAAACATACATTTATTTCATCAAATTTGCAGAAGGCTCAAATTTACTGTTGTTATTGCCATACTAAAGGCACTTTTTTTTTTTCTTTATAAATGATTTGGTACAAATTGCTGGTGGTAAAATCATTGTAAATGCTTTTCATGGCATGAATTAATGCTTCTTAAGGTGCTACAAAATTACCCTCATCATACAATATTATACACATATTACAGATGTGGCTAATTTAAAATAAATATTAAATTGGATACAGAACAGATATTATAAACTTCTTAAAATTGTTTTGAATTTGTGCTTGTTTCCTAGGATATTCATGCTTATAGTACACATGCACGCAAACTCTTTGTGTCTGAGAACACTCAGAGTCCTCTGCGTATTTTTTCAGATGCACATATGTATGTATATACCTATTTATAGCTACACTCAAAGACCATAACAAGCACCATTCCTCTATATATCACAAGAGAATGTGCACAATAATTGTAGTTTCAAATTCTGTCACGTTACATATTGAATATATAATGGTTTTTTAATCCTCAGCCTTGAAGTTTCCTGAATCTTGTGCTTCCTCTCTGTTCATCACTTCCCCTTCCATATAGTTGTTGACATTTTTGACCAACTTTATCCAAATTTAACAGACAATGTGTGGTGATATATACTATGTTTTATGAAACTAGTTAGAGGCAAATGCACCTTGATCCAAACTAAGAGGAAGACTTCAGCACATCCAGTATTGGTCATCAGAAAAACTCCTTAAGAAGTTGACCTAGTGATATAAGACTTTGTTGATAGTGAATTTCTTAAGAATGGGTTTTTTCCTTCCCCCTTAAAGTAGTAGCCACTGTGTCAGCCTATGCTTGCTAGGAATGGAGTTGGGATGATTATTAGTTGGTGTATTATATTGGTGGATGCCAAATGGAAATGCTGTTCAGCCACATATAGTAACAACAGTAAGCCTATCAGACTTGCTTTTTTTCAGGAAAAGAAAAAAAAAAACAACCCAAATCCTAAGTTAGGTGAGTTTTTTTTTTTTTATTCTCCATTATGATAAGCAGGAGATGGTATGGCTTATTCAGCATAAAAAGCAGACTGATGATCTAAAGAGGCGGTGATGTGGGAAGTCATTTTCATTTTAGTCTTGACATGAAATACTTGGGAGAGCAAAATACCCCACCAAGGGAAAAATACACAAGATGAGAATAAAAGCAAGAAATTTCCATCTGACTAACTTATGTTTACTCAAATGCAAAAGTGTCTAGCAATCACCAGTCATAAATATTTTATTTTGTATAAATTTTTTTACTTTCATTTTTCCCTATTTTTATTTTATTTTATTTTTTTTTTAACAGAACACTGCAGTTTCTTGTGTTTTGCTTCATTTCATCCTTTGTTTAAAATGCATCTGTTTGTGTTATGACTGTCACATGGAAAGATGCAGTCATTTATTAGACAACAGTTTAATGTTACAATGCAGTGTTCCATCTCTCTATGTAAGTGGTCTGAACTTCATTATTCTATGATGTTTATGTTTTCTTTTGTCAAAATATTGAACATTGTATCATGCCTGATTTTAATAAAGATTGGGTAAGCCTGGCTGGATAAGAGGCATTGAGCCAGATGAGGAAGCCTTGTTTAATGACTAGACCATGACCTCGTTTTACTGGCATAAGTGCAGATCAAAGTGGAAGATGCCTGTCCAGTGTGAAGTGTGTTTCTGGGCATGACAGCACTTCACATCAGAAAGACAGCTCAAGAATACGACAGTCAAAATTGCTTAATTGTGTCCCAGCTTTGTAATTATTCATCCCTGCTTCCAGGAAGAGTACAGTTGTCATTTCTTGACATAATTATTTAAAAATGTACCCTTTTTTGGTGTGTAGGTATATGAATTGTGCTTCCAACTGTTTCATCTTTAAAATTTAGAGGTATAAACCAGATTGTGATCTGAGAATACATTTTAAGAGTCCATATTTTTAAGGTGCATATGATATAAATAAACAAAATGAAATTATGATGTATCAAAGCATATAATAATTTCATATTTTCAGGTTCTATATTCATGATCATTTAATCTAGATAATAAAATGTGGATATATCCATTATATTCAAAGTGTGTTGCTATGCACTGTCATAGGTCTCTTTAAATAGAAATTTAATTGCTTGATATTGGGTCAGTGCACTTGCTTTTCCAAAATACATCTATTTCCCAGTATTTTGCAACTCCTCTACCCAACAACTATATTTTAGCTTACTGTATTTTTAAAGTTAACATTTTTATTATTTTTATTTATAGTGACAAAAACAAGCAATGTGCATTTGGTCACATGTAACAGTCTTGCAGCTTATAGGACCAAATAATGAGTGGGTATCCATAAGGTATACTTTCAAGTAACTGACTGAATATTATATGGCGTTATTGTGCTTTCTTGCAAGTTTACCAAGAGCATCTTGTCCATTGGGTAAAGGAAGCTCTGTAAAACAAAAGATGATAGTACAGGTGTTTTGAATTTTTTTTTCTCACTCAGATGCATTGTTTTAATCACAAGTTATAATTATAAAACCTGACCTAGCATTTGTTCTCTAAGGAACTAAGATGTAGACACTTAAGAAGAAAGACAAGTCTAATATCTGCATTTTGTGTAATGAATGTATGTGATTCTTGCTTACACTGTTACTTGCAGGGTAGAAGGAGATTATTTTATTGTGAAAGGAAGAGTAAATATTTAGGCAGTACAGTTTAAAAAATAAAGTGAGCTAAAATCTGCAGTGTTGTTTTCAGATCATTGCCAGTATTCTTGTGTTTAAGCTCATAGGAAAAGCTCATTATCAGAGTGACCAATGTTCACATAACCTTTTTCAAATTCTGTTAAAAAAAGAGGAGGCATAAGGAGTGATTTCAGTAATTTTTGTCTTTAACTATTTTGACAAGAATTGTGTTTTTCTTAAATCGATTGTGCTGATTTTGACTGGGGTAGAGTTAATTTTCTTCACAGTAGCTAGTGTGGGATTACGTTTTGTGCTGGAAACAATGTTGATAATACAAGGGTTATTGCTGAGCAGTGCTTACACAGAGTCAAGGCCCTTTCTATTTCTCACACCATCCCACCAGTGAGTAGGCTAGGGGTGCACAAGTTGGGAGGGCACACAGCTGGGACAGCTGACCCCAACAGACCAAGGGGATATTCCATACCATATGATGTCTTGTTCAGCGTATAAAGCTGGAGGAAGTGGGGGAGGATGTTTGGAGTGATGGTGTTTGTCTTCAAAAGTCACTGTTATGGATGGAGCCCTGCTTTCCTGGAGCTGGCTGAACACCTCCCTGCCAATGGGAAGTAGTGAATTAATTCCTTGTTTTGCTTTGCTTGTGCGTGCGTGGCTTTTGCTTTACTTATTAAACTTTTTCTCAACCAATGAGTTTTCTCTGTTCTACTCTTCTGATTCTCTTCTCTGTCTCACCAGGAGGGAGTAAGCGAGCAGCTGTGTGGTGCTTAGTTGCTGGCTGCAGTTAAATCATGACATAGATATATCCTGTTTCCAAGAATTTAGGCAAGACATTTTTGCTAATAAAACTCATAGACCATTTTTTCCCTTCCATAAATTGGAAAATTGGTCTAGTTTTAAAAAGTAAATAAAAGATGACAGGTAAACCTTTGGAGAACTTCTGTATTGCTCACAATATTTTTTCTTTTACCAGCACCATTGTGTAGAGATCTTTGCTTATGAACTTACAGCATTTGAAGTAGATACAGTGTAAAGGGCTTTTGAAGTGTAAAGAATCATTGTGTCAATGAACTGCTACTAGTAAGATGCTGCTTTGAGAGACTTTCTATATAATAGGGTTTCTTATAGTCCAGCTGTCAAGGTTTCATTTACTAAAACAGAACAGAACTATGATGCAGTAAATAATACTAACTTCAAAGACATTGTAGCAGTCATGCTACTATTGTGCATACTGAAGTATCCATTTTACTCTTTGGAAAGTTTAAGTATTTTAAGTAAAAGTCCATAATGTGATTGGCTCATAATCCCTTAATGACTTATCAAAATTAGGAATAAAGGATAATTGGGGGGGAAAAAAAAGGCCAGAATTTATATTTCTCTGTATGAACTTAATCGTTTAGAAGAAAACATTGCTGAGGGGGTCTGCCAGATATAAGAAGTGGTACTTGGTAGAGCTAAGCTGACAGAGCTAAGTTCAGGCATTTAAAAATTTTCATTTTAAAAAATCCCATTATCTCAAACAAATCCCATGATCCAAACAAAATGTAAGTAAACACACCTATATAAAGAATTTATGAAATAATTGTATGTGGATAACATTTGCACATTTTTTTTTTTCTAAACTGATGGATTTTACTTGTTTTTTAAAACTGAGTCATGACATCTTGAACTCAGCCTTTCTTTGGCCTGCAGGGGAATAGGTATGATGATTGATGTGGTAGAATAACAAACAGGAAAAGCATAGTGAAATTGCAACATTATAAATGATTGAAGTGTTAGAGAACTGAGATATGACCTCAGGTTTTTCCTTCTGTTTTCTGATTCTTTGATATACTGATCCATATTTTCATTTTTCAAATTTAATTTGTAAGTTTAAATTCTTGTATGTCTTTATTAGCCAATTAGTTGAAAAGATGACCAGAAAAAAAAAATCTGGATATTGTCCAATCCTTGAAAGATCAACATTTTGTATCTTTCTGTCTCTGAGAATATCTGTATGTCCCCTTGATAGTCACTTGGCAATAACAACCATCTATTTGGTGTGTATTTGTGTGCGTGAGCTCACCATGAGGCATGGTGAATCCAGAAATGGAATCTGAGGAATTTGTTCAGAAGACTTGAAAAATGTCACTAAAGCAGTCTTCATTTTTTTTGTAGTAACAAAAAAAAAAAATCAGTTATCAAAATATAGATATGTCTTGATTCAATGCTGAGAGATAAAATCTGCTATCCCATCTCATGGTGCTTGTAGGGTAAATTAGTGACATGATATTTTAAGAAATGGAAAATCTAATTATTGTAGCTGTGCAAGTGATAAGGGGCTTAAGCGTGTGACTGAAAAGTTATATACTAGACTAATAAGCAGAAAGCTGATAGTTCATCAAATAGCTAATGAAGTTCTGTAGAAGACACCTCCAAGACACTGTGGAAAATGACATACATTTGCTGTATATAAGGATACAGGTCAACAAGCAGTGCTACTGTAGTTTGGATCTTGCTTAATATGTAGCCTTTGTATGAAATAATTCAGTAACTAGCAATATGTGATAGCTTCTTTTACATTTCCTTTGATTATATATCAAATTAAATGGGCATATGAAGGAGAGCCATAGAGTCCATTCTTTGGTTCAAGTTATTGTGCAATAGATTCCTCTGTCTTTGCACATGATCAGTAGCAGACCAGTGTTGTACTTGCTACTTAGCATGTTGTCCTGGTGAAGAAGCCTAACAATAAACTTGATCGGACTGAATTTGTGCATCATGTGAGGAAACTCTTGCTCCTGAAAATGGTGGAATTAATAACAGGATCTAGAGCAGTCTGCTAAGGCCAATCAATAAAGAGTTACCTTCAAAGGGCCTTCAAATAAAGCTGCATTAAAGCAAACTGGAAGGCAAGCTTGGAAAAAAGCAGCCAACAGAGGGAAGAGAAGGGTCAGTATCCAAAGAAGAAGCAAAGACAGCTACGATAGTAAAGTTGAAGATGGAAATCTGAGCTACAAAGAGCTTGGAAAGTAAGAAGCTTGCACGTGATGCTTGAATGTGTGAGCTAAGATATTTAAAGGAAGTTGATTGTTTTTTTTCCTGCATTTTGTGTCTTCACTTATGACAGGTCACATGATTAGAGAGAAAGAACCTCAGCCAGTAAATGAGAGAAAACCAATGAGTTTAAGCAGTGGGGACTAGGCTGCAAATGTGCAGCTGCTGAAATAGTGAAGGAATGTATTCTCGTTGCTTAGCCTGCTGTAGTTCCAGCTGTCAAGAAGGAAGGATAGACATGTAAGGGTCACATGTATGAGGGTAGGGGGAAGGACCTCCTGCATTGTTTGTTCTTGTGATAATTCTTGAAAAACTGGTATATATACTTTGTTCTTTGGGAAGGTAGTACGTGGACTACATTTCAGTATCTAATTGCTATTGAAGATACAGAATGCAAAAGGTGATGTCTCTTCTCTAAAATTATTCCGTTAAAAAAAAATAATTTGTCATGAAGCAAGTGTCCTTTTAGCCATTAATGATCCCAGTGCACTTTTCACATAGGAAGGGGTGTTACTCCTGGAGCCCTGGCCTGATTCCAATTCAGGTAATTACATTCTGCCTCCTTGGATTTCTCTGCAGTCTCAATTTACTATGGCATTGTTCTCCACCTTCTGCCCTAAACTGTTATGTAGTGTTGCGGTGTGCTAGTTAACCAGCTGCTACTTTGCACCTGAAAGGTGTCTGTCTTTCAGTTGTAGTGAGCAAATTGATCCCTTTGTAAGACTTATTTAATGGAGGTTCTCTGATGTATGGCAAATAGGCACTGTATATCCTTAAAACACCCATTTCACTGAAGAAGTTAACATGACAACTTGTTTATTACTGCTGGGTTTTTTTTAACTTTTTTTTTTTTACTATTTTCCTATTTGTGGGTTCAGAACCATGGAAACTTCAGTTATTAGATGCTGCAAGCATCATCTGACTTTTGTCTTGTGATCAGCCTATTCAGTCTACTTAACAAAATGTCGTTTAGCAGAATGTAATACTGTGATATCAGACAGTAGGGTAGGAATCACGATTGATTTAAATTCTCTATGGATCAATATGGCTAGAATTTTATCCTGTAAGTTTTGTTCGTTTATCTTTTGGAAATGGAAGCACTGCTGCTGTACAAGCAGAGCTCACTGCATTCTTCTGTAGTTCCTGTTTTCAGAAAAATCAATGCAATGGATCTCATAATCTGATGGCACTGCTGTTAGGCATAGGAGTTGTTCATAAGTTACATTTTGTTAAAAAAAAAAAAGTATTTAATATGGCATTGGCAAAACTCTGGGCCAGCTTATGCCTATTCTTTTGTTCCTATAGGTGATCCTTTCCCTCCTGCACTCCCCTGGACTTCGAGGCACTATATGGCTCATGTACTCTCAATCAGATTGATGAGTCATTACCACTGAAACAGTAGTAGTCTTAAGTGTGATGGTTAGTTAATTCCTAGCCATGAAACAAAGGTCCAATTATAAAGTGTTCTTTTATTTTCTGAAAGCTACTTGTCACAGTAAGATTCCAGAGCAAGAAAATAAGTGGTAAACTACCACTACCAAAGGGTCTACTTTTAATTTTAGGAATATGAAACACCTGGTTAAAAATTTGGAAAGAACTGTCATGGCTGAGTTTATAGTTAATGCTTGTTTTGACTATGATGGGATGTCATATAGTTTTCACAGAAAGCTCTTCAGATATGGCTTCACTGTTTCACTGACCCATCCAGAGGTCACCAGCTGTTAGAAATAAACATGGTCACAAGGCCCACTGCAAATAAAGACAAAAATGATGTGTGATCTTCTCAGTAGCGTATCTTGCAGTAAAGGACAACATGCTATTCAGGAAGATCAGGATGTAGACAGAGTTATATTTTACATTAAGTTAAAAAAGTTCATTGATATCCTCCCTGGTAGAGGTTATACTGCATGTTTTTTTAGAAAGGTGATTCTCATATACAGAGCAATATTGTGTGAACTTTTAAATAATTTTTTGTATCATACTTTCACAATTGTGACTTGTTCTTTCACACCAACTTACATTGCCACACAGTTTTAAGTTGCTGATATTTCAAAGAAGGAAAAAAAGCTAAAGACCGATAGAGTTTTAGATAATAAGTTTTGTTTAATTGAACAACCATGTGCAATTTAACATCCATGAAATGAATAATTGCAGGTCACGTTTTATAGATTATTATAGTTGTTGTCATTACATCTCTGTGTATTCTTCTGTTTTTCAGTAGTCTCTTCTCTTGTTGGTAAATCCTAGGATCTAAATCACTGAAAGCTTCCCTCAGTGTTTACAGGGTATTTTTTCTGTATTTCATGGTACTTTTCTATTTCTCTGCTGTAAATTCCTTCCTTAATTCCTCTTGCCATCTTCCCCTGTCCTTGATTCTTAGGGAGCATGGAAGCTGAACAGAAAGTATTTATTTGAAGCATTTTACCAGATCTTTGTGATTCAGCTGAGTGTATTCTTTTTTTTTCTTTTTTTCTTTCTTGAAATACTACTTTCCTTCGTTAATGTAAATCTTTCAATAAATGTTCTCTTCTGATGTAGTTGACAACTTTGTGGTAGTGAAGTTTCTATATTGAAGCCAAGGTAAATAAACAAATAAGAAAGAGTGCCTTGAACATGTCATTCTCTACAGATTGTTATTCCCCTAGTATTCTTTGGTTTTGCTTGCCATTAGCAAAATGTTTTTGGTTGCACAACGGTATTTTAAATGATGTCTGTGATAATGCTGTAGTCTCTGACTCTAGAGAAGTGGATTTTATCTTCTGTGTGTTTCCTTTTGACATCTGTGGGATTATGGTCAAAAAGAACAGTCTACAGTGATCTGCAGGTTATAAGTTTATGTGTGAAGACCTAAATTATATTGGGGGATAAAGGGCCATGTCTTCGTCGTATAAAATGTGGTGCAAGCACATCATACAGCATCTTGTTGTGAAATGAATGCTAGATTGCTCTTAGTGTTGCCATCGTCAAATGAGATGGATGGAATGAGAGGACAGGAACAAAAGGGGAGGTAAAATGAATGCATCTGATATTGGCTAATATTTCTAATCACATTTCAGATATGCTAAAGTATACAGCAGGTTCCTGTAGGGATCGTAGACAAGTATCTATGGGAGATGCAAGATTCTCTGGAACCACCAGAGGAGGCTGGGCCCAGATGCTGTAAGGTGGTTAAAATGGTAGTAGAAGCTTGTGTTATCCTGCCTTTGCTGTTGCACTAGAAGAAAGACCATGTGTGGCAAAACATTGACAGGTCAGGAACACCGAAGCATTATAATAATCATCCTCCCCTGCACTAATGTCAGCCAGAGCGTGCTCCAAGAGGCATATGCTGCCTTTTGGTAGTGATGAGGTCATCTACTAAAAAGCTCAAGCGCATCAGTCGTTCTCTCTTCATTAATGACTAAGAACATGACCAATTTGTAGCTGGTTTATGAGTTATTGAGGAAAAAGAATTAATAATTTTATTTTCAAAGAAGGACTAATATGTCTTTCCTTGTCTCTACCCTTACCAGAAATGTATAGACCAAAGGGATATTTTGTAAGAAAGCTCAAACTTTTTTGCCTAATGAGTTTCTAAAACTGCTCCCTTCGTCAAAGAAAAAAGGATGCAACACAGTTTCATCTGCTCCCTTAAAATCATAGTGAACTTACAGATTCTGGTTCCATTTCTTGACTGTTAGTTGAAGGTGATGCTAACCTCATCATGTTAAAATACAGGGAGAATAATTTTATTGAATTTTGTGCCTAGTTGCAGAATACAGTGCTAATTATAGCTTGTCCTAATCAGACCATCCATTGAGAATCTTACCTGGTTTTGAATGAAGCAACAGGTTTTCAATTTACTTTAGGGGCAGTGGAATAGTCTTTATACAGTCGATTTCCACACCTGGAATCTTTATTGATCTAGGTGAAAGGCATACACAAACTTATCCTGATCCATGCACCCTTTAAAAACTCTTGTGAAATCTTCCACCAAAATCACATCTTACGATTTCTCTGAACTTTGACTTATCATTTTTTCTTTTAAAAATTTTCATGTCAGTTTTACAGACCAATGTTTTAACTTGCTTGAAAATCTTAAGAGCATTTTGCCCATCTTGTAGACAATGGAGCTGATGTAAAACACTTAAGATTTGGTGACTTTGGCTTCATATCCTGTGTCAGGGGAAAATGAGGTGTTCATTGTATGGATAAAAAGCTCAAAAACATTTGTGACTGAGGACTGGTGTTCTATTTGAAGGAATTAGTGAGAGTATAAAGCTTTTGCAGTAAATTGTTTTCTGAATTTATCCTTGTTATAAACAGCATCCAAGAACAAAATGTTCATAGGAAACTATACAAATTGTAATTAACTCTGCCATTAGGAAATTCCCTGATCAATAAAGAAAATTTCAGTCATGGTGCAAAACTAGCATTGCTTTGATTCCTGTTCTTTGAATGATCTGGTTTGGAGCTAGGGTTTCCTGTGACTTTAGCAGGCAGGGAATCTGTCCTTAAGTTAGGTGCATTTAATTTTTAAGTGTATTTAAGGTATGCTTCAGTTCTAATGTATCAATGTCATTATATCAGGGTGCCTAGTAAACGCATATGCGCTGTCCCAAAGATGATTTATTTCTCTTTCAACCTTGGTGGGGCTTGAAAACCTTAGGAATTCTTTCTTGTAAAAGAACCTGTGGGATGTTTGCTTAATGATTAAATTACAGTTGCCTTTGTGTTTCTAATTTGTGAACTTGAAGCAGAAGGAGATGAAGTTTTCTGTTATGTCAGTACAGCAAATTATCCTACATATCTTACTCTGGCAAGTTTCATTAGGAAATGTATCATTTAGGTTAAAATAAGAAGTAAATTCAGGATTGAGAAATTAAGACTTCTTTTTTTCTTCTCACATTGTAAGACTAAATATACAAATTTGTTCACATAACGATTACAAACAGTTCACTGTGTAGGCCAAATGCTCTTTAATGCAGTAAAATTAAGAAATAATATGCTTTGAAAGTGATTTATGAGTGTGGTTAAACTGCCAGATTTACAAAGAAATAGTTCAGATCTTGGGAAGCCTCAGGAGTCACGTCAAAAATGAATTTGACCATGATTTAAACTGCTACTTTTCTTACATGACATTTAATATGTGTACTTTGGAGGCCCATATGTCTTTAATAAAATAGCATTAAGTTTTAAATATGATATGAATGCAGTCAGTTTCTAAATTCATAACCTTTTCCACAGCTCCAAAATGCTAACCAATAAGGGAGTCATACATGCAATAAAACATAAACCTTAGAAAATAGTTTTTTATTAGAATGGTTAGACAGTTGGCAGCTGTGTTGTAATGTAATAAATACATGTGGCCAGTGTGGCTTTATCAGTCTTTGTTTACACTGTAAGCAACTGGGACCAGACAACTAATTGTAACTGAGGACCAGAGGTCATGAAAAGTATATTTTGTCCAGTGAATATGTACTTGCTAGGTGAACCTTATAATGCGAAGAAAAAGAATTTATTAAATAAGAAACACTGTAGTATGCTTCCCAGTTGAATTTGTCTGAGAATATAATGTTTATTAGAGAGTCATATACTCTAAGATTGTTCTGAAGTACTAAGGATTTCAAAAAGAAATATTTCCATGTTTAGCAAATGGTGGCCAAAAGAGTTCAGTGTTTTGTGGAAAAAGAAATGCAGGAGTCTGGTCTGTGCTGAAGTTTATACTCCATAACAAAATGATGTTAACATATTTTGTGGAGTATTTCTTTGCAGTGTGAGGTATTTTATTAATTTTGTTAAAATAATGTATTTTAAGGTTACTTTCTGAAACAGAAGCTAGCCCACAGCAAAACCAACTTTCTAGGTAGCTTGGGATTTTATTCGGAACAACAGATTCTGGTTTGCTTGCCGAGTTACCCATTTATTCAACATGCATAGAACAGTACTGCAAGCCTGATCACATATTCTAGGTAGCCTGACATTGTAATGAAAGCTATTGAAATGGTGTGGGAGTTGGGAAAAGACAGATTTTCTGTCTACACTTGAGAGTGTGTGGGAGTGGGGGATAAAAACTTGATTGTGGTATACTTTTTCCTCCAAAATGCTTTCAATGATTTGATTTCTGGTTAGCGTGGTTCTAGAAAAATGGCAAAAAGTAAATTAAAACAGTCTGCTTTGAGATGTATTACAAAGCTTATATTCAAATGCTAATCTGTAGTCCTCCAGAATTATGGGTCCCCTAGAGCATCCAGAAAATTATTAACAGCATGTAATCCAGCTCAGTGTGAATACATCTTTACTCTGTTAGCCAAATCTTTGCATAATACAAATCATTCTACCTATAAAAGCACAAATATGTTATTGTTCTCAACAGGCAATTTAATGCAGCTATAGGGAGGAGAATAAGAGAAAAGAAGATTACAAGCTAGCTGATCGTGCTTTTATTTTTCTTAAATCTCTCAGCGTTTCTCTATGGCTGTACTTGTTTAAAGATTGTACACAGCTGTGCTGTCTATATGATTTGGAAAGCAAATCAGCCTAAATATGAAGTTTCAGTGGGTGTAGTTATTAGGGGATTTGATACATTTATCACAAATATATATGTTACCCAGGAAGTAGTCCTGAACCTGTAATTTTTTTTTTTCTTACAATTCTTTGGAAGACTTAGGTTTTGCTATAGAAAGCTCATTTGTATTTTCCACCTAGTTGTGCAGCTTTAGCTAAAGAAGAGCTATTAAAGTTAATTATTTTCTGGAGGGTTTTATCAAAAGGACTATTAGTGTGACAACATACAGAAAGTATGTGAATGAGGAAGAAAAGTGTTTTATTGAAAATAATACAGAACTATCTCCAGTCATGCTGTAGGGTCAGGATCCTGCTCCAGTGGTATTATGTGCATGTGACTGAGTTTAACTGGGAATTTGTGTAAGCAAGGAGGTAGATCCGCTGTAGCATAAATGTGAGGACTGTGTTTGTCTTTTATTATTGTGTTCTGCTATTTTTTCCCCGCTATTATTTTGCCACCAGACTGTGGCTTGTGACTTGTAAAGTTTTGCATCTGTATGAAAATAATAGTTTTGCTCTTGGTATTGCTTTTGTTTTGCTTTCCCACTAAGCATGTGTTATGCTGTATGGGTGCTATCTAATAACCAATGATTATTATTAACTTATGCAAAACTTGTAGATATGAGTAAGCAGTCAACCTGTTATGATTATCAGTTGCCAACGGAAAATGTGAACTAAATGTTTGTTTGAAAGTGAAAAGTGGAGGTACTAATACCAGAGAAGTAATCTCTCTAGCAAAAATAAAGGAGTGGTAGAGGCAATGAATGTTCCTGTTCTACTGTTCTTGTCAAGCCCATCAAGCACAAACTAGAAGAAACTATACATAGTTCTGTGGAAAAACAGTGTTTCTGAGTTTGAAACAGGATGTCATTTGCATGTTTTGCAGTTACCTACAGGTCAAGTCCATTGGATTGTTGAAGATAAAGCACATCATATTTGTGCTGCTTTGTCTTAGAACTATTCTTGGAGAACTTGCTCACTTTGCATGCATTTTGGCAGGAGTTTTATGCTTTGTTTCATATTGTGTATTGTTCCAGAGATGTCTAACAGGCCACAATATGAATCCATCGCCCCAGGTCTGCTCCAATTTATAACTATGTTGCTTTTGTATAACGTCCCTCAGCTTTTTCCCTTCCTCTTATGTGATGATTTTTCATATCTTTATGGTCTGAATGAGACTCCACAGTGCTATTTATTTCTAAATAATGAGTCAAAGGTACTGTGTGCAATTTTGAAAGATGGAATGCTATATCACTGTATGTGTGACCCAAAACTTCTTTCATATGAAGAAAATCTTTGAATCTACTCTTACTCCTTTTGAGTAGACTCTGAAGGAGTAGTCTACTGTGTCAATGTGAGCAAGGGAAACAAAAGTAGATCAGTGCCATATCAAATTGTTTTTCCAAAGCAGAACTCATTAAAATGTCTGCAGATGTGATTCTAGTTTAAAAACAACCAAAAAATCGTTCTCTAAATATAAAGAATTATTGCATTGGCAAGGTTTTCAGCAGCAGCTAAACAGGTAGTTTACTGATAGGAGTATTTTAGATTTTATTGTTTATCTCTGACAGCAGAGAATTCTCATAAGGTGAGAAAATAATTTAGATTGCAAATAGAAAATCATCTTTAAATTGAGTTCATATACCAGGCCAAAATGGCACGTGGCTTCTCAGTAAAGGACACACCGAATTTTCTGGGAAGCATTGCTGCAAGGCCATTGACAGTTGCAAAGTAAGAAAATAAAAACAACAGAATAGATGCTATTTTTCTGATTTATTTTTGAAAGTGAAACTAGAGATATTATTTTCCACAGCAACTTTTTGATTTCAGGGCAACAGCAATACACTTTTGGGGTCTTTTTCTCCCCCATATGTTTACCAGTTTCTCTGGAGAGAGCTTCTGAAGAACTGTTGCTTATGTGAAGTGCTCTTTTTTGCTGGCTCCTCCTCCACCTCCCCCCAAGTAGAAATGAATAGATATGTTGTTGGTAGAGAACTTACTTGGTTTGTCCTCTTGAGGTCATATTTTGGCAAGTGGGAAGTTTATTTTTTGATTTGATAAACCCCTAGTGGATTATGGTTTGGCTTGTAAAAACTGCTGTATACAGGTTGTCTTGTCCTTTACAGCCTGGTCTTCTACCTTCTGCCCAGAATGCAAGGGAAACCAACAATCACTGACTGAAGCAGTGTTATAGTAGGGCTACTGAAAATTTGTGGAACTCTAATGATACCTAAAATGTGCTAATTCAAGCTCTATAAATCTTGTGTAACACTGGTAGAATGAAGTTAACGTGAGGGCTGGTGTGGTCTGAGAGTACAAGACACGTGCCTGGTACTCTCTGCAGTTTTACAGCTGGGAAGGAATTATGTTGCAATCTAGATTGCCTGCTGATCCCAAACAAGGTTCATGAAAGTTAATTTCAAGTTTATTTTCAGTCAGGGGATGTTGAAATGTATATAGATAGACCAACTGTTGCAAATTTGAAAAATCAGATATCTTTTTTTGTTTGTTTGTTTATATATAGAGAAAAGGTTCAACTGAAGATTTTGCCTATACTATAGTTACCTGAAGATGAGAGTAGTCTCTTCCCATTTCTGTACTGAAAATAATGATGAAAACACTACATTATCAGGGCTAGTATTTAGCTGAATACATGATATACCTGTTCTGTGTGGCTGAAAAAATTATTCTTTCAGATGCTTTTTTAAAGAAATAGATTAATAAAATACTAATATGCTATGTAAATTGAAAATAGTAGCTACCTCATCTCAAGATGGAGAAGAGCTTAAATTTCTGGTGTATCATTTTCTCATCTATAATATTGGCATGCTAGAATAGTTTTAGTTGCTAAAAACTTTCTGTAGTAGGAATAAAATAAATAATTTACTTATCCTATGACTGAACTTCTGGGCCTAGGCTGAAGGGCCACTGCTTTGTATCTGTAATAAAATCCTGTTTGTAGTGCAGTGCCTAGAAACAATTTGTATTATCAGTGGAGACAGGATTTCATGCTTTGTTTTCTCCACTGTTCAAAGAAATACTTAATTTTCTGATGTAATTCATGTTGGAGAAGACTTTTTTTTTTTTTTTTTTTTTTTTTTTAAAGGAGAATGGACTACATGTTTGGCTTTCATGTAGACTTTCAGTGCTGGTTCTTCTCCACTCAGAAACAAGTCAGAAAAATAGCATAATCACTTTTTCGTCTGTTAGGGACATGGAAAAAGCTCTCTATCAAGAGAAGCAGATGGGCCAGGTAAGAGGAAAACCTTATAAGGCAGCCTGCTAGCTTAAGATACCACTATTGGAAGGCTGGTAGAGTGGCACTGATGCAAATCTTGTGTGCAGATTCAGAGATATTTGTGTGCTATTACAAGCCCTCCAGGATTTAAGAGGGGTTTTTTGAGGGCTAAGAGCTGTGTTGTCTTTACAAAATCTCTTCTTTCTCCAGGTTCTGTATATGTTGAGAAGTCTTTTAAAGCCCTGTGTCAGATATGCTCTTCATGTGAAGTCTTTGTAAATATTTATATAGCCCTACTGAGGAAGAGTCAATCCATTAGAATGCTTTAGGCTAAGATTAGCACTCGTGAAGCCTATTTAGCCACATACGAGTTTACTTTATTTAATAACATTAAAGAGATAGTATAAGAAAGCTTCTTTATCAGATAGTGGTAAGATCCATGAAACAGGTTTATTAATGTCTAACTATCAAATTATACTTGCCTCAGAATTCAGGGAAGTAGCAGAATAATTGCCTATTTGATTTGAGGCAGATTAACACGTTTGTTAATGTTGAAGCTGCTTCCTATGTGTGCAGGCCCTTGATGAGGTCATCAACAGCCAGCCCTGCTTTCTTGACTCCTGTACCTAATGGAGCAATGCTGGTCTAAGATTGTATGGCAACTAATGCTATTTTTTTTTCTTTTTATTTTTCCTATTCAAATACATACTATTCCTGATTTTATGCTGTTCATGCAGAAGTAACTTGTGATTCTTAGTTGTTGACTCATGCAGATATCTCTAAATCAATGAATATTTGCCACAGACAACTTGCACTCAGTAGAGGTGGAGTGAACTAGTGTTAAGGCAGTGATACTGGTAACTGTTGGTCTGCTCCTGGTCCAATGCTGCTAGCAGGCTGAAGATTCCTTGTATTACTGTTAGCTTTTAGGATAAAAAAAGGGGGGAAAAAAGTGCATTTTCGCATAGTACAGGCCTCTGGCAACATTGAAGACACATTTCCCAGGCAGGAGCATAACTTTATGGTTATTCTTGCAGACCTATATAAAGGGTAAGTATACTTTGGGTTCAGTCATATATGCCACATAAGGGACACCAACCATTGCATGTGTGTGTGTCTATTTATAGTAACCATCTAACTATTTCCTTTAATGTTACATATATTTATTATCCCCGAATCTCTGGTATGTTTTCAGAATCTTACAGTATTCTCTTGGCAGTAATATAAAGGAGAGGGTTGTAGCTCCTAAAACCATCATATTGTCGTATTTTAAGTGTACCTTTGGGTTAAGAATTGTACAACCCAGAAAACAGTTCTTGCTATACCTTTGTTCTCTTTTTCCCCCTGTATCTAGAAGATAGAATCATAGAATGGTTAGGGTTGGAAGGGACCTTCAAAGGTCATCTAGTCCAACCCCCCTGCAAGGAGCAGGGACATCCTGTTGGTCCAAAATTCCTTCTGTGTCACTCAAAGAAAGAGGCTTTGTGAGACAGTTGTTGCAATGTGAATCTTCATTCCTTCTAATTACTATCTCCGAAATAAGAATTGATGAATATAGTTCCTGACTTCAGAGCCACTCCCACCACACACATTGTTTTTTCATTTTCTTTGGAAGAAAGATATTCAGATCTTCCTTTCTATCTTTCTCTACCTGTCCTTGCTTCCCAAAGTAGGGCAGATTGGCTTGCATATACTTGGCAGGATTTGGAATAATCTTAAAGATGATGGCAGAAGGGCACAATCAAAGTACTTTTACCGAGTGAGAAAATGCAGTAATACTGAAAACTTAATTTTCCTTACAGTCGCAGCAGTTTGGATTAGTTTGCCTTCTGCTGTGCCTCCCCTTTGCCACCCACTCAAGAAGAAATGTAGGCTGTATTAGAAAAGCTTATATTTTCAAGAATAACTGTTTCCCTGTTTAATGTGCTTGTTGCAGCCCTAAGAATATAAATGCTGTAGGCTGTTTCAATTTCATACATTTGTCTTCATTTTTTTATGAACCTCCTGCAGACAATTCTGGAATCACTGACTACAGTTTTTATAATTGACTCCTCTCTTAGTTCCTTTTGATTTTTCTTCTTCTGTTAACCAGTCTTTTTTTTCCCCTTCTTTTTAATTTGTATTTGATTCTTTAACTAAGGTCATTACAGGAAGTATGTCTCAAAGTAGCAAGTGTAGGATTTTAACTTTTAATTTATTTACCTTCATTTCATTTGCTGAACACTTCTAAAGTTAGTTCAGTACAATCATACCTCCAGGTTCTTTGAGATGAAAAAAAGTTATTTTTATTTCTCTCATTGTCACTCTTTTTAGACTGATCTAAAAAACAGTAATTTAGTTTGTAAATAGTAGATTTGCTGTTTTTTCTCATCTTAGATCTGCACTTTGGCAGTTAATGAGTAGATTAGACTAGAACTGCAGCAGCTGCTCTTGAAAAGTGAAAACAGGCTGTAGCTGTGGAGAGGGAGTGACTGGGAAAATCTGAACAGTAAGTCTACTATCCCTTTTTGTTAAAATAACATGCCTATAAGTTGCTTTGAGAGGCAACGATAGAAAGAAAAGTTGTAAAAAATCGAAAAAAATATAGAAAAGACAAGACAGTGTTAACTGGATAGGAGGAAGCTAGACGTGTACATCAGTTTATATTTATTTACCTTGTGGGATCAGAAAAGTACATCATCTTGAGTGAAGTTAAGAAAATGTTAGATAATGCAAATGTTTCCATTACAGAGCAGTTGCACAGAAGGAAAACCTTCTCTGAAACCTTGTTAGCACAGTTCAGTTAGGGAAATGTTATTTTTCCTGACCACTTCAACAGTTGAAATACACCAAGTTAACATACATTTATGAAATTCAGGGACTTTTGTTACTTGTAATTCCAGTTTAGATGCCAGTTTAGTTAACAACAAATTCTGTCTTTTGAAGAACCATGTCCCCAAGCCCAGGTAGCTGGTAATCATAACTGCTTATGCCTGTTTTAAAGTACTTTTGTGTGAATATACTAGTACCTAGTACTGAAACCTCTTTAAGTTCCATTTAAAATATAGCGTTTCTGTGTAAGCCTCATTCATCAAAAGTGAACACATTTTTAATAGAAACTGTGTGAGTGTTGAGTTTTATCACTGCATTTGTCTGACTAGTATTAAGAAAGATTGCCAAAACCCTTTAAGTTTTACATATAATCTCAAAGATAACAAGAGGTCGCACAGCAAGCGACCAGATTAGTTGGATTTGAAGAGCTGAGTCATGTTTTCAATATAAATCTTATGGAATGGCCCATTATGAACAGCTTGTAAAACTCAAAAGGCTTTATGGTTGTTAATAGCTTCTGCAGTAGTGATTTACTGGCTAATTTGAGACAAAATATGTTGCAGCGTGGGCTAAGAGAATGTGTTATCTTATCTGCATAAATAATAATATGTTATTTGTTGTGCATTTCAGAAGTGGAACATATATTACCTTATATCTTCCAAGTAGATTTGACATTTCAACTTTTACTTATGACTTAAATCAACTTGATCAGTGACAAACTGTAAAGTTGAATCATGCATTATTTTTTTTCCCCTGCATGTTGTCCATCACTGTACTAACCTGTGAACTAAATGTAAGTTGTAACAGTGGTAATCACTCCGTAACTGCAATTTACTCAATTGAAGACCATCTTATTAGTGTAAAAATAGTTTGAAGCAACATTTTTATAATGACTGTGATAAAACTTTGATGGATCCTACATGTGTGCAATGTAAGACATTTATAATGGCCTCAAGTGTAATATTAACACAGCTTTTTAATACACGTAAAAAGAGATCAGTTAGTTTTGATTATATTACCCAATATAGGTTAGATTCTCTTTTGGAGTTAAAGCATTGCTTCCTGCTTCTAAATTGTCAAAATTTGTGGAATTTCAAGACAGATAAATGAATTCACATTTTTTGAGACCTACTGGGCACGTAGCACTGCAAAGAGGAGTTAGATAGTTCATACATGGGATGGCCAATGTCATTTTATCCCTGCTTTGTACACATGGGCTTTTCTAGGGATCTGTGTCCTATATTGATTAAAACCTCAAGAGTTGTAGCTGCCAGGCCAGCTCAGTTATCAGATTCTCTGTTAGAAATTTTAAAAGCATAATGTTCCATCAACGAACAGATATGAATAATGTCAATAATATGGATGTTAGTCTCTGAAGAGTGTTGTAATGGGATCTTGCCCACTACAGATCTGGTGATAGGTTCCAAATGATAGATCAAGAAGTAAAAAGATGAATATCCTATCATCCTGTGTGGATTCTTGAATATAATGGGATTTTCCATTTCTTTTTTTTTTATTTATTTGGTATTTAAAATATTTACATTATGCCCTTGTAAATATAAGTAAGAATTGAAATTCTCAAAACAACTGGAGTGAGCAAGAATGATTTGCTTTTGTAGAAAACTTCTCCAAAAGATATAAAGTGACAGGAAAGAATATTATCAAACATTTCCAGTTCAAAGATTGTCTCATAATTGCATGCATCTATATCTGCTGAAGATTTTGCAAAACTTCACAGAGTCTTTTCTTAAAATTCAAAGTTTCTTTATAATCTTCCAATTTTAAGAATAAAAGGCCCTCTTGCCCTTCATTAAAAGCAAAGAGATGCCTTAATGTACACTTACATTACTAACACATGATTTTTCACTTGGAATGACATTATTACCTTAATGTTTCTTTTAAATCCTTTAAGTGTTTGACTTTTCCTAAACACATCTTCAGTGACCTTCTTATCTCCCCAGAATTCACCTTTTGTCAGAGAATTTCCCTCATTTTTTCTTTCTTCTACCTATGGTTTCATTAATGTAACCAAGCACAAAATTCCTTGTATTTCTAGGAAAACCATCTATGTTTGATGGGGCAGTAATTGCAGATTATTTTCACTTCTGGGTAAGGTGATGAAATAATTAATCATATTAACTGTTTAAAGTATTGTTGTTAGATTTTGGGTTCTGTATCTTTTAGATAAATGAACTTGCCTTTAGAGCAATTGCATAACCATTTCACCAAATAAGAATTACTTTGTGGTGATCTCTGAGATAGTTGTGTTGGAGGAGGGGAGAGGAAAAGGGACAAAAATTCTACTAAAAATACTGGTTATTTACATGTATAGCATGTCAAGATATTCTAAAAAATGTCTTCACTGTAATTACTGAAGAAATCACCTAATTGTCAGATGGCTTTTTAAGAGTATATTTCTCACTGATTTTTTTCTCTCATAGTAAAATTTGTAATAGAATAGCTGCACCAGTCATTCACACAATTTTATGACTTAATCCTTTCAGAGTCGATAGTGGTTATGGATGAGGTTTGCTAAATGTCAAAAGAAACTAGCATTTTGGCATTATACAAGACACATTTTTATTTGTATTGACATTTTCAGCATAAAATTATTCCATTTATTTACATTTAATGAGAAATATTTTAAACATTAATTTCATTTAACAATAGTAAAACTATGTCCCAGACTGTTGAATAATAGTTTAAGTACTTTTATACTTTGTTTGCTGTGCAAACCTCATAGTCTCTTTGTGAAGTAGATAAGACATCTGGAGATAATATTCCTGAGGTGAAGAACTATTGTTCATCAGAAGACTCATTTTAGGATGATTATAGTAGAAATAATTTTCCATAAACCTTGCTCTAAATCACTTGAGTAAAACCTACTATGCTTGTTATAGGCAGTCTATCTTATCTGGTGATGATCTTAGTAAGCTCTGATGGGTCACTGGCAACATGTGGAGGTTCTATGGGAGTCAACTTCCAGAGTGAATATTCTGCTTTCATTTTCACGGGTATGTGAGTAGTCTGAATTCCATCTCAGGAGAGAAATAATTAAATTTACTTTCCCAATTAAGATCAGGCTGCAGAACAGCAATTGGTTTCAGAAAAAGCCTACTATTATTCAAGCTAGAAATTACTCTCAGTGGCCAGGTCTTGGCAGAAAATTGGACATCGCTATTTTTGGAGGGATGTACTCCTCCCACCTAGTGCAGAATGGGAAGTTTCATACCTAATTTAATAAACTTGTAGTTAGGCTTGTCAGGATTTCAGTTATGTCCCTAGTTCAAAAGCTTTATGTGTACCTGTAAGAAATAATTTTGAGCTTAAACATCTTCCCGCTTTGTGCCTCGAATCTGTGCCCAAGACATTGCTGTAAAATAAATGCAAAAACTGAATGGTTTTTTTGTACAGACACAACTGTAGAGAAAACTGCTGTAATTTCAGGATTGCTGGAAAAATTATCTGTTATAAACCACAAAAACATGCACATATGGTGAAGAAAGCTCAAAAATAATGTGAAATCTGATATAAATAAAATGTGCATATACATATATATCACTTAAAAATGTAAACTAAGGAATATAATTAAAAAGATACTAGCGTTGAGACAGAAAACCATTAACATTTGTCGTAGTTCAGCCCCAACGGGGACCAGACTACGCAGTCTCTCTCTCACTCCCCCCACTCTCCGAGAGAATAGGAGGAGATTTGACAAACAAAAGAAAACCAGGGAAAAAAAAAAAACCAAACACGTGGGTTGAGATTGAACAAAAAGTAAATTTAACAGTAATGACAGAAGAAAACAAGACAGTGATGGAACACAAATACAGTACAATAGCTCACAACAGATCTCCACATCCAGTCTCTTCCAACTAGCAGGGGCCTCCCTTCAGCACCCTCCTCACTTATATACTGAGCATGATGTCAGATGGGATGGAATAGCCCTTTGGCTAATTTGGGTAAATTAACCCCAGCTGTTAGCTAATTAGTTAACTATCCCAGCCATAGGGGCTGCCAGCTTCAGTTCTCCACCCAGCTCAGGTAAATATTAACTCTATCCTGGCCAGAACCAGGACACATTATACTGTTTCTCAAAGTTTTTAGGAAAATACAAAGTAAAAGGTAATTTTTACCAAGAAAGATACAGAAGTTCCATTAAAATGTTTTTTATCAGAAGATTTTTATGAACTTCACACCTCACCACAGTAAAAAAAATCATCATTCCATAGGTAAGAAATAACCGCTGCACACCTCCTGAGACTTTCTTCAGCTAAGTGAGGTAGCTACCTAACAGTTATGGACAGAGGAAAGGAGTATGAAACAGGATAAATTACAAGTCTTAGAATATGAAAAGTCAAATTGTTAAGTGCATCTTTTTAACCACAAATAGAATGCTATTGTATGTTTCATATTAGCTTTATGTTAAACAAAATTGTAGTGTGTAGCAGGAGATAACATCTACAGGCTAATTAGGATATTTTCTCCTGTCGTCAGGCAAAGAGGGGACATGTCCGTCTTTTGAACAAAAGTAAACAAAACCAGAACTTCATAGTTTCAGCAGTGAAGCCTAGTTTGATATATGGTACAGAAAAAAAACCCAGTAATTTAAGAATAATTCAACTCCCATTACTTTTTATTCTTCTTTTATCTTGAGTATCTCTGTCCACCTAGTATTCAGAGGAAGCTCAGTTGCATTCCTAGTTTAGTTTCTCAGTAGATCAGTTTCCAATGAATTATTTTTTTGGATGTCTCTCTGATATTCTTTTAAGCTTCTTCCTCCTGTTTCAGTGAGTCAGAGTGTTGTGTTATTGTTGAAATGCCTACAGTTGTCTTTAGAGATTCCCAAATCAGAACAGCCTAAAACTTTCTCAGGACACAGCTGACAAGTCCTATGATTTATGAAGTGAGCAGTATGGTAAGGAAAAAAATTCTTAACAGCAAATTCTTCTTTTAACCATGTACCTTAACAGATACATATTTTTTTTTAATGGTAGTTACTTTATTTCTTAAATCTCTGAAGCTGGGTAGAGATTAAAAACTTCAAGGAGAAAAGATATTCTCTCTCTATATGTACAAATATATATACACTCTCAGTTCTAAAAATAACCTCCTGTGGCTAGAAGGGCAAGGCAAGAGTAGTACTGAATAGCTGATTTTCAAGTGGAAGCTTCAGCTTCTGTGGGAAATCTGCTCAATTTTTTTCTATGTCTGGGAGGGACTAAGTTGTTACTTCTTGAAAGCTTGGTAATGTTTGTATTATGCACAGATGTAGGAACTGTTGAGAATTAGTTTTATGTTGCTACTGTTCAACTCTTGTGCATCTATATTGCTGGAAAATGTGGAGTGGTTAATGAGAATTTCTACATTTGTGAATACATGATAAGATACGTGGAAGCTACATAGCTATTCAGATCTGTTATTTATGTTCTGAAGATGCATGACACCTTTTAGAGCTCAAGATACTCATCTCAAGAGTCAGCTTTCACTTTGTAAGGTAAAATCACAATACGTCTAGTTGCTGTATCTGTAACAGAGACAATTTTGACTGTACTTATCTTGTAGTTTCGATTTGGGCTTGATTTTTAAGCTTTGACCACGTGAGTTTAGCCTCCAAGTTGTTCCTGGGAGGTGAGTGCTGCCGACTGGGATTCTACCATAAACACTGCCTCTCCGCAGTGCCTGTTTACATGCCCCTGTTGCTCCAGATAAGCTAAGCTTATCTGATTGCAGGCATGAGTTTTCATAGGGCAGCAGGAGATTCATCTGAGACTGATGCTAGCACTAGTGTTTAAATACCATTCAAGCAGAGGGTGAAGATGTATGTGCTAGTCATAGTTGAGAAGCAGTCATTTTTTGCTACCCAGGATGACTGACTGCACCCATGCCTCCTCTGCTATGCTTTGTTCTAAGCTGAGCTGTTTTAAAGACACTGGTAGAGGAGAATTGTCATTCCAGTGACTTTATTTGGGAAGCAGGAATAGCAGCACTATTTGCTACCTGAGTTTCGAGCCTGTTTCCATAAACACAGTGATCTTCTTCCTGGGAAGTAGCACAAGTTGATCTCTATTCCAAGTTGGTCCTTTTTGTTCTAGCTTCCCATAGATGTAGCAAAGAATGAGTATGTGTGCAGTCAAGTTCTGATTTTATCTGAGAAGCAGCAGCTGGAGCTTTCTAAACCTCCAAAGTTATGACTTACTGTTTTGTCTGTCAAACTCAGTATAGCACCATAGCCCTCAGATTTGTGTAGGTTAAGGGTGCTTGAGGGGAATACATCCTGGAGTTTAACAAAATAGAAGCATGCAAACTGTGGCACAATCTGTGCTCAGAGTGGGGACAAGTATACAATACAGAAAAATAGGTTGTGTGTTCCCCCAGGGAAAAACTAGGGTATTTCTCCTGCTTCTTTTAACTTAAACCTTAACTTTCACTGAGACTGAAAGAACATAGCTACTTTCTAGGTAAAGCTAGTATAAGAGAATTCTTAGGAAGGCATAGCACTGTGAAGGAACTGTCTGTAAAATGACAACCTCAAAGAGATGTAATAAAAATTAACTCAGAGTGATGACAAGTAGACAATTGCATCTGACTTGGTCATATCTTTACCAAAAAAAATATTTAGGACTTTAAAAGTGGATCTAATAAAACAAAAAAATCCAAGCAGCAAAAAATGGTTCCTCTTGCATTTTTTTCCTCTTCCTCATTCCAGACTCTTGGCACATATCTAGATGTTATCTAAAAAGCAATTAGAATACTTGTCTTAATGAATTCATCTTTGATATTTTTTTACAAGATCTTTATGCCACATTTCTAGTGCGTTCCATTCATTTTTTAGTAAGGTGTGTTTAGTATAATCTGTATTTATTTTGTATGGCGTTCAGCCATATAAAATAAATGCTATGTTTATTATCCCCTTTGAGTGCAGTATTTCAAGGACTTTCCCTCTTGGCCCTTCTCTTGGAAGCTCCTTTCCAAGAGTTCTTTATGTCCAGGCCTTTTCAAGCTGGGATGAAAAGATGTGTGTTTGACTTGCCTCTCTTGAATGCATGTTCACTTGTTTCTGAACTAATAATGTGGAATTTGGAGCTATTTTGATAAAAATTTAAAAATTCTTAGAAGCTTTGGTACAAAATGGGCAGTGGAGTAAAGCTTTTTGGAAAGCAAATTTGCCACAGAAATATACATGTATGTATAAAGCTTTTCTGTATTGTTGAAATCATTATGCGTTAGCAGATACCTGTAACTGATAAGTTCAGAAATCAAGCTGGTTTTAACATACAGTTCAAAACAGTTATTTTATAACCATATCATTTTCAGAAAACTGTGATTTTTTTCATCTTATATTCATGTGCTTTACAAAGCTGGTGGAATTTTTAATTGATACCTCATCCATAGGATCTCAAGGCCTCCTTTATGCTAGAACAGCAACTCAAGTGGTTCTAAGAACTAAAAATCTATAGCCACACAGAATATAACTCCTGAGGAGAGGTGCGAGCTGAGTTACAGAGCTTATGTTGGTGTAACCCCAAGGATAGTATGCTGATAGAGTTCACTTAGCCTAAATTTGGGATACACACTTTAGGAATCTTAGCTTGCATTTATTATTTCAGCTGCTTGTAAACTGGACTTAAGTATCCTCAAATAGCATTTGTAGTTTCAGAAGAGAGGAGATGTGGCTTTCTTAGAATAAGATTATTTTTCCTACACACTGTTTTAAGGGGCTAATATTAAATATTTGCTTTATGAATAACTACTCTTTCTTATCCTAGGGCTTTGTGGTTTTACTATAAATTTTACTAATTAGAACTAATAGCCACTTTTCTGCAATTTGATATTCTGTCTGTAAATGTGAATCAGCTATATTTGCATTTGACTTTTCACTGATACTGAAGGACAGTGATGTGGAATGCAACTACAAAATCAGATACAAATAAGGGAAATGATAAGTATTATTAAATAGAAACATAAAAGGTATAAGAATACAAATTGTAACAAAGCCACAGTTGAAACAAGCTTTTGGAAAAATCTAGAGGAATTTAAAAAAAATTAAGAAATGACTGAAGTTCCCCCCCAGATTCCTAATTCCTTCTGTTCTCTCTCAAAAGCCAAATAGGTCTCAAAACCACACTTAACTTTAAGATTCATATCCAGTTCTGGCACATCAGTATCTACAGGGCAGTTGATACACTATGGAAACATAGGTGAGTTTAGACTTTTAAATTGGTCTGGAACATACTTTCAGCTCACACTGTGTATCAAGGAGAAGTGCAGAGCTGAGCAACAGTGCAATACTGGTCTTGTCTCTCATGCAGCAGGGATTGCCTTTCATTATAGTGGTTAGCCCTGGATTTACAAGGGGTATTGAGGCAGATTTTAAGAGATATCTTGATAGGCTTAGAAATCTAGCCCTGGTTTTTCAATACCTGTTCCAAGTCAGTGGGAGTTGTGTTTCTTTCTGCCTGAAGAGTTACTAGAAATCTTGGCTGGCATATGTCTCAATATCTGAACAGATGTTGATCTTAGTAAATTAAAACATTCTCTCACCAGTGGAGGGGTAATAGTGATTAGGTTGCAAGAGGGGCAAATGGTTTGAGAAAAGCTATGTGAAGGTGGAAAACTACTGATTTTAGTAGGAGTGGCTTCATGGCTGTGGTTAAACAAATGAGGGATAGTTCTTAAAGAAAAAAAAATGTTCTTCCAGATGCTCCAACGGTTCATTTTTTTTTCCAATTTTATCCCTAAAAGTGTGGACTGTGTAGTCCTTGGAGAACCTAAGATTTTAGGAGCACTGCTACATTTTATTTGGTATCTTGGGCCTAAAGTTGTCCAAGCAGTAGACATTGTTGGTTCCCAGCAAAATCAGTGAAACTTGGGAACGCTTTTCAGGTAATGTGTTGAAACCCCATAAACATATGCCATAGATGGGCTTAATATTTACTAGACAGATAAGGTATTTTAGAATAAAAAAGAAACCCACAACTTAGTACAGATCTGTACTTAGTACAGATATGATTGCAATGTGCTGTAATAGGTATATCAACTTATAGGAGACAGTATGGATTTATTAAGTGTTATTTTATAGTCAATCTCTGGTGCTTTAGGATGATGAAATCTTAATTTGAATTCCATTTATCAAAACTGCTAAAATAATCTTAACAGGGGAATAGCAGCATTAAGGAATTGCTTTCCCTAATCTTAATTTGGAGATTGCTGTTTTCTTCATGAAGCACAGCACCTGGCAAGGAAGTCAAATCAGCATTTGATGTAGCCTGTTTAAAGGTGTTAATGAACAATTTGAAATTACAGTCATTATTTACTCTATTGGAAACCTCTTCGAGAATATGATTTATGTCATCAACAAGTTTTTTGGTGTAGTATAAGAATCTAGAGCTATAGGTTAGAAATCAGAGAGCTTAGGCTACAGAAAGTTCATTTAAAAGTCATGTTTCCAATATAAATTATATGCAGTTGTGCAAACATGTCAAAGTTTGGTAAATTGGATTTGTTTAATGTAAACAATCTTTGACCAAACTAATAACATTGCTTCAGAAAAAGATATTATGCTCCCACTTTCAAAAAGTTTGTACAGCTCAGTGCAAGAAAGAGCTCAACTCTAAGTCTGTGGAGAATTATGATTTATTAGATCTAAACTCCATAAAGCAAGCTCATAAACATATTTGAATTTTCTTTTATTGCTCTATGTTCTAGAGACAGTATTAAGACACAGGAACATAGATACTTTTTTTTTTTTTTTCATTGATTGAAAATGCTGGGATGTCAGGGTTGTAATAGATGCAATTAGAACTAACTGCTTAAATAAAGAATTCATTTTTGCAGGTGTTGGCTAAAAGAGTGTAAAGAAATGTAATAATAGCCATGTCTTCCAGATGCAGCAAAAAGCCGTATATTTTATTTTACTTTTAAAAAGGCATATCTTCAATGTGAAGAGGCACCTTACAGTTGTAGCATCAATAAATATTATTTTTGGATAAATCAATATTATTGCCACTCTCCAGATTTCTGTATGTGCTAGGAGCTGTATAAACATGGAACAGAAGTGGCAATTCCTTTCCCAATGAATTTAACATTTAATATGTTGACCATGGGAGAATCTGAAATTTGCAAGTAGGCCTAGAACTAATCCAATTTGTATTTTTTTTTAAAAGCATGTATAAAATTGTGAACAAGATAAGTAATAGCTGACAATTACAGGCTTTTGGCCAAATTCCACGAAGCTTTGAGTATTAGGGCCCTAATCCAGGACATTACCATGACATACTGTAAATTGTTCTGTTGATATTTTAAAAAGTTAATCTTATCCTAAATTCCAAGGCTTTTCAAGATAGAAACTGAGGTGAATTAGTGACATTTTGTGATTGTTGTGGAATTGAGGAAGAATTCTTCATATCAGCCTGGTTCAAAAAAAGTAGAGTGAACAGTGGGTTCTTTCCAAAGAAGTCTGTGCAGTGTCACAGTTTGCCAAGAGGCTGCCAAGGGGATTAAAGGTCAGTACATACCAAAGTAATTAGTCTAATCTAATCCCTGAAAGAAATAGGCTTTGCAGCTAGAACTGGAATGTTTAATTACATTTTGAATTATGGAGATTCAGAAGATATATTTTCCCATTAACTAGGGAGGTTGGGAAGGGGCTGCAAAGTGAAAATCAGGTGAAGTTTGTTGTTAGTGGTTTGAGGATGGAAGGAGAGCTCCACTAGTCAGGACATGTCTGAGTCATCTGTACTACCTTATACTAATATGGTCTGAAATGTCTGCACTGAATCTGTTCGGATTTTTCAAAGCAGAAAAGGGAACATAAATTCACATTGACCTTACCCTCCCCCAAAGCAAAGTTAAAACTCACCATCACAGTCCCATTATTAGTTAATGAGTCATTCATCTGCAAACCTGTGCTTAACTGTGACATGAGGTCTACCTTTTACTTTCCCTTTAAAAGGTGGTGGGCGGGAAATGTATATGGCTGTTCTAGTTTATCAACAGTTGAAATGGCTAACTAGTATGTATTGAAGCATGCAAAACTGTATGGGCTCAAAGTCAAGTCAGTTTTCGTGTCCTCATTTATAGGTCAAATCACATGCAACTTTACTTGTTTTGCAGTTCCAACTACCACTTGCGTGTAGACTCTCTGGAGAGAGCTTTGGTTTAAAAGGAAGAGAAAATGCTGCTCTGTTGTTGACACTGGGGGGTAGCTGTCAGCGACGTTTTGCCTTCCACGGAGGTCATAAGTTGTCACTGAATCCCGTTTTTGGCAAGGAAGGGTCTGGTTTTCATGGCATTGCTATTTGTTTTGATTTGATCTCCTCCTGGGTGCACAGATTATAGGCCAGTAAACCTCTCTTTCACTGACTAGTGTGGGAAGTTCCAGTCTCTCATAAACTTGAAATAAGTCTTAACTCTAGAATGCTGCCTTTTGGAGATTAAATTTCTCAGTGTTTTGCTGTGTTTTTAGCCCAAGGGTGTTGTTGACAGAAAGCAGTGTTTTTATTCCTCAGTTGCTGTCTCTATAATATTTGTGTGTGTGTGTTACATTTTTCTGCAGTAGTGGAGGTATCTGTGTTTGAAAAAGGATTACATTAGTCAAAACTTAAGACGGTTGATTTGCCCTCTTTCCTTACTGGCTGACAGGAGCCTAAGCTGCACATAATCTTTTGCAAAATACAGCCCTTTTGCAGCATACAGAAATTTCAGAACCAGAAGATTTAACCTCTTAATACATCTAATTGAAAAGCTGTTGATTTTGACAGTGCCAGCCAGCAGTGTTGTAAGCTGCCTGAGATTTGCTGACATTATTATTTTTTTAACTAAACAGATAATTTTCCCCTATATTTCCCTTATTTAGGATAATTTGTATTCTTTACTGCGGTGAAGGCAAAAATTAGCCTTCCTTAAAGAGTTACCTTGAAGGCAAGAGAAATCATTGCTTTAAACCTGAATTTTGAACACTAATTTTGGAGAAGTAAACTTAAGCAGATCAACAATGTTTTATTGAGAATTTCCTATAACATAGATATATCAAAGGCATAGTATGTCTGTATGGCTTTTAAGTACTCAGAGACTCCTTCAACTATTTTTCAAATATTCTGAAGGAAGAGTTATGAAATCTGAGCATATTTCAGTGAGATGTAAAACTATTTTGAGTACAAAGTACTAGAGTTGCCTCTCAGTGCAGATGCTTGTGTCATATTTTATTTTTCTTCAGGAATAGCTTCCAGAATTTTCACAATACTCTGTCTTGTGTTCCTTCATCCCAAGATGAATCTGTAATGCAAAACTGGTAGAGACTTTCTGGAGAGCTACTTCCTAAGACCTTCGTTGATAAAGCACTGAAGTAGGGTGCATTCTGCACTACGATCAGAAGAATTTTTGTCCTACAGTAGTTCACAAGTTCACAGGTAAAGTTAAAAGTTACTTGCTGCTTCTCTAGCAAAACTAGCTGTCTGTTTGCCTGCCATGGAAACCTTTCCTGAGATTTCCTAGTTGTCAAAGATGGGTTCAGAGTTCATAGAGCTTTTTATTGTGCCCCTTTTAAGGGATAGAGGCTGATTTGCAGCACTATTTAAAGCAAAGATGCCAAATGAAAGTTCCTCGTTTTAAGTTTGTGCTTACACAAAGCTTCTTTGTGGTTTTTTAGGCCTGTCAGACTTGTCAGGCGTGGTAAGAAAAAGTATATTGTTTCCAGCACTTGGATTCCTTTCCTTCTGACATCTGCCACTCTGTAAAGATGATAAATTCCTGCCTCATTAGCCAGGGGTGTGGGATTACAGGCTGACAACACATTAATCACCAGCTTCTGTGGCAGGCTGACTAGCAATAGGCATTGTTAACAAAACTTTTCTAATATGTCACTCTTCTCTATGACAGCCTGTAATCAATCATCTTGATTGACAGTGCTGATAGATTACACTATTTATACTTTGTGTAATGAAAGATAGCGTTTCCACCTACTGTCATTTCTAGGCTAGCAATGGAGGATCACTGAATAGAAACAAACACAACAAAAAAAACCCAGGCCTTAGCTCGACATTGTGAAGTTCAGTCAGACAGCGTTGTAGATCTTTTGTGGTAGCTTTCAGATGAGGTGTATTGTTGGGGAACTTGGTAAGCACATGCCTTTGAGTAACTCTTGAACTGAGTATTTCTTTGCTGACTTTGTTACGATAAACTGTCAGGTCAAGTTCAGGCAGGTAGGAGGCTGTGTTAATCATATGGTGGCTATAGCTTCCTTTTTCCATCCTGTCTGTCTTCTCCTGCTGACACACCCCTCCCAACCCCAGCCAAGATGAGTGATGATTAGATGTTGATGAAGTATCTGTGTTTCATGATTTAGAAGGCAAAATTATACATGTTTCCTGTAATTGTATGGTGCAGGGAAAGTAAACACACAGAGGAAGCATAAAGCCAACTTGCCAAGACACAGCAGAGTCTGCGTTGGAGCTTGTTTGCGTTTTATAACTTAGAAAATTAGAAACAAGATCAGAATTACAGTGCATAACCAAATTAATTTGGTGTTTTGGTCCTGATACAGCTGTTTCTTGTTCTGGAATCACTTGATTATTACCTTTAATTATTCTTTACCTCTTGAAGTGGAAGGTTTAACATCAACTATAAAAGGAGGACAAAAGTTTCTTGTAGAAAATGTCTATTAGAATGGATTATCTGGGTTTTGTTTTTTTTTTTACAGTTGGCTTATTTAATTTCATGCTGATTAAGTGCAAATAAATGCTGCCTTAATGTTGTTTTAGTGGCTCAGTTATCTACATATCTTCATTTGTATATGCATCGTGAGAATTTTCATAATATACTCTGTCAGTAAATTCATTTCTTTATCTATCTATCTGTCCCAATAAGTATATGTGTATTTTTTTCTTATTGGAAAGGTTCATGTCCTCAGTCACTGTAAGAAACTTAAAATTAATCTTTGGATTTTAGGAAATAGGAGTTGGAGCTTAAATTATAGTATAGTAGTTGAACTAAATTTAGTCAGTTGGACAGGAACAGGGGTGAAGAAGATCGTCTAAACTTTAATCTGCCTGAGAAGAGTTTCATTGTGAGGCCACAATGATTAATGAGAAACCTGACCATCTGATTAAGCCCCTCTGTGTCACAGGACATGATTAGTAGGTGACAGAGACTGTAACAGTATCCAGCCGAGCCTTGTTTCTTTCACAGCTCAGACTGTTATATGATTAATGTCCCCAAGGGCTATCTCCAGGTCAGGCAGGGAGAACCTGTCAGAACAGGTGGAAGTGACAAATTCTGCAGAAACTCCTTTTGCAAGAGAGGCAGCATGCAAGAATGGATGAATGGGGAGGATTCCAGATGGGCTGCTTGACCTTTCTGTACTCTGAACAGACACCGAGAGCATCATGGGAATGAAACATAGTAAGTATCAAAAAACTGCAGATGTTCCATAGTTATTGAAGAATTATAGCATTGCCAAGTTCAGTTGGTAAAATGCACAACACATCATATTGTCGCCACCGGTTTACACTTTCTGATATGTTACAGGAGACTGTAGATCTAGCGTGTGTGTGTATAGACTAGATAAAATACCACACGCTGTGTTTTATGGCAAGAGGGGAAGATTCTTTGCTTCAGTACAGATAAGATTTGATAGAGTTGATGCTTTAGTATAGTGTTTTCCTGTGCTAGTGTATATAATACATCTCATTCTCATCAATACTGCTCCGCTTAGGGCAAGGCAATCTTGGAAGTTAAAATAGTTTATAAAAATCTTCATTCCTTTTTATTAGGTGGTGGTGATCTAGTAAGGCATTTTATATCTTCCAGAGTACTTTCACCTCTTAGGTCATGGGTTCAAATCCCCGGCTTAAGTATCCTGACGTGCTCTACCTTGCAATATCACACAACACAGAATTAGCAAGGGGATTGCTAAAGTATCATCTCTCAGATAAATAGGCCTTTTCATTTTAGCGTAGGAATGGTATAAAATATCTTTGTAGTACTATCGAGGCAGAGAAGGGAATGTTAGCACTTGGGATCTTTATAGAATTGCGTCTGTGCATGGTTAATATTCAAAACAAAACCAAAAGTGAAACTAGAGAATAGGATCCCCCCTTTCCCCAGATGAAGGAGTTTCTTCTGTGCAAATTTTATTGCTGTTATACTGTTGTTATTAGTGTTTGGTACTACTTTTAGCCGTTCATAATCTTGCTTTCTTCAGCTTCTGTTTTAGCATATGCGGAGTATCTTCATCAGTATAAGTGTATTAGGTCAGTTTTCTTTTACATAATTAATGTTTTTTTTTTTTCAGCTTTACATACCTTTGAGAAGAATTACTTCTTTCCATTTTACAGATGAAAATGCGGAGTACTGAAACCTGGTATAGTACGGTCAAGCCAGCAGAAGTTATTTTGCACAAACATTAGGCTTTTGCATTTACTTGAACTTCTTCAGTCTGTATTTTGACCACTTTAAGGGGACCCATTCTGAATACAGGCTCTCATTTCTGTAATTCTAAGACTTTTTGTTCCTTGCCACTGTTTAAGCTGTCAGAGTCAGATTTGGGTATGGTAAATGCCATGCTCCCTTGAGCAAATCGGCTGCCATATGCTATAATTTACACTTTCTGAATCTTTATTGGCTAGGCAAAAGGTCATTTTTCAGAGTGGTTTTCCCAATATAGAATTAATAGAGGAAACAGACACACTTCAGTGGACCAATGACTGGAGGTGGCAAAGCTTCTCTATGTGCATAGTCACAGAATGGCAAATAGAGAGAATATAGGTAACAATAAGCTCTAAAAGCTACAGAGTGAACCAAAATCCCTCACTGGAAAATGCCAGACTTTGAAGTCCAAGACTATTTGATTTTTATTTTCTATTTTTGTTAAAAAATCCACAATGCAGATTTTAATAGCAATTTCAAGTATTCTCTCTTATTGTGTTCCCACAAAAATGATAGACTGATAAATTTTGACAACTTATCTTGTAAATAGTTTGCCTAGCTATTTCTTGTTTCAAACTTTGCTATCAGTTTTTCAAACTCTTGTCACCGTATATCCTTTCCCATAGATTGATCAGTAAATCAGAAAGTAAGCCTGGTTATGAGTTTGTCAGATACAAGAGGAGACAAGACTGACTTTTTAACCCTCTGTGCAACCCTAAGGGGAAAGAAAAGCCATATCGGCAAGGAAAATACATAGAATTTTACTATCCAAAAGAGGCTAAAGGTGGCCATCTTAATTTTAGGGGTAACCTACTAATCCAGATGCAGAAAATTGGTATCATGGTGGAGTATTCCAAAGTGACTCAAATCCTTCAATGAGCTTTGAAAATTTTGGCATTTTTGAGTGTGATTGCATTAGCAACTTATGTCTTTTGTCTCATACAGTTTGGTGCCTGAGGCATGCCAGCTGAAGTTAGAATTACCCTAATGATTCTTAGGAGTGGGGAGGTGCAGGTGTGCATCTGTTATATTTCATAATACACTCAGGTGTGTTTCTGTTGTTATTAGTAACACTAATGAAAGCTTAATGTTGGTTTCCATAGAGAGTTGCAAGGATGTCTCTGTTTCCTGAATGTGTAGAATGTGTGCATATAGTGTAAAAGGATCTTGTGAAATAGTTGTAATTAAGAAGTATGATTCTAAGACTGATTAACCATTCCTGTGGAAGAGCACCTGCAATACAATGGACATCATCATCCAGAGAAAATGCAAGATGCAGCTGTAGTGAGTTAAAACACACACCTATGTCTCTGCAAAAAGGTGCTTTAAAAATTTTAAATCTAGTAAATATAGTATTGAGGACAAAAGGCTGTCCCTGTTGTGCATACAGCTCGTACAGTGATGTTTCTCTCCAGACCTGTATTGGGTCTTGTAGAGAACTGCTGCTGCATTGCCTAATGAATGGATTGTGCCAGGGGTATTTCTGGTTTTCGTTTGAGAAATTTACTGGCAATACCAAGAGTGGGAAGAGGCCATAGAATCACACTTCTCACTAGCATAGCTAAGCCCACAATGAACTTAATGTGCACCCCTACTTCTTCAAAAAAGCCTGTTTCTTTGAGGACTGACTGAAACTGTGCAAGCAGGATAATTCTTTGGGCTGACATAGCTGCATGAAGAAGACTTGTGTGTAGAGCATAGATTTGTTCTGGTATAGCTGTATCTGTAAATTTTTTCTAGTACATACAGAGCCACAGTTTTTGACTGTGTGCATGGTCAGCAGCCTCAAAGATACAGCTAGATCTGGCTTGCCACCGCTGCATTGCCACAGGAGATTTCAGCTGTTCTTCACAACCATATCCATCTTTCCCAAGAGAGAGTATGAACTGAAAATGAGTTGGCATTTTCATCATATTGCAGCTTACAGGGACAGCACAGTGCTCCATCCAAGCTGAAATGCTTGGATTCTCTGTAACCACAGATTTGAGTTCTAGCTGAGCTGCTGCTGTGGAAGATAACTTCAGTTTTTCATAGAATCATAGAATGGTTAGGGTTGGAAGGGACCTTCAAAGGTCATCTAGTCCAACCCCCCTGCAAGGAGCAGGGACATCCCCAACTAGATCAGGTTGCACAGAGCCTCATCCAGCCTGGCCTTGAATGCTTCCAGGGATGGGGCCTCCACCACCTTTCTGGGCAACCTGTTCCAGTGTTCTATAACTCGCATTGTGAAAATTTTTTTCCTAATTTCCAATCTAAATCTACCCCCCACTATTTTAAAACCATTACTTCTTGTCTTATTGCAACAGGCCCTATTAAACAGCCTCTCCCCATCTTTCCTGTAGGCCCCGTTGAGGTATTGGAAGACCGCTATCAGGTCTCCCCGGAGCCTCCTCTTCTCCAGGCTGAACAGCCTCAATTCTCTCAGCCTGTCCTCATAAGAGAGTTGCTCCAGCCCTTTTATCATCTTTGTGGCCCTCCTCTGGACCTTCTCCAACTGGTCCATGTCCTTCTTATGTTCTCGACCTGCTGGCCATGCTCCTCTTGATGCAGCCCAGGATGCGGTTGGCCTTCTGGGCTACAAGGGCCCACGAGCATTGCCTGCTCATGTTGAGCTTCTCATCCACCATCACTCCCAAGTCCTTCTCCTCAGGGCTGCTTTTGATCCATTCTCTGCCCAGCCTGTATTTGTACCTGGGATTGCCATGACCCAGGTGCAGGACTTTGCACTTGACCTGGTTGAACTTCATGAGGGTGGCACGGGCCCACCTCTCCAGCCTGTCAAGGATGCAATTTAATCCCAGGTAGATACTTTTAATGCGTCTTTCTCACCTGTCATCTTTACATTATATAATAACAATGAGGACAATTTCTCTTGTAATGAACAGGAATTTGTCACTGTATTCTTGGCCAGATTAGGAGTAATGCTAATTATTAGGCTGTGAACATGGACACAAAAATGACTCTCTAAAATTTTATGCTCTGGTGATTAACCTACATAATAGGTAAAGATGATCTTGATAATCAGCTTCTTTTTGTTACAGGGAAACTCAAAATGTGGCTTTGGGCATTCCTGAATGCCCAAGTCCTGTAACGTGTCTGTATTTTCTGTATAATAGCAGTTCTTTTTAACATACACATTTACAGTGTGAATGCTGCTGGGCTTTGTGTCTACCTGAAACAGTACTGTGCTAATAACTATGTGTAATTTTTCTTGGCACAATCCATTGTGAAATTCAGATCAAGACTGTGCAAAAGAGAATCTTCCTAATACTGTGCCAGCTACCATTACACTTTTTAGCAGTTTTTTCAGAGAACACAGGGCAATATGCCAATAATGAGCTTAGAAAGTATGTATGAAGTTCCTGCTAATGTGACATTATTTTTTTCTTACTTTTGCTCTTCATTTCATCTTAATTAGTCCCAGTAGAAAAGATTGATTTTTTTTTTTTTCCTCTTTCTTTTAAAGCCTTGTAGCTAACATCTGTTGGTATTCCTGGGGTCGTTCCTACACTGTGCTATGTTTGACATTTCTTATAAAAGAAGAGGCATTTGTTCATATTGACATTAGATGCCTCAGTATCTCTCAGTGGTGCAGATGGCCTGTGAATAAAGACATCAAGCTAATAGGCAAGTTGACAAGCCTCGATAGTGCTGGTGCTCCTCATGCTTAAGTGGCAGGGCAGCATAGATTGCTTTTGCTGGGGAGGTGCTAGGTCTGCTGGCACTAAAGCATATGTAAGTAGTTAAAAATGCAGTTAGATCCTGGGAAAATAATAGTACCATGAAGATCCCTGGCTGGCTATAACAGTTTCATTTTTTCAATGCAGTATTTTATATTTCCTTGAGTGGCAACACTTGAAGAAAAGTGTATGCGTATGGAAGAGAGATCTCTAATTTACTCTAGATATTTAGTGATTGTGAATGTTTAATGCATCGGAGTTAAGACAATGCTGAAAGATTTCTTCATTACCTTGTTTGCTTGTATGATGTTATTAGAAAAATAACAATGTCTTTTGTGATGAGGAACGTAAAACAAAAAATGTGTTTCTAAGTGAAGATGCTCCAGATGCATTGTAAGTGCATATTAAATTACTATTGCGGGTGTGTCTTGGAAAATGTCACAGGTTTCCAAATATGGAAAGTCTATTACTTCTGCAGTGAGTGTTTATATTATTGTCTGGAGAAGGCACACTGGAAAAGTTGGAATTTTGAAGTCAGCTGGCTATTTCTTGGGCTAGAATAGAAAGAAAAGTTGGAGGTTCAAAGTCTAACAAACAAAGTATGAAAGAGAAAGATAATTAAGCTCTCAAGAAACAGAAGACTAATAAGCTGCTATAATTTTAACAAGGCAGCTAGTTGGCATAGGTAGTGGCTTGGGGATCCTATGTCTATATGGTGTGTAGGTCCTTTTCTTAGGACTCATTTGGGTTAAAATACAGCTTAGGAAAGTTCAGAGAAATTAGAAGGAATTTTGCCTAATCAGTGTTGGCTCCAAATGCAGATTTTTTAAAAGGAAGCATTTACAAAGACTGACTTCAAATATTATGATCATGGTGTTAAATCTGGAAAAAGGGGAAAAGAAGGAACAGAGATTTTCCCTCCCCCTGCTTCTAATGAATAATGGGAATAATTTTATTTTAAACAGAAAGACAACATTCTATGTTCAACAATGTTTGACAGCATAAAGTTAGTAAACTCCTCTATAATAAAGGAAAAGCAATTTTGGTTGAAATATTTCCACTTCAGGAAAAGTAGAAAGCGAACAAATATATAAATAAAAGCCAGGTTTTATTTTAAAATACAATTCCTATAATCTAGGGTATATTACAATATTGTTAAAAAAGCAAAAGACAGTGACTTAGAAGTATTTTGGGATATACTTTGACCATATAAAAAAGCCAATATTTTCTTCAAGTTGTACCTCTTGAAAAATCACACTTGAATTTACCAAAAATCAGTGAGCAATGCAATCAAGAATGATCCATGTATATTGTTGGGGTATATTTGAGTATACTACAGCTAGAAACTGCAGATTGTGTTCTTGGTTTTCAGGAGCTTCGAATCATCTGTTCTCACTTGCTTTGGACAATGTTTTTGAACCTCTCAAGGTGAAATGTGATTTCAACTACTTTAATAAGAGTTTTAAAGAGTTTTATTTGCTCTTTAATAGGTCTCTGAAGGCAAACACCTGCACCAAGAAATGTTTACATCAGTGAGGATTTAGGAGTGTTCATATTTGAAATGCAGGGTGATATAAATGTTGCTGAAATTAAGCAATATTGTATTTTTCTTCTGTCTTCTCCCTTCATTTCAACTTTTAAGAATTCATTGTGGGGCAACCACATAATAACTTTTATAGGAGGATCGCAGAACTTTTCAAACGTGAATTAGTTAAGCTTCTTTGTGTACTTCTTTGAAGGAGAGAAGTTTGCAAATTACACTTGCACAGTTTGTAGAGATTATATGGCATATGTCAGATATATGAAGTGACATGGGAGCAAAAAGTTCAAGCATGGCAAATTTTCAAAAGATTCAGGTTTGAAGTCACAGAACTGCTTATTCCAAAAGGTGAACGTTCAGAGAGCTACGTGGTAACCAAAGTAGACTTCTTAAAGCAGAAAATCTGAAAAGTGGGCTTGGCAGTTGGCATAGCTTCTGGGAGAGATGTGTGAAGCTTAACATGCAAAGATTTTCATGCACACAGTTGGTTCGGGGTGATGCAAGTCTAGGGATGTTGGCAGAAATGGCATCTTGCTCTATATCTGTCAGATGTTAAGCTATCTATCACACTTAAAAGATAGCTGTGACTAAGACTTGCTAGTGTTCAGTTTACTGAATTCAAGGACAGTTTTTGGATAAACAGTCTTACATATCCAGACCTCTCAGCAGCTTAATTACTCCACTTTACCTATAGCTAAAAAGTTGCTCTTCAGTTGCTTCTTTGACAGAACTGTTGCCCTTTGTACACCTGCTGAGATAGTTTTTCCCTCTTTTCATCCTCTTCTGGTGTCTCTTCTAAGCACTTCATAAGGTGCACAACATGGGCCCTCATTGGAGGGACCTGCTTTGTGCTTTCTGAAAATAAATAACTTTTTCATGGGTTTCACTCTTTGCATTCCTTCATCTATTAACATTAGCAGTAAAGGTAGTAAAATAGACATATTAGGACATCACCTGCTGTTCTTAAGCTTTGTTTGTGGATGGCTGATTTAGCTATTAACAATTCATTCATATATATCTTGTTCTAACGTACTGTGAAGCCACATAATTTAATAGGGGAATTGTGTTGTTCATGCCTGTATTTTGAAAGTGGTGCTAATTGCACAGTCATAAAAAAAAAAATTACAGCTGCAATGATGATGCTTGAAGACCATGTGGCAAATTAATCCTGAAAGTGAGTGAAGTCTTCAGTTTAATAGTCACATAGTAGGCTGCCTTTCACTATAAATATGATCTGTTTTACACTAAGGAATCTTTAAATCCCTTTGTCACAGATGACTCCGTAGTTCTTAAATGGCCCTCAAGGAATCTGCTTTTTGAAGTCTTTGTAGTGCTTAAAATGCGTTTATAGTGTGTCAGAAGACATCCTGAAAACCTTAAAAGAGACTGGTTCTTGTACTAATGAGATGTAAAATTTGTATCTTCAAGTTTCACTACATGCAAGCCCAACAGTTCTGGAAAACAGAGAGCTAAATTCTTTCATGCTGAAGAACCTGGAAAGCTCAGAGGAAGTGTAGGAAAAAAACCCCGCATTGCCAGTTCTTCATTCTAGCCAGTAGAACTTAAATGCTTATGGATATACTTGAGGGGTTTGTGCACATATAGGTTTTATAATCAGTATACATGCATACTATATGTGAAACCATGCAATATTTCATTTTAAGAAAGCTAGCTGGAAAATAACTGTGATTAAGACTGATTGCAGGTGTTATTTTACTTGTAAGTCTGAGCTTCACTTAGAACAGAGCTACGATCAGAGAGAGTTTGGATAGATCTCTTTCCTTAGAGCAGAGTTTTACAGACCGAGTGTAGAGCTCCACTCTGTCTTTTGGAGCTACTTCTTCATTTCAACACAGGAAAAAAACAGCCACTGTCAACAAGATACGGATTTTCATTTGTGGATTTATATAGTGCTACTGATTCCTACTTTAATTTGTTTTGTTAGGGGCTTGTTGCTGTATTTTACTGGGATTTATAAGCAAGAATTTTCCACATAGGCTGGGTTACGCCTCTTCTCTTTCAGTCACATGTTCTCTTATAACTTGATGCTTCTATTTGTCCCTCAGAGGTCCATATTGGGACCAGTATTTAATATCTTCATCAATGACGCAGTCAGTGGGATCGAGTCCACCCTGTGCAAGTTTGCAGAAGACACCAAGCTCAGTGGTGTGGTTGACACACCTGAAGGATGAGCTGCTGTCCAGAGGGACTTGGACAAGCTCCAGAAGTCAGCCCATATGAACCTCATGACGCTTAACAAGGCCAAGTGCAAGGTCTTACATATGGATTGGGGCAATCCTCAATATCAATAAAGGCTGAAGGATGAAGGGATTGAGAGCAGCTCTGAAGATAAAGACTTGAGGGCACTGGTGCATTAAAAGCTGGACATGAGCCAGCAACATGCATTCACAGCCTAGAAAGCCAACCATATCCTAGGCTACGTCAAAAGAAGCATGGCCAGCAGGTTGAGGGAGGTGATTCTGCCCCTCTACTCCATTCTAGTGAAACCCCACCTGGAGTACTGCATCCAGCTCTGGGACCCTTGGTGCAGGAAAGACATAAACTTGTTGGAGCGAGTCCAGAGAAGGGCCACAAAGATGATCAGAGGGCTGGAGAACCTCTCCTATGAGGACAGGCTGAGAGAGTTGGGGCTGTTCAGCCTGGAGAAGAGAAGGCTCCAGAGAGACCTTATAGCGGCCTTCCAGTATCTAAAGGGGGCCTACAGGGAAGATGGGGAGAAACTCTTTAGCAGGGCCGGTTGTGATAGGACGAGGGACAATGCTTTTAAAATAGAGGAGGTAGATGCAGACTGGACATTAGGAAAAAAAAATTTACAATGAGGGTGGTAGAATACTGGAACAGGTTGCCCAGAGAGGTAGTGGATGCCCCATCCCTGGAAGCATTCAAGGCCAGTTGGACGGGGCTCTGAGCAACCTGATCTGGTTGGAGGTGTCCCTGCTTCTTGCAGGGGGGTTGGACTAGATGGCCTTTAAATGTCCCTTCCAACCCAAACCATTCTGTGATTCTGTACCCATGGATCTCCTTTTAGATATGTTTTTGCGTTGTGTTGAAATGAACTAAGTAGATGTTAGTTAATCTGCACATGGATATGCTCTGGATGAGATGCTACTTGCTGTAATGGATGGTAATGTGCTGCGATCTTATTGTTTCATGAGGCGCTAGAAACCTTTTACCAATGAAGTTATAAATTTTGATACAGTGAGTGAGTCCTGAGTTCTCAATGTAATCCTGTCATTGTACAACACTTCTGAGGTACCACAAGGTGTTGCATGATGGTAAAACTCATTAACTTTAGTATATGCCTAAAGGCTACTTTAAAATATTCTGATGTGAAAAAAAAAATAGAAAGTGTGGTTTATACCTTTTTTTTCTTATATGTGTTAAATCTGATTTCTCACATGCCACTTTCATATAATTAATTTCTTATTCTAATGAGTAGGGGTTTTTTTTATAATGAGACTCTTAACATGGTTGGTTTTTTTTGTTTTTAGTTATTCAGTCTTTGTCTCCAAAATATGTGTGATTTTTGCGCTACACCTTTGCACAAAGATGTGTTTTTCTGCAGCTTCTTGGGATATTCCAAAGGGACTGTGCAACACCCCAGCAACAATTAGCTTGACATGATTTCATAGTTAGAGCCCTGCCAATGCTGGTTTGCTGAACTGACGTATTGTGAGGCAAATCCAAGGACTTGCATGTATCTTGAAGGAAAGGATTATGTGACAGGTGAACAAACAAATGAACAAAACAAACACCAGGAAATAGTTTTTGGATACACTTTCTGTTTTTACTTGTGGATCCCATTGCCACAGGATGTGATGGATGATGCAAGATTTAAAGGGTTCTAAAAGATGACTGGTGATGGTTATGGAATCCACCTCCTCCTGCCACCATTCAGATGCACATAAACAAATACACAAAAGAGGGCTTTAATAATTAAGGAACTGCTTGAGCTACAGGCTCATGAAGCCTTGGAGAATATAATGGGAAAGTTATCACAGTATACTTGTGCTGTTCTACCTTTTCAAGGCATGCAGAATTGACCAGGCCACTGTCAGAGAGTGGCTGAATAGACCTCTCTTCTTCTGATCAGTACAGCTGCTTTTATGCTTAATTTACTGTTTAGTAATTTAGGAGAGGAGTAAGATTTAGAGATTGAATATAGACCACTGCATCTCAAGGTGGCTTAGTGTATTCTAGTACAACTGGTAGTATTTAGGTCCTGTTGTTTTTTTGTTCTACATGGCTGGTGCATCCATTGAATGTATGAGACAGTCCAGTGCTGGAACTGGAATTAATTGTTGTCAATCATGGATGAAGAGCCAATGAATAGTATTTCCCAATAAGGATAAATGGAGCAACAAATTAGAGATCTAAATGGAATTCTGTGAAAAGCAATGTTTTGAATTATGTAGAGGCTTGTGTAACCTTCTTCTGGGATGTGCCATTTGCAGAGTTTTCCATCACCTCAAATTTGCATTTCTTTTTGGGCTTGGACAAAAGTTTGAACAAGCCTCAGAATTCAAACTGGGCTGAAATTGCCAAAAGCTCAGGTCAAAACCATGTAGAGAAACACAATATTTGGTACATAGGACAGTGGTTGGGATTGGAAACTATTACACTGGATAAATATAAATGAACCTGACCAGCTGTGGCCCTGTCTAGACAAAGCAAAAGGAATCAATCAAGGTTGGATACCTTTATGATCAATATATTTGGTATCAGAAATCTGTGCATGAGTTTGTGTAGTTTCTTCCTGTAAGTTGTCAGTTGTTAATAATGTTATATAACAATATATTTTTGTTCTTAATTCAGTTGTTTTTCTTCATCCCAACTCCTTCATTAGTGTGGTAGTTCAGCCCAGATCGGGACCAGACTACGCAGTGTCTCTCTCACTCCCCCCCACTCCACAACAATTAGTTACAAATAAATAACCAATCACTTGTTATTAAATATCCACTGTCATACAGAGAACAGCATAGGAATGTGGATAAGCCATAGGAAGAAAGAACTTGTGTTTCTTGCTTGACGTCTTATCCATAACATCTCTAGAGGCAGTGTGATGAGGAAACATGATGTGCCACTCGTATTTTAACACTTTGAGCAATAATGTTTCTTCAGTGGTTTACATGGTAGTGTACAAGTACACCCTGGCAGAAACTAAAATATTCTTCTCAAGCTGAATCTCTACAGACTGTGCATATTGCTCTTTAAGTGTAACAACTATTGAACAAAAAATGAAGTCATATTTAGAAGGCAGATAGTGTTACGTCTGTTGCAATTTTTTATAATGCATGTATTTAGCAGGCTATTTACATTTGGTTGAGTTCCATTTTAATTACTTCTAATTTTTGGTTGCTATTTCTCTCCAGCACTCATTGTACCTACTATTACTTTTGCCATATGTTTTTTAAAAAAAAATTACTTAACTTTTTTGCTATTGTGAAACTTCTTTTCTATACATTAAAATCTGTCACTATGTATGTATACAAAACTAAGAGTCCTCATTCCTTAAAGCAAGGAATAATCTTTGTTCCTTTTACTTTTAATTTGTGAAATACGGATTTTTGGGAAGCCTTCTTATTCCCCAAAGTAGCTATGTAAATTTTTCACAAATTGTCCTTATTTGGATAAAGAAATAGAGTGCAGTTTGAGTTTAGAGGAGGTTTATCTGGTACAAATCTTTGCATGATATTTGTTTCTTGATTATGATCTGCTTGCAAGTAATCCAAGTGTTAGGTCCTCACAGCTGAAGCCACTTGAAGTATTTATTGGGTGTTTGTAAGGCTTTTTAATCCTGTTGAAAGAATTGGGAGACAGCGTGAAAAGCCTCAAGCAATAACTGCTTCAAGTAACCGATCTGCTTGTATTGGTAAATGAATTGCTGATACAGATACAGCCTGCGTGTCACATCCTGGAAAGTCTTGATCTATTACGTTACTAGCTTTTTCTAGTTGCTGGGAATTGTCTCGTGTTTCAGACAGTTGTCTTGCAGTGGTAACTGTTTCAAGGAAAGATTAGCTTTCTTGTTAGCAAAGTTCTTCGAAAAAATTAAAACTAAGACTTTGCTCTATGTTGTATATATTAAAACTGTTTTTATGTAAACCAGTCTATAGAGTCTTCAGAAAAAAACTGGTAAGTTGATAAAGTGGATTTAAAATTTTTAAAGATCTATGTGCAATACAGACAAGTTCTAACATATTCTCAACTCTTAGAATTGAACCTGGAAGTGTTTGTCAAGGCTTAGTTGCTCTACTTAACCAGTAAAAGGCTTAATTCTCACATTGAAAGTTTTACAAGATTTTACTTCAAGGTGTACAATGTATTTGCCTCATTTTATGGAAACAGCAGAAGCATGCTGCAGCAAAGCTGTTGCAATAGCTTGTTGCTCAGATGTGTATTTAAAGATTCATGCTTCTAGTTGTTGTCCCAAGCTGAACTTCTTTCTTAACTGTAGTGATTTTACACTCTTTTTGAAAGAGGACAATGTTTTAGAACTAAATATAGACCAAATCTGAAAATTCCACCTCAGAGAAGGATTAGAAACATCTTTCTTTCCTCTACTTCTGTTAATCAACAGAAAATACCCACTTATCTTTTATTCATTTAACTTTTCAGCTAAGAGTTTTGCAACTGATATGGTGACTATGGTTCTGGAAGTCTGTATCCATATTATATATTTCTGTCATCAAAAGATATTAATTTTTTTCCCCCATCTGTCTAATGGTCTTCAAATATGTATCTACTACACATTGGATGTTTTTATTTAACTTTGGTGAGTTAGTTTTTGCTGCTTCTGCTGTTGCTAGCACTGCAGACAGATGTCTGCAGTAATTATTGGAGTAATGAAATAAGATGGGACTATCAGACAGTTATTTTTCTGAGGCTGTTGTCAAGAGTTAGTTGTCTCAAAGATAAATATTGATGGAAACATGTAGCATTTTATGATAATTTTTAAAGTGCATAATACACTATGATACTCTCACATGATAGTAATTATATTTTCCCTTTAAAAGTGCTTGTTTAACTGAAAAAATCTCTTAAAGGCTTGAATTAGTTTCTGATTTACTGAGTGATTGTTACACTGAATATCTGTATTGTTTTTAACAATAATTAATGGCACTATGAGACAGAAAGAAGTACGATGTTGTGAACATGAAAACTGCTGTATTTGGATAGTAAGGGAAATACCATTTGATTCAGAGCACAGGTTAGTTATCTAGCTTACATGGTTACTACCAAATGAAATAGATTGAGACTGTAAGAGTAAATAATCCAACATACGTGAGATGGAGATGCTTTTTCAGGAGACCAAAGATATGGGTTTTTATGTATCTTTGTAAAGTCCGTTCAAATGCTTCTTAAATGTCCTAGTCAGTGAGCATATCTGTGGCTTGGGACAACGCTTGGAACTAATGGCCAAAGGACCATTGTGTCATTACATGATGTAATGGAAACATTTTGCTTAGAGTTTTTAAAGACATAGCTGTTACTGGTAGCAACCACAATAAAAACATAAATTTAATCCAAAGGAAAGAAATTGGGTTGTCCTGAAAGTGAAGGATGAGCAATCCTAAGTACTACCAAATAGCTAGAGTTTATGCTTCTTTACCCTCGCAACTGCTGTTCTAGTGAACTCCCCACCCTTAACCTGTGTTTCTTGCCTCACCGTTTTCTCCTAAATGTTAGAGGCTTTACACCTAGTATTTATTTATTTATTTATTTATTTAAACTAGGATATGAATGAAAGCTATGTGGTATCCCCAGCCTACCTTTTTGGGCTCAGTGACTCAACAGGACTAAACATGGTTGAATGAGACTATTGTCTGAGTGCCAGTTTCACAGTGGGATAAATCTTGTAAGCTCAGCTGAATCTTCTTCATTGACAGGACCTGCAAAAACCTAACTTGGTCATGTAAACATTTTAAGTTTCTGTCTAAACATTTTTGATACTAGAGCGGTGCCATTTGTGCTTGCTGTTTCTAAGGTCAGAGACAGCTTTTCTAGGGCTTCAGAAGTAATCCATAAAGAACTTTTCAGGACTTGGCCTTCCTGTGGAAGGGCTTAGCAACCAGGAAATAGCTACAGTTTCTGTTCTTGCATTTGTAGTTATTATTAATCTAAATATCTATTTAATTAAACCGCACAGAAGAAAGCGAAAAAGGATTGGAATGTTTTGGGTTATATGAGCATATGGAACATGGAACCTGTGTTTCATATTTATGAATCCATGAAAGATAGTATTATGTAAGTGTACATATAGACATCTTAGACAAGCCTGGATGTGTTCTGCAATAATGAACAAATATTCTTTAGAGCTTATTGAATTCACACCAACAGGCTAGCTATCTGGTTCCTTAGCTCTGGTTACCTGCCTTTAGCCCTGTCCAGTCTTCACAGGATGACCCCAAACCCCCAAAATGCAACAGGGAATTAGTGTAGCATTGTGCATGGGGAAGACTTGTTCCTTGATGTCTCCAGCATGACATTTTATTATACTTGTCTTAATATGTATAACTGCATTGGTCAGAAAATCATTCAGTTTTGAATACTTGTCTGTGTTTGCTCTGATCTCCTCTAGCAATGAAAATACATGCAGAAGCGTGCAATGAGGGGATATTTCAGCTTCAGCGATAAATATCTGTTTCCAAATGTGTTCTGCAAGCTGAAGTATGCTTTCACCCATAGACCACCTCAACGAACTGGTTAACATTTTTTCCATACCAGTAATAAATGTGATGTACTCTTAACAACAACAACAAAAGAATGCGAAGACCTTGAGCAAAAAGTACAGATTCTAAGCCACTGTAAAAAGCGCCTCCATACGCTGCTGCCTTATTAATCAGAAACTGTACATTATATTTACTTTTATTATAGTATATTAATACAGGGAATAGTAATCAATCACTGTAGTAAAACCTAATTTTGAATCTAGCTTAAGTAGTTGCAGGTGCCTTAGATCCTGTATCCTTAGAGATGCCGCAGCGTGTAGGGTTGATTGTTCCTAAGTTCCTCAGCCCTCTCTGTCCTGTAACAGAGGTAAAATTTGAACTGACTTTCCAAGAAGATTGCTTCCTGATCCTTCAAAGTTGCTAAAGTGTTCAGTGAGATTTTTTTAGTCCTTTTTCACAGTGAGCTTCTGTCCTGATTATTAGGGGAATAAGAGATAAATTTTAAAGCTGTCTAGTTTTAAGCAGTAAGGGGTGTTTGTTATGTTAAGCTTGATCTCTAGTCCTAGTCAGATGCTCCAAGAGCCCAAGTCCCCCAGAGTAACACAAAAGATCCAGGATCCTGTTAGTTTCAGAATAGAAAATTGTAAGGGTTTGGAAAGAGTTTGAAATAGTTACAATCTCTGTTATGGAGTGGTGTGGTGGAACTTGATCTGATGGAGCGTGAGGAAGGTTGTGCTCAATTTTGAGCATTAGGCAAAAGTGGGCATTTCTTGAGGCAGGCATGCTTTCCCCTTGCCTGGATAGTTGTTGGGTTGTGTGTTGCTTTTTTTTTTTTTTTATATTTTTTCTGTTTTTTTTTTCATAATACCTGTTGAGACCTGATACTTTAAAATTCTGTATCTGCATTCTTTGTCCTGTTAGCCACTTGACTCACAGTTTAGATGATGATGCTTAAACAGTAGTGGTATTGTAGCATTGATGATCTAAGAATATATGCAGACTAAATTTATAAGGAAAAGTAGAATATTTTGTTAGCTCAGCTGATATAAGAAAAACAGGAGAGCTTTTAGATGTACTAATCCTTCTTCAGGCTACAGAAATATTCATTTATACAAGTAAGCACAGTAAATCTGAGAGATTATCTCTTAGCTAAGTAATGCAGGTTCAGTAATGTATTATGGGGGTTTTGTTCTTGTTTTAGTTTTTTTCCTTTGAAAAATAGCTTTTTTTTTTTTTTTAAACTTTTTACATAGAAATTTCCTTAACCCTGTGCAAGAAGAGCCTGTATGTGACAGAAAGGAAAGACTGGTTTAGTCAGCTTTGGTGTTGAATTTCTGAGTAGTCTGTTGGATTATTATAGACATATTATTATATAAACATATGCTAGGCTTTCATTGCTTGTTCATTTCGAGTGGGAACAAATAAAATAGAACAGACATTTGCTCTCAGAAGTTGCCAGGTGGAAATCATCTTTAATGAAAGTGTATGAATAGTATTGATTTTCTTAGTTTGTACTTTTGGAAATTAGATTGAAATGCATCATTCAAGCTACTGTGCTATTTCTTTTGACTTTTTTTTTCCCTTGTGTTTTTTCTTTTTTTTTTTTTTTCTTTCCCCCCTTGCCTCTCCCCTCCCCCCAAACTGCTAAATGAGTGATTTATGGTTGACCTTAACTTCTGTGGTTTATTTTCTCTTTGATTTGGAAGAAGACAATTAAAAAATGTGAAGCTAAAACTTCCCAAACTTCTTGACTTGATGACAGTTTACAGATGTTATTGAAAATAGTTCAAGTGAGTATATGTGTGTCCATAGCTGAAGAATGCGGTGTTCACGTATATTCATTAAACTCAAATAGCTTGTAAGCTTTTATCTAAGGTCACAGTGCTGTAGTAGCTTGCTTAGGAAAAGTCACACTATAGGTAGTTTATCATGTACTTTTTAACATATAACAATATTATAAAGCAAGGACATCTTTAAAAGCATATAGAGGTTTTCTTATTCTTAATCTGTTCCTAATATTTTCTTCTTTTTTTTTTTTTTCTTTTTTACCATGAACAAATAATCACTTAAAAGATGGATATATTCTCAGTCACTGTCCATCTGCAGAATAATTTAAGGTAATATTTGTGTAACATTTTCTTGTAAACTTAAAACCTGAATAGGCCCAAGAGCAATACAAAAGCAATAGATATATGAATATAAAATATAACAAAATGTAAATATAAACAAAATATTTTATATTTTGTTCATAGTGTGAAACAAGATTGGGCTAATGTTGGCTTTCGCTTTGGCGTGACTTCATAAATGCTTATACAAATGCCTTTTAAGGGTTGTTGAGGCAATTTATGTCTTCTAAACAAAAAATATGTAGAGAAATACGGATTTCTATACTTGACATAGGATAGCTACTTAACGATCTGATAAACTTTCTGGTTCTCGTTCAGAAAGAAATATTTTGTGAACCAGTTCTGAAGTTCAGGATATGTGGTGAAAAGTGTTGGCATGAAAAATGCATTTTCTGCATTAAGTTGTCTTACTCTGCTATTCAGTAGACTTTGAGGCAAGTTTACAGGAAAAGTGGTAATCTTAACGGAAATTTGTTATGCTTGCAGGGGTAGGAAACATGAATGCTCTTCCCCCCATTCATGCTAAATTTTTCTTTAGAATAATTTATTTTTTTTTAAATAAATCAATGGAGAAACTGATTTAAATGAGAGCTTACAAATTACATGCTTCTCTGTATGAAAATGTTTCATTTTTTAAAGTTTTTCTTGTTTTTCTGGTGTCCCTTTCCATAAAGTTAAGATGCTTTTCCCTTCCTCACACCAAAAGGAAAACATTTGCAGCTGTGTTTATCTTCTGGCCAGCTCCCATTGCTTTTTATCTTAAATATTCTTGTATGAATGCTAATAACTCTCATACAGTTTCTAATAAGCATCTATCCAAAGAGCAGAGTGTTAGATTTCAGCATAAAAATGGAAGCTTGAATAGTAATAGAATCTGAATTGTTCTTTTCTTAGCTTCCTCCTCCCCCATCTGGAAATTAGTTTTGGGGCACATTGTTAAAGTAACTGGAGTCAGCTTAAGACTTGCTCCCCATCACTGTACCAGTTCATAAAAGTACAAGAAAGCGTAATTGCTGGTCATACCAACCTGCACATTTTCACCAGCATGGTATTAATTTTAAGTAATTTGCATGACTAATTCAGTGGTAATCATTAGATGATAATTTTTGTTTTGCAGTAGTTGTATGATAACGAAGCGTGCTTCTCTTGGGTACTGCACTTGGGATATTCCATAATCTGGGGTTTTTTTTGAGTTTTTGTATTATTTGATCAATTACATTATATGATGATAAATTTATTCTGTGTAATATTTGCATGCTTAAAGCACAGACTGTAAGTCAGAGGCAATACATTTTCATCAGCTTGTTTGAGCAAGTGACTAACCTGTTTCACCGATATAGTTAGAATAAATATTCTCTTATTTCTTTACACACAGCAAAGCTTAATTTAATTAGTAAGTTTATGCAGTTTGAGAACTGCCAACAAGGGTGATGATGCTCAAAACAGTTGTGTAGAAAGCATGCTACGTAGTCAAATGCTCAATAAAGTTGGAAGTTAATGGTGTGGAATCCTAGTTTATGAACTAGGATGATTAACATTAGAGGAAAGTCTGATTCTCTAGTTCAGTAAATACAGTGGTGCCTTAAAATAAGACAGAGAATTTGAATAGCTCAGGAACCAGATTCTAGGTGGAACTGCCTTCAGGTGAGATACTCTACCCTTTATCTTTTTTAAGTGCCAGGAAAAGCTGGTTCACACCATTAGGAAAAAAATGACTGCCTACACAATCTTGACTACAGTAGTTGGTTTGAAAGACCTTGTGCTACCTGGAACTCTTGAGTATTTTATGTCACTAAGGACCAAGAATAATTTTCCTGGAGTAATCAAGTTCACTGAGTTAATGTTTAAGGCAGTAAGAGTTCAGTCACACAGAATTTGGAGTACCAGGATGTGAAGGGCAATCTCTTAGAAATTAATCATTAAATACAGTGTAATGAAATAAAATACTGAAGTAGATTGTGCAAGCATTGCTATTGGCCACCCTATTGCAAAAAAAGTTTTGTTCAGGATTTGGAAGAGCAAGAAGCTTGTGATGGTGTAGAAATCTATGGGTTCAGTGGCTTTATTTGATTCAGTAGATGGATCCTGAGAGTGCTCTATAGCAGAGTGCTATGTGTATGTATCTTCTCATATGTATTTATGGAATGCTTGACATTCAGTTTGAAATGCTTCTATCATCCCTTACCTGCTTATTTGAAATGGTGAATGTAATTTTAACAGTTTTTATTATTCATCATGATCATATTTATCAATATATGTGTGTATATGTATTTATTCTTCAGGCTCTGTTAATTTATGATGGCTTTAGCTAAAGATAAGAGTACTTTTAATTGTGAGCAGTAGTTGATCTGGGAATCAACAAGCTGGAGAAAACAGTCAAATTGCTAGTAAAAACTTGTCTGTGATATGGGCTTAACTTATTAGTCTAATACCAGTCAAGTCAGAAATGAAGAAAAGTATAGTTATATGTGGAACCTTTGACATTTGCCAACTTGATGCCTCACTGTCAGAAAAAGAGTTGCCAGTTGGAATAAACAAAAAGCCTTTTTCAGGGCTGATAAAATGTGTTGGAAGTGGCAGCTAGATTAAAGCCTCCACATCAAAATGAATGCAGAAAAAGCTCTTTTCAGGACTAAATAGGAGATTCAAGTTGTCAGCAGCCAGTCTGAGTCTGGCAAACAACGTAAAGCACTTAGGGCTAGAAAACTTTAATTAGAGCTCTCTTCAGGCTAAACAAAAGTTCATAGTCTTCATCCTTGATAACTCACTGATTGGCTTCTGTTGTACCGACAAATATTGATATTAACTTTGACAAGATTTTCATGTATGTGTGCCATACAATCAAGCCCTATATTGTTATCTGAGCAAAAAGTTCAACCTTGCTGCGTGCAATGGATAATGGATAATTTTGAGCAGTGGCTTAAAAACAAGGTTATTGAACTTCTGTTTCTTTGTATTATGTGAGTATGTTATTTTATATAAAAGAGCCTTTGAGTAATAAATTTCTTTACGTTTTATCTTTACCTCACAGCAAAATCATTGTGTATAATTCTTCCTAAATTTTATTACCCTTATGAAGTGAACTGATCTTGGCAAGTTTTGTAGATAGATCAGGAGTGTTATTATAATCTATTTGTTTCAGTGTTAAAAGAGTTTTTAAAAATATAATTTGGATCAAAAGCATGCCTTGTGACTTGAAAAATTAATTAGAAATATATACTAACCAATGATATACTATAAACTGAAGTATATTATTTATGAAATGCATTAGAATTTGATCAGGAATGTTTTAGCACCAATATTTTTTTACTTTGATCAAAATCTGATTACTTTGACCTTAAGTGAAATTATTCATTATTTTTTTTTTCCTTAGATTGTAAGGAAAGATCTCTGTTTTTCTAGTAATGACTTATTTTCCAGATTTTCTCAATTTTTTTTTCTCAGTGTGTGTTGTGTACATTATGGTGAAGCTAAAATTTAATATTCAGTACTTTCTTAATATAGAAAGCACACCTTTTCTTTAGAGAATAAAGGGATACATGTTGTTGCTCAGTTGTTAACACATCCCTTGAATAGTATGTAGTTACTGCTTTTGGAGACAGCAAGATACGCCACACTTGACTAATCAGTGAAAAGAGATGTTTCACTATAGCAAATCTATACTACTACAATTAGCCTCAGAGATGAAATGCTGTTTAAAGTTTTGCAAAGGTTTCATTGAATTCAGAACTATAAATATCTACATTACTTGAAGTAACTTTTTGTTCTAGAGAAACTATTTAATGAAGCTGTCACATTTGTCAAAAATAAATTTGTCATAAACATGAAACAAGATGGGCCCTCTTTTGGAGGTCTGTTTGCCCATAATTTTTGTGATCTTAATCCTCTTATGGAAAGTGTGTAAGTTCCTCAAATATGGAGAAAGCTCTTGAAAGGTCTTACCATTTAAAAATGTAAATAATACACTTATAAGAATGTTTCTGTTTTAAAATCCTTGTGTTTTATCTGCAGATCTTAATTTCTTTGTCAGAAAAAGCAGCATAAATTTAAGAACAACAAGACAACTTCAAGACATAAATTTCTTTTACCTATTTAAGACCTTTTAGATAGGCAGCTAGCAACAGTAGCTTTAGTTATATTTCTTGTGCTTTTTGAGTATTTTTGTATGGTACTCCTTTAGACCAAGACACCTGAAAAATTCCAATTCTTACTGGAATTATTTCAAATGTTTACCATTTCTTTTCCTTTAAAGTGTTGAATGATTCATATACATTTCTTTGTCCTCTATACACTTCCAACCTCCTCCTCTTTTCTCTTTTTTTTTTTTTTTTTTTTTTTTTCCAGTTTTTCTACTTAAGGTAATCTTTTTAGAAATTGGTAGGTCTACTCTCTTTTGTTAATAAATTGATTTTATTGATTTTATTTTGTTCTTCAGAGAGACAGCTAGTCTTTTCAGGATCTTTCCTCTACCCTTTTCTAGTGTAGGATTTCTTAACTTTGGTCTGGTTTTTTGTTTTTTTTTTTTTTATGTTTGGCATCATACTTTCATAGTTTGATTTTTCAAGTTTTTTACTTTTTTCTTCTGCGTGATCTACGCTTCTTTTCTTGGAGCATTTCAGAATGGAAGTGACAGTAACTCACAGATCTCAGTCTTCCACTTTCTTCTTGCAACTCAGATTAGCCTCAAACTATGCCAGAGGTATTTTAAGTTCTAGTTTATTCTGAAAGTCACTATTGCCATGGATTTTTGATAGCTGATAGATAATCAGTTGTCTCTGGGCCTGACTCAGGTTGGTTTGGAAACTAAAGGGGACCACTAGACTTTGGACTAGGCCTTTTGCCTTTCTGTTTTCAGTGACAAATGAAGTGAAAGCTTTTCTCCCCCTGCAGTCCATCTGTGTTGTGTTTGGGAGTATTGTGCTAGTAAGTCAAGGATTTTAGAGGGCCTTTGAGTGGCAATGTTTAGTAATTCATGGAGGAAGCTCTCCTGTTGATGAACAGCTCTCAGTGTTGATGAACCTGCCAAGCCCTATTTGCTTAAATTTGCCCTGGCTACTTCTAGCCCATACTGGGAAGATACAGAATGTTATCAACAAACAACTTCCTTTAACACTTTCACCTGCACCCACAGTGGAGCAATGAGTGCTATGTCATCCTTCAACAGCACGATGTCTCAGTTCTGGTGTTCAGCATATTGTCAGAGAAACAATTGTGATGGAAGGGCTCAGCTCTAGTCTATGCAGAATGCTTAACTACATTGAGGATAGTTTCTAATGTTGTGAGATTCTAGATCATCCAGGATCTAACAGGTTTATATCTTACAGTGGATTTCCAGAGTAAAAAGTAGCTAGCATGGATTACAAAGAACAGATGTAGTGTGCTTACCTACAAGAGGGAAAAAAAAAACCAAAACAACAAAACAAGTGATGCAGTCGCCGCCTCTCATGGGTAGGTCGATACCCAGCTAGTTCCTGAGCAAAATATGGCTAACATACCTAAACCCACCTCCTTGCTGCTTAATTGCTAAGCATGATGTTACATGGCATGGAATATCTTTTTAGTTAATTTGGATCATCTGCCTGGTTGTTTCTCCTCTCAACCCCTTGCGCACACCCAATATATTCACTGCAGGGGCAGAGTGAGAAACAGGGAATGACTTGATGCTAGGCAAACACTGCAATAGCCAAAACATTAATGTATTGTCAGGACTGTTTGGGTCACAGATCTAAAACACAGCACTATGTAAGCTGTTATGAAGAAAGTTAACTTCATCCCAGCCAGGCCTAGTACAATTTCCTACTTCCCCGTTCTCTGCTCCTACCCTGAGTTTTTAATTTTAAAATGCTACGTTCAAAGCCAAGAAATATAAACAGGTTGAGAGGTATAGTTAAATGGAATAAAGATAATAACCAAAGGAAAAAGTCTGTATATTTAGTATCCTAGATTGGTCAGAACCTCACTCACTTGTCAGATAATTGCCTGACAAGCAGTGTCTTTGATGTTAAGCTTCAGTGAAGTAGAAAGTCAGTTCCCCAGTAGTCTTTGGGTGGTCTCTTGCTGTCCAGTGCTGGAGTACCTTCTCATGCTGCTGAAGGGATTTTTGTGTGTGTGTGTGACGCACTGAGTACACAGTCACACACTACTTTCTCAATGAGATCTTGGGGAGAGAGAATGGGAGGAAGCTAGAGCAGCCAAATACAGTTTAAAATAAACAACTTCTAAATTAAAAAGAATGTTAAATACAGATCATCTGCTCAAACCATGACAGCAGATTTAATTCCTTCCTCCTTTTACCTGATGGAGATGCGCCTGCAGGGCTCGCATCAATTACCTGTCGACATGTGGAAAATGATTGATGAGCTGCCTCAGGCAATGGAGTATACTTTGTCAACCACTCATAATTTATACATCTTATCTCTGCCAGAACAAAAGACAGGACAGCATGCACACTGAAAGGGGAAAAAAACAAAAAACAAAAAACAAACCAACAAAACCCCAAAAAAACCCATCACCAAAAAAAAAAAAAAAAAGCAGAGAGAGAGAGAAGGAAAAAAGGCTGTTTGGGTTCCCGTATGTAGCATGAGTTGATAACATTGATGGCTATCTATTTGATCCCTCATCAGACATTCAGACATCTCCTGCCACTTTCTACTGTGGCTGCCTGGGTTTGTCAGGCTATCTGACCATTTCCGCCTGGAAAGATGCTGACATAGAAAGCATGAAGCAGTCTAGAGTTACATTTTAATTACACTACTATCTACAAGAGTCTCTGGAGCACTGATGTTTGCTCTGACCTTTTGTTTTAATCAGCACTCTCAAGGCATGCTGTTAACCACCACTGACAGAGATTGATAATTTATACAGTGGAGTCTTCTTAAGAAGATTTCATTTAGAACTATTACAGAAATCAGATACTTCTACTTTTGCATTCAGACTTCATTTTAGAATGTACTTCAGATATATGAGTTTTACAGTAGTGTATAAACAAAATTTGAACTTTGACCTCAAACTGTAATTGAACCCCAAATAATATTTTAAAAATATTTTTTGGGGGGATAAAATATTATTTGTATTTCTTTGAGGCTCTTGAAGCACTTTCAGTCACAATCTTTATACAGTACTTGCTAAGAATTTGCAGATAAGCCTCATATTCTAGTTTAACTTTTCAGGAGTAGCTATTAATTTAGGGGGTAGGAAGGAGTTTGAGTGCCAACTTGAGACTCTGTGAACAAGGCTAATTTCCAAAACACCTGGTATTTAGTGTCATTCAAGTGTTTCAAATTGAAAAGTAAAAATCTTTTAGGAGTTCTGAAAATTTTATTTTCTAATTTAATATATTAGTGAAATATAATGTGATTGCTTCTCTATCTGGATAAGATAGTGTACTACCTCTTCATTGTCCCTTTTGTTGGGAACACTGTAAGCCTTTTAGGGGTATTACTATGTGTTTGCTTGGAAAGTTGTACTGAAGTTGTCTACAAGTCATATTCATCCTAGTTTATGATTGTAAGCATCTGTGCTGTTCTAAACCCACATAGTAATAGTGAAGGATTAAAAAAAAAGGTTAATATTAAATCAGTCTGAATTGAAAATTGCATGTTACAATGTTTTAGAATATTGGAAGTTTTAGTAAATGTCATGCACTGTGCCATCCTGTGGTATATAAAGTCTAGTGCTAGTATACTCTTATGTTTATTTTGTATAGTCATATATTCAGGTGCTTCTCTTGTCCTCTGTTGTCATCCTACTATTTTTAGAGGCAATTGCCCAGACATATCAGAATGTTATCCAAATTTCTAATAAATAGTGTATGTTATTTATGACACTGTGTTTCAGCATGTCTGGATTGAATGGGATTATGAAACATCTTGAGACCAGTTTACTATAGAAGCTGTTGTTCTGTAGCTCAGTGTTTGAAGAATTAGATGGTGTAACAAAGAATGCTTCTGGATATAGACATCATTTTCTCAGTCATAGTTTTATTTTACACAGTGAAAGTGTGAGCAAAGCTTTCAACTAAATAGAATTATTTTCTCTATGTTTTTTTTTTTTTTTTTTACGTTAAACTGCTCCAATACAGTGTTCTTCCTTCTACCATGTTATACATCCAACAGTGGATCAGATTACCAAGTCGCACAGAATTAAATTTATGACCACAAGCCCAAACCTGCAGTCGTGCATGGACTTCAGTAACAATGAAGTATGCACAATAGCTGCTGCTTGTTTAATTCCCACATGACTATTCATATATTGTTCAAAATGCTATTTAGTTGTCTCAGTAGAACTGCTAGAAAAATTGTTACTATTTGTGCCCTATCTAAATAGAAGACTTCTCTTTCCTGATAACAGCTATATGTATTTGTGCTTCCTTGTTACCAAAATAGACCTAAAATTCAGAATTGGTAAAAGTAGAAGCAAACAAGAAAGAGACTGTGCTTTGAGATTGGTACTGTGACCTTGCATAAAGTGACAGCCAAACAGATTTAACTAAAGAATATGAGAAACTGGGACTGAAGAAAGCCAACTTAAAGTTTTGATCAGGCAGGTCATTTTGATGATTACAAGTAGCATTCTAGTGACCATTTTAGTAAAAATAAAATAGGAATTGCTTGCTCAACTTCTTAAACCCGTGAGACTAATAAGTGGTGAGACAGAAGCTTACTTTTGCCCAAGTTTTGAACAGCTGTAAGCTTGCTTTGCTTGTGTTTCAAGCTGAGAAAAAGCTAATAAATGTAGTCATGTGAGCCTCAGCCTGTGAATCCAACTTCTCAGCGGGATTTATTACCTTCAGTATAGCACAAGAGTAATACAGATATATGACATTTTTTGGTTTGGTATGGACAGGCTAAGTTCCTTTCTGTCTGTAATGTAGTGTATAAGCACATTAGAATCTTGTTTAGAGAGGGAAATTGCTGAACATCATAGAACTAACATGCACTGATCAATATGAAAAAGAATTTCATACAATATTCCTTTGAGAGACAAGAATTTATCTTACAAAGGCGGTTTAAAGAGACAGCAATTTCCAGTCAGTGGGGGCAAGAGATTTCAATGTGGAAGAAACACTTTTTTCTTCCTGTGCCATCAACGTGCTATATGACCTTGAACAAGATAGTTATATCTGTGCTTTATGCTATTTTTTGTCTGTCTTGTCAAGTTAGATTGTATGCTGTTCAAGGCAGGGCCCGCATGCTGTTCTGTGACTGTGAAGAGCCAGCACTGGCGGTATCTGACCTTGGGTAAAGCGCGTAGGTATTGCTCTAATGTGAGTGGATAACAAGAACGGTGTCTTTGGGTAATAGGAAGTGCACTGGTGCTGTTATGTATGATAGATCAGTAGTAATCATTTTTAAAAAATGAAAAAGATCAACCAGCTTTGTGAAAATCTTGTCTAATTACTAGTGTTACATTTGCTGAGCTGTGAAAATATCATCTTTGTTTAATTTCTGTGCTCTTTCATCCTTCTATGCAGCAGTTCTTCATTTTGGGAGTAGTCTAACTTATAAGGAAGCTAATATTCCTTGTCAGCTAATGCCATGCTTATGACTTTTTATAAAAGCACATGTTCTTATCCAGCTTCTGTGAATGGTGTTTTAGATACATGTGGTACACCTTCCCATAGTTACCTCTCTACTTTCCTGTACTCCTGCCCCTCCTTGCTGCTCCTCCAGCCCACATCTGATTCTCTGTGGTAAACCAGTCCTCATAGATGTCTGAAGTGGACTTTAAGGAAAAAAAAAAAAGGTGTTTTTACTTTGTTTTTAAGTATTTTATTTCTTCCTAGTGCTGAGCTGCTTTTTTGTTTTTGTTGTTTTGTTTGACAGGCTGCTTGTAGATAGAACAGTTTTCCATAAGGAATTGAAATCATACATCAAATGTATTGTTTTATATGTAAGCCACTTGAGAACAATGAAAGCAGTTGCTGGAACCCGAATACCATTACAAATAGATTTATTGTAGTATGTTTTCTCCCACCTTTTTCTAGAAGTTATTACTTTAATCTTAAGAATTTATGTAAGTAGGCTTGCAGCTTTTATATGCTTTATGCATTCACTTTTGAGACTTTTTAGCTATTTAGTGGCATGGTGTTTAAAACAAGTGTTATCAAGGAAATAATTTCAGCTTTATATCTTTTTTTTTTATATTTTCCTTTGAATGCTACATATAAAATAGCCAGATGGTAATATAAAAGAGTTATAGTAAATGTCATGGAAACTTATCTTCACAATGCCCTTTAGCTCAGTGTGTTCATCTCATCCTACAAACATCAAGAAGAGATAAAGATGTAATATCCCTTTGTCACAAAATTATATAAAATTTCAATGTCTTCAAACTTTAAATGTATCTAAGAAAAAACTTACTAGAAAAATGTGCAATTAAAGTCATTCTAGCATTTGTAAAAGAGTAGAAATGCTTTTAAACTACTCTACCCTCCTTAGCAAGAACAAAGCTGTTTTGAAGTGAAAATAATTCACAAACTATAATTATGACAAACCAGATCAGACGTTCCTAAGAGAAGACATCTTTATTTTTCTGTCATTTTAACATTGTGCCTGACTTGGATCTCAAAGGAGGAGAAAGCTATTTATATATTATTGACCTAGGACTTAATATATTCCATAAGCATCAAAATGGAACAACACATTTAGTTTACAGCAATATCTTAAATGCTTTAATTATCGTAGTGGATGAACTAGAGTCTTGATAATTTTTGTTTTGTCTCTTGACTTCAGAGGATGCAAGATTGCCAATTACTCAGGAAATATATTTGAAGTTCACTGTGTTGATAGGTGAAAAAACCTGCTGATTAGGTAATTATTATGAAAGATGGTGTGTTTCCCCATCATTTCTCACACTTTTTCAGTCCAAATAGCCACATATATTAAAATGGTGTCAAATGGAATTGTTACTGATCTTAACTTATTTTAGGTAAACTATTGGATGAAATGTAGTACTGATAAAGCTGACAATACAATAAAAATGGAGCATTCTTGTTGAGTATTCAGCTGTTGTCAAAAAAATACTGGAGGTAATGTAAATGGGTAGGTTGTGAAGCCATACTCATTGTTAACAGACACAAGATTGTTAAACCACTCTGAGTTGCCATCTAGAGGAGGTGGTTGCATTCTTTCAAACGTTGTAGCTTTCTATAGATTCACATGAAGAAATTAGAGACATAAATATCGTAGTGAAAAAATAACAGTAATGATCAAATGAAGTCAAAAACCATTAAAACCAATTAAGGAGGCTAAAAAACCCCGAAATTGTAGCTATGTTGAACTAGACTGGTAATCAAAATGTTGTGATTGAGCAGTGAGCAATTTCCTGCTGTCTAGGGAAGTACTTACCTACTCTTTGAGAGTGGCACAGAATTAATTGTTATATTTCAGAAATGCATTTCATGGGGAAGAGAAAAAGGCTGTTTTATTTTATGAATCTAGTTGTCATGTAGCACCATTAAAGTTTGCTGAAGTGATGTCAGCAGCATCTCAGTTGTGCTGTTAAGTAACCCTCTGCCTTGAACTCTATGGTTTATGTTTTAGTTAAAATTTGGAAGAAAGTGTGATACAAGTCTAATGTTAGCCTTGTTCCTACCTTATAGCCACTGGAATATATTTTTAAAAAAAAAAAAGAAGAAGAAAAAAAAATAGCTTTTGACACTTACTCTTGTTGAATTTCTTAGGTTGAGGCTGAAAACAAATGAAATCGGATTCCAAAAAGCAAAAGTGAACTTTCTGCTTGTTTGATGACAACTCCCTTGAACTTCCTTGTTTCGTAAAGAAACCAAAATGATACCTAGCTGTACCCAAGTTATTCTGCTACCTTGTACTTTAGCGTTGATACATAGATCTATGATTTGATAATTATTCCTTCTTACTTCATGAAGAATCTCATGAGTGCTACTTGCTACTCCAACAGTTTTGTTAAGATCTCTTTTATTAATTATAAATGAATTGCTATTGAAGGGACAACAACTGTCCTGTGAACACCACAGCAAACCAAATCTAAACTACTTCCATGGCTGCCTACTAAAAGGTCTGGAGGGAGTGAGACCTGAAATAACTGTGTGAGTATCACAGGGCCTTTTGACTTTTTCTTTTTGGCTTTTCCTTTATTAAACATTTCTCATAACAAGTCCTTACTTTCACCATGTTCCACCAGTTTTCCCCCTAAACCTTTGCTTTTAAACGTTAAGCTTTCCATGGCCCTTCTAGCTTCCGTGTTTTCCTTAATATTGAGGATAAAAAGTTATTTATTTCTGTCTGAAGAAACCTGCAGGTAGTATTATCTTCTTTAGAATGCTCTTTGGAGGGAAGAAAAGATAAAACTGCCCATTTTCAGCCCAATGTCTTTACTGGTCAGTAAAGCTGATGTAAAGAGAGAGCCAATGAGTAATGCTTCTTCACTCTACTTGTTTTGCACATATTTTCTCTCAAGGTTATCAAAACACAGAATGCGGACACAATCATAATAGATCCTGTAATGAAAGATGGGATTGGAGATGTCAGACCCTTGCATGGGTGTGACTCAGTGGATTCCTGTTAACCCCGATTTAGGTTTTTAATCATCAACCCTTTACAATGAAGTTTTCATTTGTACCTTCGGTCTCCTTGGGATTCTGTGGTTGCGTGATGTTATATCCAATCTTACAGAATTTTTGCTGATTGATTTTGGATTTGCATTTGTAAAAATAAGTTCCTTTTTTTTTTTCATAAGAAGTAACAATAAGCTGAGAAAAACAACACATCGTCAAGACTGAGCTTGTTTTGTAAGAAAAAGAGGAATCATCTCCCCTTTTTTTTCTTTTAATCCTGGAGCACATGGTGGACACAGCACTTCAGAACCTGAGCTCCCATTTATTTTCCAATATGTAACAGAATTTGAAATGTAGTTTCAGATTCCAGGCCAAGAACCTCAATTAGTGCCCTGTGGCCATAGAATATTCCTAAAAATTGAAGTTGTCAGATTAGAATATATTTCTAGAAGTAGCCAGTAGCAAAAAAATCACAGGAGCAAAATGCACTAATTTCTGATAACGTGTGCTGCCATTCTTGATTTTTTAATATGTATGCGTAACGTAATATATAAAACAATCCTCTGTCACCATGTAGCTTTAGAGGCAAATGGCTTATCATTTTTGCATATATATAAGTAGTGGTTAAAAAGAAAAAGTAATTCTGAATGAGTGATACACGAGAAAAATGCATATGTAAACAGCATTTTCTGGTTTCATTTTTTGAACATATGAGTAAAAATGTATTCAGACTACTGTTTTCTGTTAACTCGTCAAGAGAGACTTTTTTTTCCTGTTCTTTCAAGAATATTTGGATTGAACATAGGTACCTTTATTTCGCATGATCACTTTCATGGAAGTAACTCTTTCTCTGTCAGTATAGTAGTTCTTTCATTTCATTCTCATTTTCAATCTCTCTAGTTTCTACTTTAGAGAGTTGCAGAACTCAACATCCTGAATCCATTGCCTCTTTATTGTGATGCATGCAAGGAGAGCAGTTTTAACCTTCCAGTCTAAAGTATAAAAAAATTGGATTGCACATTTGAAGTGGAATGAAAATGATGCATAGAGAAGTAGATCATTTTATAGGCTACTGTTATGTTTTATGGAATGATAAATAATGATGTAAAATATGTTTTTCTTTGCATGTTTGAATTGCTCAGTGTACATAACTGAATTTAAAATAAATTCAAAAATGAGTGCTCAGCCTTGCTGAAGGACTTGGAGAAGTGCTTTATTCTTACTGTCTTTTCTAATAAATGAGCTGCTATGAATACAGCTTCTTGTTTAGATCCTAGATTTTAACTGGACTTTGACAGATCTAAATTTAATCTGGGCACTGTAAGAGTCTATACTGTCACTATTTGTCTGCTGAGTTTCCAGTGACTGATTTCTCCCTCCCATCCCCTAGCAGTTTTCTATACCTTCCTTTCAGGAGCCAGCTGTGCTATATAAACAGACAGACTAATTTCTTTAAGTGTATGTCGTGGTTTTGTTTAGTGAGGGGGGGCCTAAGGTGGTAGCTTCTGTAGGAAACTGCTAGAAGTTGCTCCCCTTTGTTCAGGGGACTTGGCCAGGCCTAGGGCGGACCCACTGCTGGCCAAGGCCGAGCCGATTGGTAGCAGAATGTCTCGTGATAATGCCTCTGCGAATAACGTATTTAAGAATGGGAAAACAGGAAAAAAAAAGGAGAGGAGAGAAGATGTGAAGAAGCTGAGCGGGGGCAGAGGCGCAGAGGGGGAGGCGCAGGCCTCATGGGCCTTGCAGGCCTCACCCTCTGGCCTCTTGCCAGGCGGCCGACTGGGCCCGACTCGGTCCAGCCCGGCTGCAAGAAGTGGAGAGGAGATGAGAAGTGAATAAGATGTAAAAAAGATCCTGAGAGACATCTACCAGCCTGTTGTGAGGAACGGCTGCAGACGCCAAGGTCAGTTCAGAAGGAGGGGGAGGAGTAATGCGGCTCCTGGCCAAGATTCCCCTGCAGCCTGTGGTGACAACCATGGTGGAGCAGGTTGTCCCCCTGCAGCCCATGGAGGTCCACGGAGGAGCAGAGATCCACTTGGAGCCCGTGAAGGACCCCGTACCGGGGGAGGTGGATGCCTGAAGGCAGCTGTGGCCTGTGGAGGGCCCGCTGGGACAGCTGTTCTGAAGGGACTGCACCCGTGGAAGAGATGACCCACGCCGGAGCAGTTCCACGAAGGACTGTGGCGTAGGGGTGGGACCCCACAATGGAGCAGGGGAGGAATGCGAGGAGTTCTTCCCCCCAACCGTGAAGCAGCGGCATGAAACAACATGTGATGAACTGATCACGACCCCCATTCCCTCTTCCCCCCTGTGCCGCTTGGGGGGGGAGGTAGTAGAGATAATGTTAAGCTTGGGAAGAGGGAGGGGTGGATGGAGGTTATCTTGTTCTCTGTCTCGTTCTCCTGCTGTTTGTAGTAATAAATGAATAGTTTTCCCCAAGTCGAGTCTGTTTTGCCCATGACGGTAACTTTAAGGATTTCTCCCTGTCCTTATCTCAAACCTTGAGCCGTTTTTCCTTATATTTTCTCTCCCTGTTCTCTTGGAGTGTGGGGGGAGTGAGAGAGAGACTGCGTAGTCTGGTCCGATCGGGGCTGAACTACGACAGTGTATAAACTTGTTCTTGGTCTAGCTGGGTGGAGTTAGAGGGTTTTTTTGTGTTTGTGACTGAATCAGTGTTGATAGCACACCAATGTTTTGGCTGTTGCTGAACAGTGCTTGCACAGCACCAAGGCTTTCTCTCTTTGCCAGACAAGCAGACTGGAAGTGTGCAAGAGGCTGCAGGTGACATAGGTGGAATTTGACTTTGTAATGCAATCAGTGACATCAATTAATCCGATTAGCTGGATTTAAAAACTCTGAAGAGATATTACAACTCCACCAAGAAAACAATGTTACATCTATAAATTCTTCCTTGCGCATGCAATTTTCCTAAGCATGTGGTGCTAGTTCAAATTAAATCTTTTCTTTACTTTGCATCAGAAAAAAAAAAGGAAAGGAAAGTTCAGTGGTTTTATTTGGTTTATGGAACTTGCCTTACTATCTTATTATTATTTATTTTTTTTTGTTTTTGAAGTGACTCAAGTTAACACAAATTGCTTCTTCTGAGATTAGGAAACTCGAAATGGAAATTATAGATCAACAGAGAGTGTTGAGGGATTGCTAAATAAATTTCTATTCACTTTTTCTGTTATTTTCAATTACATTCTCAAAAAAATATAAAACTATTATAAGTATTGAGGATTAATGCTTGTATTTGTTCTTTGATACTATTATTGCCTAGTTGTTTTAAAAAGGACATTATTTAGTTTATGCGTGTGTGTACACACACACACATATATATATGACAGTCTTATGATAGAGTAAATTAGCAGCAACATCCTTTAGACACTTTTCTTAAAAACAAGACACTGGACACAGTGACTCTTCCCACAAGATCTTTTACCCTCACTATTTCTGAGATGCATGCCTGCGTTAACAAGAATAAATGTATGTGACTAGGAAAAGGTTTTGGTTGTTCCAAAGATTTGAATGCTTGACAGTGTAGATGTGGCATAAATGTCTTGGGCTTCAATTTATTTTATTTGCTCTTAGAGTGTGTGTCACACTTGGTTATCATTTTTAAAGCTTCAGCTGTGAGAGAGTGGTACTGGTGTGAGAATGATGTCACAGCATGAAAAATCCAGAGAGGCTTTTCCAGTCATTATTCATTTAAGTGCATCTCACCCGCTGGCAGAGATATGGACTAGATGACTGAATGTGTCTCTTCTGCTTCTACTTTCTGCAATTCTGTGAGTGATAGGGCAGTACAGGAGATCAACAGTGAGTTTATTGGCGGTTGCAGAAAGACAAGGCACTAAAAATGCCTGCATGTCTTAGATGTGGATATACGATTGCGTGTGGCAGTTACCTGTAGAGATCACACTTGAATACTGGGAGATTTCTTATTTCCCTCCTTCTGCTGGTCCCCCAGGAAAATACGGCTTTCACTATTGAAGTTGATACCTTCTAGTTACTCTGATAATCAGTTTTCATTGCGTTCCTGAAGTAGAAACAGTATGTTGCCCTGTGTGAAATCTGATACAGAACATTTTCTTAAGTTGTTTCTCACCTCTTAGAGGAGAAAACCCCTTACCTTTTTTCCTTCCCCTGCCCCTGGAATTTCAAATTTTGTATCAAATCTTTTCAAAGAAATTGCAATGGGCAAGAGAATTAACTATTTCTGAAAGGTATTATACATTAAAATAAGATCTGCTCTGTTTGGATGTTCAATTAGAAGTGATCTAAGAACTCAAAGCTTGGAAGGCTCAGGCAAATTCTGCAGTGTTTCTGTTACATAGCAGATTCTGTATTTTGAGATACACACTGAGAGGTTTTACTTCAGAGTGTATATAATCCATCTAGAGCTTTCAAAGGAATCTAGAGCAGTTAGGTACTCAAGTTTAATTGGAAATGTGACTTGGAATTGGAATTATTTCTGAAAATATATTAAAGAAAATAAGTATTCTGACTGTCTAAAATATGATTTTTTTTTTTTTTTTAATACTGGAAATAACATGAATAGTGTTGAAACTCAGGAGAATTTGGGCACAGTAAGGGAGATTCCTCTTTAGTATCTTTTGAATGCCCTCAGTAAATTCAAAAAGTTCCTGCACTGTATAAGCTGGTCCAGATAGCATCAGCGTATGATCTGGACTCACCAACACAGGTTCAGTTGCTAGCTGAAGTTTTTTGCAATAGATAAAATAGCTGAAGATTCTTCACAAAGTGAGAGCAGCAGCTTTAGTATAAGGAGTTTTGCCATGCATTAGAAGTGGGAGGGAAGAGGACAATGTCATATGCTTCTCTGCTTACTTCACATACTTACTTCACATCTTTCTCTAGGGCTCTTTAAGTATTCGAGAAGCACTGTCTTGAATGCATAGGGGAAAAGTGCAGATTGTATTGTGGTAGTTCTCATATTACCTGATGTAACTTTACTAACATTTGGGAATAAAAAGAGTCCTTCAAAATGGAAAATTTACATAGTTTTCTCTACCATGTGCCCTGATGACTGTGAATGGCCTTATTTGTTGAGAATACATCTGATATTGACACTTCTCAAAACAGAGTAACAGTTCTGTGAGACTGGAGTTTTAACCAATGTTTTGCTTTGTGACTTAGGAGATGTTATGCAATTGATGGAGAAAACTTAAATATTGTAGAGATGGCATGTATTTGATGGAAGTGAAAGTAAAAACCTGAACAATTTTGTTTTTGCAGAGGAAGATGAGTGTCTTTAGCAGAAACTGTGGAATGCTTTTTGTGCATGATCTCACCTTTAAGTTTAGAGCATGTTCAGTTTTCAGATTATCAAGATTTTTATTAGAAGGGACTTTCTTTGCCAATCACAAAGGTATTTGGAGTGTGTTACATTATGGTAGAGAGAAGAATTTAAGTAATATAGACTGGCTTTCTGCTCCAGCTTGTTTTCACAGACATTGCAGTGAGAAAATCAAGCAGTGACGTGTGCAAACAGAAGCTATGCAGTAGGAGGATGGATGAGAGGATGGCATTGTATGGTGAAAAAAGCAGGGACAGGAAGCTTAAAGGAATATTAATGATGATTTGAAGAGGATAAGAGTATCTCTACTAAAAATGTAAAATTCATAAGAAAAAGCTCTGTAGAACAGTTGTATTTATCTAATAAATAAGTTGTATAACAGTATGGAAAAATTAATTTTTTTTGACAATGCAGGGATGTGCAATATTGAATCCATAGCAACAAGAAGTTTTTATTCTCATTTGTCAGTAACAACAAAATATTCACACACTCTGTTGTCTTGTTAGAAGATGTCATTACTTATGCAATTATGGTGTTATAAGCTGGATAAAAAAAAAATGCCTTTCTTTTCTTTATCTTATCACGGCACTTGTTCGTGTTTTGCAAGCTTTTTATTGTGGTTTTCTTTTTAACATAGAATCATAGAATCATAGAATGGTTAGGGTTGGAAGGGACCTTCAAAGGTCATCTAGTCCAATTCCCCTGCAAGGAGCAGGGATATCCCTGACTAGATCATGTTGCTCAGAGCCTCATCCAACCTGGTCTTGAAGCATCCAACCTGGCCTTTGCACATTTTCTATACTTTGCTGTATATCCTATTTTATTAGAGGTTTATTAGATTTGTTCAGTGCATTGATGAAGGGAAACAGACTATTTGTAAAGTTACTACTTTTATTAAAAAAACAAAACCAAAAACCTCTAACTAACAAGAGACAAGGGAAGATGACTCAAATTAAAGTATATATTGAATTTGTCTATGTTAAAGTTTGAAAATGGCTCAAGAAATAAAGATGTTGGACTATATTCTGTTTATCAACCTTATTGCGAGTTTTTTCATTTGGAAATCATAGACGTTTGTATAGCATAGTAGGTATCTGTAGTAGTCTGTGGAGAGTAGGTGGGAATGTTCATTAGCTCATTTAAAGGGAAAAAAAAAGCGAGTATAACTTGCTTTAAATTTAAAAGCCGTCACAATTTTTTTTAATCTGAAAGGCATCTGTCGAAAATGTAGCTGTTCAAAGGGAAGGATAAGGCCTGTCAAGCTCCTTCTCCTGAGCCGCTTGTGTTAGTGCTTCATCTGCTTTGTTTGACATCTCTAAACAACTCTTTAAAAATGTCGATTTTGGCATGCTCCACAAAGGAGAACTGAAGGGTGTTGTTTAAGTTATTTGGACCTTCTCTGTTTTTCTTGCTGTGGCACAAAAATGTGCATTTTTTTCTCCACCTATCCCCCCAACAAATGTGTATTTTAGCCTCAAATGACCCTAGCATCTTAACATGTCAGAGTGTTAATAAAGCACTGAGGCTGTCATAATGTGGGGTTAAATAAAGTCTTCATGAGCTGTCTATTAAGCTGATTTTTTGTTTGTCACTTTCTGTAGTTTCTTTATTGATGCAGCTTGTCTTGGTTTGTGGGCAGCCAAGCAAACGGGCTTTGTCTTTGTTCACTGCTCTGTTTAATTCTCTCCCTCATTCATTAATCATCTCTTTGACTATTTATACCAGTGGCAAGTATAGCTAACACACTTAACGTTTTCCTTTGTCTCAGTGGCACTCTTTGTGCAGGCCAGAGGAGGGCTAATTATTAACTGTAAAGTGACATTAAAAACCTGTAGATAAGCATACAAATGCTGCATCCAGTGAAATGCAGCTTTTTTCCTTTTTCTTCGGCCCCGCCCCCACCCGCCCCCCCCAACCTTCAAGTGCTTGTAGCTAAATGAAGTTTTCTTGCTCTCTGTAGCTGGGAGTTCACAGTAGCAGTGCCAACGTCTAGATAATTAATGAAGAAGCTCTATTAAACCCAGAGAGTCTGCTGGTGTCAGGGTTTTTTTAGTTTCATCTTTGGACAGCTTAGCTTGGATAGTTTGTACCTTATCAGACTGATGCAGGGTTTTAAATTGCTGCTATTTAGTTGGAGGCAATTTCTCTTTTCTTTAAACATCCCATTGCTGTGTTTATTAGTATTCTGTATACACGAGTCTTGGAATGTGTATTTTGTTTTGATTTCTTATTATGTGAGAGTTTTTAGCCTTTTCTTTCCAGCTCCCTTCTATTTCTGAGGTGGTCCTGAAATTAGAAGTTTGATATTTGTTTTGGTTTTTTTGTTTTTTTTTTTTTTTTTTTTTAAACACTGGCACTGATCAGACCTTTCTTGCTTATCCAGATTTTCTTCCTTCTCACATATGATTTCATGATAGGAGCACGACAACTATTCAGGAAAGACTTCTTAGAAAAGGTAGTATTTAGAAAAGGTGTACGTTCTATCTGTTTGAGGGAACTCAAGATGTCACAAAATCTTTGGTGCAGTAGCCATTTTTATTTGTATTTTGTTTGTACTGTACTGTCTGCCTAATTTCATCACTTGGTTTGAAACAAGATTTTCTGGTTTTCTGTGCCTTGGAAGTAAAGTGCTGCTGTGAGCGGTGGATTCAAGAGAGATTACTGCAGGTTTTAAGTAATGTCACAATCTGCTCTATTAACTTGGAAATAAAAGTGATTTTTCCATTGACTGGTGCTGTGGCTGGAGCTGTGTGTTCATGATTCATAATCATGAATACAACACATAGATGAGGCCTGAAGTTTAAGTTACAGCTAATACTTTCAATGGGGGAAACAATATCGCCCAGTAGTCATCCACCCAGCAGTTTGAGCATTCCTGGCTTGTGTCATAGCTGACATTTTCCTAGCTCTCAGCAGGAGCAAAGATCCTACTGAGTGAACATAAAGCATAATATCCACTGAGATAGGTCTTTGATAACAGAGCTAGGAAGAGGTTATGCTTTCTTATTTAAGCCTGTATATAAATGAATAAACCTATTACTTCATTGTATTGTTACTGCCAAATTGAATATCTTTCAAAAAAATTTCAAATAAGCAATAACATTGTGAGGTTACGACAGGGCAGTCTGCTTCTGGCTCACTTGGGCAGATTACAGCTCCAGCCAAAGCAGTTGATCAATAGTTACAGATTGCTCTCTGCATGTTTCAGTTAGGAAATCGGTATGTTGAGTACAGGGAATCCTTACTTAGGATGAAATTGTCAGTGGTGGGGAAATTTTCTGTTTATTTTTTTTTTTAAAAAAAGTATGGTGATACAGTAGACTTTTGCATAAATATCTTTGTGTTTGTTTTCTGTGCTGTGTAACTGAATAAATAAACTACCGTAGAATGTGATGGGTTTTTGGTTGTTTTATTTTTCTTTAAAGAATGGAAATTCCTTCTGTACCTTATGCTATTTTCTTATTTTCACATGTACTAGGTATAACTCTCTCTGCATTATAAGTCAGCTTGAATGAGCTAAACAAAATAAGTTTTGCTATGGTATTATGGAATAACATTTACTTGTCCAGAGTAAACTACCAGCACTTAAATTCTTATTATTTTTTCAGCCTGAATGCTGATATATTTCGTGTCTATTTTTAGTAGCAAGGTCCTGAAAATAAGAATGCTTCCTTAAGGAAGTTTTCCTGGCATGATGAATCAAGTTGGTCTTCAGGTAGATAAGTCTCCTGCTGCAAGAAAGCAAAGCTTATTGACTTTTTGTTAAGGTTTTGAGTGTGTAGTTTATACAAGACTGGGTCTGTCTTTCAGGTAAACTGTCAGCAGCCCAATAACTAAAGTGAGGTTAGAGTCTTTGTGATATTTATAATATACTAAAAGTAAGACATAAAGTCTCTGCAGAAAGAGAGGTAAATACAATTAGTTCATCTAACCTGAATATATAAATATGCAGTACCTCAGCCTATGGCATGCACAGGCAGTTTCTTAAATGAGATCATAGCAATTTTGTGATAACTTGATTCATTAACAAAGAGCTGTTAGTTTTAGCAAAGTAACAGTTTTGAAATAATCTTATGGGTGGGGTTTTTTTTGGTTTTTTTTTTTGTTTGTTTGTTTGGTTGGTTTTTTTGTTTTTCTGGATGTCATTTACCAGAAGTTGTTAATAACAATCTTATGGAAGTATCCTAGAGCTAGAAGACTCTTGTGAAAAGCTGCTGCACTTCTGGCATCAGAAGATGCTAGAATTTAATTGTAAGGACTGTGAAGACTGTCAAATGCAGATCTGATCTTCTTGGGTAGAGAAAAGCTGTAATGATATAACAGATGAAAATGACCATAAACATTGAGTTGAAGGAGCAGTATGCAATACTGAGGTTTTTTACACGTTTTTCAGTTCTAGTGATATCTCTGCTGGGTTTGCTTTTGAGTCAAAGTAGATGAAGTCTGTGTTCAGATTTATCATGTTTATTCATTTAAATGTACTATGCAGTTATGGATCCTTTAGTTTCTTATAAAGCACGTTTTCTTAGTTGTGTTTGTTGCATCAACACCACTACACAATATTGACATTTCTGTACTCTGACAAAGCTGTATTAAGAGAGAGATGAGTCCATAACTCAGGTTACCTCACACCAAATACTTGGTGCTGTGGTGAATAATTTTTTTTAGAAATGCAATCATTCTAATATGTCACCTTTTTCCTCAAGTGTTTATCTTGTAGAGAACATTTTTCATGTTAAAATTATTTATGAAGTGTTTTAAAAAATAAATAACGATGATTTACACAATGTCAGCAGATGCACCCTGGGCATCCTCTGGCATAATCAACTTCTGTGTCAACTCCTGTGACCCAGGGGTGACAGTTTTGATCAGCTTTGCTTTACAGTTCTATCATCCTATGGAAGTCTGAGGCAACACTCATGATTAGCCAAGAGGCACCAGACTACAGCTACATGCACACACATGTGCAGGCAAAGTATTTAAAATAATTGCAAAGTGCTGGGATTAGAAGTTCCATAGATTTTTGGGAATGAAATTAATACTAATTTTTAGTTGGATAACTTTTTAATGTGAGACTTTAAAACTCTGGGTAGTCTGTTGTTCAGAAGCTGTGTTGGAAAGCTATGGGAATTGTTTCCAGTTCACATTTCTGCCTTTGACTTGTTTTGTAGCCTTGGGCAAATGATTTAATCACTGTCTACCTCTGCTTTCTTTCTCCCTTTTTTTTTTTTTTTTTTTGTATTGTCTGCTCAGCTCTTAACTTTTAAAAATTCTAGAACTGTTTTCTGTTACACTTCTGCATTCCGTGAAGGACTGTAATAATATGACTAAACAATAATTTTATGTAAGATATTAAATCTTCCTAATTGCCATTAGAAATACTGCTGTCAGATGCTTTTTGTTGGCAATACTTTTTGATATAAAAATAGCTTATAGAGATCAAAACTAGAAACTTCTTTGGTGCTTTAAAGTTAGTAATAAGTATAGTCAGAAGTTTTTGTGCCTTAAAGACACTAAACTGTATGATGCTATCAAGAAAATTGAGGTTCATCTTCCAGTCTTGAGAAGCTGTTGAGATAGACACTCGTGTGAAATATGGGGAAAAAAACCAAGAACTGAGACACTTCTCAAATGTTTGGCTCTAAAAAGAGAGTATATAGTAGAAGATTAATGGGAGAAATATAAAAGGAAGAAAGATTCTGTCCAAGTCTCATGTATTTCCATTTAAATTAATAAAAAATGACAAAGAAATTATGTTTCCCTTTCTCTGAAATGTTTTTTCCTCTTCTAATTCTTACTGAGTCTAATCCTACTTTATGAGATAGGAAGGGCAGAAGCATTGACCTTACTCAAGGGTTTCCTTTCCTTCCATGTGTATTTATTTATTTATTTTCAAAATTAAGCTATTTTCAAAATTTGCAGAACTGCACAGAGTGAATTGTATCTATGCACAAAGATTGCCAACTAGGATTTAACATCTTTTTCATACACACAAATCTTTTCTTCTTCGTATTCCTTCACAATTTAGGCAGCCACACAGCCTGTTGCTGTGACTTTGCCTTTGTGGTATTGGTATTTTTATTTTTACTTGCCTGGGCTGTTTAGCCCAGTTATCTTTGGCAACACTAGGAATAGGATTGAGTATAAAACAAATTAGCAGGTCACCATTTATGTCCACATTGAGGCAGGGAAGTAGTAAAGAAGCAAGAAATCTAACTACAAAGTAATTTCAACCTTAAGATTTCTCATTTGTTGAGCTGGGGTCACAAACCATGCCTGTTTAAAAGGTAAAAAAAAGGGGGAGAGAGGACTAGATGTACTTTCTTCTTTCAGTTGTCACACTCAATTATAATTATTCATATCTGCTAGTTGTATATGGATGCTCTTGAGCTTGAGTTAATATCTTGAATCTTGAAAAGATTAAATTCAGGCTCGGACTGTGTGGCTGTCTTTGAATTTCTTTTTCTGTATGCAGTCTTGAAAATATTCCTTGTTGTTGAATAATAATCTTGCTTTCCAGTGTTTTATGGCTCTATCAGCTAGAAGGAGTTTGTGCAAGTAACTAATCTGAATCCAAGGAGGGATAAACTGGGCGTCAATATTCTCTAGTTTATGGTAATTATTCTTTCATTCAATCAGTTTGTTCATGTCTAGGAAAAGTGCATAAATGAAATTGTTAATAGAGGAGTAGAACAAACGTGTGCTAAGTGGTGCCCTGATGTAAGTATCAAGGACTCTGTTATTTGTATACAAGATCTATGTCTCCTTGTAATACTGTCAGAGAAAGAACTGTAGCTTTATTGTCAATATGTGTTACTTGTGTGGGGCTGCTTGTTAATGGGTATTATAATTTTTAATTCCAGTATGTGATATCAGAGAACTGAACTGTGTAGCTGGAATGCTACAGATCTCATTTTTCATTTGTGAGTGCTGGGAAATTGAGAAATCTGAACAAAAATATATCCATCTGTGGAAAAGTTAAAATATTGCATTAATGCAATTTAATATTAATACCAGTTTAGTTTCTCTGTAAAGTTCCAATATGTAGATCTGGATTTAGTTGTGAAACACTATTGATTTTAAAGCCTTTTGAATTAAAGTGCATTTCTAGAAATGAGGGCAGTTCTCTATTTAAGGGAAGTTTATGGTCTGGAGAGAAGGGGGAAAGTTCTATTGGGCAAGAAGAGTAACTGGTAGGTCTGAAAAGCATTGAACATTGATACTTTTTAATTATAGAGAGAAAGATGGAAAATGTAATAAGGGTGCTGAGCTGCACAGGAGAATAAACTTTTTAAAACGTTGTATGTAAGCTAAGATTATGTCTGTAAATTTGGTATTTTTCAGGACAATTTATTGGCTTAAGTTGCTTGATCTTCTGTCAGTTACCCTAGAAAGGAGCAAATATCTAGGGACTCTGGGACAGAGTGAGAACTCTGGACGGGATTCCTATTTTTCTATATTCACTCTATAAAGAAGTGAATATTAGTTGCCTCAGTCTCTGAAGTAGATACCTGTTACTCCAAGTGGAAAACTCTAAATAGTAACTGAGAACCTGTCGTAGTTCAGCCCTGACTGGGACCAGACTACTGGCAAAACTAGCAACTAGCCCCCAACACAAGAAGGACATGGACCAGTTGGAGAAGGTCCAGAGGAGGGCCACGAAGATGATAAAAGGGCTGGAGCACCTCTCTTATGAGGACAGGCTGAGAGAATTGAGGCTGTTCAGCCTGGAGAAGAGGAGGCTCTGGGGAGACCTGATAGCGGTCTTCCAGTACCTCAAGGGGGCCTACAAGGAAGATGGGGAGAGGCTGTTTAATAGGGCCTGTTGCAATAGGACAAGGAGTAATGATTTTAAAATAGAGGGGGTTAGATTTAGATTGGATATTAGGAAAAAAATTTTTACGATGCGAGTTATAGAACACTGGAACAGGTTGTCCAGAAAGGTGGTGGAGGCCCCATCCCTGGAAACGTTCAAGGCCAGGTTGGATGAGGCTCTGAGCAACCTGATCTAGTTGGGGATGTCCCTGCTTCTTGCAGGGGGGTTGGACTAGATGACCTTTGAAGGTCCCTTCCAACCCTAACCATTCTATGATTCTATGATTCTAACTTATTTATTAGGTTTTACAACCTGATATTATTATTACAATATATAATTGTGATTTTTTTTTTTTTTTTTTTTTCTTCAAGAGATCTAGGCTTAACTTTGTTAACAATAGAAATTGCTGCTTGTGAATTATTTTCTTTCCATAGTCCTTGTTTCTCATTCCTGGGTTTTTAGCCAAGACTGCATACAAATAATTTTTGCTTATATGCTACAGTATTTCATGGATGCATGAAAGATCTTACCTAATAAACTATCTTGTGTGAGAATGAAACCTCACCTTTTATCCCAAGCACTTATAAACTGCATAACACCTTATTACTACTACCATTAGTAATGATAACTGTAATAATATTAATGTTATACCGTTCTTCTAAACCCTGGTCCTGCAGAGTGTGGCTGTATATTTATTTTTTTCACATTCTGCATCATCTTAGTGCAGAGATCACTTCTAAATATAAATCCTTGTAACATGACGCTTCCTGATGCACATATGGGTATTAAAACTTGAATCCCCAAGGAATCTAAAACACCAAAAGGAAAATCTGGCATATAGGCAATAATAATTCATGTATCAGTGCTGGTCAGACACCACTGAGTGTTACCCTCCCTCGTTGTATAGGGTGCATACATAACAATAATGTATCTAATATTATCATCTTCCAATAATTTTCCATCCTTGTACTTTTTTTCTTTTCCAATAAGCTGAATATAATTGTCATCACTTCTGTGTTGGCAGTGTTAAAAACATCCTTGGTTATAAAAATGAACAGAGTTTGTAATATTAATGAGGAATACGTTACTTTGACATTGTATCATATCAGGCTTTCCGGTTTTGCTGCTTAATCACTTGTCCTCACACAGAATAGAAATTCGAAAAAAAATCTTTATACCATTTCACTGTAATTCAGCCCTGTAGAGGATGGCAGAGGCTAGAAATTGTAGAGAAAAGAACTGGCCACTGGTAATTTGTTACCAAAACTATGGTGAGAAATATCATTCTGTGGCAGCCAACAGACTTCACCTGGTGTCTGTTTTCACTAGCCTCGAAAGACACATCTTGAAAGGAGAATGCTATTAGCCCGTACAGATTGAACATCTTCATCAGCAGTGCGAACGGAGGCCTATCTGTAATTGAGACGCATGTGGCTCTGTCAGCAGGTGATGGCAGACAGACACACCTGAATGACAGTGTGACAGGGAGCAGAGACAGGGGCCCCCGTCTAGCCACTCTTACTGCCGGAGTGATGAGCGCGCAGGAACACAGTCTGTGAATTATCAGTAGGCCAGAATGAGATGAGGCTTAGGGAGGGCTGCCAGACAGTTTGCAATGTGCTACACATTTCTTTCAGCGGTTACTATTTTGCTATGCACAGCCCCTTGCTATTAAGCAGACAGAACAGCTCATATCCTGTGGACGGGTGATAGATATGTCATATCACTGAAAAATTGTTTGTCTTCCACAGGTGTATGGGATGCCTTCTAAAGCAGACAGAGCACATGACACTTTTCAACACTCTTTTCAATACTGATTTGGCATTCAGGGTCTATCAAAGGAGAAATCTTTCACATGCAATTATGACAGAAAATAAAGGTGATGAAGTGTTGTATACAAAGAATGGAGAGAGATCAAAGGACTGTAATGAAAACTGATTACAATAAAAGAGCTGCTTCAGCCCTGAGAACTCCACAGAACTGCTCGGGGCATGACAACACACACACTTGCATGCACAAAGGAGAAGTTGTAGATAAAATCACAGACACTAATTCGTAAGAATAAATGAGGAAAACTGTACATATCTGCTTGGGTATCATACGGTGTATTAAGACGCTAAGGTGATGTGAAGCCACCATTCTAACTTAGGACAGTCTGATTGGCTTCTTTTGTGAAGCCTTTACTGTAGCACGGGCATAATGTGAAAGCTTTGTAAATTTATAACTTCTGATAAGATTGTAGGATAGCTGACTGTTTTCAATTCTTCTATTGTTTTCTTGATTAATCTCATGGGGATCACACACAGAATAGGTCACTCATTTAAGTTTAAATATTAGCAAGGAGACTGTTTAGTACTGTTAGTTGCATAGAAATGAAGAAATTAATCAAGCTTAGCCATCTATCCTTTTGAATCCTGTTCTGATTTAAAGCCTATTCAAATGAATTTTCATTGACTTCACTATGTCTTTCCCAAATTCCTGAGTTGAGTATTGAAACCATTTACTGGCCAGTTTCAGTTAGTGCCAAGCAATTTTGTTTCCTGTCAAATTTAGGGAACTTTGTGCTAAAGCACCTTTCACATGGCTCAAAAGGTTTTGTGCAGTTGAGTACTAAACAGGTTTTTTTACATGTGTTCTTTAATAACTTGCCAATGTCTTTGTAGTGAAAACGTATAATTTTACACAAGGTAAAGAATTGGCACTCTTTGCAGCTGTGTTGTTTCAAATTTTTATGTTCTGCCAAGATTTCTCATAAATAGTGAGCTTAGCTTCAAACCCAGAAGGAAGAAGCATTTTTGAAAGCTCTGCAAAGCTTGCTTTTTTTTCCCCACTTATATTCTGAATGACTGATTTTATTTTTAGTCCCAAAGCAGAGTGTGTTACCTGGAACAACGCTGACTCATTTTTGCTAAGAGTTTTCTAAGTGATTTAGCTCTTTGACTTGTGTGAAACAAGAACATTTCATTATTTGAAGCCTCAGTTGCAAAACTAGAAATGTTACCCTTAGCACCGATGAAATGTTATCTAAACCCAGAAAAGCAGCTTACTAGTCCTAATATCTTCCCAAGGTCTGACTTCTCTTCTCAAAATCATATTATGTGCCCATGAACATAAGGCTTACTACTACTTATAGCAACCTATTTTGCCCACCAGTTAGTATTTTAAAAATACTGTCTCGCATAATAAGCAAAACTACTACTTTTTCTCAGCTCTTATATCATTCAAAAGTAAGTAAGGGCTATGGTGCATCCCAGAATGAACATCCAAAAAGTAATTAGAAATGTGCTTGTGAAGTGCTAAAATGCTCTACAAAATTTCTATTTCATTAGACACCTACTAGTGTCTTCTAATGAATGTTTGCCATATCAGAGCATTTTCTTTTTTTTTTTTCTATTTTATTTCTTACTGATAAATACACCTGTTAGAATAGCAGACTTAAACTCTGTTTATTGTAGTTTCTCTCTTTCTCTCTCAGGCACTGTTCCTTTCTTTGTACTGCTGTTGGAGTCAAGAATACCTCTCTCTAGGGAGGTCAGTTTTCAGAGAGGTGACCCTTGATAGTAAGAGTGTCTTTAAAAGGGATGGCAAAACCAAGCCAAACCCAAAACAAGCCAGGAGACTTTGATAAATTCTTCTTTTTTGCTCTTAAGTTATTCCAAACAGAGTGACTGTAAGGTCACTCCCTCTTACTGTGTTGGTTGATTGAATAACTTTCCCTGGCTAATGATGGCTACAACCATCTTATGTCATGAGCCCATATACCACTGGCTTTGCAGTATGTCTGTCTGTTGCATCAGGTATTTTGAGTTTTATTATTGTATGTTTTTGGCAGAGCTTTCAATACCATTTAAACACATGTTCTTAATTCCAAATAAGGATAATACACATAATTAGCAAATGGACTGGATTGGGTAGAAATAATTTTAAGGCATTTCATTTGGCAATGGCAACTGTTTTAAGTATAGTTGTTTAAAATCATCAAAACCATAGCAACAGCTTATGCTCCAGAGAAAAGGACACAGCAGGCTAGCATTATCTTAATTTTTGTTGCCCTTTTCATTACCATGATATTAATGTCTCAAACTGAGTATTATTTGGTTAATGAGATATTTACAGTACAGATTTTCAGAAAGTGGAGCTAGCATGGACTTAAACAAATTGACCTCCATATGATTAGCTAGCTGAGCTTTGACTTAGCCTTCTGAAAGAGAAGACATTTCTAATTTTTTAAAGGCAGAAGTCAACTTGTTTTGCATAGGAATAGCAAATAAAATAGTTATTTTATTTGTATAACCTAAACGTGCAAGTGCAGGTGTTACTAAGTTTTCAGGGTGGTATGAGTTGGAACAGGTTTCTAAGTGTTGTATACAGTAAGCAAACAGTGTAAAGCACCTCTACAAAAGTACACATGAATATTCTGGGGGGGGGGGGGTGTGTGTTCTTCTCCATTTAAACTGCCTAAAAAGTTTCTGACATTGTCCCATGTTGTTGATCTGAAAAAAAACCCACTTTTCTCACCTATGTGTGCACAAAATTTTTGGAAGCTGGACAATCAGTATTGTTCACAAAAAAAAGGCTAACCCGTATTTCTTGAACTTAAGGTACTTTTTCTGCTGTTTAGCACACTAGAAGACGTAATGCTAGCGAAAATTGGCACTCAAAGTGTTTAGTCTTTCATATATCTTTAAAAGATATCTTTTTTAAGTTATGAAAAAAGAATGTTCACTGTCTAATGTACTTCTAGAGAGGGAAATCTATTTATGTTTTTCATAATTGTATGTATAGAACCAGCACAGTAAATAGCAGAAAAATATTGTAAATTAAATGTGCTGTTAGTCACTCTTGTATGTTTCTAGTAAGTTACAGTACTTACACTAAAATGAGATTTCTGTAATTAAGAAAATAAAGACCAGTAATTAATTGTTAGATCTCTATCCAGTGAGAAAAAGTTTTCTTGAATTGTCCATATCATGTAGTAATGGTTTGAAAATCAGTGAGTTGTTCGTTGAAATCTCCAAATACCCTGTACAGATCCATTCCAAAGTGAATAGTTTGCAACTTTATACAGTTGTTCAATCTTTGTTCAGTAGCTTCAAAAATAACTTTATGAGGAAAACAAAATATGCTCAGAAAGTAATTTAATTGGTTTATGATTATGTACTAGGGTTCACTTGTATTAGTAGATTGAGAATAATGGTCAGATTTTTTTAAAAAAAGACATTTTAAAAATAGCCTTAATGATCTTTGACAGTGATGGAGGGACAAAGTGAATAATTCTGGGCCTATTGTAACACAATAAGATGCTCCTGTGGAGTTTAGAGCTGCTAAATTAGGTTTTAAATTACATCTGCTTTCAGGTGTAGGGAGAACTAAGGTAACTGAAAGCCTTCTCTTTAGCCCTCTTTTATGGTTGCACTTGTTTCGGAAAGCACGTGGTCTGGGGATGTCTGCACCAATTCTGTGCTGCCATAGCGCTGTCATGTAGCTTTATCTGCTCAGGGAAGCTCGATTTTCAATTCCTGATTGTGGAGGTGACACAAAATGTGCCAACTGCTGGATTGGGGCCTTTATAGTAAGTGTAAGCTTTCTGCTAAATTTTGTTTGTATTACCATGTTAAAGTTCTCTGACAACCCATTTATATTTCTCCGACAAATTATTTTTAATTATAATTTTCTATTTTGGCATGGTTTTTTTTTGCCATATGAAGACAAAATATGAATCCTTTTTGCTGTGAGATCATTAAAGACTGCTTTTACACTTGTGCCTTCAAAATTATCAAAATGCATATCTGAAGTTCACAAGCTAATCATTGCTCATGCTATTTCTCAGGAATCTAATGTCTGTACTAATTTGGAAAAGGGCTTTGTGGCAGAAGGAGAAATGGTTATTTATAAAGGCAGAGTATGAAATGCCCTCCAAGTATATTTATATCGAGTGTCAACTTCGTAGTAACTGTATAGTGTAGGAACTCTATGTAGTAGCTTTTAAAGGTTGTATTTATTGTCTTATTATTTGCTATATTGCATATATTTTGGATGTGCCACTGTGTAATTGTAAACATTTTGAAGTATGCTTGACCTGTATAAAACACTCAGAAAAAGAGGGGCTGTGAGGGTCCAGTGGACCAAAGCTCTAGGAGGACTTGTAACTTCGGAAATATCAATCTTAATCTATTGAAGATAATGCCATTTGTGGATGTTTGTAGAGATGCCAAAAATTCCTTCCCAACCACATGCCTGTAGTTGATTTGGCTCTTCTGCTAAAGAAGCAGCGTAAGAGTTGCTGAAGTGAAGAGAAAGTGCGGTAGTGCAAAAAAGCAGCCTAGTCTGAGAAACTGAGATCAAAAGGTCCCCTGTGGCTTCTAATCCTGGCTCTGACTTCAACTTCCATTTAATTAGAGTCAAATCACTGAGGCCTACATTTTAAAGTGTCTGCTAATTTTGTTGAGTTATATTTTGGCTACCTGACTTTGAGATATGTAGGGTTATTTTTCTTTATTTGTGCATCTGCATCTTTCATGAACTACATGGAATTATGGATACTTGGTACCTTTAAAAAATCCAATTATATCTTATTCCACATTAGGCTATAAGGTTGAAGTGCTCTAAACCTGTGGACCTCTTAATGTCAGCCCTCTTTCTCTTCTGGGTTAATTCTTCAAAATATGGGCAATATATTACACCTATCACAAGACTGTGTTAGTATATATAAAGGAGTAGACAAAATATAAAATTCAAGGGAATCCATAAATAGATGATTGAATAGTTATTCAAATATACAAAGTTTTTGCTGTTCTCTTTTTCAAAAGGGCACTGGGTAAAGGTCCTAGTACAGTTTCTAGGGCCAATATATATTTTCATGGAGATACTATGTTTTTATAGTTGCAGCCTACAAAACTATTTAACTTTGAGAAAGTCACCTCTTGCCTTTGCAGTGTAATCACAATTAGTTATGCTTAGAGGGAGAGGCTGTTTTTTTAAAAGAGTAATTAATCATGATAAGGCCAGACTTGTCTAGATCTATATTACTGTACAATAGAACCACAGTATAATATATTGATGTATGTTTGTATACTTCAGGGTCTATGCCTAACAACTTTAGTGCATTGAAGTATAAAAATAGAATTTGCTGCTCAGGAGTAAATCTAACTTCAGGGCAAGTTAGATCCTAACTATGCACTGTAGACAAGATATGATATCCTTAATTTTTATATCTTCTGAATTTTACGTTTAGAATAATAATAAATTTATATTCACATTAATGAAACTCTGGGCACAGAAAAAGGGAATAGAGGTCTATAAACACTCCAAGTTGCTTCTGCTCTTTTTCTGTATTTGTAAGGGTTATTCCTATACAGACCTCACTTATACCTACTTCTGTGAACAATATCTGTGTTCTCACATTTTAAAAAAAGTCAATTTTGTTTCTAATTAAAGTTCTAAGCATTTAGCATGCTTAGTCTCCTCCTTCACCATTACAGAAAAAAAAAAAAACAAAACCAAAACCCAAAAGAATAAAAAAGTTTATTACTTCCTCACTGCCAGGAATACGGAAATACATACAATCCAATAATACTAATGGCTCCTATGTAGTATGACTTATTAAAATTGAATTTATTGTTGACTTAACAAAATACATTGTTTACTCTTATGCTATGTACAGCTTCTGCAAACACAGTGTACATCTTGTTAAAAATACCTGCAGATAATGTGATATTTATTAAACAGATCTCTTTTATATTACTATGAAGCACTAATATTATCTCATTTGCCATAACCAGAAGTTTTATAAATTAAAAATAATCTGTAGCCTGAGGTATGGAATATAGTCTACTACATTGAGGCTGTTTTTATTGTGAGCCAGATGGGCAGGAAAGGCACCTGGTGGCCGTCGTCTTTGGCCACTGAAAAGGTGTTACTGGATCTTTGCTCTCATGTAACTCAGTCCAGATCTGGAACAGGGATGCTTCTTTAAGCGCCCAGACAGCTCAGTCCTTTTATTTCTTTTGGTTTTTGCTCTTGGTCTTGAGAACATAGTATCCCTTGTGCTGCTGTTAGCAGAGCCTTCAGTGTATATATTTTTCACATTTTTGGGCTGAAATATCACTCCAAAAGAGTGAAGGTTAATCACTTCCTGGACTAATTCAAAACAAGAATTTTTCTTTGAAAAGGATCTGGCTATATTGAAAAACTCCACTGACTAATAACAAAGCTGTGAAAAGAGAAGTACCCTAGCCTAGCTAAAATACAGGTTGGAGGAATTTTCAGTAATCTCAGAAGTACTTAATTTTTCGGAAGTGCAGCCCAGCAGCACTGCTTAGTTTATTTCTGTCTTGGGTATTGCAGTCTACATTTATAGGGAAACAAAATGGTAGTTTCACTTTTTGTCGCAACATGGCTGATTCCTTGAGGTATTAGAAGTGGTTAATGACTATCAAGGTACCAACATTTTGTGGCTTGAATGTAGAAATAAGCAGTCAGCAATGGACAGCTCAAATGTTTTATTGCACCCTATCTAGTTTAAATAGAATCACCTGTTTCTGTCACATAAACAGTGGGTATTTTATTTTACTCAAATACGGAACTCTTGGTCATTATGACAGTTACTTTTCTGCACCAACAGGGTATTAAAGATTTCTCAGCTTCTACATGCAACTGTCTACTGCGTCCTTCCTAGGTTGAGTTGCTGTGATAAAAAGTTAAAGCACATTTGAAGAGCATCCTGGGAAAGGACTGTACTGATCACTTTCCGATCAAAAAAGAAATAGCAAAAATAGAACTAGGAAACCCAATAAAAACCTTAAAGGTCTGTATAGAGTATAGGGCTGGGTTTCTGGCATAGCCCTGTTAACATCTGGACTTCCTCTTTTCACAGCTTCTGAGTGATAGGACTAAATAAAGAGTATCACCTGTGGTGGTAGGAGCTCTGGCCACGGTGCAAAGAACTGAAAACTGTGAGCAATTTAGTTCTGCAGCAAATCTACATGGGACAAGTGTGTGTGATGTGGATCAGTGTTAGCATATGCACTTTCTCAATTTTTATTTTGTTCTTAAGAAGTTACAATTGCCTTACATTCAAAGCTATCTTGTGTTCAGACCAGTTAAACTATCTGTCTGTCTTTTCCTTCTTCACTGGAGGAGGGGATGAAGATCATTGAGCTTTTCAGTGATCCATTAGTACTCAATTGATTGATTCTTCATTGTCCAGGAGATAACAAAGACTTGATGCTTCAAAAGTAACTTTGAGTAGCCTCCACGTGTGGTTTCTGAAACATGCTTATGCAGCCTATTAATTGGGGAGGATGCTTAGTATTTTTGTGTGTGTGTTGATGATAAAGCTTACTGAATTTTTAGCTTTGGCTTAATTTTACATCGGTGGATGAAAACTGTGCTGGTGGTAGTGGAACTCCACACTATGCTTCCTTGTGCTCTTAGACAGAAGTCATTGGAGACGACTTCTGGAAAATAACATTCTTCCACATAGATGTGCTTCTACTAGGAGAAGGAGCTTTTGGAAAGCACAACCCTCACTTTACAGGTAGGATATGGACATGCTGCTTTTCTACACCCTGTATGCACTTGCAAACTTTCCTTGGAGCTGCTGTAAGCAACCCTTTTGTTTCAGAACAAATGACTTCAAGCAATTAACTTTTTGTGAGCTTTTACTTAGTTTTTATATTAACACAGTGACAGGTGGAAGCCAGTTTAAAGTCGAGCGGTTGTACAGTCAAAGCCATAATATTTATTTGCCATGGCACAGTCTCTCTGGCAGTACAAAATTGAATCCTAAAATACTTGCTGCCAATTCAAAATGTGTGCTTATTCTGCTGAAGTTCCAACATGTTTATAATGAAGGTTATAAAGAATCTTTTATCAGTTTTCAGTTCAGCTGTCTCACCGGGCTTGCTTGAGCTGTAGGCAAAGTAGTTACTTGCCTAGAGCAGCAGACAAAGAGGTAAGGTAAAATCATGGCTTTAGGTGTGTGTGAGCTGGCACCCTCTCCTTGTTAACACTCTTTTCTGTGCCACAGATACTAACTGTTTTTTTTTTTTTTCTGTCACATTATCTCCCTGATTACTGTAATCTGGCTAAATCGTAGCAGTTTATCTCAACTAGTATTTAGATGAAACATTGCTGATTCTGCTTCAGATGTGAAGAGTGATATGCAAGTCAAAAGGCTTGTCCATTTTTCATAACTATGTCACTTGGTTTGGTAAGTTATTACCTCTACTGTTCTTTGCTCCGCTTATAGTCTTTTCTTGCCTATTGTGTATCCTTGAGTTCACAACAACTCAGTTGCCTGTTGATATAACAGCAGCCTTGAAGAGGTGGGGTTCATCTTTTCTGCTGGATTAATTTCCTCTGCTCCTGTCTATTTGAGCAATTTCCTTGTTCTTAGGTTTGCTGTGAAACCTTTGCTATCTAGTAGTTCTTCCCTGCTAGGGAATATGAGGACAGGAATTTAGGGTTCCTAAATCAAAGCATGGTGCCCCTGGGCACAAGGTGCTTTGTTTGAGTAATTAAAAACAAAAGTAAATTTTACTAAGGTTTTTTGTCTAGCTAACAACTGCATTGCTTTGTTGAATTACAAACTATAGTCAGTTTGTCTTCCTGCATTTACACTGCTGAGCCTTTTGTATTTCAGGAGCTTCACATTTTCTGGACTGTTATGACTTTATATATATCTTGTTGCAACCCTGAGTGGCTATCTACACCAAGGTTTTCATAAAATTTCTCCTTGGTGAAGCATTGCTATGAGTAGCAATGATGAGAGTTATAGTATAGAAAAGGCATCAGCATTTTTACCACTATGTCATCTACTGCTTCTCAGACTGACTCCACAGTGGTAATATTTTGGCAGCTGATGGCATCTTGTCTTTTTTTAGTATCTGCACTGTTATTCCTGTTGGGAGTGGCGCACTGGTGGGAGATTTCAAAGGAAAGACTGTTGTAAGAATGTAGGAAAAGCATACTGCCAGTCTTCAGGATAGCAAAGATGGTACCGCTATAGAGAATGACTCCTAGTTTTAAGGACAATACAACAAGTTTCTATCCTTAAAAAAGAAGTGATGATCTAAATGTCTCTATTTTCCGAGTAGTTGCCAGAGCAAACCATAAAAATCTACATCCACGGTTTCTTCCATGTGTTCACACTGGTAGCAGCCTACTCAGGAGTTCAAAGTCTGCTCCACATTTTTCAAGTATGCAGTAGAGGGAGAAGGTGGGTATTTTTTTCAATCAGGCAAGTGACCTCTACTTGGATTTGTCGACAAATGTAAGCAGGCCTTTTAGTATCCATAAACCTAAATGTAAAGAATTAGCGTCTTAAAGTGATTCTTGAGTGTTCATAGGCATTGATGGAACTATTACAGAGTGGCAAAAGATGCAGTTAATTGGTAATGATTATAGCTGTCTGAAACCTGATTCCCTGAGTTTTTAGAACATATAATTGTTCCACGTAATCCAGAGCGGCACTGCTCTTTCATCTATATGAAGAGATCAGAAAAGAGAGATTTACAGCTTAGGTTGCCCCAAGCCACACATAGCTAACTTAATTTTCCTTTCCAGGGGAATTTAAAGATTTTTGTTGTGACTGGTTCTTGGTGGATTATGTGTTATTTTGAGGTCACCTGTGAGTTTCTGTTAAATGATTGATTGACTGAAATTAATTATTCTGTCAGGGCTCTAATGGAGGTAAGATTGAGAACACTAATAAATACAAAAGCTGAAGCAATTTTTATAATTGCACTTCTATCTTTTTCAATTTAAATAAATCGGCCAGAATACATATATACTCCATGGTGTTTTGTGTCCTTATATTTTTCCCTGCATAGCCAGAATATTTTTTCTTTGGAGATCCCTAGCTTTGAAGCAAAAATTCAGCCTTCTTACAATGGAACAGTGCTTAGCAGTCGAATGTATTCTCTGACCTATCCTAAACATCTGAACTCAAATTCTCTTTCTCTTAAGTGTTTTTTTTTTTCTCAGAGAAACTCTTTTGTTTTCAGTCACAGACTAATTTCAATTAAAGTTACGCACTAAGTGAACAAAGTGCAGACAAAACACACAAGATTAACAATTGATTTAATACTGGGAGTGATACTGGAAAAGTAGAAACCCTTGTACTAGTTATATTTGTTAGACTGACCTTCATTTAAAAAGGGGAGAGGAGAGAAAGACAAGGGAGACGCCTTTCAGCTCCGTATGCTTGTCTAAAATATGCCTGGTCAATTGACCTCTTTTAAATGTGTGGCAAGGTGAATGTGTTTTTGTTGACTGTTAAAGGAGATGGGATTTAGTACTGTATGGCAGAAAGGAATGTTCTGTGTTTTGCAGATGATGTGGAGTTCTGAGGTGGCACAACAAGTTAGGAGGGGCTACCTGCTATAAATTTTTACTCTTGAATCATGTTGGGGATATCTAGGATTTTGAATGAGAATCAGTTTTACTTTCATTGTAGAATGGAAGGCAGTGACTTAAAAGTAGGATAAAATTGTTCACCTAAGGCCTTTAGGCCTTTTGGAACATGTTCATGTAAATACATTGGTTCTCTTCTAAAAATCATTATTTTGGGGTTTTTTTTTTTTTTTTGAAAGTAATGTAAAGGACATATTTAAAGTGTGCTGCTATATATCTTACTTTATGTGAAAGTTTTCATTCAACAAACAGTCCTATTCTCTTCAGGAAGAATGATATCAAAAGCCATGCTTGTCTTTGTGAATTTGGGTTCTGTGATTGGTTTATAGATAACTTTGTTAAGTCTTCCCATTTTGTCCAGTCTTTCTTGGCTGGCAGTAACAAGTAAAACTAACGAAGTCCTTTAATATGCTGTATATACCTCTGAAAAACTGTTAAACTCTTAGTGAATCAATGGGTTCATCAGATGTACCTATTTTACTGATTACTGACTGTTCTTTTTTGACTAATAGTGTGAGATAGGAGGTCCCTAGAAGCGTATATCCATTTTAGTAACGTATCATTGCAAAGAAGCTGTGTTAACAGTGTAATACTGTACAGGCGCTACCATGATGGCCGATGATCACATATGTGTTATCTCTCTTAATAAAGCTGTTTTGCAGCTGCAAAAACAAAAGTTTAAAGCGTAATAAAATGTTTTCTTGTGCAAGTCAGTGTGTTTTTATGATTAGAGTGTGACCCACTTTCCCCTTGAGAGTCTTAATGTATGTGTGGGCAAGGATTCACTGAACACAGTAGTAATCTTTCTCATACTTGTACATAGAAGATGCCAGACTTTTCTGAAGTTCACAGTCCAGCAGTAGGTAAAAAGAATTGATTCATATCTTGGTTCCTGAAGACATAGAGGCCTTTGTATCCTGTAATTTTTTTTCTTTGTTTTTTGTCTATTCTATTCATCCTTATTCCATCCTTTTGATGTTCATGAAGTAATAGTTAGGAGGACATGGTCTAATGCATTGAACAGATCCGTTCCATGAGATCTTGAATTAGGTCTGCACAGAATACTGCACTCTAAAATGTACTAAATGCTTTTCGTGTAGATTAGTAATTTATTGTATACTTCTTTCCTTGAATTATTCCTTTCTTTGCTGTATGTTTTTTAAATTTGTGTTTTGATTAAAAATTAGAAAAAAAAAAAACAAAAAAAGTGGATCCAGTATGGCACTATTGGAAAAAATAAATATTTATTGTATAAATCTACTGTAGTCTTATGTATTTTAACAGTATTAAATAGTTATGTGCTAGTTAACTATTTTTTCTGCAAATTACATTCATTGACAGAATCATAAATGGAACAATAATTTGATCCAATGTACGTTCGACCTAAATTGAAATTGATATCTAATTTATACATACCTAAGTTTTGAGTGTGTATGTTGATGAAAAAGGGCTGTTTATTTTGAAAAACAAGCATGAAAACTGAGTGTAAATGCCCTATTATTTGTGACTCTCAATATCAGAACTTCTATTTAAAAGCAAATCAAATGCAGTGAAAAAATATTTAAAACCGAGGTTTACTCTTTAACATTTATTGCTGCTCAGCATGTCTTATAAAAAGCTTTGTAGGCTGCTCATTGTCAGTCTTAGATACGTTGCATAAATATTTAGCTGTAGATAAGACTGTGGTTCCTGAAATCCAACATGTGTCTGGGTTACGTTAGCAATATGTTGTTTGCTTTATTTTTAAATATAAACTGGAAAGTGAGAGACACTTTTGAAAATTTAAGCACAGAAAGAACATTTTAATTTTTAAATCTATTGATTATGTTTTTTGAAGAGAGGCCTTGGTCTTGGCCTTAGTTGCAGTTCCAGCAACTTTCATATACGCTGTTTTATTTGCACTGAGTTATTTGCATTGGGTTTTTTATTCTTGTAGAATCTGTTATAACTAGTATCTTGTCTAAAACTGGTCTGATTTTGAATATGTATTCAGAAAACTGATGTTGGAGAAATTGTAGATGTGTCAGTTGGTGGAGGTGGATATATGGTTAGTGCAGCCTTAACCAAGAAGTGGTTAAGATATTTGTCTTGCAGAGTCCTTTTACGTTATCACAAGTTCCAGACCTGAGACTCAAAGAAACTCCACAGAGGACAGTTATTGAAACCTCCTGCCCCTGGGTAAAGTTTCTACTTAACCTCATCAGTTAGTTGTTGACTGATGCATAAAAGCTTGTGTTCCCTTGGAGTCTGATCTAACCGTGCGTATATTCCAGTCTGTTGGGATAGCTGGAAATGAATGATGTAATCAGCATTTGAACGTGTAAGAGAAACCATAGTTTTCTTCCCTACCTCCCCTTATACCCCCTCAAAATATGGAAGCAGGTCCACAGTATCTTTTGGATAGGGCTCTGAGCAAGCTAATTTAGTTGAAGATGTCCCTGCTCCTTGCAGGGGGCTTGGACTAGATGACCTTTAAAGGTCACTTCTAACCCAAACTATTCTATGAAAAGGATTGTTATGGAACCATTTTCTCCAAATTGAGTGGTCGTCATCTGAGTCCTAATGGCTAGAAGGCTGTGTGGGGTGGGAAATCTATAACTTTGGGCAAGAAGGAGTGGCAAAGTGATAATCTGTGAATCTTATAACATGCACAGAATGTTTCTCTTCTCCCTTCTATGGAGACTTCTCTACAGGATAAGCACACTTGTCTTTCTCTTCTGCTGCATTCTTATCTGGGTAGCTCTTGTGAGTACCACAGCTTTAGATACACATGGAATCTGAGACATTATTTGCTGTAATCTTTAAAATTCTACAACTGTTAATGCTTCTGTAACAACTGAGTGAACCGTGGTCACCAGTCTAAGCCACAGGTCCCAGGTGTTTCAAGGGAAGACTGAGCCCGCAGAATATTCGTTACCGGCATATGAGGTTGCAGGCTTGATGTTCTGCCCAAGTATTCAACTCAGTAGCAGCACCTCACCTGTGCTGGGAATGACAAGACAGATGCATTTAGAGAATTAACAGAAAAGGTCAGTTGTTCAATGAACTATTATTTTGACAAGTGCTACACCTATTTTTTTTCAACATCTAGACAAAGGTGGTTAGACAACCCACTGCTTTACATTATCAGTTACTACACAAAGGTGGTGGAGACTCCACCAGTGTTTTCTGTTTCTGCCATATGAAGCTACTGTGGTTTCTGGTGTAATTGTCTTTAAAAGTGAAATTGTTACAAGTGGCCACCATATGGATGTATGGTAGAGATTATGGAGTATAATGTGTGTGTATATTACAATATTGGTTTACACGTGGTTAGCCAACAACATGTTTCTTAATAAACAAAATACGCTGAGACTTAGGAAGGGAAATATTATTCTTTATATGTTTTGGTTCCTAGACTTGTATGTTGGGCATTTCAATGTCAGGAATTTAAATCTTTTGCTCATTTCACCTGGCATGGCTGATTGGTGGTCATACTTCTGCAGAAAATTATTTGTATCTGTCTTCCTTTGGGAACTTTACTTTTATTCTTTACCAGATGCCAAATAAACTTTTCTTCTATATTCCAATATGAATGGTTTCTGATATTGCTGTTTTCCTCATGCAACCCTCTCAGTAATAGTAACTTTTAACTGTGTGTGCCTTGAGACAAAATGAGTAGATGATGATTGAGAAATAAACTGAAGGAAAGTGATACCAGTTCTCTGCCCATTACTTTCATGCCTTGGTGAAGGCTGTACCTTTTTTGAGGAAAGGAGAACACTGAATTAAACGTACTCAACATCTGTTTCTCAAGAGACACTTGAGCAGTGTGGAAGTAGTGCTTTTCCTCTGTGGTACTAGCAGGGTCTAATCCCGTGACCGTGTCTCTGTCAGTAGCAATTATCCAGCTTTTGGTTTACCCATTCCAGGGACTTAAAGGAACAGGAGAATGGGTCTTTGAACTGACAGGCTAACTAGCTTTACAACATTGAAGAGCAGAATTAATTCAACAATTTTGGAATCTCTCCCTCTGTTCTGTTTTGTTATGTCTTCTTTTCCAGAGACTATGTCTTCTCTCTCTTTCTCTCTGTCCCTCCCACACTCTCCACACTCCCCTTTTCCATTCCCCTATCTTCCCCTGCCCCCCACTGTCCAGTTTTAGATTAATTGCTTGGATGAAAAAATCATTAGAAGTACATTTGAACTGAATATTTTTTTTTCCAGTTACAGTTAGCGTAGATACATTCCTCAGCTTGAGAGGTTTGCAGCTAGAACAGTTGTTTTTTTTTTTTTTTTTTTTTAATTCAGATGTAACTGAAAGGGTTAACATGAACTGATAACAATACCATTATTGAGTTATCAAAAAAAAAAAAAAAGCCTACATAAATAATTCCTACAAAAGAAGTTATTTCCACGTGGTTTGCAACTCCCTCCTATAATTTTTAGTATCTTGCTTTTGTCACTTGTCACATTTCATTTCAAAAGGCATTTCTTTATATCAAGAAGAGCCTGAAAAATATAAATACATGAACATATCCTCGTAATAGTGGTAAAAATTTTTTTTTCAAAATTTAACAGTCTAATTTTTGTCATCTGGGGGTTTTTGAGGAATTTTTTTTTTTTTTTTTTTTGGAAAAAAAAATGTCGAAACCAGAGAAACCAAAACCAAAAGACAAATAACTTGAAAAACTTGTTAAAAGATTTTGAGTATTCAATGGCTGCTTCTCTAAAGACATCAATTGAATCTGGAGATAAAACACATCTGAGATCTCAGTTTAGGACTGTGATGCTCATGGGTGATACCATCATAACCAAAGAAACATAGATTTCCTTTTGTCGGCTCTCTAGGTGAAGGCAATGATATTTTCTTGCAAAGAGGAATATTCTACAATAAGATAGAAGAAGTAATAAATAATCCAACCAAACTAATAATTACAATGGCCTCAGTTGTAGGTGCATGATAAACAGAATCTCAGAAAAGGAGTGCAAATTTTTAACAGTGGTTGCATTCATTGGTGAGGAGACTTTATGAAGATCTAGGATAGTTGAGGCTTATAAAACCCTGAATTTGCTGCAGTAAGATATTGTTTAGATAGATGTGATAGAGTAGGAAAGATGTCTTGATTTGCATCTTGGGAGCTGCGATCACTAGCATAGTGGTTAGTTTCATTATGGTACTCTTCTAGCCATGTTGCCATGAAGACTACTGAATACTTCTGTTGGAAAGCTTGACTTGGTTGCTAGAATTTAACTTCTGATTGCTGTCAAAGTTGTCTAATAGGAAACAACTGATGTGAAAAGTGAAAGGTTATCCTATCACCTTGGTTGTCACATAGCTTTTGTATCTCCTGCAAATAACGTCTTCCAGGACCATTTTGTTATGCTGAATCATTTGTTCATTGCTATCACAGAGTTTTACATTCTGGTTTTCCAGCACTGTGTCAGCAGAATACTGGCAGGGTCTGTGCCTCTGTAGCTTGTGAGGTTCATTATGCATAACTAAACCCAAAGAAACTATTCTTACAGTGTTGTCTTCTGCATACATTAAAGAAAAGAAGAACCGCCCACAGTACTCGAAGAGCAGGTTCGAGATCATTTAAGGAACTTGAAGGTGCACAAGTCCATGGGGCCTGATGAGATCCATCCGCGTGTCCTGAGGGAACTGGCGGATGAAGTTGCCAAGCCACTGGCCATCATATTTGAGAAATCGTGGCGGTCTGGTGAGGTCCCCGATGACTGGAAGAGAGGAAACATAACCCCCATTTTTAAAAAGGGGAGTAAGGAAGACCCGGGCAACTACAGGCCGGTCAGCCTCACCTCCGTGCCTGGCAAGGTCATGGAGCAGATTCTCCTGGAAACCATGCTAAGGCACATGGTGAGCAAGGAGGTGGTTGGTGACAGCCAACATAGCTTCACCAAGGGCAGATCGTGCCTGACCAATTTGGTGGCCTTTTATGACGGGGTAACAGCATCGGTGGACAAGGGACGGGCAACGGATATCATCTACCTGGACTTGTGCAAGGCATTTGACACTGTCCCGCATGACATCCTTCTCTCTAAACTAGAGAGGCATGGGTTCGATGGATGGACCACTCGGTGGATAAGGAGTTGGCTGGATGGCCGCACTCAGAGAGTGGTGGTCAACGGCTCAATGTCCAAGTGGAGACCGGTCACCAGTGGCGTCCCTCAGGGGTCCGTGTTGGGCCCGGCCCTGTTCGACATCTTTGTCGGCGACATGGACAGTGGGATAGAGTGCACCCTCAGCAAGTTCGCCAATGACACCAAGCTGTGTGGTGCCGTCGACTCGCTGGAAGGGAGGGATGCCATCCAGAGGGACCTTGACAGGCTGGAGAGGTGGGCCCGTGCCAGCCTCATGAAGTTCAACCAGGCTAAGTGCAAGGTCCTGCATCTGGGTCGTGGCAATCCCAAGCACAAATACAGGCTGGGCGGGGATTGGATCGAGAGCAGCCCTGAGGAGAAAGACCTGGGAGTGTTGGTAGACGAGAGGTTCAACATGAGTGGGCAATGCGCCCTTGCGGCCCAGAAGGCCAACCGCATCCTGGGCTGCATCAAGAGGAGCGTGGCCAGCAGGTCGAGGGAGGTGATTCTGCCCCTCTACTCTGCCCTGGTGAGACTCCACCTGGAGTACTGCGTCCAGTTCTGGAGTCCCCAACACAAGAAGGACATGGACCAGTTGGAAAGGGTCCAGAGGAGGGCCACAAAGATGTTCAGAGGGCTGGAGCACCTCTCCTATGAGGACAGGCTGAGAGAGTTGGGGCTGTTCAGCCTGGAGAAGAGGAGGCTCCGGGGAGACCTGATAGCGGTCTTCCAATACCTCAAGGGGGCCTACAGGAAAGATGGGGAGAAGCTGTTCAGTAGGGCCTGTTGTGATAGAACAAGGGGTAATGGGTTTAAATTAGAAGGGGGTAGGTTTAGATTAGATATGAGAAAAAAATTTTTTACAATGAGAGTTGTAGAGCACTGGAACAGGTTGCCCAGAGAGGTGGTGGATGCCCCATCCCTGGAATCGTTCAAGGCCGGGCTGGATGGGGCTCTGAGCAACCTGATCTAGTCAGGGATGTCCCTGCTCCTTGCAGGGGGGTTGGACTAGATGACCGTTGAAGGTCCCTTCCAACTCTAACTATTCTATGATTCTATGATTCTATGAAAAACAAAGACTGGGAAAGACCACCTTCCCTATGGTGGAGGCGTGCTGGTAACTCAAACTTTAGATGCAGCTGTGTTGTGAATTTCAATATGAACAATATTTTGAATCTCTTAAAGATAGATACTGGCCTGGGAATTCAGTAAGAACTCGATATTCCTGCTTCTGATCATGCTTGAAGATCAGGTTATTCAGCAGTGAAAAATTTTGTTTTAATAATTAGTTGAAATGTTTTTAATCACACTTCTGGCCTTCAGTTCCAGCCTCGGGGCTTTATTGTCTTACTCTTCACTCTTCAAAATCTTTTTAAGAAAGCAACTTTCCTGATATCACAACAAAAATAGAAGCCATTTTTTAAAGAAACCCTTTAAGTCATGACCTTTAAGTCATGGAGTATTAACATGGATAGTCATTTATGCACTAGTGCAGCCAAAGACACACAGCCCCTAATTGACTGGTGTAATGATGCTCAGCCAACAATGTTACACAGTCAACAGGCAATTTTATTTAATTACAACATGGTACTTGCAAACTATAAAAAAACCAAAACAAACCACTGTTTTTGTGTGGGAACTGTAACTGGAAAACATTTCCATAATGAAAACTAAAGGAAAACACTCTAATCACAAATAATGGAGTGTAGGTTTCACCTGCTAGTTTGTCAATGTAACACATCCTTTGTGAGTATTTATAAATCATTCTAGGTGTTGATTTTATAACCTTTGACTACAGAATCATCCTGTGTTGAATGTAATAAGTATTAAATTCCTTCTGTCCCTTTCCTGTTATGAATTTAATGGATAAGGTAGTAAATTAGGCCAGTTTGTACCATTGTGTATCAAAATTGTTTAATGAATTATTTGAGTTAGTGAAATCAAATTACTCTGTTCTTATATCTATAATTATATTTTTTGTTTATCGTCAATTCATAACAGAGTTTTCAATGTGAAATGTAATGGGTTATCTATTAGAAGTACAAAAACATAATCAAACATCCTTTATCAATCTGGACCTTACGGACAGGGGAAGTCCACAGCAAGGATGTTGTTGAGGTTATTGCCTCTGACTGTTTTTTATAATGACAAGTTGCAGTGTTTCTACTTCAGTTCTTTGCCAAGGTTTGTGAATTTTGTTAAGCTTTTTTCTTGTTCTTTTTGGTGCTCTTTTGGGGGGTTGTTGTTTTGGTTTAGGTTTAATACCCTGCTTAATTAAAGCTTCTTCTCCCTAGCACTTGGGAGGGAACTTTTCTGTAAAAGTATTGACAGCTGAGCTTGGATTTTTTTTAAACTAAGACAGTAAAAAATTTGAAAATAAAAACATATGTTTGGTTTTTTAAAGAAAAGAAAAACAAACCCCCAAACTTGATATTATGCTGTATATTTAATGAAATATTAACCCCCAAGGCTATAGTGCTTGCTTCAGCACTGTTAAATTTTATCATGTTATTCTTTTGCTGTGAATGTGAGTACGCTAAATTCCATATAAAATTTCAGAGACGGCAAAAAAACTTACAAAACAGAAACAAGTATATTTTATGAAAATCATATTTCCACAGGAAATAATTCAATCTCTTTTTTATTGGTTTTTTTTTTCATAGCTCCCACAGGCACTGGTCTGTAGTGTAAACATCCAGCTTGTAAATATATAGGCTATTTTTAGCTGGTTTTGTATTTACTAGGAATGAAGGTTTGAAACAGTGAAATAGTATCCTTATATTTTCTCATAACTTAAAATTATTTCCTCTTCAATGTACTTTTATCCTTTCCTATCCTTTAAATATTCTTTTAAGTTAGCTTGGTTAGAATGGTTAAAATTGAGGATTCGTGCAGGAGTGTTCTGTAACTTTACTTTTAAAATCAAAGCCTTTGACCTATGACATAGTAATCATCGTGGAACATCCTAGCCTGTCATCCAGTAGGTAGTGCTGAAAAATATCAAGAAGGATAAGGTCCAGAAGCAGGACAGTATTAGGAGCTGTGACGCCAAGGCTGATGTTGCATTCAGTGAGAACATACAGTGAAAGCAAAGAAGCCAGTAGTGTGCACATTCCAGGAGCATAGCTGTCTAGGAGCAAATACCTGGCCTAAGTTCTTGTGTTACTTTCCAGCGTAGACAAGATTCAAATCGCATGTTAAAAAATTACTTCCAAGCCTAGGTTTTATTGAAAGTTAGAGTCTTTCAAGTGTCCAAATATGTCTGTTAGAACCAGGAGTACACCAACCTAATTTACTTGGAGGGTTTTGAAAATGTTTTGTTGAATTTGCTGAGTACAGTATTATACGTCTGCATTTATTTTAACTCCATCATCGTAGTCCTTATTTGCAGTATTTCACAGTGTTAATATTATTAACTTACTTTGTTTTACTGTTAATGTACTGTTATGAAATCACAAAGAAGGCAAAATACTTACAGAGTAGAACTAAACATATTTTATGGAAAGTACAATCTCAGAGCAAGTAATTTAAATAATGTAAATAAATTAGTTTTATTGTTGTGTCTTGGTTTTTGTTTTTCCATAACACTTCTCTTAGTAGTGTGATAGTTTATATTCATTCATTATATACCTCTTGGCTGTGCATATCAAGGGGGTATTTTTGACTTTTGCATGATACCAGTGCTGTACTATGTAACTTAACTTCTTTTAATCTACGAAATTGCACATACTAAAATGTCTTAGGTGTTGAAATTAAGTATTAAGTTTGTGCGGTATTAGAAATAGCTTCGTTTATTTTTTTTCCTGCTTGTGTGCTTTGTATTATACATCCAATTTGTGATTATACAGCTACATTTTTCTTGTCTTGCTAGGTCTAAGCATGATGCACTTGGGGATAGGGAGTAAATAGAATAGATTACTACAGAACCAAGGAGACTGTCATCTTGTATTTCAGATATTAACCTGAGAGAAAAGGTTTATACTCTGTGCTCTACTATTCGATTTGCTAATATTACTGTCATGTGAAGAGTACTTGTACAAAGTACATTTCTAATGGCTGAGGGTTTTTAAAAAAATATATTTTATTTTACTTTGTAGCCTCTTATAGAATGTCTCTTTATGTGCATTCTGTCTTTATGTGTGTTATCTAGATGGACGGATACAGGTAAAATTAATGAACACAACTGTAAACAGTCATAATTCACTTTGATGACAGTTTTAGCAGGGTATAATTCAAGTTATTTTTCCACCTCAAGCAATTTTTCAAAACTGAGGGCTAATGTTTTCTCTGAAAACAAAGTCTTCAATAACCATCACAAGATCTTGGAGAAAATCACATGCGATATTGCTGGAGGGCAGGAATGAAATTCAAACATGACACCAATGTATGACATGTAACAGAACTGCAAAGTAAATAAAAGAATCAAAACAAGCTCTTTGTCTTGGGAATAATTATTAAATAATTTTGGATAGCATGCGAAAGGTGTGTGATTGTTAATGTGCTGAACAAACATGAAGCAGAATACTTCAGCAGTAACTAAGAGAGCTTGTGAGCTAAACAGGCATATGATGAAATAAGAATTAAATTCAGGCTTCACACTGAGGAATTTTTCAGCTTAAGTATGTATTTCCAAGTGTATTGGAGAGCCAGCATCATGCTTAATGCACAGTAAATGTTCTTAGATTTCTTAGTGAAAAAGATTATATGTGTGCAAAGTTTTATTTTGGTTTATTATTTATTCAGATAATGGTGACTCCTTTAACACTCTTACCTTGCTCTGGTCCTGTACACAGTATTTCATTTCTATTAGTACATAGTTTAATGCAAATAACTGTCTTATTATCATGATATTGATGATTCTGCTGTGATATCAGAAGCGCTTCAGTCTTGAGAGTAAGGAATGACCTAACCAAACTAATACAAAATGTATGCTAGTGTGCTTGGTAGGAATATTGGACAAAGTATGCCTAACTGACAAAAAATAGTTTTGGAATTATTTTCCCACTTCCAAATCCATTGCTCAGAACTATTGAAATATACTATTTCAGCCTATTATTTTTTTTTCTCTGAGCTTATTTGAGAGCCTGGAGTATATGTAACATTCTAGTATTAAAAAAAAATAGTGATTTTTCTTTTTGGTAATTCTTTATCTGCAGTTTAATTTTGCTAATTCTGAACTCTTCCTTTAATTCTTCGTGTCACTACATTATGAGATGTTCCAGAGCCAAGCCATCTGGCTTCTATAAAAGCCACAGAAAGATCAAGGACATCTCCAACTGTTTTTATTGACCAGAGTGCCTCATGAGCCTTTAATGGGAATCGTGGGGGTGGTCAGAAAGTTTGGTTTACTTAGCTTAAAGTGATCTTATTGATGGACCTCAGAAGTAAAGTCAGCTTTCTACACTGTGTTTCATAAACCTTTTATGACTGCAAGAGTGTAAACAAGGTAAAGGTCTACTGTGTTTCTCACTGAATAAAAAGGATATTCTGAAAATTTGATAGAGATTTCTTTATTTAAAATGTTCTTCACAAGCTCCATATGATATTCATGTTACGGTCACTTTGAATTGAAATGTCCCAGTCTTCAATGACTTTAAATGAAAGAGAAACAAAAAAATCTATCTAGGAGTTGAAATACAACTGGTGGTTTGCTAAGACTTTTTTTCATGTGTTTAGATCTTGTCTCTGCCATGGTAAGTTTAGGTACAAAATGCTTCTTGTGTTTATAAAAGACAAAACTTGTGAAGAAATATTAGCAGTTTGGGGAACTGTGCAGTCACTGGCAGTATTGCTGCATTTGAAATTATTTGCTTACTACAAGTCCATCATAAGCAGCTAAATTAGTTTACTCTATAGTCTACGTTTTACTTTCTGTGTTGTTTAGCAGAGAAGAGTTGAGATATTACTGAATGTTCTTGACAGCATTTTGCAACTGTGTAGAAAGTTTTTATTTGAGAATTGGAAAATGGCTTTTAATATTACAGTGGTAAAGGATAGGAATAGTAAAACTCTTTACCTTTTATGTTTTGCAGGGCTTATTCTCTTGAGTAATTGACTTGTAATAATATCGTTATAATTCAGGGCTCAGTAGAAAGATCACAAATATAAATCTTCAGTTGTTTCATTCATAATATGAGCTCCTTGCTTTCATACTTGTTTGAAATGTCTCTGTGCCCTGTCTGCCCTATGACATCTTGATTCAGCTGATAAATATATAGAGCTTTATGACCCTGACTGTCTAGAAGCCAGGGCATGGCCTAATGTCAGGCGTCTTCAAAGCTTGATTGCAGAATATATACCTCAAATGATTTTAAGACCTGTTAACTATTTTTCACTTGATCCATATATTTCTGTTGTTTGATTTACTTCAGGTGGTTTTGGAAGGATGCTGAGGTTAAAAATAACAATTAATAAAGGTATCATTAGATTACATGAGATACAATACAAGAAGATACAGCCAAATATCTTAGTCCCCTAGAGACCTGAATTTGCAACATTTCTAAGCAAGTGTAAGAACAACTTCAAGCCTGCTGAAATCAGTTAAAACTATTAATTTAACAAAACATGACACATCTTCCAGATGAGATACTGATGTGGGCTGGTGCTGCTGACAATGTGAAGCATGTGTGCACATTTCATTAGTAGCCTCCAAGCATTAACATAAGGCAAGCCTTCACAGGAGGGCGTTAGAAATGCTGAGAAGTTCAAGAAATGTCTTTATTACACCAACAGATTACCTTAACTGTTGTGTTCTCGCCAAAACTTGATCCAGGATTCTCAGGTAGATTTGGCATGAGTTTCCAACTCCAGAATTGTATGTAGAGCAAGTAATGCCAATCTCTTCCAAGTTCTATAAGCTTCAATGCAGTACCTGCCCTGAATAAGAGTAAGATACAAGTAATTTTTTTTTTTTTTCCCTAGAAGTAGTTTTTTTTAGAGATGTTGAGTGAGGAAGTAGAACAATGAGATAGCAGGCAGTTTCACACTGGTGCTCTCATTACCACAGCAACAGAATAAATCGCATAAGGCAAGAGTCAATCAATGTTATTATTAGATAAATTCAGAGCATTTTATTTCTGCAGCATAACCATCTAATCTGCATTACAGACAAATACAGAAATTCAAAATATGAATACACTGATACATGCAGTACATGAATAAAGCATAATAGGAAAATACAACAGATAGAAAAGAGTGGGCAGATTTGCCACCCACCACCCAGAACTATGAATTTGTCTGACATCATCACTGGTTAAAAGAGACAGATCTCTGCTTTGGCTTAATTACACATAATTTGGCTGACAATTGAAATACAAACCTAAACAGTCAGTCAGCTAAAGATACACAAAATTAAGTATTTCACACAGTGTCCAACCCCTTCAATCTTTATTAATAACTTAATTACATTAATTACACCATGGTTTAAAGTATTGCTAGTACAAGAGGGGAAAAATGATAGACTCGCCTAAGTAATGAGCTGCATAGCAATTCCGTTAGAATTAAGACTATTAGCAAAATGCTAAGTAGCAGTAGTTTGTAAATGTATACTCCACAGTTTATAATTCCTGATGTTCCACCCCATAATTCTTTTCTTTAGCAAACTCCAGCAGACATCATTTTGAAGGTTAACCCAAACATGCCAGAAACATTATGAATAGAAGACTATTCTCAGGCTGAGCGAGTATCTGAATAACTTGGTATTTCCACTGCATTTTCACTTCTTCGGGTTTGTTGCTGGGTTGTTTAGAGGGATTTTTAGGCCCTATCTTCAGCAACCATCTGTAGTACTAAAATAACCTGAATTTTCCTTATTCTGTGATGCAACACAACTGTCTTGCATTGAAGTACTGAAGCCTTTATAAATCAACTCGTGTCTAAAGATAGTGTGGTAGATCCATGCAGTGGATCAGTTTTACTGGCTTTTAGCTTCTTGTCTAGGAAATGCTCCCCTTGAATATTATAAATACGTGGGCAGTTCTTCAGAGAAGTTATTTCTATTCTAAACTTTTGGACCAAGCAATTTGACAGTAAACTTTATGAGAGTTAGGAATTATAGGCACTGTTTTATGGTAGTTAGGTACATCTACATTGTACCTTCTTATGCAAGCTGGCTGAGTATAGCCTTATAATAATCATGTTTAACAGATATTTATAAATATAACTTCTTTATTTCACCTATAGTACCATACACATCTGCTAATGTTCAATTGTAAGGGTGTTTGGTTTCTTTGTCATTTAACTAAAGAACTTATTTGAATCCTTGAAATAAAGTTGGAGTACGTTTAAGTAGAAAAAAGTAATTATGGGATGGCACTTGCTTAATGGCCAAGTTACGTTTGGGATATTCGGTTAAGCGTCTTTTCTAGTCAAATTAGAATTTGCATCTTAAGTCAGATTTCTCACTTTAAAATGTCTTTAAAAGGTTCTTTCTTTGAGACATTACCTTTGGAAGGAAAGCTGATATTCTTTTCAAATTATTCTTCTACAGTGAATTATTCTGATGACTGCAAATACACATTCCTATAGGAATATTCCTGTAAATTTTGTATATTATTTCAAGATGTAAAATTATTGAAATTATTTATATTGTCTCCAGAATAAGGTTAGCCCTTGTTAAAATTTAGAACTAAGCATTATTCATAGGGGTTATGTTGCTATACCTCTTGACTGGAACTGACAGGGACAATTTGAGAGATCCTGCTAACTGTAACATTTTAAAATGTAGAGATACAGCAAAGTGGAAAGATATTTAAAGCATTCATATTTGGGCTTGCTTGAGTAGTCATTCAAAGTTAAGAAGTCAGTTGCATTTGCAGTTTGTCAAGGATTTTGGTGCTTTGTCGTTTCCATGCTACTTCACTGAGTGTGTCAGTGTGTCTGCCTGGGAGACATCGACAACTAAATCACTGAAGTGCCTGCCTGAAGTGTTTGACTGTTGTTCTACTTACCATCTAAAGAAGCTGAATAGCTCTATGGTATACACTGCATGACACTACAAAAAGGTGCTTTTCTTATTCTTGCTGTGATAAATTATGGAAGTGTCCATCGTAGTCACTTTATTAACATTCTTTCTTTTACTATAGTCACCTGTCATCTGCCTTTATCATTCACATCAGTGATTTGATGCTTATTCTTTGAAGATTCCCCAGATGTGATATTTTTATATTCTTTAATACTTCTGAACTTTTGAATACCGGGTTAAAAAGCTATCAATAGTGATAGGTATCTACATAGTTGTCTCCATATTGTCACAATGGTGATTCAGCGTACCTTCAAAATTATAATAAATTTTTTTTTTTGTGGTAGAACTGTTAGATTAAAACATGCTATCCAAATTGCATGTTTGGGATGGAAAAAGTCAAAGGCACGCTACATAGACTATTATTTGTCTAGGAGTAATTCAATGGTAATGGCAAGAAATAAAGAAGTGTCCTTTGCTTATCCATACCCCAAGACTGTAGATCTCATTTTCCTACATTTTAATTTAAGTACTACTTTATAAATTTAATTTTGAAACTGAAGAATCCAAAGATTATGACATTAAAAAGAAAAATAAAAAAAAGGAAAAAGGGAAGCCTGATACTTTTAAAATTAACTTTCCTGAAAAGGAAAATGTTTGTTTAGCATAGTTGTGTTTGTAGGAAATGCTACTGCATATCTGAGAATACTGCTGTACGTTCCCATCGGAAATTTTGATCTAGCACAACCATATGAACTAGAAACTGTGCATATGATCCTGAACAATGCATCATTATCTTTGAACATCTTATATTTAATCCTGGTTAATACGAACACGATTTTAATTTTGATTTTGGAATATCTTTTCTTAGCCTTCTGTAGCCTCCATCCTGGAAGTGTATATGGGTGAATACAGTTGAGTGATTTGTTAATTGTTCTGCCTAGTGAATGGTACTGGAATACATACTGTAGACTCTATAGGAGGTACCTTTTCTACTCCTTTTATGATAAATTCGTAAAATTCATTTAAGTTACTTTAGTGTTGTTATTTTTGTAATGCAGTAGAAAGAGCAAAACTCTGAGAAACTTGCATTTTGAGACTGTTCAATTTTAATTGAAAACTGCTATATTTATTTTTTAGTAAATTTGATGCCCAGTTTAGAACTCTAAGCTTAGAGTTCCCAAAGGCAGTTCTTTATGTAGTGGGTTTTTTTTACAGCGTTCTAGTCCTTCTGTGACTATTTTTGTTCCTTTTTATAAAATTGTCTGGATGATTTAATGATATAGGGAAATAAATATGGACTAATAAATATAAAATATCATTGGACATAACTGTTTTTTATTAAAGAATGTTGCATTTCTTGAGTTTTATTTTGCTGCAAAGGCATCTAATTTTGAACTTTGTAAGACATTCAAAATGTAGTTAGGTCATTGTTTGGTGTTGTAATGGATTTGCGAATCTAGAGTAATTACGCCACAGAGTAACAGTCACTGTATAAATTTACATTATTGGTGGCTGTTAAAGAAAAGCAGTAGGAAAATAGTATATTGAGAAAGTATCATGACAGTCTTTGCTTTCTCAGTTTCTTAACTTGCTCCTTCACTGAATCTGTTTGATATTTTTCTCTGACACTGATGAATACTGGAACAGTGAATGTTCAGGTGTGTCCAAGGTTGGATCAGAGCTGTTTGTCCAGCCTTGAAAAAGCACCTGTATTTGAAATGGATTCTGCTATTGTAATAGTTGGTGAATAGGATTTCACTGGGAACTGATCTGTGCTCAGTGAGAAATAGGTCCTTTTGAACACTATTTGTAATGGAGTGGAAAATTACATTTGCTGTTGCAAGAACAGCCCCATTAGTGGCAAAGCAGATTCTCTTGCAGAGAGCTGGAATGCACCTCAGGCAGTGTCAGGGTGACAGTCCAAATAATGGGAGTTTGGAATGAACCGGGAGAAACTAAAATGAAAAAATACTTCTCTTCATACATTGTGGTTCCTTCATAAACTTATTGCTACATAAGGAACAGTTTGATTTAAAACAGCGTAAAACTAAAAAACCCCACATATTTGAACAACTGTTTGTAGCTTTTTTTTTGAGGATGAAGTATACTGTTGTGAAGAGGAAATGCAGGGATTTCGTTCCTAGACCATTATCTAAACCAGTGTGAAGCTACGCATGTAAACAGGAATACTGAAGTGTTTTGTTAGAGGTGTTTTGATTTTGTTTTTAAATAATACTGCGAGTGTTGCCAATTCTCTCTCGCCCATATTGATACTTGAGGAATTGAGTAAAGTATGTTCTGTCCAAGTGCAAGCATCTAAGACATGGTGTAGCCATCCCTAACCTACCCTTTCTAAAACCTTTTCTTCTCATTGAAACTGTTTTCATCTTACTCCACTAATGAATGATTAACTTTTGAGTAGGTATATAAATGGAATGATGTCAGTTGTATTTTAAAGTACTTACAAGTCTCTGACAATGAAGATAAATTGCAGATGCTGGCAGTCCAAAGAGCACAAATAATTTATATTGTCTTGATGCTTTGAAAAAAAAAATATAACTCTTAATGCCTTCTAAATATGTAATATCAAGAACACTGGGGACTGCAATTCACTTAGCTTTTGTAAATGTGTTAGAGGGATAGAAGTCTAGTAGAACTAGACTGCACTCTAGATTGACAGTCAAACTTGAATTTATTTAACATCTGCTGTTTCACTGTTGAAGTTGTACCCTTGCTGACTAAAATTAGCAAAAAGGAAAAAGTATACACCAGAATTTTTTTTTTTTTTGACTGAACTGTAGTATCTGGCAACTTCTGCAAAGTCCAGTACAAATGATTGTGAGGTAGTAATGTAAAGAAATAGTAGTTCTATGCTACAGACCAGAGTTTAGAGAGAATTAAAAGGTCTTAGGTTTTGTTTTCATTCTTCTGTCAGAGTTACCCACTGAGTTTGTAGTCATTAACTTCTCTAGGAACTGATCTAAATGGTAAAATTCAGATCGTCATTTGAATGAAATATTTACTCTCAGAGATTGCTGCAAATAATTAAGCTTGTAAGCCTTGATGATTCACAGAACTCAGGCCATTTAGACTAGAATATCTGTTAGAGTTTTCTTATCCATCCTCTGTTTTGCAACAGAATTTCTCTGTAAAGCATCTTACTGCCATGGCAATTTCTGTTGGCATTTTTCTTATTAGTATTACTGCGTGACTATGCTGTGCTTTGAGGAAAAGCTCATCTTTATTTTTTGGATAAGAAACTTCAATCACTAGAATATTAACAAATTTGTTAGGGCCAGTATGTTTACCTGTGCTTAAGAGAAGTATCCAGAATGCAATTAAGTTGCTGCTTTTAAATACAACTGAAAAAGCAGGTGTCAGACATTGAGGTAAGAATTTCTTTATCAAAAGGGAATATCCACAACTTCACAATGGGTGCCCTTGTACTATAAGGTTTTAGACTAGACTTGTAATTGAAATACTTACAAAATCTTGTTGGCGAGAAACATTTTTTTTTTCCCCAAAATATTTCTTCAAAAACTTAAATTCTTGTCAACTTTTCATTGAAATGATATAACCTGGTTTTATTTTCTCTGATAAGAAGGTGCAAACTGTGTGGAGTGAAATAAATTTGTGTTTCTGGGTGACACCATCTTGGCATTTCTACTCATTCTTCCCTAAATATATTCTTTATCTTAGCTGTCTTGAAATACTTTTAATATAATTAAAAGCACAGAATGAGTGCCAGACTTGTCAATTCCAACAACAAAGTGCTGAAATTTTCAGTGAAACCAAGAGATCCATCTCCCACACATTGTAATGAATAGGTTCATAAAAGGAAAATAGTTTAATTACATTTTAGTTCATGGATTGTTAATAGGCTGGAGTATCTAAATTGAATAATGTGATTCTGGTAATAATTATGTGTAAATGAACTTGTTTAAATGATATTTTACAGCTTCTTTATAAAATTACAGCTAGAGGCAATCCAGTGATAGACAGACAAAGGCCATGCAAAAATTATCATAAACTATTAGCTTGTTTGCAAAGGATTTTATGTTAATCTTTTAGTACTTAAAGCACTCTGCAATTAACATATCACGGGGAGCTGCCTCGCAGCAAAGGCATGCAAATTAAAGTGCTTAGATAAAAAGCCATTCACACACAAAAAAAAAAAAAATCAAAGAAAGGGTGGCATAACACTCAAAGGGTACTGGTTTTATATTTGAGATTAAGGAGGTGTAATGATTGTGTTATCTAACTAGGGCTGTAATTAAAGCTTTTCTCCTGCAGACATGACAATAGATACAGCATTGATTTCGGTGTTTTAATTGTGAAAGTCATTTTATTTCAGGGCAGAAGATATGAATAGCCTAAATCAAAGGGCTAGAAGATTGCTTTGTTGATAGTACTTGTTCAACAGCTGCCTTGTTGCTTAACACACAAACGAGGAGAATGGTGAAAGAGATCCTGGGAGGTGCTCCGTATTGTAATTCTCCTGCTGGTTCCTTTCCTTTCATGAAAAAGGCAAGAATCTGTGTACTGATTGTAAACAAGCAATCTTTTCATACATCACCAATGTTTTTCCTCCCTTAGTTTCTTCTGAACAAAAGAAGTCATAAAAGCCTTGAACTAACTTTTACTACTGCTCTTTCCAAATGACAAAAGTTTTTGTAATAAAACCATCATCTGCTCTTACAGATATCACACTTTTAGCGGGGAACAAAAAGTCTCCATGTGGCTGTAATTCCTGTTATCAGAAATGCCACTGTAACAAAAGGGATGTGCTGTGGGGAATTGGATGTTAGATTTTATTTACATTATGTTTATGGCTGTACAGTCTCCACAATGTTAGAATGGGAAGAGGTGACTTTTTTTTTTTCTCCAGTCACTGTAGTAACAGAGTAGAAAATGAATGATCAAAATAAATACATCTGGCTAGATTCTCAACTGTCATATGCAGCTGTCCTATCTACTCATGCGAGTGAGAAGTTACACGTTCAGAATGGGCAAGGCTCAGGAGCTGAGCTTTGGTATGGAAGGAGTTAACTCAGTGTGACATGTCAGTGTAGCTTATTTCATCCCTGATGTGGAAGAAGCTAACTCAATATATACAAGGATGCAAGAGGAATTGTATAACTTTTCTTTGTATTGGTATACTGGAAATGTCTACGGTCTTTCTATTATAGACAAGATGTGAATAGTAAATGTGTGTGTTTTCTCTTTCCTTAACAGGACCAAAATAGGGATTAAAATGGGGCAGGGTCTCACATAATAAGAACTATCCGAAATTCCCTTGGAGCCTTTCTGAGAGACTCAAATATATAGAAATAAGTCTGACTTTCTGCCAGTAGACCTGCACATTTCCTAATTTGGGTTTAATGTAGGAGAAACCATTCTCTTTTAATTATAAGCAGTAAAGACTGGTGACACTTTGTCTCTGGTACTACACTCCACTGCTGGTCCCCACCCTTATTGCTGATGGAATATTGAGTTAAATTCACTTTTCCCCCATAATTTTCAAAGCCCTCCATGGAACTAGAAATTACTTTTCTCCAACTGTAGTTACAGATTCCCTTGACAGCTACATTTCACAGGAACTACGAAACTGCTAACCTTGAGGATGATGCTTGTGAGACTGACAGATAGAGCTTCCTCAGCAGCTGGCTCAACGATGTGGAGCCTAGCTCTTGAGGAATATAGAATGACCACAAATCTCGCTTCCTTCAAAGTTGTGTAAAATTTGCTCATTCAGCTGGTGTTATCCACAGCCAGAGGAGAAACAGTGATGATTAAAGTAAAAGGTGGAAGAGAATGCAGACAGAAAAAGTTCCTAGGGAAAGGGAAGAGGCAAGATCATCTGACAACTCGTGTAGCAGGGTGGTTATGATCTTTGTTCAAATAAGACATACTGAGGAGCATGACTTGCTTATTTTGGAAGCACTGGAAACAAAAATGTTGTAAAAAGGCTCTGAGATTTCTAGCCTGACTTCTAAGCCAAGGGCTTCAATAGAGTCCGTCTATATGTCATGCCATGGCTAGGTTAGCATAGATTCATGAGCATTTAGGAATTCAGTGTGGTCCCTGTTTATTTGTATTTAAATATGTGTATATAGACTGTTGAAATTCATCTATGGGTGATACTATTAATATAAAATCATTTTGGGTCTTGAGACTGTTGTATCATACAGCCAAACCTGAATGGAAGAATTGCACAGCTATATTTGCATAAGCTTCTTTTTTACTCTCTCCCACCTCCAAATGTTTAATGAAGTAGCTACTTCTTGCCTGAAATATTTAGAAAAAGTCTAAGGAGAATAAAAAAGATCTTGTGGGTGTTTTGCAGCAGATTATAAATTCCAGTGAATTTCCAGTGTGTTTTTTTGAAAGGTAGAGATTTTTGTAGCTGGCTTTATTGAGTCTTACTGAGATTTAATCTTTACTCTTACAAGCTCCCGTATTTGTAGGCTTCTACCCATCTAATTAGAGGACTTTAAGGTACGATTCCCTCTCGTTGGATCTAGCTCTTAATTCAATATGAAAAGTCAGGCCGAAGATTAAGATATGTCTAAGATTGGTTGTGGTAGATTTATCTGTAGCTCTGTGTGGCTTTTTTCACTATTTACTTTTTAAGTGAGGAAGATTATAGGATAATACTGTCTAAGACAGCACACCAGATAGCATAAAAGCATTTCAGAAAACCTCTCCTGCTTAAAGAATTGGTGTAACCTCTTTGCATAGAATGAGATTATTTCTAAAAAGTATTCCTTGATTCAAAAAAAAAAAAAAAGAAAGCAAAGCATTTTAAAAGCTGTTAACTGCATTAAATGTATTTAGCAATGCAGTGAAACCTGTATCAGCAAGATCTTTAAAGCATCTGCAGAGGTCTCTGAATGGGGCTTTGTAGATTTCTTTCTTGTTTATTTTCAAGAAACCACTTTCAATATAACTGCAGCTGGAAATGTTCATGATCTGCATTTTACTCTATAGGAAAAGGTTCTTGGAAGCCAAGTGCCTTAGGCTCTCAAGGACTGTACTGATGACTAGGAACTTGCTAGTAGCTTGAGTATACCAAAGGGCTAGCCAGTATCTTGAGTCTGTGACAAGGCTAGACAACTGAGGAGGGAAAAAAAAAAAAGGTTTACAGTGCTTCTCACTAGGATTATATGTATATGGTAGTTAACAAAGAGATGCACATTTTGAAAGCATTCCAAGAGTAATCTCCTTTTGTGTAAGTGGTAAAGTTCTAGTCAAGTAATATTGTCTGCCTGTAACTTCTGGCCTTGGATTTCTCCCAGTCTTGAATGCTCACTGCATTTAACCTGGAGTCAAAGATCTGATCCTTTATTTCTCATGTAATGCCTTTGTTGCTCTCCCATGGACACAGCTCTACTTTTGGCTTAGTTGTTTCACAGTTAAACCTTCTATGAAAGTGGATTCTCTCCCAATCAAATTTTCTGTGACTTTGTTAGTTTCTTTAACGGAACATACTGAATCCACTCCCAAATGTCTCAGACTTGGTGGTTTTTCAAACATAGCATCAATTCACCCTTAAATTTTCTAATGAAGAATTCTGCTGCTGAAGACACGGTCACTTCACTGAGACTAAATTTGCTTTTGGTGAAGTTTCTTTCTTCCAGATAACTAATGGGAAGAGTACGTATTCAGTGCTTTGGTCAATGGCTGTCTGTTCTTTCGCTTCATGGTTGCTTATTATTGTCATATCATTGTTCTGTATTCTGAAACTCTCATGTTAATATGTAGACTTTGTAACTGTGCACTTAGTAATAATTGTCTTCCAAGTTATTGTAGGGAAAAAAACTAATGGGTGAATAAAATGGCCACTGCCATCTTTAGCAGTTGTTAAAGATGTAGGATAAGACAGTGGAAGATTAGTATAATTCCAGTTCATTCAGTGTTGCAGAAAGAATATGAATTCCTTAGAGGTTATGAAATTCCTGCATCATTGAACATCTCACTTTATGTGGATCAAGTCATAGGCCATATATCTCCCATATCAGGGACAATGGAAGTTCATAATCCATAATGACTTCTGTTTCACTGGGTAACCTGCGGAAATCCGTAGAACTGAACCCTCACGTTAGGACACCTTTATTTTCAGAAAGCTGCAGTGGATTGAAAAAAAAAAAAGGAGGGGAGGGACAGTGATTTTAATTGTGGTATTGAGTCATTACATTCAGGGAAACTACTTTCTTAGTTTTAGGTATCTGCTTAAGTTTCTGACTATCTCACAACTCTGGATCAGATTTTTGCTCATAGAACTGGCCTCAAGTTGACTGCATTTCTGGAATACATCCGATAACCTTCTTTTGCAGGATCCAATCATATGAGTTATCCCTACTGATAATTTCCATTTTAGGACTGAACACTTTTAGCTCCCCATGCATTATAGCATTGTATGGAAGGAATTCTTTGGTGGGACTGAACTCTTATTCACTGGGAATTGTGAGCTTGGAGGACTTCCAGCACTGGATCCTGAATCAGCAGGCCTTTGGTTTTCTGTCCAAGTCTTGCTTTACTTTTCTGAGCTATGCAGAGTGTCAGCTTAGAAGTATGTTTTAAAAAATATTTTCTCTGAATGGCTTGCTAACTACCATGTATTACTATGGGCTATCAATTTATTTTACAAGAAGTTAGAATGTCAAAAATAAAAGCTCATTCAGGGTTACTAATGGACATTTTATGTACTACTGACACGGGGATTTGTTATCTAGCAGCAGAAGCAAGTGCCGACTTCATTAAAGTGGGGGAAAAAAAAAAGCCCACCCGAAGAAAAAAACCCAAAAAATCTTACACCTTGTTTATCTCTTCTACTCTTAATTTTTAATGCTGTTGAGTTTCTTATTAACCTCACCATTTTTATTTTGTGATGTGTATGTTCATACGCCAATGCAACTTTAACAGAATAGTTAATAGATGTGATGATATTTTTTTTTTTTAAGATTAAAAATACGTTATTCCTCCTGTACATTGTGGGGTATGAAATAGTCACAATCTTAGACAAACTGCAATCAAGGCTTGTCATGGATACATAATTTTTGTTGTGTTCTGCAATTTTAAGACCTAGTTTCCTTCATCAAAAATGTTTTGAACAGTCTTCATAGTAGTTTGTTTTTTTTTTTTTTCTGATGTGATTCTCTCTAGGCTTCTACTGCTTGGTATTGTGAAAATTACTGGTCTTTTTGGTACAGGAGATGGAAAGGATTGCAGAAAAGCAACTATAAAATTGCTCCAACAAGTCTGAAATTGAAAGTAGGAGCTAGGACAAATATTAGGAGTGACTGAAGTGATACTGGCTGGGGAAAGAGTTTCTGGAGGACTGACTAGGCATAGCCTTACAGAGTGTTCCGCAGTTTATGAGAACATGCAGTCATGAAGTCAGAGGCATCACAGATGGTAGACTCATCACAAATGTGCATGTGAAAATAGGAATAATCACTCTCTTTCTCTCAAAGCAATATTAAGAATTCTTTATGTATTATGGTCAAAGCACGTGTTTATTCAGTAAAAATCTATTTGGTAACTCAGTTGTCATTAGTCAAGCTAGAAAGTTCCCAAAGAAACTAGTTGTTCATTCAAGAAACTGTTTCCAGGATATACTGACGTATTCTTGAGCACTGGCTACTACAGCTGAAAAATTCTACCAAGGCTGGAACATTTTATGTGTTAGGAAAGAGTAATAATCTGAAAATGAGTACTCATTTCTAAAAATTAAGCTTATTCTTAATGATATATAGATTATGTATCAGGTATCCCATCCAGGAGCAGACAGGTTTTCTTTTGCTTCCTCCATATTTTACTCTTGCAGTCTGTGTTTGTCCTGCCACATTTCTTGCATACTGCTACATTTTTCCAGAAAGAATTGTTGTTTCTTTGTTTCTTTTTTTTTTTTGCAAGTATTTGGTTTTGTTTGGGTTTTATTTGTTTTTTTTTTTGTTGTTATTTTCTTCCCCCCCCCGCCCCTTTACTTGTTGGCTAGGTGTCTGTCCATAAGAAGCACAGAGAATTAATGACAACAAAAAATGGTCTTTATGGTCAAAACTGAGCAAATGCTGGCCCAAGCTGTAGCAGGCAGGTATTTGAGAGGCACCTTTGTTCCAGATCAGCCCTTGGCATTGGATCAGATGATGTGTGCGCGTCTGCTGTGTACCAGTTTTCACACAGAGGTGTTTTTCCTTCATTTGGTCATTTCTGAGTCTTCTGCAGCACTGCAGAAGAATCTCTAATACTGAGACAGAAATATGCAGTTTACCTGCGAAAATGGAGATAATCCCACTCTCTCATGGCAGGTAGTGTGTTTTATAGCAGGTGAATGGAAGTTAGAGCCTTTTAGCTGATCCAGTCTCTGTGGTTTCTATGCCTTGACCAACAGAGGCAGAACCAAGAATTTATGTCATCTTCTAGAGAGCTGTCAGTGTTTCAAGTTTATACATGGCAGCTAGAACAAATGAAAAAATTTGATGTAGACATTTAGTAGGTATGTTATGGGAGAAATGGAGATGTGGAACACTGGATAGGCAGGAGGCAATAGGGTGGAAGTCCTCTAGTTCCAGCCTGGGCCAGAATGTTTGTTCTTTGAGATAGTTTGATGTCCTTGAGCTTGTGGGATTCTTCAGTTGTCATTGCACTCTAAAAGACAAAAATCTGTAAACTGAAACAAAGTAAGAGGCATGGTAATTCAGCTTCTACTTTCAGGTCAGGGTAGGTAAGCAAAGGAAATGTTTTCCCCACTTTTCACAGTCACTCTAGTAATGTCTGTTCATCTGCACCAAGGCAGAAAAAAGGAAAACAACCTGAAATAAGGAAAAATTAATTAAAGAGGGAAAATTGTGAATCTAGCATTGGGCTCAAAAAATAGCTGAATGCTTAGAAAGGAGAAAGCCTACTAAGCAGTTCTAACAAGAGAAACAAACAGTTCTATATGTTAACTTCATCTTGTGTTTAGTCTGAGAGGAACAAAGCAGTCCCTGGAAAAGATAGACAATATCCTCCCCCGCACTTAGCAGCACAAAAGATATGTGGCACCATGATGGTGGGAAACCTGCTCGGCTCATGTAACACTTTCGTTTAAACTGTGCAGAGTAGAAATCTCTGAATACACGGAAATGCTCTTTTGAGTTAAATAGCAAAGCTGCACTGAATCCTTCAGTAGTCATTTATAACAGAAATAGCCTCCAGAGTTGACTGTTTATTTATCAATTGTTAATTGAGTTGATGTTTACTCATGATTGCAAACAGAAGATTAATTTATAGCTGAGTGTTATTACTGTGATAGCGAAGAGATCATTAGAAAGAAGGATTATAATAGGGTTCTCTGCACTTGTGAGGCTAGTAATAAAGATTGACTAATATAATTAGATAAAGCTTTGTAACAAATACTATTAAATTGAATCTGGACTTTGTTTAAATGCACTGGCCTGTTATCTAAAATGTATTAGCAGAGTGTTTGGGTTAAGTAGAACCCCTGCCTACACTGTTTACTGTCTTCTTTGGTGATTAAAATGGCTCTATACTCAGTTAAATTGCAATATTATACTCTATACATTAATATTATTTCTATTGAAAACTCTAAAAAACATTATTATAACAAACAAAAAAAAATTCTTTCCGTTTTAACATGGAATGATTTCCAACTTTAATTTTGATGATAGGTTAACCAAACTTAATTCAAGAAGGTGGTATTAGGCTTCTTCATTTGCTGAGCCTGGTAACTTTTTAACATAATTCTATTTAATGGGAGTCAGAGTAAGACTTTTGTGGGAATCCAATGACAGTCTTATGCAGCACTTGATATTTTGATTTTCACAGAAGCATGGAAGGCAACAACAGAAGCTGAAGTGGGATGGGATAAAGCGTTTCAAAATGTAGGTCTACCTCCATCCCTCTCCTCTTCCCCCTTCTTTTTTTCCTACTTTTTTTTTCCTCCCTTTTTGGAACAGTATATATTATTTCATGAAGCCAATCCAAATTGGCTGAAGCTTTATAAAGATTTATCTGTTATGTTCTGGCATAAGTTTAGTATGGAGAGGCTCTTCTGTGGCCCATTTGTAGTTATGGGTACAGATGTAATATGAATCTAGTGTGAACAAGAATAGGTGAATATTTTAATAATATTTTAATGTAGGATGGGGAGAGATATAGACAGGATTTGCAGCTGTAATGTTAACATAATTCTAGTAGTGGGCATTTCAAATTGAAAATGCAATGGCATCATAGCATATAGTGAAGTAATATTACAGAGACTATGAAACTAGGCATCTTTTTTAGAACCTTAATAGGTTACACTCTAACTACTCTGGTTTCGTGAAAACTGAACACATAATTTCCACTCTGTTGTTAGATTATTTATGGGTAGAGAAACACAGTTCTCACCTTCTATGGCCCGAGTTCTTGAAGACTTAGTGTCTTCCTGAGTTGCTTCAGCTACAGACTGCCAGATTGTGAACCCTCAGGCTATACAAAAATGCTCTCATCCTGATAGGTGCTCAGTCTCAAATGAAGTATCTTGAGATCAGTGCTCTCTAAGCACCTATCGGTATCTGCTTCCAAATGACCACAAAGCATTTCTGTGCTCAGCTGAGACTTGAAACCCTTATAATATTTATAATAGGAAATGAAAAGGTCTTGCCCTGTGATTAGAAAGGGCTCCCACTGGGCTATGCAATTACTGTTGTGCTGTTCAGCTAGCTATGTACTCTGTGCTCAGATACAGGATAATCTCCATAGTTAGCAAAGACAATGGGTCTATGGTCATGTTGCTACCTGGATCCAAAAGTTACTCAAGTATTTTAGTACTGAAAAAAAATCTGTGGGTTATTTTCATTCTGCTTGGTGAAGTGTCTTTTTTTTTTGGAAGAAGAGATTTGGAATAGATTAATTTAGACAAACTACTTGATTGCTAAAAACATATTTAGAAGAAATGTTGAAATCTTGAGGTTCAAAAATAATGATCTGGACAAATGCTTGAGCTACAGGTTCCTTACACGTAATTCTGTCACTGTCAGATGAGTGGGTGGAAATGTGAAAAGTTTAGATGCTCTTCGTAGAAATGACTTGGGAAGGATTAATAATGGCTCAAAATAGTCTCAGAGAAACTCTGGACATGTTCATGGAGAGTTTCCACAGAAAGGGTCTGCTAATTTGAGTCTTGCACAGCAAGTGGAGAGAGCCTTTTGATCTTGGCTGATTTGACTGGACATGGGATGAAGCAAACTTTAATCACAAGTGATTAATAAATAACTCCCAAGATATGATTCGTCTTTCTTAGAGCAAATAATTTAAAAAAAAACTCTGTGGGGAAAATAGAATTTTTTAGTGCTTTGTGTAAATCTGTTGGTAAGTTTTAACGTTATCAGTTTTCACCAGTACTCTATCCCAGGGCTGTCAATTTGACTATGCTGGAAAGTAAGTTGTCATTCTCAAAGAATTCTTGTCACCTGCTTGCCTTCTGAAATAGTGCAAAGGAAAGTATTAAAAAAAAAAAGGGTGGGTTGAGAAATGAAGAGAGAAGCATCCAAGAATGGAGTTGAAGGCAAAATAGAGAAATGTAGAAAAATACCTTCTAAAGCTGAGTTTGAGAAATCTATGTGTTAGAAATACATTTGAAGAAACAAATGCAGGTTGGTAGAGACTATGTCATCCTCTTTAGATTTTGTTCTTTTATGAGAGTAAAACATACTTTTTTTTTTCCTGTGAAAAATGTGTAGTCTGAAGCCCAGTGCACAGAGTGAGTTTTGAATGAGTCTCAAGGAAGCAGAATAGCCGCTTGTAGGCAATTCACAGAAACTCAGAGCTAATGGGGGGAAAAATTTGGTTTCAGATCAAATTTATATGGAAACAGCTCAAGATCATTTCTAAGAAGCAGTAGGAATTGATCAAACCCAGGGATAATTGTACTAAGCACTGTTCCTTGTGAGCTGATGAAGGTTTTGGTTTTCAAAAAAATGTAGTAGTGTTGGTAGAGCACCTTCCATAGAGATTTTAATTGTCATATCATCTTTCAAGCAATAGGTGCTTGTAATCAGAATCCCAGTTGAAATGGATTTTGCATATGAAATTTTTTTTACTCTTAGGAATCCTGTGGAAGGTATAAAGACTCCCTTTTTTTTTCTGCTGTTCATAATATAGAATTGCACCTGTGAAAAATAAGTTGTCGTTGTTATTGCTTTATTCAAGTTTCTGCTCTTCCTTTGGATTTACATCCTTTTTGGTTAGGTTATATACTCTGGAGACATTAAACAAGGGGTAAAAATAAGTAAGCATTCTTTACAGAAGTTTATGAAAACTGGCACGTAGCTGGCATGTGAAAAGCTGTCATGATAATGAAATCTTTGATAGATTTGACAATGGTATGCTTACTTAGATAAATCCACGCAATCCCAAAAGACATCAAACGAGTACTTAAATCCTCTCAAATACAGACCATTTCATTCAGTTGCTGAACATTAAGCGCAGAAGAATTAGGTAGTTTTAGCTAGTGTATATAGAGCAACTACAAGTTGACTTGTTTTGTTTTTCTCTAATCTTCTTCAAAGTTTCCAGGCCAGCCTTTCACTGAAGAATATACAATATTTTAGTTGTTTGATAAGTCTTGCAACAAGAAAAGAAGAAAAGGCAGTGTAGTGCAGCTGGTGTTTTTAAAGTAAGTAGTTGTTTGACAACCATAGAGATATTATAACTGTAATTCATTGAGCAAGGCTCTGTGAGGAAGCAGAAGTCCCTGTTGGAAGTACTCCACAGTTTCCCAGATGTTATCTGTTTTCTTCACATAAGAAGGACTTGAATCGCATCTTAAGCCTTCAAGAATGTATGGTGCACTGGATATAGTGTGTATTTAATTCTAGAATGGAAAATGAAGCCAATGTAAACTCCAGTTCTTGCTGGGCCTTTTCATTGCTCTGACATCAGACACAAAAGGTCATGACTGCTTATGTCCCATTTAAAGCAGCGGTAAAGATTCAGGAAACTAAAAAATGTCAGTGTCTTAATTGAACACTTCCAGAGAAACAGTCTGTTTACAAGTGCAACCTGTAGCTCTGTTTATATTCATATGCCATTTCTTATAGTGATGAGATTTGGAGATGTGTGGAAGAAAGAGTCCCAAAATCAAATGGTATTTGAACAGTCTTCATTCCACTCTTACTGGGGAATGCTTTTTCAAACAAACCATCTTATAAGCCTGTTGTCTGTCTGACAGGAGTGGAACCATGGGATTGTGTTTTACTTCTCTAGGACGGAAATTTGCTCAAAAGAGTGGAACAGGAGTGATCAAAATCTCAAAACTCATTATAGAGTTTGGGTCGAGTATGCATTTTTAGCCCTATTGAGTCTAGTATGCTTTTTTACAAATCAGAAAAGCTAGCTTAGGATCACTCTACAAAAAGTCTACAAAAGAACTGTGGAGTGAAGGATTATCTCAGCTGATGTTTGTTCTTTCTAATACTTTCTGTTTATATTAAACAAAGAAGGTTGTAATTTGTATTATAGTCTCAGAGTGTGTAAGATTGAAACAAGATGTGTTTGAATTGCAGCCTTTTCAATACTTGAAGAGGGTTTGTAAGAAAGATGGGGACACAGTTTTTATTAGGGCCTGTTGTGGTAGGACAAGGGGTAATGGTTTTAAAATAGAAGGAGGCAGATTCAAACTGGACATAAGGAAAAAAGTTTTTACAGTGAGGGTGGTGGAACGCTGGAACAGGTTGCCTGGGGAGGTGGTTGATGTCCCATTCCTGCAGACATTCGAGGCCAGGTTGGATGGGGCTCTGAGCAACCTGATCTGGTTGGAGATGTCCCTGCTTCTTGCAGGGGAGTTTGGGCTACATGGCCTTTAAAGGTTCCTTCCAACCCAAACTATTCTATGATTCTAAATGGGAAAAAGAAAATGATTTACAAGAGAGAAATAACTTCAGAAATTTTTTTCTCACTTAAAATAGAGAAGAAACAGAAACTGGACCAAGCAGAGCTTCTAATTGATTTGGAAAAGACAATCACTACATGCCTATGCATATCGCTAAAGAGAGAGCAGTCTTCATCAAGATGGAATAAGTAAACTATTCAGCCTCCTGAATAGTAGAAAAAGAACCACTTGGATTTAGAAAATTATAGTGAAATGTATCCTGAAAATTATTCACTGGGGTGCTGAACATTATCATCTCTTGTCATGAATTTGTAGTATAAATTTTCATATTAATGTGAGATTTCTTTTTTTTTAAAAAATCACTTGATATGGAATTTTTTCACCAAATGTTTGTTTTACAGTGTATTACATAATTAAGTATTATTGACTTTAGATTTATTAAAAATATGTAATATCTAGAGGAACTGCCATTGTTAACTAACTACCCAAAATGTAATGAAAATTTAGCTCAGGTGATAATTTTTTGCCTGTAGTGGGGGGGGGGGGAAGCAAAAATTTGTTTTTCTAGGAAGACACATATTAAACGCCTTGAAGTTACCTTTAATTAATATGCTTGCATCGGTCTCAAAACCAGATGGTCGTCTTACATTACTGCTAAAAGATGTAAGTAGATATTCCATTATTTCTCTTTCTTTTATTTCTCCTCTTTCTTAACAAAGGACAAGAAAAAGCAAGGAGCACTAAGTTAGAAAAGCCAGGTGCCTTAAAAGTAACTGAAATTAGTAGTATTTCCTAGGATCAAGTTTAGCATTTTGTCACCTTAGGCTGCAGAATTTTAAGACTTGTTTAATATAGAAAGCTGGACAAATCCTTTCGAGTATAGCCTGTGTGACCAAGTCTGCATGGTCAAAGGGCTTGTTCAAGGAATATTATTTTGGTGTTTGTATCAGCTGGTAATATATTAATGTTTTGTTTTTAAAATGCTGGACCAGATTTGTGTGTATTGGTGTCAAACGTAGTCTTACACTTATTTGATGTATTTAATTAATTTGAAAATATTCTCTTTTGTTTGACATTCATTTCTGAATGTCCCAAATGCTAAATAGAAGTGAAAGCAAGGAATTACAAAAGAGTTTGAGTGGATAAGCTATCCACTTTTTCCTCATTTTCAGTGAAATTTGACTGTTCAGCTCCCCTGTGCTCTTTAAAAATTCTAGTCAAAGTGTATGCATAGAGGAAGAAAAAAGCCAGCAATTTCCTGATGAATATAGTGACATTTGGTTTTAGGAGGTCATGTAGTTGGGAAGTCACAGGCCTCTGCCCTGTCTATATAAAATGTGCCTTACTTGATTTCTGAGTGCTTAGCTAGTGATGGATGACTCAGTCCAAGTGTTAGATTTGTGTACTGACAGTCTGTCTCTCTGATATGCTTTGAACTCTGGATGAATTTTTGTATGGCTTTACATGAGTATTCATGAAAACAGGAGCAAGCTATTTCATTGCCAAATCTCAGGTGGCCATCCTGGTGCAACTGCTATAATTTTTGTAGGTGACTTGAGAAATATAGTTATTATCCAGCAGTGGGGAACAATGAATGTGCTAATGGCTAGACTGGCAGGGCTGCACTTGAGGTATTCAGAACAAACACTTTAGTCAGCAGACATAGGTAGGAAAAAATACTTTTGACTGTGAAAAATATCACAAATGCTTGATTAGATTTTCTACAGTACTTCATCAAATAACTACCTAAGGCTTAGTCTTCAGCAGCTTCAAGAAGGTTTACTCAGAGAAGGGTGCACTGGTGTAAAGGGAAAAAGTAGTCTGTTGAATCTTTGAGCATCGTTTCCAAACTCTAACCATTAGCTTTCTCTCTGTAGGGAGTTGTTCTTGATCAATCAAGAGATCAGAGATATTTTCCCTTCATTCTTAATTCCTGCTGTTTGCAGGATGTGGACTTTTGTGGTCTATCTTAAGCAGAGATGTTCAATAGCATGTCTTTATGACAGATTTATTCTTGGGAGAAGGGCTAAACCTACTAAATTTTTAGCTGCTTCTCCAGAAAAACCATGAAATACAAGACCTTGTTCCTTGTTCTATGAAATCACTGGATACTTTATTGAGGGAATAGTACATTGTGGCCAATGTATGACAGCCACAAGTCCATTTCCCAAATGAAAATAATCATGTGATGGTGAATATTTAAGACCTTTGTAGCTCAGAACAAGATCTAATAAATGGTATCTTAATGTTGGCATACACCTGTGTGTTGAATAGACCATGTAAAGGGGAGATGATGGAAAGCACCACAGACACATGACTTCTAGGAAAATAGCCATCAATGCAGAAGCTATCTAAATAATGGAGATTTTGTTGCAATTTAGCCTTGGATTCTCTACAAAGCTCTGTTTTTCTACCTCCAGTCACAGATAAATAGTGAATTAGAAAATTTTTCTTGATGCTCTGAGGTGTGAGGTTGTGGGTGAGGGAGAGACCTCTTACCTTAAAAAAAAAACAACTGAGGTGGAAGTGCAGCAGGCAAGAGTACAAGACACGAGCCAAGGGAATAAATCCCACCATAGCACTGGAAAACTTTGTTGTCAGCTGCACAGATATATGGTCTGATGATTGGTGCAAACATATTAGTTACAATTTCCTGCATATCATGTGATAATGAATCTTTTTTATTTTAAATCCCATCAACTGTGGGTTTAATTAGGCTTTTTAAAAACTAGACAGTTTTGTTCAGATCATAATGGTTACAATCAGAAGAAAATTTTGAGATATATTTTTTAAATGTTATTAAAGAGGAAATAACCCACATCAGCGCTACTTTAATTGTCTGAGATTAACAGATGAAAGAAAAGTGCTTTCTGAGTAGATTACTTTCAAGATAAAATGATTCATTTTATTAATGTTTAACCAGGTTTCACATATGCATTTTCAAATTTTTAAGGCATGTGAACAAGACCTGATACTATTAAACATAAGATTTCTTAAGATTTTAGGCAATGTTGTATGCCATGTGATCCTGTGAAATATCATTTGTGATTTTCAAGTTGACATTACAGTGAAAGTTAAACCAGCATTTGTATATTGCACAGGATAACAGAATCAGAAGTATTTGTAACTGTCCTGAACATGTTATAAAAGCTACTGTAAACTGCATTCATTGATAGAAAGTTGGATTAGTGTTTGGTGAGACAGTGATGGTACTGTGTGTGTTAAGGCTATGTGAAGTTAGATTTTCCCAGGAAGTGTTTTCTATATTGTAATAGCCTCTGGAATTAGATTTAAACATGAAGAGAGTACTGTTTTCTAGTGGGTTTTTTTTTGTGGGTAAACTTCTGTGGAGTTTAATACTAATCTTCTTTAAAATAATTTGGTGAAGAGTATACAGATATTTAATGTCTTTAGCATACATCTTCGATTTCAGCATGTTAGGGTTGTGGAACATGCTTGTCTAGTTTAGACTCTTTGAAGATGCCGTATAGGCTTCTTTCAGATCAAATCACACCTCACAAAAACACTTAATTGAGTCCAAGTTCCTCTTTTGTTGGTCTTCAAAAGCATTAAAAATAGTCACTGAAAATAAGCCATCCTTTTAGGGAAGACACAGTGTGAATTGGATCTCTGTGAAGCTGTTTAGAAAACACGCTTCCTATTTAAGGTTATCTTCACTCATTTCTTTCAGTATCATGTGAACATTTAACAAAAAGCTGACATTCCTATCATAGTACTGTGTGTATTCTTCTCCTGTCCTACGCGACTATTTCCCACATTTGTCAAGGCAAAGGTTGAAGGGGGTATGGACAAGGGAAATAGGTCTCCCATTCATTCCTATCTGTCAGGAGTTCACTTTGTCGTGATAACATTCAAGCAGTATATTTATCTATCCTGCTACTGGAGGTTAAAGCAAGGGTAAAAAAGGAGAAGGGAAGAATCATGTTTTAAAAGTTTACAAATTCTGCTGCAAAGACTGTAAACAGAGAGAGGCTTGCAGTGGAATGTGTAAAATACTGCTGCATTGATAGCGATGGGGCGGCTAGCGGCTACAAATCCGATCGTATAAACAGAGGAACTCTTGCTGCAGATTGGGTCTGTTTTGGCTTAAAGTCTGAGGAACACATTGCTTTCAAAGTGAATTCTTAGGTGTCACTTCCCATAACTTATAGCAGAAGATTACAAAGCTACTGATATAACATATTAGTTTGATGGACAGAATTATACCCCCAACGCTTCCTGCTCTCCCCAATGACGCACACTAACTTAGTGTGCAGTGACAGCTGCCTTGATTTACCACCAGGCTGGGAGGCCAAGTGGGAGAGGGAACATTCACATGAACGCAGGGGCTGATACTGGCCCACAGCCTAGTTTATAAAGCTGCCCTGTAATTCACCACAAATGTGTCACCATTAAAAGGGAAAAAAGGATTGCAGATAATAAATACTCTTTAATTTATTAGCTAACAACAAAGAGATCAGAGCCAGTTGTGATGTGATTGTTTGACATAATATTGTCAAGGAAAAAAAGCTAAGTTGACCAAAGATGTATATTACACATTCAAGCAGATGCATCAACTCTTGGCTTGTCACAAGCAGAGCTAAACAAAACGCCAAACAGAGGAGAGAACTGGCAAACAGCACAGTCATTTATCTCTGAAAGAGACATATTCAAGAGCAAGTGAAATAAGACATAGTTCTTTGGGCTTGGTCAAGGGCCAAGTTCTAACTATTATAAATTAAATGTTTTGTGTATCGTGTTTGGCAACTGCAGCAGCTCTTACCATCTTGGTCATGGTAGGAGAGTATTAGATTTTCCTGTCTGCTTTTGCCAGAATGATGGCTTTTGTTGTGGTGGACAATATTAGAATGTGTCCGTGCATACCAATAGCCACAATGTGTGCTGTAAAAAAGACATATAGATTTTGCAAATACAAATAAGAGCTGTTAGGCTGGATACCCTACAGAATTTGAATTTTACAAATGAAAAGTCATGACTCTCAAAATCTTGCTGTCAGCGAGTTCACAGAATATAGTCAACAATGAAATTATTTCATGTTCGTATGCTTTTAATCTGAGTTTTGAACTTAATGTAGTTTATTTTGAGGAACCTTTGCTTTTTGTTTTATATGAGCATTGTTCATGCCACCACAGTAAGCTTGGTGTCAGCATTTCCATTATAAATTATACTTGAGTGGTTTGGATGTCAGCTGTAAAAATTTTTGCCGTGGTTTGAAAACATGCGCAGAATCAGAGCATGAAGATTACATGTTTATGCAAGCACATGCACACATTTTTTTTTTAAAGAAAAATAATATTTAAAATTAGATTCATTAATGTTATCCCAGAACATGGAAATCGTGTTATACAGTCCCAAATGTGTCTCATGCTGCACGTTATATTCTATTATTGGAAGCAAGTAAATAGCATGTACGGCCCAAGCTCTTGGTTTGTTTTTCAGTGCAAAACTGGAGTGACTTCAGTGAAGTATCTCCAGATGTACTGTAGTCTAACTGAATGGCAAAATATATGAACAGCATAATGTAATCTACATTCTACATGATACTTTTATATACACATTTAATACATGTTAAACATGTAAATCTGCAGCTGAAATATATGTTGATTGAGCCAAAACAATGTTTTACATATTACTAAAACAAAGAGCTGGGAGATCAGGTATTATGGAAAAACATTATTTAGGATAGGGAAAGAGCAGCGTGGAATTGACTTTGTGGCATTGCCCAGGATAATTAATGACAAGCCAGATGGATATATAGCAGGAAGTCTTTTACCATTTGTTAGAGGTAATACATGCAAGTGTTTCGTATTTATGTGAAGACATAGGAAAAAAAACCCCTCTGTTTTGAGTCTGATGGTCTTGCATTCCAACTCTTCATTCCAACTCCAGGAATATGGCTGCAGATAAGGCTATAGTTCATTTTCTGCTTATATGGCAAGTTACTTTTGATTTTATGCTGATTTTCTAATATCATAGTTTTTAATAATCATGTTGATAGTTAATTTCTTATGCTCCCATCTTCTGAATCAAATTGTTGTTAGAATCTCAAGTGCTTTCTAATAAAATGAGGCAGAAATTGAAAATTTCTGGTTCTCATGTGTGCAAAAAATCCCTTAAATATGGACAGATCCCCCCCAAGACTAAATAAATATAGAAAAAGAGAAGGAATCTACATTTCATTAGTATTTCAAATCTAAAGGTAAAAAACCCGTAGAACTATTTCAAAATCATACTTCCTGATTTGCAGGGATTATATTTTTTTAAATGAAGAATTATGCTATTTAGATGCTTTAAGTTTGCTGTTTTATTTCCTTATGAAATGGAATTCCACTTCTTGATATTCATGAAAGAGAAGGGCATAGAAAATATGAAGGTGAAGTATAATATGTGGGAGACTATTCTAGTCTCCTATAGTTTTCAAAAGAAACGTTATAGTCTTAACTCCCACTGAATGTGACATCTAGAAATTCGGGCACAATTCAAATGAATTCAACAAAGAAGGAAAATATGGAGTGTGTAAAGCTCAGTAAAACTCTGCATACTAGTCCATCAGGGTCACATGATTCGTTTCACCATTTTGACAAAGATCATCATTAAGGTACTGGATTTTGCATAAAGAAGATGTATAATTTGTATCTGTCTCTACTAGACAAACTTTTAATTAGATTTTACCAAAATAACTTAATCTCTCTCAAGTGCTTTTTATCCCTTATCTTGCCCTTCCTCTCTCTCTCTCCCCTCCCGTTATTTCCCCCCTTGTCCCCTTTAATCTTCTCCCTCCCTTTCACCTTCTTGCACACCCTTTTTCTTCTTCTCACATGCTTTTTGACTTGCCTGCATACTTTCTCTTGTCCTCACCGTTCTTCTCTCTCTCTCTCTCTCTCTCTCCCTTGCCTTTTCACTCTTTACACATGCTCTATTTCTTGTGCTCGCTTGTGTTTCTTGCTCGTACACATTATCTCTCTTTCTCTCTTCCTCTCTGTATGTTGTTTGGGTAACCATGATTCCTGTATCCTGGTTTCCTGTATGTTTTGAATATGTAAACAATTGAGATGACAGATAGAAATCATTACCAGATCAGATATAAACTTGATTTGAAGTCAGATGTGAAGATCCCAATATTTTGTGTGGTGATGATGTACACAAATGGAAATTTCACAAAACCCAGCTGTCTCTAGGCTATCTTGTTTGCATCTGAGCAGCCATCCTCCCTGCTCCACTCTTCTTATGTTTGTCGAAACTTGAGTTTAAATTCTGATGTGGAGCCTGACTTTGATTTGAGCACTTTTCTTCTAATTCAAGCAATCAAGATCAGACCTGAGGTTTAGATTTTACTTACTCTGTGTTGTGAATATATGATCCATGTTTTGGCTGTGTTATTGAGAGCAGAGATTCATTGGTCTCATTGTTTTTCTTTGGTTTGTTTATATCACAAGCTTTAAAAAAAAAATGAGCCTTTACCTCAAGCTTTGCCAAGACAGATTTTAACATTTAGGTTGTCTTTTCTTTCTTTTCTTCTTTCTTTTTAAAATTCACCCATTGAAAGCCTTAAAAGTTGGAAGGCCAACAAGCTCCTATCTTTGTAGTTTTATTTCTTAGCTATTCATCTCAGACTGTAAATGAAAACTGTATTCCTGCCAAGGCTGGCTTCAAAAGTTTGCCCTATTAAGTTCATTTTATTGTAATTTTTATTCTAAATGAAGTGTTCATTCCAGTTTAACCACAGCTGATGATGACTTGATTGTTTTCTAGTGAAGTAATACTTGACATAGGAAGACCTCAGTTAAAGGAAGAGGGACAAAAGAAACTTGGTTTTGTTTGTTTCATATAGGTGTCTGTGTGGAAGGAATTTGTCATTTGTAGCTGTTTGGTCATGAAGTATCAAAAGGAAAGCAATGTTTATGGGTTGTTATCTTCAAAGCACATCAAAGTGTGTATCAGAGTAGAATACCTGCGCTTCTCTTACAGTAATGAAGTTGGCATGCTATGTCATGTTGGTAAGTACCCCAATGTACCAGGTTATGTAGAGCAAAGTAATTGGTGCTACAGCCCACTGTAGACATTGGGCTAAGAGGTGGAGGATTGTGTTTTATATTCTGTATCTCTATAAGACATGCACAGAGTAATGTCTGCACAGAGAGTGCACCTTATTGAATGGCTGTTTGTAAGAATCTGCAGGACATTTCTTTTCTCTGTATACAGTTTAAACACTTTATTAGAGAACACAAGTAGTTATATCAATTCAGCTGGAATTCTTTAATATATTTTCCAACAAATATACTAATAAACAAATAAATAAATAAATACAGTCTAAACAGAAGCATGATGTTATTAGATGTTGCCCTGGCCTTCTAGGAACATGGTATTTGAAAGCTGTATTGGGTAAATAATTTAGAAGTTTAAGTGTTAAAGGTAAGCAGATTCTAGGGAAAACCAGGGGAGTGAGAAAGCCATCTATGTGCTTTTTAAAATTTGATATTGCATACAATCCTCCTATATTTAGTATTTCGTACAATTAAATAGCTAGTTTCTAACTGCTTCATTTTGGAGTTATGCTGGAGCTAGTGGTGTGAATTCTTGAAGCTTAGCGGTAGCTAAGCAGTAGCTGCATAAGGAAACTTCAAGAATGCCCTATATGCAGTAATTTTTACTGCCTTAGATTTTATGTTATTTTGTTTGTTTTGTTTTATTCCCTAACACTTAAAAGATTTTTCTCATGAGCCCACGTAGACTGTTATGCAATTAAAACAGCAAGAAATTTTGAGCTGTGAACTCCAGCTGCAACTCTTTCTTTTTTTTTTCTGGTAGGACGTCCTGAGAGTTTTCTTTTTTGCATTGTATTTTACTTTATTCTTATTTTCTGTAGATTGTGTATTTAGAAGTTCTCATCTCATTGCCCTTCACCATTCTTTCTGAGGGGTAACTGACAGCCTATCAACAGAAAAGGGAATAAATGCCCTACTCCTAGCTTAACCTTTTGTGCTTATGTCTCTGTGACACTTGTTGACCATTCCAATCCATTAAACAAGCATTAGTCAACTGTGTACTGCCACAGCCACAACTCTCCATCAAATGGAAAGACATTAAGCTTTCACAGCAGGAATCAGACAGCCTTCGAAATGTAAAGGAATCTGTTGTAATTTTTAAACGTTCAAACTGTATTAATTCTAGTGACAGTTATCCCTTAAGTAATTTCAGGCAGTTGCACACTTCTCAACTTTCACAGCTTTCATGTGGAGATCATGATTTTTTTTTTTTCTGATTGAAATATTTCCCCCATCTCTCATATTGTATTCATACTGGGAATGTTTTGAATCTGAAAAAAAATACTTAATAAGTTCACAGGTAATGGATTAAACAACTACTAGTTCCTTTTAATGGCACTTTAACTGTGACTCTTATGATATTCTAATCATCTTGATTTAAATGAATTCACTGGCTGATACTGGGTAACTTTCACAGACCTACCATCTCATAGTTCCAGTGCAAGTTTATTGGATATTTTTTTAGTAAATTCTTGAGGAAAAACAAGTAAGTGAACTAAACAAAAAAATCTTTTTCTCGCTTGCTTGATCTCTTCCATGTCGCTTTCATAGTCTTATTCAAAAGCCGCTAATTTACATAGAGAAATTTTAAGTAGTTGTCTGCTCTGGATTTGGAAGCCTAATCTGAGGAGTGTGTTGTTTTTGTCCCGATCTAACTGTTCTTTTCTGGAGCAGTCGAGGGAGTAAGTGAAAATGAAAATTTAGTGTGGTTAAAGAAAACAAACAAACAGAAAGCATATGCATAACTTCTATGAAATGCATCTGCTGTAGTAATTTTTGTGGGCCAAACTTACAGTGACTTTGACTGCTGACCTCTGAAATCGTAGCCATTATGTATTAACAGTCTTGAATTTACTTCTCCAAAGAGTGTAATCTTTGCTTGCACTATGAATCATCTTTCGCCTTTGCCCTTTTTCCCTCTGGGCTAAATTATCAAGGTGTATTTAATAATTTTTGTTTTTTTCATAGTTTTCATTTTTGACACCGAGTCTGCGTTCATTGCAAGCTATGGCCACAATGACTACGTCCATTTCCAACTACCATAAACCAGCCATAAATCAGGAAAAAGTGCCGTGCTGCTTAAAACTGCTGAAATGAGCTTTTAAGCATTATGCTTACAAGAATGTCAGCCTGTCACAGAGTAAATCAACAAAGTGTCCTTAAACCTTTGTTGCATCAGGGAAATCTCTGACTTCATGACTTGAAGCTGGTTATTAATTTTACTGCCCTATTTCCTCCCATCACAACACACACATGTGATTATTATTTTGTTTGGACACTGCATCATGCCTATTTCTACTTTATTTATGGCTAGTAATTATAGGTTTTACTGCTTACTCCTCTTCAGATTTTGTCTGAAAATATTAAATAAAACTTCTGGTGACTTCTAGGCTCTGAAAGGCCACAGATTTGCATTAATGCTCTAGGAACTATGAGTTTATTTTACAGTATTACTAGATGCTAATTCTATGGATTTTTACAATTCCCATTCCTGCCTCTCATATAATGTTTTATCTGTGCTCTTTGAGGTCAAAGTTCATGTGTTGAAAGCAATCTTCCCTGGAGATTGCCACTTAATGCTGATGCTGAGTAGCAGTGCAACATACACATCAAATCTATTGGTTATATTTGCACTATTTTAATCTGACCTGCTGTTATAGGACTTGTTCATCTCTAAATTACTGTGTCCTATGAAAATTTGCATGAACCCAGTGTATTTCTTATTGTTTGCTATTCACTGTCATTGAAAATCTTTTTTGTTATGTCCAGCTATTGCTAATCATCTCTAAGATGATATCATGTTGAAATTTATCCCCTGACAGAGTCAAAGCTTGTGTTTTCATGCTTTACAATGTTTCAATTTCTGCTAAGCTTGTCTTTAATCTTTGAGTCTATGATCAGTTTTAGGGATATGTTGGCATTCTTGTGATATATATTATTGTCAGTTGATATTGTTCAAGTAATTTAATCTTCAAACATAATTTAATATTAAATTAGATTTTGCACTGAGATTTTTTTCTTCTTCAGTAGGATAAGAAAAGACCCAAAACTATTTCAGAAAATTTGATTATGAACGGTGTTCAGAGAATCTTCAGATTAAGACAATTTAGAAACAAGATGAAGAGCCTAAGGGGGTAGATAGGCAATTATTTTAAAGATCTACTCTATTTAATTTATAAATTAAATAGCAGTTTGCATTTACATTAATAACCAATTCATTCTGTAATCAAAGAGTATATATTTGTATATTATGGAATGTACCTTATATCCTTTGTTAACAGCAACATATCTAAGTTCTGGTTTCATGAGTGAAAGTTTCCATTTATCTTTAAATTTTGTGCTCTTACTACTACTTTAGGAACATATTTTTCTACATGAAGAGAAAGAAACGACCTGAAGGTGGTGATATTCTGAGCTGTAATTATGGAATGTTAGTTTATCTTAAATCTGTTCAAAGTAGCTGCAAAGTATTCTTGCAAGAGGACTGCAAGTCATTCTTGACATTTTTGTCTTTTGGAGCGTCTTCTTTTAACAATCTTTTGCCTGTTTCCTTATATTTGTCAATTGTCTTTGTTCAGGTGGATAGGGTTGTCATACAGGGTGCATAGCAGTGACAAAGTAAATCAAGTGTTAAGTAGGCCATATTTATTTGCATAATCCCTTTGCAAATCCTTCTAGGTGCGTTTTTGTTAATGACTTAGATATAATATTAGGAGAATATGGTAGAAAAAGCATATTAATGGAAGCCTAATATTTCAACTTTTTAATTTGTTCACAGCTGATTTTGTTTTAATTATAGATTTACTATCAAATGTTATATTGATAAACAGGTTTTTAAATCTAGTAACATAAAAAATCGTAGAATTATACCATAGTTTGGATTGAAAGGGACCTTAGAGATCAACTAGTTCCAACTCCACTGCCATTGCCAGGGATGCCTTCCAGTAGCAGACCCAGTTGCTCAAAGCCCTGTCCAACCTGGCCTTGAATGTTTCCAGAGATGGGGCATTCATAGTTTCTCTGGGCAACCTGTTCCAGTGCTTCACCACCCTTACAGTAAAGAATTCCTTTTTTATATGTAATCTAAATCTAGCCTCTGTCAGTTCATAGCCATTACCCCTTGTCCTGTCGCAACAGGCTCTAGTAAAAAGTTTGTTGCCGTCTTTTTTATAAGCCCTCTAAGTATTTAAAGGCTGCAATAAGTCTCTCCAAAACCTCCTCTTCTCCAGGCTGAACAACCTCAACTCTCTCAGCCTGTCTTCATAGAAGACGTTCTCCAGCCCTCTGGTCATCTCCGTGGCACAACTCTGGACTTGCTCCAACAGGTCCATGTCCTTATGCTGGGAGCTCCAGAGCTGGATGCAGTACTCCAGGTGGGGTCTCAAGAGAGCAGAGTAGGGGGAAAATCACTTCCCTTGATGCTGCTGGCTGTGTTTCTTTTGATGCAACCCAGGATGCAGTTGTCTTTCTGGGCTGCAAGCATGTGTTACTCATGTTGAGCTTTCATCAACCAACACCCCCAAGTTTTTCTCCTCAGGGCTGCTCTCAATCCATTCTCTGCCTAGCATTTTTTTGTGCTTGGGATTGTCCCAACCCATGTGCAGGACCTTGCACTTGGCCTAAATGCATATAGGATGGAGCTTTGAGGGATCTAATGTAGTAGAAGGTGTCCCTGCCCAGGGCAGGGGGGTTGAAACTAGAAGATCTTTAAGGTCCCCTGCAACTCAAACCATTCTATGATATCCTCCCTGCCTGCCCTCCCTTTTTTTCTTTTTTTTTTTTTTTTTTTGTTTTTTTTTTTTTAGTTTATATAGTCTGTGACATAGCTCAGAACTATAATGCCAATTTTTGATTTGTGTAATTTGTTTTGTGGGTTTAAATTTATCCACTCAAATGGAGAAAGATGGGATACTGCTTCTTAATTAAGTAAATTTACACTTGGAATGAATTATTCTTATGTATAAAGAAGCAAGTGAAGCATTCTGAAAGATTGCTTATGCTCCTTGAAACAAGCTGTAATTTTACCAAACTGAATAATTAATCAAAACAAGATCGTTCTGCTCACAGTATCTCCAGAAATGGTGTTTTGTATTACAGTTCCTTATCTCAAAATAGTAGTGTTCTTCAGTGGAATACAGTTACCATCTATAAATAAGTATGTGACACTTTCTGTCAACTAATTGTTTTAATTCCTTATAAAGAAGGGTGTTACTTGTGTTACTTCCAGTTAATCTCTGGCATATTTTACTTGAGGCATTAGGACACTAATGAATCTTAAGAGACCTTCAATCAATTGATCCAGTAACAGATCACATCAATAGTTTCCCATTCTGTGTTTTTCTTGTTTTCTGCCAGAACTCTGAGCACCATACTCCTATTCCTAATATCATCACTAAATGGCTGTTACATAGTGTATTATATTATACTCCTACATGGAGGTACTTATCTGACATGAAAGGAGGTTTAGCTTCTAGGTCTCTAGAGCAGACACTGACTTCCCTTCTGTCTGTGTATAACAGTTACCTAGTAAAGGCATGGAAATTTTACTAGTACTTGTAGGTGATCTCACAATCTACATACATAGTGATCATAATTATATGATCTCATCCTATAAGTGCCTTGTTTAATATAATAGCCATGCTCAGAATAGAAAAAGATGTGGTATTCTAATGATTTTATCCAGTTTATTCAGTAAGACTACTGTAGTTTTAATTTCGTTTTAATAACATTGCTAAAACCTGAAAATAAATTAATAGTTTTCCACGTAATATCTAGAACAAATATGTTTTCAGCTCACAAGGAATGAATACTTGCCAAAACCCTATATATGAATAAGGTCATATTTCTTGATTATTCAGCTAGGAAGATACCCAATTATCTGGGCACCTTTTGCTTATTTTTGGGCTACTTGTAAAAGAAGGTTTGCGTGTGTGGGAATTGAACTTTTGCTACATGCAGTTTAAATAAAAATTTCCTGGCAGAATTAATGCCCCTCATTTATCTGGACAAATGAGAAGTGTAAAGAGCAGAGGAGGAGAATGTTTCACAGAGATGGTAAGAAGGGAAATATAATACTTAAAACGTTTGGTTTTTACCTTAGGGACACAGCCTTGTAAGTTTACCTTGTTCTTCAAGAACTTTAGTAGCCTGACTTCTCTGTAGTCATCTTGTAGTTTAGGAATGAGGACTACAAGTCAAAGTTGGGTTGCTTTTGCTATCGTATAGATACAAATTAAATATTAGAATATAGAACTTAATGTTTTTAGTGTTTTGAATTTTGAGTGAACTTACATATGGTATCATTAGAAGTGTAGATTTTCCTCAATTATTTGGTCGTTCAATTTTTTTCTTCTCTACCTTAAAGAGTGATGGGAAAGAATTAGATACTTTTGTGTTCATGTGCTTCTCTTCCTTGAGATTTTCACTTTGTTATGGGAAAAATAGTGTCATTGGTAGGAGATCAGTTAATAAAATTTGAAATTTATATTGTGGTTTGGTAAGCACAATTATTTTTGATGGCTCTCATGACTATAGTGTGAGGGGAGGACGCCATTTTAGAAAAATATTGTTAAGCCAAACTATATACTCATTCTGGCAAGTGGAAGGATCTCACATGTAAATATGATGCAGAATATAAAAATTTCCTTTTTTTTTTCTCTGCTTCCAAAGGAGTGGACACAATAAAGAACACTTTTCTATGATGTATGAAGTCATCTCCAATTTTTTTTTATTGCCTCTAAAGTGGTTAAGTAGCTCAATTTAATTGTGGTAATTATCAGAGGCACAGACTTCTGCATCTTTTCCCCAATCATTTATTTCAAGATTTCATTTAAGGATTTTGCAAATTCTTCCAGAAATCTTGAATGCCCAAAACATTCAGTGGATGCTCAGTGTCTCTTGGGATACTCAGAGCCTACTGAGTAAAATTATATCAAGTTGTAGATGATATGTGAAATAATAACAGACGGTATCCATTGCACAGAAAGTGCACAAGAAGTACTTTAATATTTAACATTATAATGTAGTTTGGATGGAGAATACTGCTTCCCTCACCCCACCCCCCAGTTTATAAGATTTTGCATGTAATTTGTTTTTTTTTTCCTTGACACTAGAGTATTTTGTTGTCCATTTTGTGATTGCTTTGATAAAAGATTTCTTAATTATGCATACTCATTCTTAAGCAAGTCTAAGATACTTTTCTACTTAATCACTCTGAATTAATCAAAGCACTTTTTAATGGAAATTTTGTTTTCAATTTTGGAGAATGTTTTTTATTGGTACTGTCTTGCCAAAATCCTGCAGCTGTTTGCTTGTGTAGTTTACATCTACCTTTTTTGCCCCTTTTTTTCTTCTGTGACCATTTCCCATTTTTTCGTGAAAAGTTCAATTTTCTTCATATAGGAGAGAAGTGTTAGAAAGTCCTTGACAGAGAAGTACTTGATTATTTGATAGTAACTAAAGTAAAAATCACTTTGAATTGTTTTGCATCCCTTTCTAGAAAATGGAGAATATTCACATAATATTAAACAGCTTTCATAATAATTTCAGAAATGCAAGTTCAGAAAGATACTGAAGAGTCTGCTTGGTTTTAAGCATGTTCCAAAGTCTTACTTCCTTCAGACAAACATCTATCTACTTTAGAAATAGGGGCAGACAGTGAAGGATATTTAAGCATTTTATTATTCTTACATTATTCTTTGCTACATGGAAAATACTTTGAAATGTTTTTCTTGTATACTCTCAGAAGATTATTCCAAACACCATGAGCCATCTATCTCCTAGACTTTGTTTGTTTTTGTTTTCTTTTTTTCTCTCTCTCCAGAAAGAAAAAATGTCTTTGAATCAGTCATTAGAAGAGTTCACAACTCATGTCAGACTAGTACAACTCTCAGAAAAAGGTCTAAAATAAACCAAGCTGACTCTTCTTCAAAAGAAAATGAAAACAGCTGTCCTTCAGACTTCCCAACCTCCACACATTGTCTTTCATAAGAACCATTAGATGTCTGGTTAAGGTTAAGAACAGAGCTTTGTAACATTGAAAAAAAAAAAAAAGCATAAAGCCAAAAAAGCAGCCCAACAATCTAGAGAAAGTCATAGTTTTACTTTAGCTTTTAGTTCAAACTTCAAGAAAAAGCTGTATAGTATCGCTTTTTGTCTTGTAAACCTGTGTAAGTGCATATGAATGACACTGTTCCTTTGTGGTTGTGCTGACTGATGTGGAAATTAATTTGGGTCAATTCTGCCATAAAAAATCTCTTAGCCTTTGCAACATTTTGCACCTTGATGTCTTGTTCCTTGGCTGTGATGGGACCTTAACTCCATTAGAACTTTGAGGGAAATTTTCCTTCCTTCTTTTCACAGACTTTCCCCCCCAAAATATTTATCAGTTTGTGATCTGCATGATTTTGCTAGATCCGAAGTTAGAAAAACGAACAAAGAAACTCAGGAAGCAAACCAAATAAAATTACATGAAATTTATCTACATAATTCTCCGTATGCCCATCGCCTTCTTTGGAGCAGGTCCTCTCCTTCAGATTTGTTCCTTGTCACAACTTGTGGCATCTTTAAGGCCTGGCTGGTCTTCTCAGTGATCTGCCAGTCTTTTCCTGTGGCAGATTCTCTGATGGCTGAATTTCCCTCTCTCCTTCATCTCTAACCTGTATTCCAGAAACTTATTCCAGTTATGCCTTCTTGAATGAGCTTAGCAATAGTGGTCACCTCCCCTCCAAATCCAGAGTGGTACGGTAAGGACAAAGAGGCCTTCTTCACTTTTGCCCTGTAACACCTCTGTAATTTCTCCATACTATAAAAAGTGTTTTTCAACTTCCACGATGATGTCACGCTTGAGTGATCAACCTTTTCCAGATGTTTTCTACTGTGATTTCTCATTCTGCCACAGGTACAATTAGTGTAGGTTTTAAAGTCAGAGTTTCCTTGGTATAATTAAGATAACTTTTTCTCCAGTTCTGACCAGCAGTGCTTGCTTCCTGAACTGCTTAGCCATAATTGTTCTTTAAGTTATTCTACAAGGCACACTTATTTACTCAAACTCTTTACAATGAAGAGAATAATGGGGAGGTGGTATTTACAGGTTGGGTTATTTGATTCTTCTTTCTAAGGCATTTTTTTCCCACTTGGAATTGTATGATGCAGAATTTCTGCTTTTTTTTTTTTTTTTTGTGTTGGTCACACCATTAATTATAAACCTTTCAAAGATTTCTGCAGCTGATTCATTATATATTAATGAAAGATATAATATTTATATCTTAATTTTAATGAAGACAGACTAACAGAATTGCATAAATATTAAAAAAAAAAAAAAGAAGTTACATAACCCCCACTGTCAAACCATTTTGTCCATGTTGTTACTTAGGGTCATTGCCTACCTCTGATAAAAGTGAACCATCTATACAGAAGCAAAAGCCGCTCCATATTTTAATTAATACTCTAATTTTTATCTGTTAGAAAAGGTTATTTCATCTCATAGTTAGCTGTGAGTGGGATATATTTGCTTTCACTTCAGGAAGAATGTGTGCATGGGGGAAGAGAGTGAAAGAAGGTTAAAATAAAAATTATGAAGTACTTACAAATGTGTATGTTCTCATGCAGACCAGTTTTATGTCTATAATAACCCAAAGTAAGTAGCTGTATTCATGCCTCTGTCAATCTGCCCACTTTGATTTGTAGGGAGGGCATAGTTTTAAATTTTCTCCTGAACTGCGCTGCTGATAATGTTTTTAACGAATGTGAAGACACCTTGGAAAGAATAACTTCTATTCGTTGTTGGGGGTGAGAAAACATCCAGTTATCTCCACTCACTAATTATGACTGCCTTATATGTTTTTGTGTGTATGTGATAAATATGCATACAAAATGCACTTTTAGAAGCTTGAAAACAAAGTAATTTAAAAAGCAAGACTAATCGACAGTGTTTTACTTACTGTAGTTCTCAGCTTTGATAATGAGCCATTTTTCCCCCAACAACAGTTCTGTATCCTTTTAAGCAATGTTCACATTTAAATACAGTGTTTTAGAGGAAAACTTGCATATTTTTAAGAAGGAAATTTCATATTCCTGTGAAGCTTCTGTAATTGTATGAAGTTTATTTCTGTCCCCAGATGTCAGCAATCAAAATCTACATAAATATATTTTGTGTAAATCTGTTGGCAGCTGCTCTCCAGTCAGGTTCCTCAAGATATTAGCCTGTCTTTGAGTTTATGACAAAGTTAAAAATTATTCATTAAACTGACCTGCAGTATATTCAGTAACTGTAAAATTGCCTTGCAGTTCTATTTGGTTTGTAGATGTGATCACGAGTAAATTTTTAACTTAATTAATTGGCCGTTTCTGTTGACAAGAAATTTATGTGGTAATAATTTGCTCGAAATAGATGCCGACTGTAGGAAATGAGATATCCATCATAGGCTTGTGTTCCACCAGCTGCACAGTGGCTATTATGAAAGTATTTCAGGCTGCGACGACCCCACTGTTTGTGCAGTCAGGATTATATATACCCACGATCCATTGCCTGCCTGAGAGGCGCTCATGGAGGTCTATGATAACAAAGACTTTGTGATTTATGGCTTGCTGTGAAAGCAGAGCTTGATGAGATTAAACAATTTCATAGCACAAGTGTTTCTTAAGACCTGATTTGTAGTTGCAAGCTGATGGTAAATCACATTTATATATCTGAAAGCATGCTCAGCAGAGGAGTGCAATTACAGTTTAAGACAGCTACTTTTTATTTAATTTTTATCCTGGTTTTGTCTCTTTTATATCCCCTTCGTCTGCAAACCATTCACCTTCATAAGTCCTTTCCTGGTTAGAAGGCCAGCAACTGAAGTCACTGATGTTCTTCCTGTCTTGTATGTACTCTTATTAAAAAAAAAGAAGAAAAAGAAAAAAAAATACCTCTGAGTCATTTCAGAGTAGCTTTTACTGGTTCATCTTGGCTGAACTGGGTTACTGGGTTCAGCTACAGTTCTTGTGTTTCCGCCATGTTCAAAATCAAGCACAGTTTCAGGCAATTTCTAGTCACGCAAATACATTTAATTTTTAAATACATTGATTAAAATATGGAAAAGGAAAATAAACCAGTTTTAGTATCTTTGTATTTTATATCTAATAATTTTTAGATTTTTTTTTCTTATACACAGTAGAAAACAAGACTATTGCAAGTAATATCAACCTGCTTTGAGTTTGAATAGATACTGGCATTATCATTGACACCTTTGCTATGCTTCATAAACAGCTCTTGCTAAATATTGCAGCAAAGCTGTTTGCATCAATATTAAACCATGATTTGTGGGGCTGAGTACTTCAAAACCAAAATCAAATGCTTATGATACACTTGGCTTAGATGGATACGTTTATTGTTCTTTTGACACCAGATCAGGTTGGAGTCTAACATGAAATCCCCAATAAAACTGGATGGTTTCAGCTGTTGCTACAAAAATACTTTCATGTCAGTGAATACATTAAAAGGAGAAAAGTGGAATAAGCCATGGAGTGAGTTATCATTCAAACTATTTTTCCATTTGTTCCATAATAGAAGACCTTTTTCTCGATGTGCCAGACATCTCCTATAGGGGTGTGAGCAGCTCCTTGGCTCCCATCTGTCCTCCTCAAAGGCTCTCATCATCTCTAGTCAGCAGGCCAAAGTCAGTTTTATATTGAGAGAGGTGGTGAAGAGAAGTTTTTCATAATGCAGTTTCCGCATTCTGAAATATTTTGTTTATGCACCACATTCTTTGGAATAAATTTCTATGCCACAAATAAAAACCATAATCCTATTAGAGGATCAAATAGAGGGAGAAGACTGAATTTCAGGAGAGTATTATTTTTTAAAATTGCTTTATAATAAGTCAGCACTAAAACCTCATAAGGCACTTGAGAAGTAAATGCATGCTTTTACAGATGTTTAGATGTTAGAAATCCAAACAATGAGAAGTGTAACTCAAATAGGCATCTTGTTTTTATGGTCAGTTTTTCACACCTGTTTCTCATCACAGACCACTTGGAGTTAGCTATTGGAATGATAGAAATTGAGATGTCTTTGCTATAGAATCTAGGAAGTGTTTGTAGGGGGGACTAAGGTTAAAAAAGAAAGTGAGTTAAAAGAATTTTTCATTGCTGTGCCTTATTTTTTTTCCACAAATTTTCAACTGAGTTTGCGAGTTCAAAATTTTAGTCAGATGATAAATTATTCACTAAAAAATGCACAGAAATTGAATGGATGTATTTCAAAGTTAAATTCTCTATTCCATACCGCCCCAGTTGCAGAATAGTAATTGTGAAATAATAGAATGGAAAACCATGTTCATGGAATCTTTACTTTTTTACACTGCAGTGATAAGGTTTTGAAAACATGTGGGGTTTTATCTGAAATTATTTGAAATAAAAAACTCATGTTGCCTTTTGTGGATTTTGGATATACCCCATGATGATTCTTATCCAAAGTTTTAAACCACAATGTAAAAATTTGAGAAAATAAAACCTCATGGCATCACTGTTAGACGAATACCTGTTTTGCATTCTCAGTGACTGAGATCACAAATCCATTTGCCCTAGATGGTGATTAATTTCTTCTAAATAAGACAGGATAGTTGGCAAAATAGGATTTGAAATAAACTTTGCATTTGAGCTATAGAAAAAAAGCAGCTTCATAGAGAAAGAGACGTGCAACTCCCCACCACTGATCTTTTTTATCAGGTCCTAAGTGCCAGATTCTCCCTTCTCTCTTTAATCAATGGGAGAAAAATTGGAGAAGATATTTCCCTTGCTTTTAATGGATGAGGCCACGTATCGAAATACCTTCTAGGATGTTTCGTATTTACCCATGTGATGGACAATCACTAGAGTATAATCAAGATTAGCTCCTGAGGCAAAATGCCTCTTGCAACCAAAGTGAATTACTAGTCATCTTGCTAGTCATCCCTGCCAAGCTCCCCCAGCCACCCAGGATTACTTTTCCTAGAGGAAGCCAGTGTACCAGAATGTGCTATAAGGGTCTGAAGAGCTGATGGAATTGATACTGTGCAAGGTATAGTTAAAGAAAGGAAAAGGAATGCTTAGCTTTGCTGATGCTAGGCAGATGCCTGGATTCCTTCAGGCTGTACAACACGTCTGCAATTGAGGTGATGTCTTTATTACCAGCTCTGACTCTCCTATTTTATTTTATACTTGCAGAAAATACGCCATGAAAAGGCTGCTCAGTACTACACATATTTGTTGCCTGCTGGAAAAAAGTTTAATCTATTTTATCCTCTTAAATTGAGGCTTATCCACTGCCAGTTAGCCTTTTTAAAGGACCTGACATAATAAAAAACACACTCAACATGCATTCAGTCCTGTAGAAGTTGAATCTTGGCAAGAATTTTGTGGCTTAGAACAGCAGAATTTTAATTTTTTTTTCTGATATAGGCATTATTGTTTCCTTGATTAGGTTTCTGACAGATTGTGGTATCAGACAACTATGTTTTTTGAAGAACACTGGTTGGGGCGGGATGTTTGGGGGCTTTTTTATCTATTTTTATTGTTATTATTGTCTGTCAAGAATTGTGAACAAGAGTACCTAATGATTTTCTTTTTGACCTTTTTCTGGTGATTGGTGATTGTACTAATTTGAATCTCTGAATTATTTACTTGTATAGTTTTTAAAGCCACACTTGCAGTGTTAGTCGTAAGGATTAAGACAAATATTACAGGTGAAATGCTCCAAGCAGGTGCAGTGTCACAACTGAAAAAAGAAATTTTTCCGATATGTGATTGGTGACCATTAGTATAAATACAATTTGCAGAATGGACTGTAATATTATGGCTCCAATATAATTTTGAGTTTCAAAATATATTTCATTTGGCAAATCTTATCACTTTCTTGTGCCTCAATTGCTTTGACTATAAGACTTAAAAAAATTCTTATTTGTGAAAAATTCTTTCTGGATTTCTGAGCCTCTCCACTTGTTAGAAACTCTTTCTTTCTTTTTTTTTTTTCTTTTATTCTTTTTTCTTTTTTTTTTTTCTTCCTGTCTTCACTTTTCTTTTTTATTTCTTTTTTCTTTGTTTCTTTTTTTTTGTTTTATTTCTTTTTCTTTTTCCTTCTTTTCTTCTTTCTTCTCCACTCTTACCTTCTGTCTATGTATAAATTAATTGTTAGATATGATTCATGTTATTTTTCTTTTGAATGGGTTTTAAACAAAACAATGTGTTCAGGTAGACTTTTAGCTGTAGAGTCAAAGTTTTCTTCTCTGAAGTGAATAGGAGCTTAGTGTATCATAGCAAAAAAAAAAAAATAGTAAAAAAATGACAGAACCTTGTAAGAAATGAGACTCCAGAAACACCTGAAGCCCAGATGGCAAAAGCGGGTGTTTGCCAAAAACTGTGTAGATTTCCGGTTTTTTGAAGTCAATCTCATCCTAACATCCCTTGAGAGCAAGCTAATGCATTTCACCAGACATGCTAGAATGGATCAGTTCTCATCCTCAAACAGAACAGAAAGTAACTCCATTCTTACCTGTCTCTGATATAAATAAAAATAGTCTTTTGTTGTATAGCTAGAAAACTGGGATGTATTTTTGCTGAAAAGGATGTTGTCTGGCTAGATTTCATAATTTTAACTCATTATTTACTAATATATTTTTTGAATCATAAAACAGTAATGTTTACGGCGTGCTGACACTTTGGTCTTGACTGATTTATTACTGTAGAGTTACTCATGAGTTATAAACCTTGGTGACAGGATTTGACATAGTTTGTATTTAGCTAATCTTGAACATTAAAAACACTGAGGAATGAAATCTGCTTCTGTTGGAGTCAGTGGCAAAACTTGCAGCATTTCACTCCTAAAACTAAACAAAAAGAAGAAAAACCTGGAAGTTAGGAAAAGCTGTAACTGGAAATAGGGCAAATCAGAGAGATGAGTGGCTTGCTTTTTGTACCCCTGAAGACTTTCACCCTATTAGGAAATATGTTTGCATGCTGTGTGTGTAGATCGTGTATATACACATGGTGACAAGCAGTCCTGTACAGAAGAACTGAGAATTCAAAAGACAAGGCTGACAAATGCTGCAATGGGGAACAGTCGTGCAGAGAGCTGAAGCAGTGAGTGCGAGGTTAGTGGGAATGCCAGGAGCTGAGTGTTAGACTCGTGGTTCTACATCCAGTCACCAGTGGGTCTACTGCTACACAACACACAGTGCCGTGTCGTGCCTTTCCTGTCGTTTCTTAAAAAAAACACTGGTTTACCTTGTTGGGTGCTCTGAGATTATGCTGCTACTGAAAGGAATTGTCCTCTTCTCTACTCATGTTTTTGACTGATGACTGTATAGTGGGTCAGTATAGTTTGTTGACCTGATGGAAAATTAACCTTCTTATTTATGTATTATCTTTCTTTGGAAACTTTCAGATGGGTCAGAGAGGTCGTCCAACATGCTGTGTGCAAGTGACAGCTCATGGGAGAGAATGGAAGTGTGTTTCAGGCATGACTGGGAAGGCAGGAAAGCCTTTTTTTCTTGGTGGCAATGTGTCTTAACTGGCTTAATCCAATTGTGAAATTGTACTTTCTTAGCACAGGGCATTATTGTGCATCTCTAGCATGACAGTGACTGTCTGGTGCAAACTTTTAGCTCATAGTAAATGCAACATAATTTCATTTAGATCGGCTGTCTTCTAATCTAGATATTAAGTTGACTCAAATTTCTTTAGACTGTCTGTGAGTTAATAGCTTGCCCACTTATAGTTATGGGAATATTGGTGATGCTGCCTAATTTTTAACTCAAATTTGATCATGTGCCAAAGCCAAAGGGGAGAAGTGAATATAAATATATTTTAATGATAAAATTCAAATCTTGTTTGACAATGTAGATAAAGAAAAAATAAATAAGCACAGAAATTATTTTCCTGTACAAGGGCAACTAAATTCATGTCAACAGACAGCATACCATTAGAGAGAGAAAATAATACAAATTGAAAAGTCCATCTGTATGTTTTGCTATTAAAGTTGATATTGAAATGTGCAGAGTTGGATGTTTGTTAAATATTTTCCTTATTTGGAAAACAGGAGTTAGGAAATACAGGGTTTAAAAATCTTTGATTTCTTTTACTATTTCATATTCATTATGTGAAATAGTAAAGCTGACTTAAAGCTTACAATTAAAGGAAACAAGACCTCATTTTCAGTGATATAATAGTAAATGAATGAGCATCATTAAAAATAAATGCAAAGTTCTCTTCTGTACTTGGATTAATACTACATTTCCTACATCTGGCTTTATCTTTCTTTTCCTTAAGTTCTTAGAACAAATAATACATGCACTTCATCTTTAACTTCAGATGATCAGAGTTACCGACACCTGGGATAATGTGATGAGCAATGTAAATTTTATACGCATATAGTCATAATAATTTAGAATGTCATCTTAATCTATTTATGATCAGCTAATGACTGAAATGTTTTACAATTGTGTGGGATATTTTATAACTGAAGTTTTAATGGGTGAATCAGTAACACCTGGCTGTCTGGAATGCTTTTCTTTTCTGACTGTAAGACATTTAAATACATCTCTGGAAGGCCCAAGGGGTGTGATGTGACATATAAGCTCTTAAGAGGAGGAAAATTAGTTCTTGATACCATAATGATCAGTGGGATGAACGTTTGCATACTTAGCATTAATGCTGTTAAATGTAAGAGTTTGATTAAGACTCTTAAAGGGGTTTTTTTTTTCCTTCCTCTCTTTTAATGCCCTTTCTAGTTTTACTTTGTGAAATTACAAAAGGAGCTGATGTTTTTGCTTCTGCCTCTGGAGAAATCTTGAATCTTTTTATAGCCTTTTCTCTTTTAGTGCCATTGTCTGTGTTTTCTTCTCAAATACCAGCAGAGCTTCTTAGCTGGTAAGTATGTTAGACACCTAGGTGCCAACAATGCAAGAATATAAATTCAGTGAACACTGTTCCTAACAGAATATCTAGTATTGCATTCTTAAATCAAAAAATATCACTCTAGTGGCAGTCCATTTTCTATTATTGTATGAAAAAAAATGTATTTGTAACTTTTTATTCCTTGTTCTTTTTCCTCATAAATGTTATGCATTTTTCATTTATCCATTCTTAGCTTTTTTACTCCATTGCCTGTTTCAAGTTTGAAGTGTACAAAGCATAAGAATGATAAAATCTTAATAATTGCAAATTCTTAAGTGAATAAGAACTTTTGTTTTGACAGGTGCACGTGCACCTATACTCATATCTACACTCACGTTGTGCTAACTTTATTTTCTTGCTTTCATGTGTCTTCTGTGTGGATTCAACCATTGTTTTTATGAGGTAATACTGAGGATCTTAGAAGTCTTTCTACTTAGTGATACCTATCCTCTGATAGATTTCTAATAATAATCTTATTTTTTAATAAAAAAAAGTGTCTTATATAATTTTCCAGTTAAGTAGATAGCCTTCTCAGGCATTTTGCTGTTGCAGGGTTAGCCCTATAAATTATAGAATCACAGGTAGTGGCATTCTTCTGAGAAGACCGTATCCACTATGGTAAAGAGGAAGATAGGGGAGGGGGAGAACTGCTGTGTTATTAAACAGAAGTTATTAAATATTGGGAATAAAGGTATACTTTGAGAAATAAGAAAAAGGAAACATTTTTGTTGCATTCTATACTTTTAGTTTTCCAGAGATTACTGTAAAATACAATCACATTGTTTGCCAGATGCATCAAGGAAGCAAATAGCTTTGAAATGCGGGTGGATTGTCTTGCTCATATATATTTTGGGAGGAGATTATTTATCTTTTGGACCTCATGTTAGGCAAATTAATGGATGACAAGGAATAGCTAGTTTCTAGAACTGTTGGCACCTTCCTTGTCTCATTTTGTTGTTCAGATGAAATATTCGAGAAGTGGACATCTAGCTTTGTCTCAAGCTATCTGGTCTGTGATAGACTTGGACTCCATAAATTTAAGTGCCTTATGTGTTTATAAATGGTATTTAATGGTCGTAGCTTAGATTATTTCTACTCTATGTTCATGTTCTATGGAGAAGTTTAATGGTTAACTTTTGATCCTCTCTATTTGAGTGCTTCTTCCACAGAATGACCCTCTAATTACAGTTACTTTTAAGGGAAAAGTATCTAAATAGAGCACTTTGCTGTGCAAAAATTAAAATGTTTTATCTGCTCTTAAGACTGTAATATATAAGCTTTATTTCTGTTTGAATTTCACATGCCTCAGCCCTGTTCATACTCACTACTGTGGCACTATTTCCCTATTTCTTCTCTTCCCTGTTGTTTAAGAGATGGTCTGCAGTTTGGAATAGAAATTAAATGGGCCTTTGATTTGTAGCAACTCTCAGGTGCATATTTGGACAGATAGAGAAAAGAGATGACTGATGTGTGTTTCAAAACTCATGTTGACAAAAGTATTTTTAGGTACCAGTTATCTAAGAGTAGGTGAGCACCCAAGAAGTGAGGCTGTCCAATGTCACTGGTTACCTTCAGTGTAAGACACTGGGATGCTGCATTTTGGATCATCTGTTGCCAAGTATTAGATTGCTAAATGCAATGAAAGGAACAGTGTGGCTGCATTATTGCTTTCCTTTATTCTTGCTAAATGGGATAGATTTTCTAGGGATCCATTAATTTGTGGCTACTTTATGACAGTTACAAGTCCTGAAATGTTAAGAAAGGCTGATAATTTTAATTCCTCTTATGATATCTCCTGTTACTGTCTGTCACCTTAAGTGTTTTTATGTGTACACCACTTAATTTTAAGGTTGAACATGTGTTACAAATAAAATAGATGTGCTTCCAGTGTACTGATTTATAATGATCAGCAAAAAAAGTTAGGCTTTTAATCTTTTCTAAAAAGTAATGAAAATAAGATTTCTTCTTTTAATTATATATCTTTGGAAGTACTTCTTCTGATCACTTCAAATAGATAGTGAATTTTCGTCTTCAGTTGCATGATGAGAAACAGCACACTTCACATGGGTCTGGAAGGCCAATGTATTATGTGTCTGTGACGCATGGAACGTACATGGCCCTTTTCTTAATGGATTGCAAAGCACTTTCCAAGGCTGATTAGGAATCCAGAAACACCACAACCAGGTAAGCCTTAGATTCCCTCATTTACAGAAAGAAAAGAATAAGTCAATGATTTAGTGGCAATCTAGAGACAGAAATCAGATATGCCCTTATATTAAGGCTCCTGCTAATCAACAGACATTCCCTTTCTAGAGAGAAGCTAGAGTACTTGTGTTCTATTTTACACAGAAAATTTATGCCCACCAATACTGTGTGTATGCCCACCAATACTGTGTGTATGCCCTCAGGCTCTCACAATTGCATGTTTATTTTGAGAATCGGTCTCCAAACACATACAAGGACATAATTTGATCCTTTTCCAAATCAAACTCAACATGCAACATTTAATATTTTTAATGGTTTAATGTGCAAATAGCTATACAGATGTTGTTTTTCCAGTCTTCTTTATTATTGAGTTAGGCTTTGTTTCTGAGTCTTGGTTCAAATTGTAAACAAATTATTTTTGCATATGGATCAATGTAAATTAAATAAGCTGTATTAAAAATTTATATTAGAACCAAGATACTTTTTTTTTCCTATATCATGGTATTTTCTAGCTACATTAGAATAATAAATACAATTTAAATATAAGGGCATATGTTTTGCTGTTAATAGTTTAAGTATCAAAAAATAGTGGATGACATCATAAAACAGCTAGCAAGTATTACTTTTGGCTATTGAGTTATTTATACAACTACATACAAGTAAATGAATTATTTTAAAATGTTATTAATTTATGATCATTAAATGTAATGTTCACTTTCTTTTTGGAATGTATTAATTCATGTTTGGTACTTTTAGGGATTTTTGTGTCATATCTTTTGTATTCAAAGTGTATTCAAATAGTTTACAACTAATTGGAAAGTAAATAATAGGATAGCTCAGTAAAACAATTAAGTCTATGCTCAAATTCCAGCAGATTCTCCTGATGTGAAATATTGCCACCAGTTTTTAGATTTTTGCCGTCTATCTGGACTGTTTCTGTTGATTATGTCTTGTACAAGGGCCTTTCTTGACACTCATGGGGGAAACTCCTTCTAGCTCTTGGTTCTTATCAAAACAGCTCCTTGCAGAGAGTCTTTGAAGCTTTGCAGGAGCAATCCCTGGTTCCCAGGTACCCCTACAGAAATCTTGAAGTGCAGGTGCCCCAGGGTTGCCTGCAACACTGCTTTTGCTGAGTTTCTATTTGGTTTGAATTTCCTCCTTCCCTGAAGGTATTTTGAGTTTGAGTGTTACACTCTGATTTACTTATTCCCCAACATCAGACTGTCTTAGTGGTAAAACAAAGCAAGACTTGTATTAAGCAAGACTTAAGGCTAAGCATTTAGATATCATGCTAAAAATGAAGTTTACAAGTGAAGGTAGTACAGTATTTGCTTACTCCTGCATCATAGTCTGTCCTTAGCTTCTGAACACTCTTCCCACTCTTCCCTGACTGGATTCACCATCTCCCAGGTGAATCCAGTCAGGGCCTTTGCTCAGGGGTTCAGGTACACACTTGTCTTCTGCATGCTATTTCTACCTCATCCCTAAAGCTATGTCGGATCACTGTACTTTCCAAATTCTCCTCATCTTTCTCTTTTATCCTGATTATTGTTTCTACTTCATATCTTATACCATTGCAGCCATGATGAGTCATGTGTCTAGTGTCTTAGGAGTTTAGGCCTTAAGCAGAAGTATATTTGATTTAAACATCTCTCAGTAAAACAGACCTGTTTTGTTTTGGATGCTTTATGACTGTGAGTTCTTTTCGTAGCTTTACTACGACCTCGTTTGTCACACAACCTGGACAGTCTTCCAGGCCCAGTTGAGGCCTGCTAGCGTACGCCTATTAAATCTGATGTAGAAATGTCAGTTAAGCATATAATCTTGCAATGTTCTTGACATCTAGACAGACGGTTTGTCATGCATGTGGATAATAGATGTGGCAGCAAGTTACTTTTCCTGGGCAAGCTTCTGTAAGACAATTCCTTCTTCCCTCTGTGTTTGCTAAGCTTTCAGTTTTGCAGTGATCATAAAGCACCCACGTAAATAGCAGCAAGAAGCAGTATTCAAACAGGCTTTATTTAGAGTAGTATTTTAGCAGAATTTTTCTTTTCAAGGGGATAGACAAAGCATTAGGGTTTCTGTATTTTCTAACACTTTTGCAGCTAAAACCTGGCTAACTTTGGTGAGAGTAACATGTGAAGGTAAAGTTTTGAACTGAATACTGGTGTTCTCTTCGAGATGAAAAGCAGTTAAGAAGTCTTCATTTTACCGTGTCAAAAATCTGCAATGTGATAAAGTAGTTTTAGATAATTGAGGACAAACTTTTAAAACGGCAATTATAATTTACTAGAACTTAAAATTCTTTGGGAAAGGCATATTCTATTTAGATTTTATATAATCTGACGTAAGGATCTCCTCACTTGTCTTTTATTCACGTAATATCAGAAATAATATTGTTTGCATTATGAGTTTTAGGCGCTTGATTTTGTTAGGTGCAGATAATAGGTTTTCCAAGAGTGAGTTATTCCTTTTGTAGGTTACATTCCAAAGAGACATGCAAGATCGAAGAGGGGAAGGGACTGTTATATTCTGCTAGATAATCATAATTTAAACGCATGAAGTACAGATTTGTGCTCTTTTATTTAAATGGAGTTCTCTTGTCTCCATTATCAAAAATAATGAATGTAAGTTTGATGCTCTCTTTGGGTTAAGGACTAAGCGCAGGATACTGACTGGTTTTATGATAGGAGATGGAGGTGTCTTGTTGCTGCTAGGTTGAATTAATGAACTGAGGAATAAATAGAGAAGAACTTAAAATTCTAGGGTTTAGTGCCTGTACTTAGAGCAAAGAGGAGGTTTGACTTCGCAACATATGGATATTAGCAAGCTATCAAATGTCAGATCCTGGACTGTCAGCTAGAAAATAAACTAAGAGATATGAAGTGCATTTTTGCTACGATGTCACTCAACTGAGATAGTGCATGCCGCATCGTGACTGAGGGCTACATCCTCCTTCGCCTTTCTTCTTTTCCTCTAACATCTGTTTATCATGTATCTTAAAATACGTGTATCTCTGCATGTAGAAGAATACCGGGCAGCTATGAAAGCTATGAAAGTGTTGGCATTGTTCTTCTGTTGTCTACAAAATAGATGAAATACAGATTGCAGGGAAAAATAACAAAATCAACTAGACATCCTAAAAAAATCTTTTACCTAGGGTAGTATGCCAAAATTCATGTGGAATGATCTGTAGAATGAATAAGAAGTCTTTAGCCCAGAAGTTGGCGTTGACCTTAGAACCTTTTGACCTAACAGTGCCAGTCATTTGTGCTGTGAAATTGCCACATTTGACAGAGAAATCCATTAATTCTTCATTAGTTTCAACAGCAGTACTGAGAAAAATATTAAACGCTGAGACCAGTGCATGGGGCTGAGGATCACTGCCTTATAATCTCTCTTACATTTGGACATCACTTGTGTTTTCTGCAACATGAATAATGAATGTTTTTTATTAGGTTCAAGCTCTGTAACTTGCAGTTCACTGATAACTTCTTTTAATTTCATCTGCAGGAGGTAAACCTTTCTGTGCTATTTTGATTTATATTGTATTTATCCTTTTTGCTGTGACTGTAGTGTTTCCATCATTTTAGAAGAATTCAGTGATTTTTGTAATGGCTGAAGCACTCATCAGAAAGGGAGGGTAAGGCAATGTTAAGTTTAAAATTAATGGAATTGTTTATCGTAGTTTTACCTTTGTGTTACCTGAAGCAGAGAATATTTTTTGTTTGTTTTCGTTTTGAGTCCTTTCATCCACAGAAAATGGGGATTAGCCTTTGGCTAAAATAGTGCTTTCAGGCCCTTTCAGCATTCAGTAACTGTTTACTTATCCAGATATAAATGGGTAAAAACACAGTTAAAGCTCCCAGCTGCAAGGTCAGCTACCTTTTTAAAATTCAACCTCATGAGCTCCATTCAGTTGAGAGCTTGCTGGTATGAGCCATTAACTGCCTGTTGCATGTAACCTTCCCTTGTCTTACACAGAGCTGCACACGAACCTCTAGTACTGTACAACAGACCCTCAGTTTATGCCATGCGAGAAATAAAAGCAGTTTAACTTGTGATCAGTGATCATATGATCCATTTACAGAGTGCAAGCTCAGTCAAGTAGAACCAGTAAACTATTAAAAATTCACTCAACGCTATTCCTGCTGAGTGGAACATCACAATAATATCATTTTCTCAAAGTTGCCAGACCAACACTATTAGCAGCCTTCCTGGGTGTAACAACAAGCTTTTCAAATCCTAAATTAATTTTAAAAGTATAAAAGCCATTGCAAAGGACAGGATGTTAGATAAAAGCTATAATGCATGGCAAAAAAAAAAAAAGACAAAAGTTGTCTCTGAAGCTAAAACACTGGAATGTGCGTACTACAAAATGACAGTAGCTCCTATGACTGTTGCATCAGGTCTACTTCAGGAAAATGCTTTAACTCACCTCTAGTTCAGAATGTCATGTTAGAATATGGTTAAATGCTGACCTGAACAAGATAAAGCTATGTGGAGGTTTCCAGCCCTGACCAAGTAGTTTCTGTATGTTTTAATTTTGCCAATTGTCACAAAAGTTTATTGCCTTTTTGGAATCAGCATTTTTCCTTGTTTTGATTAGCTTGGTTAGTTTTTTTTTCAAGTGTGGTTATTTCAGAAAACAGCTGCTCTGTGTGGAAAAAATAACTCTTTTTCATCAGTCTTCTAATGATTTTAGTTATTTGGGGAAATGTGTTTTGGAGCTGTATTAACTAGTGATAGATGGACCTTCCTGTTTTAATTCCTCTTAGATGAGTATCCGGCATTCAGAAACACACCCCGTGCTCCTTGTTCTGTAAAGCTGGGAAGGTGTTCCTTTTAAGATTCATTTACTAAAAAACTGTAAAAGTTTTTAAAACAAGCAAACAACTTTTTTTTTTTTTCTCTGTAGATGGAAATAGAGAGAAAAGGAGTGGATAAAGTAATGTCCATGTGGGTCAGGGCAATCCCAAGCACAAATACGGGCTGGGTGGAGAATGGATTGAGAGCAGCCCTGAGGAGAACGACTTGGGAGTGCTGGTGGATGAGAAGCTCAACATGAGCCAGCAATGTGTGCTAGCAGCCTAGAAAGAAGTGTGGCCAGCAGGTCAAGGGAGATGATTCTGCCCTTACACTGAGAACCCACCTGGAGTACTGCCTCCAACTCTTGAGTCCCCAACACAAGAAGGACATGGACCTGCTGGAGTGGGTCCAGAGGTGGGCCACGAAGATAATCAGAGGGCTGGAACACCTCTCCTATGAGGACAGACTGAGAGAGTTGGGGCTGTTCAGCCTGGAGAAGAGAAGGCTGTGGGGAGACATTATTGCAGCCTTTCATACTTAAAGGGGGCTTATAAGAAAGACGAGAAGAAACTTTTTACCAGGGCCTGTTCCAATAGGACAAAGGGTAATGGTTTTAAACTAAAATAGGTAGTTTTAGATTGGACATAAGGAAGAATTTTTTTACAATGATGATGGTGGAACACTGGCACAGGTTGCCAAGAGAGGTGGTAGATGCCCCATCCCTGGAAACATTCAAGGCCAGGTTGGATGGAGCTCTGAGCAACCTGATGTCCCTGCTCCTTTCAGGGGGGTTGGACTAGATGGCCTTTAAAGGTCCCTTCCAGCCCAAACTGTTCCATGATTCTAGCCTAGGACATGCCATTTTTCTCTTATATTGATGTATTTGCAGTTCTGCTATGTACACATGCCTAAATCTCTCTGTGTTAATATCGGAATAATTTGCTAAATGAGGCAAAATTTTAAGGATCGTGCTAATGGGAATAAACTTAATTCTTTTGGTGTTTCGATAGGAAATTAATGAAATGATGCTAGCCTATAGGTGTCTGTCTGCAAGTGAAAGGCATATGTCTTCCAGTCTTCTCTAACTAAAACACATGGAAGTGGAATGCTAAAAAGTGTCCGTCTATTAGGTGCTCCTCTTGGGGAGCAATATGAAGTAGCTAATGCTGGGCATTTTATTTGCTGTGTAACTGGACGTTTCTCGGGTACTTGTCATCATGGCACTGCAATAAACAAAATAACATTAAAACCAGAAATTTAGTATATATAACTATGTAAACTCCTAGGGACATTTTTCTTTTCCTGCTGTGTTGTTTTGCCCTGCTCTATTAACATGTATTCTTATGTTTAAGGAATCAACAGGAGCTTTGACTTCAGTTTTTTGATTTAACATTCACTATTAGGTGAGACAGTTATTGAAGGCACAATTTAATAGTATATTTTGCAGTGGAAAGTGCAGTTTTATTGCAATAATAAAATATTTCTGAGTAATAAAATCATATTTTACCTGAAGTGCCAGATTCAATGGCCAAAAAAAAAAAAGTGTCCTTTATCACAAAGGTTCTTCAATGAAAGAAAATAAGTGAACTCCAGATGCAGTAGTTGTACTTTAAGGAACTGAGCAGTTTCAGTTTTTTAAATAATGCTGTCGGAGAAATTGTTTTGCAAAGTGTAAAACATTTAGTGCATCAGTCTGTTTCTAATAATTTAATCCAAAGTTATGAATTACAGAAAATGAGTTCTGACATGAATAGTCAAAATATGCCATCTTATTTTTAACTATGATACTTTATGCAGCCTATAGATATAATATTAACAAAAAATGTGCCAGGAGGTAGTTACTGAGACCAAAGTCCAATGCTGAAACAACAGAATGTTATGAATGATCTTTTTTTAGCATTTTTTTTAAAAAATTTGAGAATAAGCAGAACTGGAAATAAATCTTTCATTTAACTCTGAATGTTTGAAGATATTTGTCATTATATTTATTTCTGTTATTCCATGCATGAAGCTGGATAACTGGAGCAGAGGAGTCAGAGGTATGAAAGCTGACTCTGTTCATTTTGTTTCATTCTTTTGTGTGAGAATTTGTGGCTATAGAAGAATTAACTCAGTGTTCTAGAAAGCAGACCTAAATGTTAGATTTTCTACCACAACTCCCACCTTCCACTTCTGTATTAAAAGATTAAAAACAAACAAACAAACCACCCTACCAACCAACCAACCAAAAACAAATTAAAAACTTTTGGATAAGCATTTTGGAATATAATTTATATAAATTCATAGGCACACAACTTGAAGAATTTATTTCCCTTCCTCCCAAAATATTACTGCCAACAGATGCCATAGCAATGATGTATTTCCTGTTGCACTGCAAGAGACTTGTCTTTGGGCTCTAATCTTGAGACATTTGTCAGAATGGAAGAAAGTGGTCAGAACATGTGGTCTTGTGGACAGTACAGAGCTGCAAAACTTTTTGCATTAGGGTTGTGTTAAAGTCTGCTATACACTTACCAATGCAAAACTGAGAGAGTATCTAGAATATTACCTCTTCCTCTGTGAGGCTACTGGTCCTGCTTCAGACAGGTGTGCAAATTCCTGTTAAATTCTGACCCTGTGCAAACAGGAAAAAAAATATGCAAACATCAATGCAAATAGAATTGGTCTTTGTAAAGCTAATGCAATGCAGGAAATGTAACTTCTGAGGAATACGTGAGTCATGTTCGAACATTGTTTCTGCAGAATTTCAGACAGTGACAAATCTTTATATTTTATTGGTTAGATGAGTTTTAAACTCACAGTATCTCTATTGATCACACAGCAAGAGTAGTTTAGGAAAAAAAAAGTAACTCCATTTAACAGTGGAGTAATTTTGGATCATTTTCATTTTATGCCAGTGTTTTGTGCACTTGGTTTTACTCCAAATTCAAATGCAAGCAGCTCTTGAAGTTAGTCACTATATAACCCAGGCTTATTTTCTCTTCCTATTTAATCACTTCCATAGTAGTTTTACTTTGTCTGAGTTGTCTGCTTGTGGCATCAATATTGTTTCTGCCCAGTTTTGTATTTTCAGCTTGAGGAAAAGGGAAATATTCTTTCCACTTCCTCTACCCACCCAGTTTGATGGCCTGTGCTTATATCCATAATATTCGGAGTTCCTTTGGTGTTTCTACTATTATAAGATGAGAATAGCTCCAACTTCTGTGAACAGTGTTACAATTCACAATGCATTTGTTACATTCTGTAAATATGTGTGCTTTTTCTGAAAGTGTCGTCTTACTGACAAGTGGTAGATTCAGCTGCTGGTGAAAAGAAAGAGGGATGGATGAGAACAGGAATGGAAGAGAAGGATGTCTTGTTCCTTTAGTCTGTCTTCTCTTTGGTCAGTGCAAGCTGTGAGTTTTAGTACTGATAACAAAAATGCCTTTTTTTTTTTTTTTTGTAATATAGTTAGGCAAATGCAGTATACATTATTTTGATTAAGAAGCTAGAATAGTACAAATTTAACATGGTGATATGTTCAGTGAATTAAGTATCAGTGAACAGATTTTGTGTTGATAAAGTAGACGTGCTCTCAGAGAGATCAGTTCTTTGTCTGGAGCTCTGTAACCTTTTTATTAGTGAGACAAAACATAAAATAATTAGATTTTAGTGCACATATCTGATACTCCTTTAAGGTATCAAGTATACAGGGAAATTTTAATATTATCATGGTGTTTGTTAGTGATAGAACTGCTACTATAACACTATATTTAAATTTGGAGAAGCCTGTAGTTCTAGACAGTTGCTGGGAGACTGAAGAGAGAACTGAAGTGGGGACAAGGCAAGTAGTTGCTTAGAATACTGGAGAACATAAGTTATGGTGATAAATTCCAGGAAATTCTGTCTATCTTGGGTAGCCAAGGGGACATGAAGAAGGAGAGTTGATCCCTGTATGTCAATAGCGTCACCTAAAGTGAACCGCAACATGAGCAATAAGATTCAGAGCTTACATCTAATGGGCAGTGGACATGAAAAGAACTAGCTGTTGTAACTGAGGCTTACGAACCCAGGGTAAAAAAATACTAATTTGTTGGAACAGTTTTCCTTAAATGGCAACAGGCTATACGTAAATAGCAGTTTTTTAGCCAAGACTGGAAGGGTCCGGTACATGTCAGCCGTGTAAGTAACCATAGTAATAGCTGAAACCAAGAAGAGTTCAACAGTCCTATAAATTAACCATCCCCTCATCCCTGAGTTGTAGTATGTCCTGAAGTTATGCAAATTTGGAAAAATAGTTTCTAGAGCTGAGGGACAGACTTTGTCAAGTGCTTTCTGGATTTTATGGATATGGACCACTAGTGAGAACATTTCTTCAGTGGCAGCATAGAACCTCTCAAGAGACAGAACCCAATGCATTTTGGGACAGTATTCATTAAACCCATCACCTCAAGAAACAAAAAGCTCTCACTTACCAGGATTTCATGGCCAGACTGAACTAGAAAAATCCATGCATAGAGCTTGGAAAAGGACTTTTGAGATAAATCAACTCTTATGCTGTTTTTTCTTTCCTCTCATGCAGAGTGAAGGTGTCTTCCAAATAAAATTTAAAAATAGACATAACTTATTAATAAATTCAAGAAAAGTAATTATAAAAAATAGTTACATTAATTATGTTATGGACTTCATCTCCCTCTTGTTATCCATTTCTAATGTATACATATGGACAAAAAGCCTCACCTCTGAACTACTTTATGTGGGATATTTCTTTATTTTCGGTAGAGTTGAGAAATCTAAAAGCATCAGTGCTGCAACAGAGGTTTTAGTATACTCTAGTTTTGCCTTTGTGGTTTTTCTTTTTAACAAATGTATAGAATTGCATTTTCCATAGATATTTTTGGTTGTTTCTCTCTTCTCTAGTGTCTAGTGTTTCCCATTGATTTTAGTTTATTTCAATTCACCAAAAACTGTGTGAATATACTGCTGTGTTACTACTTATCAGGCACTATAGTTTAATGCTTTTGTGTATGAGTTTGTATCTGTCATGCCTTAATTTGAGAACATCCTAAAATTAATTCCTGTTCCTCTGGTTAATCATTCCCATCAGAGTTTATTTTCTATTTTCTAAGCAGATGCTTTACAAACTAATAATATATTGGTTAATCACATGATTTATATCCCTCAAATTCCTATATTTGTATTGTATTATGTCATGTAAGTAATAAAGCCTAAATTCTCTTTCCATTAGACCTCAGCTTTAAAATTGGCTGTGACATTGCCTTCTTTTGGCTGTCCACTGTGGAAACAAACCTGAAAATAGACACACTTTTAAAATCATCAGCTTTCAAGACAGTTTTACATATTGCCAGGTGGTAGCTGAAGAGCCAAAAGGAAGAGGCAAAGTGTGTCTTTTATACATGCTGGATCTTCTGTCTAGGAAAGAAGTCTTAGAAGAGGGAAATGTCACTTCACAAATACATGAACAGTTCACCCTGCCAACAGTCAGGACATGACAGGGACTCCAGTTCTTCTAATTGGGATCCACATGTGAAACCCTTCAGAAGATGTTTTTTCTGCCTCTTGCTCTATCCCCACACTCCCAAACCTTGCAAAGTTTATCTTCAGTTAGGTCATCAACTCTATAAAGGAAGACAGAAGTAGGAACAGAGACTAAACCAGAAATCTGTTCTGTATTTTTCCTTTATGTTCCCTGACAGTGCTATTGGTGAGTATTTCTAATTGGAACAACACTAGCTTAATCTTTGCCTCCCCTCTATTTCCTGTGAGCATACTCAACTAAATATTATTTTTCATGTGTCTGGAAAAAGTGTCTTTAACGGTTGCCATTGTAGACCAGTGCTTCTATTCTTATTTTGTTGTCTGATAGCTTCGATGAAGTGGTACTCATTTTCATATTATCATGATGGTACAGCACAAAACTATGAGGCAGTAGGGCTTTTTTTCACAGATATGTTAGTGTTTTGTTTTTTTTTCAGTTTACTCATGACTTAAAGTACTTAGAAAATCCATTGGACACTTGACAAATATAACAAATTGCACATACAAGCTACTGCAACAAAATTATCGCTAGGAATACCGGGATGGATGTCATGTTTGTGTTACTTATATGACATTTTCTGACTGGAGTTGTATTTTGTTATGTTATGTTCATTGGTTGTTGTGTTGGGGGGGGGAGGGGAGGGAGGGTGTTATATCATCATTTTGTACCCTTCAGTATATTCTGAAGGAAATTATGCTTCCATACATAAGCCCCCACAATAAGCAGTACCCATACTAGCTTTAAAATTCAAACCTTTCATTAGACTACCTTTTCCACTGGTAGCTTTTCTTACATTCTGAAATCTTTCAAAAGGCACTGTAGAACATGAAGCTATCATATCAGCTTGGTTTTATGTTTTCCCAGTCTCAAGCTACTTAGTGCAAATAAAATTTAGTGTCAGTCAGCCCAAGATGTGTTACAGCCCTGTTAAAGCCCGGCCTGTTAATTACAAATGTTTTGCACTGTTTGTGTGATGCACAGATTTCTTGGAAATAGGTTTCCTTTGGCAGTATGTAGTTTTACAGTACAGTCAACATAATGTTGCAGAATAGCAATTATGGGAATAAGGAGAATGCACAAGCTATTGGAGTGAACGCTTTAATGCCGATACATTTTTTTCTGATAAAAGCAACTCAGATAAGAGGATATTCAAGTTATTGTAGCAATTAGTTTTTCTAAGATGTCTATCTATATGAAAAGTTTCATGGTAGGGGAAAAAGCCCACAACTCTGTAGTAGAATACAAAGTTTATTACATTTCTAGACTACATTATCCTTGTCAGCTAGATTAAAGCATTCTCGTAGTTTCTGTCCTATATTACCATAACAAGTGAGGAAATAATGCAGTGTTGTTACACAGAGCAGCTTATAAATTTTGACATAAGTGTGAGAGAAATCACTTGAAATGTGAAGCAACCAAGAGGAATAATTAGGAACAGCAGAATGATCTCAGTAATATGACAACAGTTTCTAAAGCACCCCACAGGATTGAAATCATCAGGTTTGCTTGACCTATATCTTTAATAATACAGCTCATTGCCCTTGTATTGAAGCTAGAGGGTAGGACAAAGTATAAGCTTTATCATGTTTTAGGAGAAATTGCAAGAAGTTTATTTATTAACACAGCACAAAATGGCCCATTTCTATGATTACCAAACAGGAAAGTAAGTTGGGCCACAGTTCACCACACAGAACACTTTATAGTCAGGCTTGGCTGGCAAAAAATATTATGTAACACTCAAATAAGATAAATGGCTGCATTGGCAATGGAAATAACCTTCTGTTTAATTAGAAAATAAGAGCTATATGGGACAATAAAAATGGTTACTGCTGCCCTCAGTCACTGTTTAATAAATATGATAGTGCTGAAGATAATGCTAAGTGTTATTTATTTGTGTAATATCATGGGCTCGGTAATTGTTCATGTTCTTGATAGTTACCCTGCATGTAGAATGAGTCCATTTCACATTTTCTTTGTTTTAATTCTTAAAAAGGAAAGAGGATTTTTAAAAAACTTTTAAACTGTTTTAAAAAGCCAAAGATATGTGAGCAAAGTTCGTTCACTTCTCTTAGCTTACTTTCAGGATAATTAAGCTTTGAAACTAATTGTTTCATACTTTTCAGGATGAATTTTCTACTTGCCTTGGATAAATTTCTGCATCTGTGAGAGGAGAGCATAATTCAAGTTTCTAGCTGTCCATTTCCTCAGGGCTGTGTTTATGATTAGTATCATTCTAAGGTGTGATTTTACCGTGTTTTTACCTTCCTTTGGCTTCATTTGGAGTTTTATGCACTAAACATGTACAAATCAAGTCCTGCAGGGCATGGTGTGGAAGACATGATTTCAGTGAAGGCCTCTCTCTAAAAGGAATAGTTTTTACTAGTAAATTGAGCATAAAATTGTGTTATGTGCATAGGTATCAAAAGTTTCCTTTCTCTGAAGAGCATGTTTATTAGATATGGACATTGTTCCTGGTTTCACGTATTTAGGAATGTACACATATTTATCAAATGCTTGACAGAAAAGCCAGGGCATGGGATGCATTTCACAATATACTTTTAACAGCCTTTGTATCCCAGCCCTATTGCTTTTGGTCACAATCTTTCTTTTTTTGAATCTACAGTAAATACAGGGATTTGAAAAGGGATATCAAAGACGTTGCTTGGTTTTATCCAAGGGGAAAATTCAGAAGATGTTTCAACAACAAGTTTTAACCCCTCCTTCCTCCCCTGCTCCTCTCCCCCCAAAATGTAGACTGTATGTCAAGAGGCAAAACAAAACAAAACAAACCCCCTTTTCTTCACACAATCCACTTTAAGCTTCAAAATCCCCAATCTCCCTTTGCAGTCTGGTTCCCACTCTCCAGCTTTCCTCATCGCCCTCTGAAAGGAAAAAAAAAGCTCTTCTTTAAGGGACTGATAGGTTGTAGAGCGATGCTTAGCAACAACATTCCTGTGCCTTAAGTAGCTGCAAGCCCCTAGCTGAACCCTTTGATGTGACTGTCAGGGCAGATTTATTTTGTTTTAGCACATTGTCTACTTGTCCAGATGTATCAGGAGATAAAAAGGAGTCATGTTTACACTCTTTTTGGGAGGGGGAGAGTGGGGAGGAGGTGTAATTAAATCGCATTTTTTATGAATCTCTGAGAGATGGAGATGAAGAACACAGGAACTGGCTTGAATGCAGAGGGGAAACCCACTTGCCTGTCCTAACACCTGACACTGTAGGAAAATGAAGTGTAAAGCCACAGCACAATGTGTTGATTTGGTTCTCCTGAAGCCTTTGACTTTGTGTTTTCTCATGTGCTGGTGGTTCACAACGGTCCAGAAAGGCCTATTAGAAAGTAGCGGTTGTGTACCATAGACTCTTTCCTGTGTGGCTTATTTAAGAGGTTTATTTGTCCAGGTTGGAAATAATTGTGTTTTTCTCTAGAATGTTAATGTTATAGATCACATATCCCAGGACTTCTGGCTGTGCTAAGTGGCTGTCAATCAAATGCTTAAAAAAAAAAAAAATAATTGAGCCTCAGTGATCTTGGATAAATAAATGTGCAGTGTATGGCAGGCCTTGCTGAATTCTCCCAGAGAACAAATACCACAGATAAATCCATTTTTGTTTATTTGCTTTTAACTTGCACATTTAGCAACACCATTCTGAGTTCTATTAATAACCTGCGGTGTGCAGTGACAAGTCTGATTCCAGTGTTCAGTATGCTGTGGGTATGCCAAGTGAATAAAATGCTAGTTTTAATCTGCCGTTACAAAAGTTACTCTATTTGCATTTTAAATAGGTTACACTACAGCACCCCCTTCTGCTGACTAAGTAGTGTGACAAGAGGCTTTAGCTGCAAGTCAGTTTTATTCCCACATGACAGAACGAAGATGCCTTTGAAAGGATTTTCAACTTTCCCATTTCTTGATTCCTGTGCCTATTGAGCAAGGAGATCAGTGCAACTCAACAATAGTTATTAAACTACTGTTATCTTATAATTTTTAGGATCTAGCTTTCATTTTGGCAGCATTGTCCAAACTTATGAAAAAAAAATATTAAGCAAGCAGGGGACAGCAGAATGAATAGCAAAGCAAAGTAAGTCCTCTAACATTGCAAACAATTATGCTTGGTGAGTGAAACATACACAGTTCTGCATTCCTCTCATTGAAAGTGTTTGTAAGTGATGATGACTATGTTACTCATTTGATTTATGGAACAGTCTCAGACGTTCCTATCCAAAAAAGCATTTTACCTTACTGATAATGTCTTTATTTTTGAAGAATCTATGGACATCAGATGAGCAAAAACAAGTGTAGAAGTTCTGAATCATCTGTATTTCAAAATGTAGGTCTATGAAAAGTAATGTTACCATATTGTATGTGATGTGTATTTGAGTTCTGCATCTGTGTTTATATGTAGCTTTTATACTGTTGCTATGCCATACCATAGCATAAATCTCAGTAATTACTCCTTGTAGTTGTAATTGGTTGAAAAATATTGCAGGGAATGACTGAAGGAAACTTGGAATCTAATACATTATCAATGTACTTCCCTTCTCCTGAGTGACTTACCTATGCTTTTGCACCCACTGTTGAAGTTGTAATATCTAAGAACTCAGTACTGTTCTTTCACTCCTTTAGAGCTGTTGGCCAATGAGTGAAGTGCAATAAATGACATGTTTGGGCATTGGTGAGGTGGGAACTTAGAAAAAGGTTAGCATCTGCTAGCATCTAGAAGTTTATTTGTGGTTCACTTTACAAGGCACCTCAAGGAATAGCTGTCTATGACAACTCAAAATTCTCTAGCAAGAGCTGCAGAGTTTTCTGGTTTGGGGTATGACAGACTTACTTATGGTTTGTTTGGTTTTTTTTCCTTGCACTTTATTTTACTAGAGTGTAAGCTCATTGAATCCTGCATACTGTAAATTAAAACCTAGCTTGTGTGTTCCCAGGAGGTGAAGAAGGTAAGATGCTGATAAAGAAATGCAAGATAGAACCTATACTTCTTGCTTGGACTTCTTTCCTAAATTCAGACCAGGAGGCAAGGCCAGCAGATTTTCCTTTATTGTTTTATACTTTTGGGGGTATTTTGTTGATTTCCTAATTTTCATTCATACCAGTCTACAAGACAAAAAAGCATTGAAAAATCTATTTTAGGGATGAGTATGATTTAGCAACTTTGAATTTAGTTTGTAGTGTGATTTTAAATGGATTTATTCTTATTTTAAAGCCTAACATTAAGTTTTACAGTGAATAGATTGTTTGTTGGATTATATTAATGGGTATTCTTTTCATTCACTATTGTGTTGCTAGAATGTGTAAGTGCTTCTTTAGGGATAGATTCTGTTATCTACTTTAATAAAAGACACTGAGCCACCTGAGCAGTAAGGTTTAACTCATCACAAATGAAAATATTAGAGTCTGGTATATGATTAGGGAGAGATGTTAATAGTGAAGTTAATTTCCTTCAGCTCATTAAACTGAACTGAGCAAGCAGCAGAATCTCTTGTATCCTTCTGTGTTTAAGTGTAGGTAGATAAAATAGTTTTTTTAAAAAAAAGATACAAGACAAATACCATGCAATAGGAAGTAACTTTTTTTTTCTACTGAGCTTGAAAAAATAGGGTTAAGAAGATGCTAAAATTCTTGTCTTTGAGTGCTCTAACACTCTAAAAGAGTGTTCTTGGAAGTCAAAAAACCTAATGGGTGGTTTTGTGCGCTATATGTTACAGTAGAACAAATCAATTCAACCTCCTTAGATGCAGTCATTGCCTTGTGATTATATTTGTGTAAAGTCTTGAAGCCTTTGATCAAAGAAAGGCATTTGTGACTAGGTCTAATCCAAGCTTTTTAAGGTGTTTAGCTTGCACAGGGGGGAAGAGGTTGATAACAGCTGGGATTTAAATTTAGTTTCACTGAACTTTTGTTTTGAAAGGATTTCTATTATACACTGCTTCCTTTTCCATACAGAAGATGGATCATTGAGTAAACCTAAAAGGGAAAGAGGATATAGGAGGAAGTGGGTGGGGACTTGGAATTAATCTTCTGAAGAAAAATGTTTGATCAGCGGGTAGGAGAGGATGAAAACCTCTGATGTTGACAGCAGGCAACTTTCTGACTAGTGTGTGATTGACAACTTTGATGCTCCAGTGTGGAGCGAGTGTCCAGCCGTGCTCAGGCATCCTCTGTCTGTGGGTGGTAGTGTTAATAATGTGGCAACTGGAAAGATTAATTGTGGACAAGCAGCAGGATTACGAGGAGGGCTTCACAGGTCTAAAAGGAACAGTGGTAGGAAGGCCTCTGATCTGTCAGCCCAAAAGGAAATTAGTTAGGGCAGGTTGGAGCAGGCTTAAAAAAGGGGGGGGGGCTGGGGGCAGAGGGAGGGGGAAGATGGAGTAATGGGAGAAGGGAAGCATTTAGGATATTAAAGTAAAATGAAGAGGATATTGAAAAAGGTCATAAGGGGATGGGGCCAATGTTCTTGGAAGACCTTAATACACTATATCCTCTTGCAGTACACGCAGAGTTCAGCTTGTTCTGCAGGGAACTGCAGAGTGACTTTTGTAGTGGTTGGAGCTGCCACATTAGGTAAAACCTGTTACTTGTTTTCAAAATGAAACAGAGAATAAACTCAAATTAAGAATTTTCAAAGATGTCTAAATGCAAAATACATAGGGGAGAATTTACTTAAGCTGTTTCGGCAAATTACTAGCTGCTGTGTGTTTTACTTCCTACCCTTTTGGTAGAAGTAGGGATTTTGCCAATAAATTCTGCGTTACCATTAAAGAGGCCATTCATCATGCTTACTAATGTTATTAATCAAGATACACCACAGTACTCTTAAAATGAGATCATTTTGATAAATCATGTATGACATGAAAAGACTTTATTCCTTTTAAGTGCAATTTAGACTGTAATTTTTTTCCTCATTTATGATTCATGGGAGAAACATGGATAAAATTCCCTTGCACATTTACACCTTATCTTCAGTAATAATTCAAAACTGCTCTTAGATGAAAATTCAAGGTCTGATTCACCAAAGCTGAATGCCAGCTCATTATTTTCTGGCATTCAGTAGTCCAAAAATAATGTCCATATATTAGGTGCTTTTCACAATAGTTGAATTTGGCTGCACACCAGACATATCGATTACACTCAATTAAGCCTAAATGCATCAGAATTATCTGATGTTCATTTACATTTTTGATCCAGTTGCACCCTACTTTTAACCTTGCAATTTTACATTAAGTGAAAACCAAAAGGTAAAGTAAATTCAAGTGAGAAGTGATAATGTCTGTTATATGAGACTAATGGAAATATATTCTGAAATGCTTTGGATCTTCTTAAGCTCCCCTACTTCAGTTAAATAAGGAAAATTCTCTTGTCTTTTCCTATTAAAGTTCTTTGGAATTGGAAGGCCAACCAAAATCGAAGATCATGGTTCTCCTTGTTGTCCTAGTACTACAGTAATTTGGCCTACTCTATTGATAGCATCACATATGAAAATAGGCTGCTAAAATGTCCAGAATGAATATTTGCTAAGTTCAAAGTCACACTCTTGATTATAACTGAAACACTTGTGTTATTTATTGAATTTTAAAATGTCAGAAATAGGTTGCAGCATTTTTTTCTAACATAGGTATAAATATTAGATAAATTTTTGGTTTTATGTTTAGAAATATAGAAAGCAAATGTTTAGCAGAGGTATTTAATTTGGAAAGCAAAGCCATTTAAATTTTACTGTTTCTCAAACCATGATTCAAGGAGGATTGGTTTATCTGAATTACAGTCCCTCCTTTACTTTCTTCAGCAGCTGAAAGTGTTTGAAGGAACGTGTGTGGTTGCCAAAAATAGCAAACCATTTGTATTTTTCAACCACTGGTCTCTACAAATTTGTTTCAATGCAGCACATGCACAGTATAACCTGATACTGCACAGGATGTTCCCTTACTAGTACCATCCAAATATTGGGGTTTTTATTCCTTCAAAAGTGGAATTCGGGCATTAAACAAATGAAACTTTTCTTTAGTCTAATTGGGTTCCCAGACTCTTCAGAGCCAGTTGCCAGTGTGTGGCTGACTTCATTTTCTTCTACGTGTTATAAAGGGTTATTCTTTTTTTTTATCCTTCACAGTTTACTTTGTGTTTACATACTAGAAAAACGTTTTTCACTTCCACATCATACTAAAGTTATGCATCACAGACTTAGAAGGTCAAACTCCTGAATATTTTTTTTTTAAATAATTTTTATGAGTATTAGATTAGTAGGGAAAAGTAGCATAAGGCCCATAAAATCCATTCACCTACGAATATCTGCCCTTAAGTTATTGTCTCATGAATGCTCTTTATTATTAAGAAAAAAACCCAAAACCTTGGGAAAAAGATTCCCTATATTTCCCTAGGAAATTCTTTCTAATGAGATACTTTTATAAAAATAAGTTAAAATGGCATATTAATTCAGAGTAATCAGGTTGTATTTGTTTTCCTTATTAGAACTTGTTAAATTACTACTTTCAATTTTCTTAAAAATGGCTGCTGATGAAAGAAAGTCATTCAGATCTTTGTGATATTCATCAAAATATGAGAAGCAAAGTTTAAGGCATGGGATTGAGACAAAAGTGGATGATACCCTTTTCCTTCCTTTCCACCTTCCATCCAACACTCAACTGCTATGTTCTTTTTCTTCAGTACTGTGGTCAAACACCTGAAAACAAATTTTAAAATAAATCAAGTTAGGAGGTCATTGAGATCAGTTGTAAACTCAGGCTGGCCCATTTGGGACCTCTAGCCTATATCACAGCTAGGGAGAAGGACGCAAGACCTTTTATAGCCTGCCATACATAGTGGTCGAGTCAGGTCCTGCTTTTGAATATTTTCTAGTCTCTGTCTTTTCTTTCACACTTTGTCACTTTCTTTCACTGGCTGTATGCTTCCTGAGTTCATAGAAAAGCAAATACATTGTAAATGAAGTTGTTCTTCCTGAACTGTTTCTTATGATAGAATAATTAAAGAATTGGTGTACTGTTGCTTCCTGTAATATTTTGTGCTATCATGAGGGTCTCAAAGACCTCACAGTTGAAATCAAAGCCCTATTGTGCTTGGTGCTCTGCAAACTCATGGGAAGAAACAGTCCCTCTAGTGTTTTGATGCTCTCTGCAAGTAAGTCATAAATTCAAACCAAAATGAATACATGTAAATATCTTTATTTTATTAGGCAGACTATGTTCTTCATCACACATTTATACATGTTTAATATATTGTGCTGGTTTTGGCTGGGATAAAGTTAATTTTCTTCGCAGTAACTATTATGAAGCTATGCTTTGGATTTGTACTGGAAACAGTGTTGATAATACAGGGATATTTTAGTTACTGCTGTACAGTGCTTACACAGAGTCAGGGCCTTTTCTGCTTCTCACACCACCCCACCAGTGAGTAGGCTGGGGGCTCACAAGAAGTGGGGAGGTGACAGCTGACCAAAGGGATATTCCATACCATCTGATGGTATGGAATACCATCGGCATATAAAACTGAGGGAAGAAGGAGGAAGCGGGGGAGACATTTGGAGTGATGGAGCTTCTCTTCCCGAGTGACTATTACATGTGATGGAGCCCTGCTTTCCTGGAGATGGCTGAGCACCTGCCTGCCAATGGGAAACAGCAAATGAATTCCTTGTTTTGCTTTGCTTGCATGCATGGCTTTTGCTTTACCTATTAAACTGTCTTTATCTCAGCTCATTAGTTTTCTCCCTTTTACTCTTCCAATTCTCTCACTGTCTCACTAGGGGGAGTGAGTGAGCGTCTGTGTCGTGCTTAGTTGCTGGCTGGGGTTAAACCAAGACATGTATATAGTTAATCTGTAAGCAATTAATTTCTAGTTAGTTATGTCTAAAATTTTGGGGAAAAAAATCTTGACGAGGAGTTCCATGGAAAGTTTCTGTACATTTTATCACTAATGTGAACAAACCATGATGGTCCAATATACTTATGTGTTAAGACGTGTGAGTTGCTGCCATCAGTGTTACAAATTGACACATTGTTGACCTATTGGTACACAGATTTTTAGACAAGTTTTAAAAATATGTATGAATTATTGAAGACTGTTGCCATTGTGTCTCTTAGGGAAGATATGTGTGCCCAGGAGATCCAAAATGAGTCTTTAGCCTCAGCAGACACTTATGCAGACATTTCTTAAAATTATAATAAGCCATGTATCTGTTAAAGTATGATTAACTTTAAGCATTGAGTGTATTTGAGACAGAAAAAGCTTGTCAGGAAAATATTACTCTGTGTTTATATAAAAGCAAAAGTTTTTCAAAAGCAAGTATGGGTTGATCCTTTAAGTTGGAACTATACCATATATTATCCCATTAATCATATACCTTTCTGGAAAAATAGTTTTCGTCAGTTTTAAAAAAATGGATAATGCAGTGATTTCTTTCATTCTTAATTGTAGTTTCCCTGTGGATATATTAAAAATCTTTTTGACATAAATCATGCTTTCTTACTAGATCCAAGTTTTGCATCTGATAATGTGATATGTACCATTGTGTGAATGACTGCAATATCACAATATTGTTTTCCATTTTTATTTGAATGTAAATCGCTCAATGTGAAGCAACAAGCTTTCAAATTGCTAAGGTAATTTCTCTGGGACCTGATTAAATGACTCTGACAAGTGTTAAAACTGTGATGAATGAAAATAAACAAAAATATCACAGAACACAAGAATTCTTCATAATTGTGGGTCAGACTTAGACAATGAATATCATGCTATTCCCAAGAAATTTGCCTCTTCATCTGTTCCCTGAAATAAAATGAGTCACACTCTGAAATGCTGGAGATTTGAGATATTCCCATACTAGACGAGAAATATGTTGCAAAGGAGGAGTCCCGAATACTTAAAATCTTTTTAAGATAGCAGATACAAGAGAATACTTAGTCTGTGTCTTAAGCTCCATAGTGAATAATATTTTTAAAATTATTTTAGGTTCTGCCACCACATCTCATTCTGCATTCTACCATCTCTCTTTTGGATGATGTCTTGATAAAACTAAGATTTGGTCTGTGACATCTTCTGAAAATATTCTGAAATTGTATGTTATTTAGCTATGGAAGTCCTCCTTTGTATGTGAACTGAAACAATTTTACTAACCACATCTTTCTATAACTGTGTTGTAGATCTATTGAGGCCTTGTCAGGAATGATCTTCTTCCTATATTGTAAAATTTGCCAGATATAATACGTTAATGGCTACTACAGTTACTGATGTGTATAGGTGTGTCATGCCTTGGAAATAAGAGTAAATATTAACAGAGAAGTACTAGGATACAAATACAAGCTATGTGACACAAATAGAAGTATATCAACTCTCAACAGGTATTAACGATATTCCATTACAGTAAATATAGCCTAATATCAAGCCACATCTTACTCATCAACAGAAGGTAAAATTTCCTAAACAAAAACCATTGCTTTAATCAAAATTACTTGAAGTTTAGGTTTTGGGGGTTTTGTTTGATTGGTTGCTTGGTGGGTGTTTGGGTTTTTTTCCTATTGCAGCTTCTACAGTATCTGTAATTTCAATGAAAATGGTTTGAAAAACTGGTACTCTTTTACAGTCTATTTGGTAAAAAATACAACAATTCTTAGCTTGGACAAAACTTACAGGTTAATATGAAGAGGGAGATACGCCCATTTAGCGAATGTTTGGTTATGTACGTAACAGGCTGTGTGAGTAGTCTAACTTTATTTGCCTTGTAACTTTCATACCTTGTACTATGATATACTGCAAAACTTGGATGACTTTAACGCTTGCAAGTTTACAAGCTTCTCCTGTAATAATATTGTTAGAATTTCTTTAATGAGCTATTTGGTGACCTGTTCCAATAAAACTGAAACTACCACCCATTTTAACCAGCTTTCCTCAAAGCTATCTTTGTCAGTGGCATGGACAATGGGATAGAGTGCACCCTCAGCAAGTTCGCCAATGACACCAAGCTGTGTGTTGCTGTCGATAAGCTGGAGGGAAGGGATGCCATTCAGAGGGACCTTGACAGGCTGGAGAGGTGGGCCCATGTGAACGTCATGAAGTTCAGCAAGGCCAAGTGCAAGGTCCTGCACATGCCTTGAGGCAACCCCAGGCACAAATAGAGGCTGGGTGGGGAATGGATTGAGAGCAGCCCTGAGGAGAAGGACTTGGGAGTGTTGATTGATGAGAAGCTCAACATGAGCCAGAAATGTGCACTTGCACCCAGAAAGCCAACCGCATCCTGGGCTGCATCAAAAGGACCGTGGCCAGCAGGTTGAGGGAGATGATTCTCCCCCATACTCTGTTCTGGTGAGACCCCACCTGGAGTACTGCTTCCAGCTCTGGAGACCACTGCATAAGAAGGACACGGCCCTGTTGGAGCGAGTCCAGAGGAGGGCCACGAAGATGATGAGAGGACTGGAGCACCTCTCCTATGAGGACAGGCTGAGAGAGTTGGGGCTGTTTAGCCTGGAGAAGAGAAGGCTCCGGGGACGCCTTATAGCAGCCTTCCAGTACCTAAAGGGGGCTTATAAGAAAGATGGGGAGAAACTCTTTAGCAGGGCCTGTTGTGATAGGACGAGGGGTAATGGTTTTAAAATAGAGAGAGGTAGATTTAGACTAGATGTAAGGAAAAAAAATTTACAATGACTGTGGTGGAACACTGGAACAGGTTGCCCAGAGAGGTGGTGGATGCCCCATCTCTGGAAGCATTCAAGGCCAGGTTGGATGAGGCTCTGATCAACCTGATCTGGTTGAAGATGTCCCTGCTCTTTGGAGGGGGCTTGGACTAGGTGACCTTTAAAGGTCCCTTTCCAATGCAAAATGTTCTTTGATTCTGTGATTCTATTTATATTTGTAGTTACTTTCCGCTGCAACAAGAACTTCTGATGCATATGTTACGAATACTTGAAGACATAACTGGCACATGTCAATGCTGTCACTGTGAATATGAAGAGTAATACAATCTATATAATTCTTTTTGGAAAATAGCTTAGAGCCAAATGTTGGTATATGGTAGGGTAAACAAATAGTTGTCTTTCTGCTAGTGCACAGACTTACTCAGAAACATGATTCAGAACTCCAACCAGTGTTTGTGCAAAACCAGTCCTAGCCCTGGATGATATTCCGTAGAATTAAAGTTGCTCTAACTGAATGCTTAGCTCAAAGGTAATGAAAACTGTTCTATATTTGACAGGGAATTATATACTGTACATAAAATAACAGCAAAACACCAATAAACAAACCCTCCTGTTCTTGCTTTTCCTAAAATTGGAAATAAAGTGAAATTGCCCCTTCACTCCAATATCCCTTTTAGAAGCTCTTGAATTTTGCTCACTCAGTGGTATATTGCTGAAAAGGCAAAGTCTCTTCCAGTAATTTTAGGAAAAGCTATCATCAAGCTGTCAACAGTCTAAATTGAGATTAAAAGTACCAAAGAGAAACCTTCACTATTATCAGAGTCCCAAACAAGTACACTTGAATAGGCAGATAACATCTAGAGTGTACGGTATGAGACCACTTATTCCTCCAGCTTTTGGAGTGATTTACAGGGATGAAGTCTTACGTTAAATAGTTAGTGACATTTTTCTTCTTGTCTTACCCAGAACCACTCAGCCCAAAGAAAAGTGATAGTTGTAAAGAGATGCCTGTTCTTGGAATTCATTTCAGATGCCACGTTTCTGGGTGTTAGGGGTATCTGTCTCATCCTTTGAGGTGTTATGTGCCCTCAGCTCGTATTGGTCATCAGAAGGAAGATTTTTGGTACTTCATAGTCTAGGGTAGATTGAGCTACGTGCTTACAGTTCACTGAAATCAAAGCATTATTCATTCTAGCTGGAGGTGAGAGTTCTGTTTATAGCCTTAACTCTCTGAAAAGGAGGTACCCTGGAAAGGGTGTATTATCACTGGTGAGTCAGCAAAGGCAGGATTTTCTAGATTTTTTTTTTTTTTTTTTTCATATCTGGTAAGTAGGCAAAACTGTCTATCAAGATGTCTGTTTTGATACATAATGTGTCTTCATATTATGACCTGGTTTTTGCTAGGGACAAAAGTGGGGCTGTAACTATGGTCTGACATAAAAAGTGACAGCTGGTCACCAAAAGCAAAAGCGTAGCGTACTAATCTATTCAGTCACTTACCTCTTAACATTTTAATATACTATCATCTGCGAGTCCTACAGCTTTGACAAAGAAGATCTCGAAGTTACAGCCTTTAACAAATTATTAGCATGATGAATTTTCATTACTGTGGATTTCTGGTTGTTATTCTCAGGTTTAGTTTGGCAATTAAGATTCGAATTAGTATTAAAGCTTTTTCTTCTCCAAAATATTATAGCCCTGTTTTACACTTTTATCTTAACCAGACATTGTAAATCTGGTTTTGAATTCATTTTTAATTAAAAACAAATATATAAATTTTGAGGATATGATTAATTACAAAGTGAGAAGTAAGATTGAGGTGGATTCCTTTGATTGACTTTTGCTGCTTACAAGCCAATATATCATTAGGGAACAACATGCACAGAAGATAGCAATTATGTTCTCTAGACCCTCTCCAGTAAATTATCATGAGATTCAACAAATAGTTGAGCTTTTGTATTTCTTCTCTTTATTTGCCTTGTCTTTTTCTTTTAGAAATTATCACGTAACTTTTAATGAACACTGTGCTTTGTGTCTCTTATTAAAATCTATCATCTTTTTATATACATTGCAATGGGTAGATTGTAAACACTCCAAGCAAACTCTATACCTGAAACTGGACATATCACTATCATGCTATCAATCCATCTAACTTAAACTCAATTTTAAAAACTGTGGTGATCATTCATATTCACCAACACAATCCTTTATTTTGATCTCTCCTCATAACAATGCAACACTGCTGCTCTATAACTAAAAACCAAGATGGTAAAAGTGGCTTATCTTGGCTTTATAGTGCTCTTTCCTTCAGATGAAACATCTAACTGGATGAAGATTATTGTATTGCAAGGTATAGCTTCACAGTCTGATCTTTTAAAATTGGAATCATAGGATCTTGAAATCCTTGTTGTTGGGAAAGATTTAGGTCTCCTCTCTTATCCCTTAATATTTTGTTTTTAAGGATTCTGAGAATGTCTTCTTGGTACTTACTTCTTTAAATGTATTAGATTTCTGGTGTGGGTTTTAAGTGTTTATTATTAACAATTCTATATAGTTGCCCACTTTTTTTTCATTATAGGCATTAGAATTTTCAAGAGATTCCTTCATTTAGCTCATAGGACAGTGGAATGGCAGAACCAGTTTTTTGTTTAGTTCTGAAAAATATAGTATCATATCCCCGTATCTCTATTTTCTGTCTCCTTTCTTACTTGTGGACTCACTCATAACTTCCTTCAGGTAAATATTAATCTGTTTCACCAAGAGGAACATTTTTAGCATTGCCCAAATATTTCCTGTAAAGATGATGATTTTTTTTTTAAGCTGTGAGCTGTATGAAAATATTCTTTTAGTAATGGTACCTAATGTCATTGTGTAAACTCTTGTGAGTACAGCTACCTTGAAGGATTGCAGGCAGCCTTAACAAAAACAAATTAATCCTCCATGGCTGGTGTCTCTGTGCACCTGTAACCACATCATAGCACTCATCTTGCAGGTGCATCCTCTTTGCATAATCACTGACTTTCACCCAGAGTACTGATAATATTTGTTTTATCACCCAGGCCTGCAGTGATGCTGCCTCCACCTCTCCAGAGATGCACTATACACCTCTGCCACTGGGATCCAGAGACCTCACCAATCACAGAGGTATGAACTAAACTTTTATTGGTATGAGCTGCTGCAAGGCAGTAAGCTTTGCTGTAAGGCCTTCTCTGTATTAGTTACTGCTGCACTGGCACTTTGCGGAGAACACTGTGCCTTTCAAGCACTAGATGAGAAAACCATACCTGTCAAGACTACAGATTTTAATTCATATTTAATAAGATTTAAAGATAGTCTACTGGGAAAGCAAATAAATCTATGGATAATAACATTCAGTGATATTTTTGTGTGTATGTGAGAAAGATGTAAATAGATTAGAGTATGTAAGTGTTGCTAATAGATGATTACATGCAGCACTGGTAATTTTGAGAGAATTTGTAAACTTTCTAATATTTGTAATGAGAGAGCTTTTTGGCAGTTAAACAATTTAGGGCTATGATTTTGAAATATTAACAGATTTTCATTGCAATAAAAAGAGATTCTTCTCTGTTTTTCAACATTAAAGGTGGATCAGTGTTTAATTTCCTTTTTCACCAATCCTTAGAACTTAAAAAGCACCTAGGGCAAATTCTAAAATTCTTTCTACATAACTGTGGAGCAAAAAGCTCAGGAAACAGGTGAAAAATTGACGCAGGGGTGCGTTCCAAGTTCTTTCACCTTTGTTCTAAGAAGGAGAAATTTATAAAGCTTGCAATATTTTTTCAGCTTAAAACCAGATCTTTTTTTTTTCTTGCATTGCACATTGATTCCATGTTGATCATGTAAACCATTTGTGTAGAGGTGAAATTTGTATAGAGTACCAGAATCAAAGTCAGCCTTACATTTATCAGTTGATGGTAGCTTAGTTTTAGTGTGTGTTCAAATTCTGCAGCACTGCAGAAGATTGAGGCAGTGTCAGTAGAATGCCTTATTACTTGAAACCTGAAAGAATCAGGCAGGCAATGCAACTGAACAAGGATCCATGATTCAGGTAGGAAGGGTGAGGAAAGCAACTGATTAGACTTTAATTTGTTGCAGCCTATATCACTGTCATTGTGCCAGGGCTTAAGATGGGTGTGAAGCTTGGTCTTGGTGTAAATTGATATGGTATACTGGAAATCAAATGTCCTGAAAGTTCTGTAGTGCGTTACGTTATGACACTATTATCGTGTAGTAACTGGTACTTTTTAAAAAGAAAGGACCAAACCAAAGTTCTGAATTTGAGCACACACTTGGTCTTCAAAACTTAAAAAAAAAAAAAAAAAAAACCCAACAAAACAACAACAAAAGAAAATAACTGTAACCCACTGCCTCCCCAGTTCCCAAGATACGTGTTGTAGCTTTGATTTTCAGGTAAGCATATTTGCTTTGAGATTGGATTTCTGGTGTTGGATTTAATGGCTAGGGTCTAGTCAGAATGTTGTAAATGCCTAAGTTCTGTAAGAATACATAAAAAGTATCATTAAAAGCCAATTATCCCCAGATCTGTTTATTTAGATTAGAGTGAATTAGAAGTGTGGCTTCATGGGTGATTTTTGGAATCTGACTCAGCAAAAGAAATGCCAGCAGCATTAAGCATCAAAAGTTGTGTGCCTGCATTATTGATTGACTTAGCTTAAAATAAAGCAATTGTGTGGCTCTAGTAGGCGTTGCAGACATGTCTATATGGGTGTCCATTCAGAGCTGGAGCTTACCAGGTTCTAAGTACCACTGTCTGTGCTAGGGCTTGAGAATGCTTGCTTTCTTACTATGAAAGAGGAAAATTCTGTTCCTCAAATTATCATCATTTTACCCTTAGCTGTTCACATAATTCTTTATTACTTCTGTCTTTACTCTTCCCAGAAACATTCTGCTTTGCATGCTAAACATGTGCTGAAAATTTCCGTGATGATTAAGCACACTTATAAATAAAGTGAATGAAGAAGGTGTCATCCAAAAAAAAAAAAGGGTAAAATTGGCCCTGAAAGAGACATTGTTAGCATGATTCCATAAGTTTATATGTATATATAAAATATATTCATGAGGAAGTAATTAAGCAAACTTCCCAAAATTCCAGGTGTTGTAAATAAAGATTGGAACAACCTGCTACCAGGGCCCGAAGAAAAATCTGTAAGTTCACAAGCCCATAAAAGAATAATTGGAGTCAATAGAAAAATTTTCAAGAAAACAATGAACATGCTGGTTTAGGTTCTGAATATTTTCAATTTTTTTCTTTACTGAATGCTTTCAGTATTATAAAAAATTATTGGATCAGCTGTTGCATGTGTAAATATTGGCAGTTTTCAATGCAAACTGGAAAGAAGAATGCTGTAAGTTTTTGAGTGCTCTTATTTGTCTCTGGAGAAACTTACTTACCAGAATCTGAAAGTCTGGCAAATGGCTTGGTACAGCTGTAAATTGATTTTTGGGGGGATTGGGAAGGGGGAGCAGGAGCAAGCTGAATGTATTTGAATGGTAAAGTTGTACTTGGACATTTCTCACTCTCTTTAGCTATGAGTTTTGCAGGGAGAGCAAAGCCATATAATTCTGTATGCATTGCACCATGCATCTTACAGCTTTCGTGTTCATGTATACAGTATATTATTTTCAGACAGGATCTGGTCTTTTTGGGTTCACTTCATAATTTGTACAGACAATATTCAGGAATTGTAAAAAGTATCTCACTTTCAGAGCTCATAGAAACAGTGTAAGACAGTGAGACATCATGTGAAATGATATGGAATAATCACTGTAAATATTATATCAAGTGTTATGATGCTCAAGTATATAAGTACATGAAGAGAGCAATAAATATTTTTAAGCTTTAGAAAATTTCTCCACATCTTACAAAAGTTGTTTTCCCTTAAATTATTTTCTTGCTTAGACCTACTTTTCTAAGTTGAACCTTCGCTTGATCCCACTGTACCTATTTTTTAGCAGAAAATATATTGTCTTTCTATTCAGGTTTTGGGCACCTGACAGCAAAATGACTTTATTTTTGTCATAGTTTATCCCCAGATGGCAACTAAACACCACACAGATGCTTGCTCACTCCCCCTAGTGAGATGGGGGAGAGAATTGGAGGAGTAAAAGGGAGAAAACTAATGAGCTGAGATAAAGACAGTTTAATAGGTAAAGCAAAAGCCATGCATGCAAGCAAAGCAAAACAAGGAATTCATTTGCTGTTTCCCATTGGCAGGCAGGTGCTCAGCCATCTCCAGGAAAGCAGGGCTCCATCACATGTAATAGTCACTCGGGAAGAGAAGCACCATCACTCCAAATGTCTTCCCCCCTTCCTCCTTCTTCCCTCAGTTTTATATGCCGATGGTATTCCATACCATCAGATGGTATGGAATATCCCTTTGGTCAGCTGTCACCTCCCCACTTCTTGTGAACCCCCAGCCTACTCACTGGTGGGGTGGTGTGAGAAGCAGAAAAGGCCCTGACTCTGTGTAAGCACTGTACAGCAGTAACTAAAATATCCCTGTATTATCAACACTGTTTCCAGTACAAATCCAAAGCATAGCTTCATAATAGTTACTGCGAAGAAAATTAACTTTATCCCAGCCAAAACCAGCACAATTCTTTATGACATCCAATTGCTGTCCTGTTAGGCAAGCCTTCTAAGGTAGTAATTTTATAGCTAGCTTTAAACAAGTCAGTTTAAAAATGCATCCTCCTGTCATACAAAGTGCTTCATTTATTTTTAAATTCCATTGCTTTTATAATTCTAGTTTTCAAATTTTCTATTGAAACAAAATAAAATGGGCCCCACTTTTCTTTATGCATGTCCAGGTCTATATACCTTTAAGAAAATAAAACTTGTTGTTGTTTCTAAATACAAGTGGCCATACTCCCAATACACAAAAGTAATGAAATGTAGTGCATTTTAGTAGAAATTTTCTCCAAAAATTTTGCTCATGTTTTTTTTTTTTTTTTTAGTTCTTTTTATGTATGGCCCAGGAACCCTTCTGTTCCTTATCAACAATTTATTAGTAGACCATATATAAAATCTTAAAATAGAGCCTTTAATACTTAACATAGTTGAAATGGATGGCAAAAGAATTTTTAAAATTATAATCATGTAATATTAAGGATATCTTGCTTGGAGGCTCTGAGCAACCTGATCTAGTGGGGGATGTCCCTGCTCCTTGTAGGGGGGTTGGACTAGATGACCTTTGAAGGTCCCTTCCAATCCTAACCATCCCCGCCCTCCACTCGCCTCACATCATGTATTCCTTTTTCATAATGGCATCTTTGGTGAGTGTGATGGTTTAGCCCAAATCACCACACAGTTTCTCGCTCACTCTCCCCCTCCCCAGGGGGATGGGGGAGAGAATTGGGAAGGAAGGAGAACTCGTGGGTTGAGATGAAGACAATTTACTAAAATAAAAGGGAAAACTACAATAATAACAGAATATAAGGATATTAAAAATATACAAAGTGAACAATATGTGTTTTCTCACCACCCGATGTCCCAATGACCGATACAGCCCGTCCCGAGCAGCGATCACGGAAACAAAACCGAGCAGCAAGCAAAGGAGCAAAAGGGAGCCAGCAAGGTAGGGGGAACGATGCCAGCAAAAACAAGCAGGAAGGATGGATGCCAGGAAGGCAGATACCCACCCTCGCCTGCCCCCACTTATATACTGAGCATGACGTTTATGGCATGGAATACTCTCTTTGGCCAGTTTGGATCAATTATGCTGTCTGTCTTTCTCCCAGCTTCCTGCATCTGCAAATTAGCGAGACTTGGAAAGCAGGACGGTGTCCTTGGTCTCATTCACAACAACTGGTATCATCAGGGTGTTTATCAACATTCTTCACACACAAAATCCAAAACATACCAGCTACTGAGAGGAAAAATTAACTCCATCCCTGCCAAAACCAGGACAGTGAGGAAGTTCCTTAGTTATGTGTAAGCATTGAAACTCAAATTGCCTTCTAAAAAGATCAGTGCTTTCCAATTGGTGGGGAAAATAGTAATTTATCATTCTATCACTTTAGAAGCAATATTCCTAAATCATTACTCTAATGAAAATCTATTTTTCCCATATGAAAAAAGGTGCTGGATACCCTGTGTATAAACAGATATTTTATAACATTGCCTGTTACCTTATTTACTTGAAAACCTATTCATTTGCCAAAGCCATTTGGTTTCCAGTAACATTTTACAAATGACTTCATTTCTTGCACTCTTGTTTCTGGGAACAACCAGTGGTAAGTCTGCCCCATAGCTTACTGGTAAAAGGAAGAAGCAGCAGTTTCCATTAAAAACTAAGCCTGTATTTATGTAAGTAGTTTTTAGAGCCTTAGCTTGGATTTATGCCAAGGTTTAATAGTTCCAATCTATTCTGGCTTGTAAGAACTTCCTGGACAAATCCACTGTCCTGTTTTGGTGTCTATTCAGTTAATTATCCAAGTTTTCTGGTATGCACAGACATTAAATTTTCTCATTTTTAATTTGAATGATGAGGGAAAAATTGTTATTTATTCTAACAATATGTTTGAGTCAACTGGGGTTTTTTTTGTTTTTTTTTTTTTTTTGAAACAGTGTAATCTGAGTTTGAAAGTCATAAACTGCATTCAGAAGCAATGCCCAGAAATCCAGGGACAGAATATTTTTAAGCTTCCTATTAACCCTCTGAAGGTAATTTTATAAAACATTTTTGAACAAAGGAGAAGAGAGGTTCCTTCTGCTTTCAGTTTTGCTTTTTGTCTAACAGGAATGTGCTGAAGATTTTGTTTTGGAATTAAGAATTTTCCAGAGTTTTGCACTCCTAAGCAAGCAAAAGCATGTAGGGATGTCATGTGTTAGAGAGACACCTGAACTTGATCTGTCTCAGGTTTTTGGTTTTTTGTTTTGTTTTGTTTTTTTTTTTCCCTGTGATCATTATGCTATGCTATTGTACTCAGAGTGTTTGTCATGTAAGCTTTCAGTAAAGACTAGGATAACTATGCAGAATGCATCATGACTGATTTTTAGGGTGTACCATATATAAAAAAACAGCTATTAGCTTTATAGGAGTTGAGGTATGCACTAGGTCAAGACAGACATGTACTTCAGAGTGCACAACAAGCACTGGGCTATCCTCTTGTGCTGGAGTTTACAATCCAATAGATCTCAAAGGAGGCCTACTACTAAATTCCAAATTTGGTGTTGAAGGAAAAAGGTAGAGTTTTTGGAAAGCCAGGGGGAGTAATATAATTGATGTGATGTGTGAAAGCCCCAGATTATCCTGAGAGGATTTACCTATTCTACCTTAATTTGCTCAGCCTGCTCATACTTTAGAAATAAATATTCTCAGGTTTATCTGAAACTAATCATGTCTATTGATTCTTCAAGAATTGGGTCTGGAGTTTTAAGATAATGCTTTAAACTTTCTGAAGGAAAACTGTAAAATTGACACACACTTCTTAATAATAAATGTTAATACACAAAGTTCTTATTTTTGAAGGCTTTCAACTCAATACACATGCTGTCTTTAAATCACAGGCATAAAAAGAAAAGGAAATTGGTTTTGCATAAAAACTTACTTCCGGAAAGATAATTATCCTGTTTATATGATCATTGCAGTCTTCTCTGTTGTTGTTATTGACACAGTTGTTAGGTACTCATTGTGTTTTCAAGCCAGAGGCTTATTAAGAGCTTGAAATTGATTGCTGGGAAAGTCACAAAGCAATTTACATAGCAACTTATCATAATTAGTTAGTTTTCTTAATGTGAACTGCATCTTATGCTTATCAATTGATTTTTCTGTGTATCTGTATAAAGCAGCTTATTGTGTGCTGTCCAAAAAGAGAATAATAATAATGAAAAAAAAGTCTATATATGTATATAAGAAGTATTTGCTTTAACTTCTCTAATAACTAGGAATATGATGAATAAGAGAAGTCCAAGCAGATGCAATATATGGAAGTTCTGTATCAGGCAGAGATACTATGAATAGTGAAAAATTTTCTTTGTTGGTTTACATGAAGTGTCCTTTGAAAATACCGTTGTTTTTAAGCTGCATGATGTTATGGTGAGTGATAGACTGCATACCTCTCGGGCCAGGATCTTCTGACCATGAGATGAATAACCCTGAAAAAAAAATTCACGGTAGCATGGGACAGACAAGATCATATTTTCCAAGGGCAGAAACACTCAAAAAATAAGCTGTGACATTTCCAGTTAATGCCAGGAAATATGTCCCAACAGTGAGTTGTGCTTTGCTCGTGAGTGGGTGGAAATCCTCCTCTTTTGACACTGTGGGAGAAAACTAAAATAAGGAGTCTGTTATGGAAAAAAAAAAAAAAAAGAAAAAAAAAATCTTATTTGGCTTGGTTGTATGAAATGGGAAATTGGATTCTACTGCCTTGCTTAGTTTTTCAGTTTGGGAAATGGACATTAATGGAAGCACGAGAGACATAGGAGAAGTGTGGAAAGCGAGGTGATGGTAGATGAATGTCAATGTGAGGGAAGACTTGGTTAAGAAAATATTTTGTTTTTCTTAATTTCCCTTAGTTAAAAAGATTCAAAAGAGATAATCTGTCAGAGGCAGATTGTAGTCCTTGCAGTCTGGAGGTGTGAGAAGATAATGTCAGATGTTTAAAGAACTCTATTGTGAGCTGTTTCTGGTGCAGTTGAGAGAAAGGCAGGCCAGACCTTTCTCAAAGCCACTGCTGGATGGCCCCTGCTTCTGCCTGTAGACCTGCCAAACCTTACAATTGGAGATGAGATAAACAGTACTGACTCACATCTGTTTCTTCAGTGGTGCAGCTAATTTTGTAGCTCTATGCTTTTTCCTTTCCAAGATGCACTCTAGTTTACTGCCTCCTCAGTTTTTCTGGTGTAATTGCTTTGTGGGGAGAAGAGTAGGTAGAAGGGATGAATGAAACAACAGAGATGTGGAGAAATGCTCGAAGGCACATTTTGTTAGAGAGACTTACTGCAGTGAAATGCTTCCATCTGATAACAGAAGCCCACGTGTGTTGGTATTTGTCCCAAATCTGTAAATGCATTAGACATCTATCCCCATTGTGTGAATGGACACACAGTCACAGTTGCCTTTCAAAGGAATCCAGAGGTCCGGTACACATACATATGATCTGCTCAGCCCTCAGCCGTGGAGTGGTTTATTGCTGGGCAGTAATGAAAGAGTAGGTTAAGGAGGATCTCATGTAGTAACTCTCCTGAGCCCTAATCTATTTGTGTACTGGAACAGAATCACCACCAATGGCAGTGGTCTTTTGAGGACCAATTTCCCTCACTTGCACAGTACTGATAGTTTGTGCCAGTGCCTGCATGTTTGTCTGTAAAGCACAAAGACTTCCACAAATGTGGAATAAATTGTGCTTGGATTTGAGTGTGAGGTTCAAGAAATACATTTTCTGGGTTGTTGTATTCATGTTCTTGTCACTTACAGGGTCAACAATTTCTTGTCTGTATATACAAGGATTTGAATTGGGATACTGTGGATTATTAAAACTTCAGCATAAAAATGTACTGTTATCATGTTGTGTATTGCAACGATGAGAGCATCTAGTCCTGTGAAACTTTGTTTTGTGCAAAGTCTTTCTTGATCAGAAAAGTTAAGATTTGGTTTTAAATGACAGTGTGTTTTGTGAGCCTTCTCTGTGTTCTGTGGTTTGAAAGTGAGCCCAAGGGGTGTGACCAAACTGACCAGCTGTAAGTTCTAGGAGGATCACTTCCTGGAGTGCTGTGTCTCTGGAAATAAAATATGAGTGTTTCTCTGCAGCAAGACTTGAAAAGACAAAAAGAGAGTTATTAAGTGGTTAATCAAATTTAGATTAAAATTTAATTAAATATCTAAGGAGTTGGGAAAAAAAATTCACTTTCTGCATCTAACAGGAGTTAGGAGTCTATGACTCGGGCAGACTTTCAAAATTGTCAGCATTTTTTTCTGAAATATTATAGACACTTTCATTTTTCCACAGTGCACATTCCCCAATCTGACTGTTGAAGACCTGACCGTTTTCCATATTGTTGTCACTATTCCCGTAATTTCTGAGGTTTTCATTGCAATTTTTCCCATATTTGCCAAAACTAACCTAGCAGCCTGGGCCCCAGTCACCCATACAAGTGTCACATCAGAGGGAATATGATTAATGAGGAAAAAACTGTAACTTCATATTTTTGGGTAGGCTAGAAAGTGTCTGATGTTTCACAACATAGCTCATTTTGTCATGCTGGCAGTAAGAAACCATGAGAATGCTCAAGGTCCAAGCAGCGTGACTATAAAGTGGCAGAAAAACATAGAAAGCATTGGCTTCTATAAGTGGAAACTTGGAATTTAAAAACCATAAACTCTACCTAAAATCTTCTTTAGATATGTAGGAGAGCTAATGATGCAATGTGTCTGCAACTGACAATTTGGGAAAAACAAACAAACAAACAAAAAACAACAGTCCAGTAAATTGCCACTTGGTTTTATAATCTTTTGCAATAAAGAAGTCCAGCCATGGGCCACAGTATTACAGCCCTTCCAGAGAAATCAGGCTCAAAGAACATGCAGTGCTGTGCAAATACAGTCTCCTGAGAGATCCCCGTGTTCAGTTAGCACTCCAGCCTAGCCTGTTTTTGCAGGAGTCCTCCAGTTTTATCATTCAGGCATTTTTACAGCCTCATCGGAACAAATAAACAAACATCTGGAATCATGTGGTATATTTAATTAAAAACTTTTTGTTTGGCCAGAAATAGTAAAATCATGAAAAATTGCCTGTCTTCAAGCTCAGAAAGGCCAAATGATGAAGCTGTTGGCTACAGACAGTTTTACAATGTATTGAAATTCATAGATATGCACACCTGCTACAAGGCACCCCCCTGCCCCCCCGGCTTTATTTTGATTCATACCCATTAATGAGTGTTTAGTGCGCAGACTGTAACCCTTGTTTAAATAGGAATTTACTGTTTTTAATAACATAGACACGTGTTGCTGTATTCCATACAGCCTATACTACTCTGTAGTACGTGGACAGGATAAAGCTTTATATAATTGGTTAAAAAATATATCTCTACAGTATGTGTTCCATTTGAATATTGTGTCATATGAGCATGTTTTAATTCCAGAGGCAGTAAATATCTGCCCCACACTAAGAGTCTGTGTATCAAATGTTGGAAATGAGAAAGATGGTGTTTTCTCATTAAAATTAGAGTTTGTAATGATAATGTATATTTTCATTGTTTTATTTAATGTATTTTTTTTTTTTTGCTGACAATTTCAGGAGATTCTTGATGCTTTTGCAGATGAAACTGCTTGCTGTCATCTGAGATATTACTGTATAGTCACAAAATAGTCTACTGACCAGGATTATTATTTATGAAAACTAATTTGCCTAATGGACTGCTACCATTTTGCATGCAGAAATACAGACCTTTGAACGTATGTTGCATAGAATCTTATTTTTGAGGTTGTACACCTAAGTTTCTAAATAGCTGAATCCTCTATTGAGAAAAATAAAATTACTTGTGCACAGAAAGTACTACTGCATCTGAATATTGTTCACAATTCTTAATATTGCTTATGATTAAAATAATTTGGGCATTCCATTTTGAGCTGCATTCCTCTGAGGATTTAGACTGCTTAGCAGGATAGGATGCTTATGTGACCTTGGCTGCTGTCCTGTGGTTAGTGTTACTGAGCTGAATGAAGAGGACATGGGTCTCATCAGAAACAAAGTACTAATTCCCACATAGTGAATACATGCAGAAATCTACTTTAAAATTGGAGGAGGGGGAGAAATTTCCTGCACAGTCAGAAGGGCAGCCATCTGCATAACAGCAATGAAATTATTTTATCTCTTGTGTGTTGGTTCCTTGTGTGCACATCTTTCTATAACGTGCATTTCTTCCAAACTTTGAACAGCCAGAAAGATGCAATGTGTTTTGAAATGTATTTCTTTGTTCAGTGTGTGTACTGTGCTGGGAGTGGATTAAGGTTCCTCTCCTTAATTTTGCCTTCAGGAAAGAAATGGGTATCTCTGTATGATTTCGTTAAGTGTTACTGTCAACATTTTATGGGATGCGAATATCTGTATTCATGATCTAATGATATGTTTGCTGATCAAAGTTTCTTGCAGAGCTCTGAAAGTAAATGTTAAGTAGATTGACAATTTTCCTCTTTTTCCTGTTTTGTGATGTTTGTGGCCTATTAGTATCCTCAGTGCTAGAAAAGTAAATGATAGGAAGTACCATGATATCCTTCATTAGCTTTGTATGCTCTTAAGCAGAGGGATCATACCTGGGAAGAAGGGGAGGAGACAGAGATAAGTATAAAAAAAAAAGTGACATTGTTTTGTGTCCCTAACCAAACAGAGGATGACTGATCCTTCTTTTTGTTGATATTCATTGTGTTACCTTTTACAGTTTGAGAGATTTTGAAAGTTATTTCTGTTTACACAGAATGAAATTCTTTTACTGCATGATTGACAACATTGGTGTGTTTTGTAAGACCCTTTTAAGAAAGCTTGTCTATGACTCTAAAGTGCCTAGTAAAGCTAGGCAGCCACCTGAAAGACCCCCCACCTGTGGCTACATAAAACTGAAACAAAGGATGGAAAATAACCCATTCAGTATGCACTTTCCCACCTACTGAGAGCAAAATGTAATGCAGTGCAATTTTAGTACTTCCGTGCCACCGGGGAAAATAGACTCCTAAAATCACATAGTGATCACATAGCACTGAAAAATTCAGCGAATTTGTACTAAGCGCTGTGTTATAAAACCTGAGGAACCGTAGGCTTTACTTCTCAAGTGAAACAGATTTGTATTGCAGTTCTGTTAGAATGCCTACCAAATGTAATGATGATATTTAGCACAGTAGACTGAAAAAATGTAAAGCTAGTGAATAAGAGTCCTTTCACAGGAATGCTATACAGAGGGGAATGCAAGCAACCCTTGTGATGTCTACTTAAAGACCAAGCAAGACTGTAATGCCTGAATTTTTTTTGTTTTACTTTTGCTTGGTGTTTGGTCACATACAGAAAGACAGAAAGAGCATATGGCCCAAATTAGGTCTTTCAAAACCATTTGTAGTAGTAGACATGGTTTCTCACAATAACTAGAGAATTAAATTAGTGTTCGTGTCTGATCTGAGTGGAGTTAGAATATCTGTGTATCAAAATCACAGGGCAACCATGCCCACCTAATGGATTTCCCCACGCTAGCTTAGCTTCCTCACCATCAGTTGCAATAGCGGCAACTGTAGCAGCTTTAGCACTGTGTTTAGTCAGATATGTGCTTAGAAATACTGCATCTATCCCATCTCTACCTCTTCTTCATAGGAGGGAGGCAACTCCCAGATGGTGTATTAGCTGAACTGTGAGTGGGAGCTGCCTGTCTTAACAGTCATTTTTGTTTCCTTCTGTGAAATAAAAAGAGCAGGCTCAATGGAAATAATCCCTGGAGCCCTGATGGAAAACCCAGAATCTATCTTAAAGCAAAAAGGTTTGCAAACAATCCCTCCTAAAATCAACCAAACACAGCTCACCGCTCCTCCCAAACCCACCCAATTAATTAAGTTGGCAAATTGTCTCCTCCTTCTTAAAGGCAGTGAATGATAAATTTCGTGAGGGGAAAATAGAGAGCAACTTTATAAAAAATAGATTAGATATAAACTTTAGATCATTCAGAAGCAATTTGGTGCTGTCTAATGCCAACTATTACTTATGTAAAGCACATGATGTGTCAAGAAAAAGAAATACCAGGTGAAGTTACAGCAAAGAGGAGATATGTAGACATCCACACAGCTGCCAATTGTGGATGTGAAGTTTGCCTGGGCCCTGTAATCTGATGCTAGATAACAATGACAGTAGAAACGTGGAGGATAGCTGAAGGAGTCTCTCGCTTAACTGTTAATCATCATGCTGCTTTCTTCACTTCTGTTCCACTCTGTCATTATAAAAAGTAATCCCTTTACTAAGGTGAGTTTAATAGCAAAGTGAAAGAGAAACTCTCAGCTAATTTTATTTTTTTTTTTTTAATCTGTTTGCAGTAAAGGAGTATAATGGTTTTAATCAGTGATCCCACAAATGAGCAGAATTAGAACATCAAGAGATGCTACAAAGGGGAGAGTGCTTGAAATATTGTTAATATCTGTAAATCCTCTTTTTCTGCCAACACTTATGGGCTTTTTTTTTTCTACTATCTGCATGTTTAGGGAAGATAGCTGTTAGATCTGGAAGAAGTGAACTGGTTGAAATAGATTGCAAGCTTGCAAGAATGATGTTCATTTGGGAGATACAGGACACACCATTCAGACAGAAAAAAAACTCCCATGAGAGTTAAAATACAAATTATAGTTTAGTAAATAAATAAATAAAAAATGCAAAATACAGAGTACAAATAAAACTTGAAAGAGCTCTCGTGGTGACTTGGTCAGTGAGAACAGATGCTAGCTTGCTGTGGCTGTTACGGTAGCTAGAAATACACTGAGTGGGAGATCCACGTAAGAAAAGTCACAAGCAGGAAGGCAATTGTAACCTTAAATTTTCCATCCTGCATAGAGACAATATTTTCCTAACAGAATAATATTTAGCATCTAAAATCATTCCTTGTCAACGTACCCTCTAAAGAAGCTACAGTATTTCACTAGGGAGTCAAACCATTGTCATTCTTTTTATTGCTACTACAGACAGGAAAGGTGAAGAATTAATACTCCTACTGTGAAGTTTTGAAGGTTGTTCAGGATTTGTTCTTGTGTATGTAAGAGACCAAATGTAGAGCTTTTCTGCAGAAATTGTAGAAGGTGCCAGTTTATAAATTAGTTTAAAACCTTGTGCACTTCTCAATCCCATATGGACAGTTTGGGAAGGCAATCAGCATCTGATTCATAAACTGAGGTCTTGACAGTAAGGAACTTAGATTTTTAAAATCTATATAATTATTATGGTTGATGTTACAGGAGTTATTGCAAATTAAAACAGAGTTATTCTGAGACCACTGAATTTTAACTGATTCCTTCTTCAGAAAGTACTTTTAAATAAATAAAGGCACAACAGCAAGTTCTAACAATTTTCATCTATGAAGGTCAAACTCACTTTACCTTTAATTGTAAATGTTTTAGAAGTATGGTGATGGAGCAGAGTGATATGCAAAACAAAAACCAAAATATGGATGGTTGAGTTAACATTTGTACTTCTGAAGTAAGATAAGGAATGCACTAGTTCTTTTAAGTTTTTATTTGTTTTGTTATTTTTTTTTTCTTCAGAAGTTTGGAAGATTTTTCTTACGTTCCAAAGCAAACCACTTAATACCAGTTTGTAGGTATTTTGAACTGCCCTAATTTATGGATTTTGAGATATTTTTTTTTTCCAAGGACTATTCTATTATTACCTTATAAAAAAGGCATCTGATTTTTGTTTCTTGTCAATTCCCAAATTTCATAAGTTTAATACAAAAGATTTTTCATTCAGAATGGTTTCTCTGATCTGTAAGTTAGAAGTACTGTGTTGGAATAAAATATGTTAGTATAACAAGGGAATCTCTAGGCAGTTTCTCCCCCCTGGCTGTAGTTAAACCTGAATGGATTATGGGAAGGAAATCCATACACATGCTAGGCATCTCTAAGCTTTAAACCAACTACCTGCAGGTGTTTTAGCCATGCACATGTGGCTGGATATATGACGAGGCTTTACAGATTTTCAGCCAAGTCTTCACTTGCAGGGTAATAAAATGTTGAGGGAGGGGGAAACAAGATATATATACATGTAGAAGGTATGATGTCATAGTAGTGAGTTATTGCTGCGTTTCTACTTCTTGTAAGTTCATTCCAAATCAATTGCTGCGCAATATTTGTGTACTATTAATTTAAAATCTTTGAGTATGAATGGTGCTATGTATGCATAGGTGTAATATGCTCTCTGTATTTAGTCAGCCATTGTCTGATGAGCTTGTGAGCAAAGCACGTTCATCTCTATGGAGATTCCCTGCCTGCTTAGTAAGCTACAGCTATATTCCTTACTACTAAGCTCAGGCATCTTGGGACCAAATTTAGGTCAGTGTGGAAGCATTTAAATATTCCTTTCACTATAGGTAAAATGTAGTCATTTGAGCTGGCCACAGCTTTTTGAGCATCACAGCTAGACAATATGTCAGTTTTGTATCATATCCTAAAGCTTAACCTCAAGTAGCTTAAAAGTTTGTTGACAGTGTATTAAGAGAGTAACTGAGAAGAAGAATTACTTCTTCATAAATGTGAACAATTTCTGTGGTGCCTACATAGATACTAGGAAGCCTGCACCCAAACATATTGATCATGTGTATTTTGATCTTGTTGGCCAAGCTCTACATGGCAACAGAATAAATACAGGCTTATGGGTGAATTCTATCCAAGACATATGCAAACTTTCTGCTCCTCTTTTGAAGTACTTTAAATGTTTTGACTGATCATCATCAGCACTAATATTTTGGTGATTCTTGATTTGGAAATAGACTTGGAGGTGGCTAAGAACAGCTTGATGAGATTTAACCTCTCTCATTAGAGCTTGATAGATAACATGTTTAAATTAGAAGAGGGAGAGGGCAGTGTGAAATAGATCATATTATAATTTCAGTAATCAGATGCACTGAAATATGTCATTGAAAAGATACTTAGGAATCTTAAATCTTAGGATGGCTGTCAGATTTCTTTTAGTCTGTGAACGATGACAATCATAATTTGAAGATGAAGTATGGTCAGAGCTTCTGTCTCCTTGACAGTCGCTCCAATATTTAGACAAAAAAGCATGCTTTCACAGATTTCATTAGTTAATCTTTCTTTTTACCTTTTCCCTTATGCAATGCTAATACCCCTGAGAAGCCTAGACAAGAAGAATTGTTATCTGATACAAATATGAAAGAAATTACATATGAGCATGTAAAGCTAGAGGAACATTAAGGACAATCTCACAGATTGCTTGTATGACCCAGGAAATAATAGTGTTGCATTTGATGAGTTTGGATGTGCTTTTGAGCAATTACAAAACCTTTCCTAGCTGATTTCAAGCTTCCTCTTACATTTTTCTATGCTTGTTGCATAGCTGAATTAAGTTTTTTACATTAACTTTTTCGTATGTTGTTGCCTTGATACTTAGAGTGTCTCTGGGCACTTACAATGCAATAATCTGTGGGCTTGGTTAAGCAAGTCAAAAAGCTTGAAAGAATGGCAATTTTGAAAGCAGAGAAAGAAGGGAGCTTGATCTAATGTCATAAGGCAGGGGGCATTGGAGCCTTGGGGCACAATTAACAAAGGGTCTGGCACTTGCCGTCTCCAGTCTTTGGATTTGTTTAGAGAAAGATTTAGTAGTTCTGCTCATGGGATGTTTCCTTTTCTTGACTTCAGCCTACAGTGGCTCAGAATCTATCTCAATACCTGTGTGGCAATAAAATGTCATATGCATCCTGGACTCAGGTGAGAGTAATAGGGAAGAGTTACTGAAGCTCACGAGAGAATTGCCTTGTTTTTTTGTGTCGTGTGTCTCCCCCCACCCCTCCCCACTTTTCCCACCCTCTTTTAACATCAGAAAGATAGTTCTGAGAGAAAACAAACAAAATAATTTATAGTGCTTTTCACAACAGGATTATTGTGGAACTTAACAAGTTTCGTTTTACTTATCTATTTTTATCTGCTACTGATGTAAATGTCATGTCTACTGAAAAGTCAGTGCTGGCCACTACTGTTTCTTACTGAAACACAGGACGTATTTTAATGACAGGTATGCTGCTTTGGAGAAAAGTTGAGGGGTTTGGGTTCTACAATGTTTCCTTTACTGTTCTTGAGGATGTTATGTTTTCTCATTTTGAATATATACACAAGAATCCTTTTCTTTTACAGCTATATTGTCACCTTGTTTGAGTATCGTGAAATCTTTTATGCGCCCATTGTCAGTCATGTGTAGAAAGAAGTTATCCATGGCCTAGTGCATTTACTTAGTTAATGGGCAAGATAGTGAATAAGAGTAAGAAAATACTGATTTCCTTACTTTTGTATCTGAGAAGGTGAGACAGAAAGCACTGTGTACAATGTTTAACCTAAAATGACTGTGATACTCTCTGTGATAACTCTCTATGGAGTTAAGTATCCTAATTCTTGGTCCATGGATTTAATAACTAGAACACCTCATCTAATACAAGTGTTTATGTCAAAGGCATAAATACTTCTTAGACAATTTTAATGATAGGTCCTTTATCACTGCCGTACACAAACTGCTTGTTTTCATAGTATCAAGCATTAGTTCTCCTGTCAGGATCATTCTGACTTTCCTGTGTCACTTATCTTATATTTTTGCAATCTGCCAATGTTTTTGTAAATCTTCTAAAACTTTCCATAGCATAAAATGAGCATTGTCAGAAGCACTGTATAGTGGTTGCAGCCTGTGTAGTGTTTTCATTTGTATATGTGATAAAGTGTCGTGAATTTGTTTGTTTTTTGTTTGGTTTTTTTTTGTTTTAACTAAAGGAACCCCCTTTTTGTGACAGCCTTTCTTTTCAGCAATTACAAAACACAGTTTCAGGAAAGGAGCAATACCGTATCATTTAGTCTGTTCAAACCCACTCTTCTCTAAAAGTATTGTGAAGAGAGTGACAGCAACCCAGCTCAGGTTTAATGGGTAGATAATGAGCAAGCCAAGGGCTTTTTCTTCAAAGCACAAGTTTTTTTCCTGTCCAGTAAACCCCAAAATGGAAAAAATCCACACTATACTTTTCTGAGTTGCTCACAAAAATAATTAAGTGTTATGTGATCACTTATAATGCTGTGTCATTTCTTTACGGAAGCTGATGCTATTCTGGCTATAAACTACTACAGAGTAACAGCTGTTTATAAAAATATTCGTGAAAATTTTCTGTAACAGGAGAAATGGGCATAATTGTAGTACTGTTTCCATGGAAAAAGATGCATGTGCTTAGATTTAGTCAAAATTACGGCATACTGTTCTAAACTTGACAGAACTAGTTCAGCACATAATCCATAATAAAATAGGAACTGTGGTATTTAAACACTAATTCAGTGCATATCGGTTTGTATGCAAAGACTCCATTTAAGATATTGCAAAACAGGTTTTCTTAGTAAATGTTACCCTAGCTATGGCATATATCCCAGTCCTGGGATATGAGTAAGGTCTTTATCTGGGGTCCAAGCTATGGTTCCCTGGTTTGCTGTCTCTGCCCAGTATAACAACTAGTGGATGTTACATACATTTTTGATTGATGAGGTATTGAGGAGGATTTGGAAATCTGAAAAACCATATTATTATAAAGATTACAGAACAGTGGGAAATGGAGCCAGGAATGTACCTATAATTTAGAGTAAAGAGTAATAATGAGTGCCCATAAAAATAAATAACCATGATGTTAAATAGACTGCAGATCATTTGCACCTTGAGGCTTTTCTCAGATTTTGTGCCAGTAAAGAAATGTGGTAATAAGCCCTCATGTTTTTAGCCAAGAGAATTTCTTATGCACAAATTTTGTTTGTTTTAAGTCATTTGAATAGTCCTAGAAATATTTAGCAGCATGGAGGAAAGGAGAGGAAGAAGATGAAGGCAGAAGTTGTAAAAAAGCTTACACTACTTTGAAGAAGTACTTTTTGTTCAAATTGTCCTTGATCATATTTTTTTTTATTGGTTCTGACTCTTTCATAGCTGATAATGCCATTCTGAAATATGGTCTGAGCAGTTGTAATTATTTCATTTCTGTTCAGTAAGAACTCATTTTTGCTGTAGACATGCAAAATGAATCTGTGTGATTGTTGACCAATTCTTACAACAATCTTGAAAGTTTTTTCTTAGCTTGTTAAAGAAAATAAGAAAAGAAAAATAAAAAGTTAAATACTTGTGTCTTCCCTTAGAGACATGCTATTGTATGTAGGTCTTTTGGGCTACAGAGTGAAGGTTAGCTTTTCCTATGCTCTCAAGTGTAGGAGAAGGTGTAAGATCAGTTTTCATAGTTAAGAAATAAAAAAGCTTCTGTCTTATGTGTGGCCTTATTTATTGCTTCTGCTTTATCACAGAAGAATTTGCCTGATAAAAATTGCTGCATTGCTGATATTTAAATAACATTCATCCATGTTGATATTTATTTATAGCCCATGTTGTCATCAGATTTGTTTATAATGTCGTTGAGTCTGTATGTGCCAATCAACATTGGAACCATGTTTTGCAGCTTCCTTTCTTTTAATTCTTCGAGTTTTATAGACTTTGTTAGTTATGTGCTTAACATTGCAGATCAGTGATTTCTATCTTCTGTACGGATTCAGGCAGTTTAGAAATCACTTGGTTGTCATATTATTGTGTAAGAATTTTTGTGGACATCTTTTGCTCTGACTAAATTTATTGAGCCACAGTGAAAGGAAATTTGGAAAGCAACACATTTTTAGTAAAATGTTGTTAGTTTAGCGAGAGGTGGAATGGTCAACAGCTTTCTCCATACTTCAAGTTCCCAAAGCAAAAAAGAAATTTATCGTCTCCATTGAGATATAAACTAGTTTATTTTCAGTCATTTATCTGAAAAGTTGATGCTCATTGTAGTAATTCATCAAACATTTTTTGTGAAGTGTATCTGGCAGGGCTTCTTGGCATCAACCTTTGAAATTCTAAGAGTTCTTATATCCTCTGGGAACAGAATGACTCTCTTCTTATTGCACATCTGGAAGGAATGTTGCTGTCTTTTTTGTTTCAACAGGGAGAAATTGCTAGGATAGTGATTTCAACTCTCTAAACTGTGTGTTTTGATCTTCAAATTTTTGAAGATGAAAGATGAAAAATGCTATTATTTATAAAATATCTTCATATTGCAGTTTCTAATTGCAAACCATGAAATAATAGTTATTACATAGGAATAACAATGGGAGCATAAAACAGTGGGAAAGATTTATTAAGTGTTATCAGTAACCATGTTAGTATTTACTGGGCCTTTCATGAGGAGTGAGAGGCTAAGTTCTGTGGGTATATTTATTTAATGTAATTTTGTGTTAACTCTATGGTGTTACTTAACCTCATCAGACACTCTGGTTAAACACAACATAGATACTTACTTGTGTTGAATATAATTGTCCTTTATAATGGTCTAAAAAGTTTAGTAACACTTCAGAAAAAAAAAGAATTTTCATTGGAAAATTAAGGGTTTTTTTTAACAGTGAATTTAGCTAGTAGGAAAAGTTCCCACCTAGTACTCAATTCTACAGCCTTACCTGAATGACAATAAAAGTCTTAAGTCCTTGTTGCAAAAAAAAAAAAAAACAAACCAAAAACCAAAAAACCTGTTATGAGTATTTTGCTTAATTACTTATATTTTTTATTCCCACTTAAAAAAAAATGGATTTGCTTTACTAATGTAAACATAATAATCTAAAAGCTGATCCTCCTTATTTTGAAGGGGTTTTTTTTTTTTTTAGTTTAATAGGATCAATTATGTTACTTACCCTAATCCAGCAAAATGTCTGAACTGTCACTTAAATTCCATTATGTGCTTTTGTCTTTTGCTGAATATGGATGGTTTTAGGCATATGACTAAAAGACTTATTGAATGAGAGTATTTATTGGAGCAGAGGTTAATGCTGTTTGCGAGCTTTATGTTACTAAAAATCTAGAAAAGATGAATTTGGTTTAATATTTCAATGAAAAATGGTATAAGGCAGAATGCCAACAGGAGATGCATTAATAACCTATAAACCTGTGGTAGCCAGCTAATTTGGGGCATTATAGGAAATCTTGATTTTATGCTGGCCAATATTTCTAACATGAGTTTCCATCAATAAGTGAAGGATATACTAAACTGGGTTATTAACGTGCAAGGACGAAACTAAAATTCAGAGAGATGTGATTTCTGTTCAGGAAGAACTTTTCTTTTAGGCATTAAATTTTAATCTAGTGTATTAAAAAAAAAAAAGGGTCTATATTGTTACCATGGACTCCAGCAGAATGTTTTCACATTACTAATTAGTGGCAAAATGTCAGTAATTGTTCATAGGAGACAGTCTTTTCCTTCTATTTCTGATTCAGTCTCTCACATCTCTCCATTCTTGACTGGAAGCCTTTGTGTGATGGTTTAGTATGTATTTACTACTGAAATGAATGGCAAATATCATGATGTACGTACACACTGTATTATTAGTCTTCCTTCTTGCCTCTGCATTACTGGTCTGTGGTACAAGGACTTGTGTGATCAAAAGTTCAACATTTTCAACAGTATACTGAGAAGCAGAATCAAAATGTGAATCAATTAGAAGAGTTAGTGGACATTTACAATCTCACCGTGTTCAGTGTCTTTGGCAGATATGTTTGCTTTCTTGTGGCTTGCCAACAGGGTTTCCTATATTGTCTGCTAAAATGTGGATGTAATGAAGTATCTCACGTGGCTGGTATTTGGTTTTTAAATGAATACAGTGAGGTTTTAGGCTGAATAATGGGTTAGATTTTATTTTAAAATTCCATTAATTATTCTTTTTAAAAAAAAATTTACACCAAAAGTGTTTGTCATTTCACCTTATTACTTGATAGGAATGTCTTATATTCACTGTTCTCTTAAAATTTCCACAATATTGATCTGAATTTTCATATGAACGACTGTTCCCATGTTCTATCTCTACTCTGGAATATTCGTATTCAGTTAATTCATGTTATTCCACTTGCAGTCTTGTATGCTGCTCTTGTTTCCATTGCATGGAATTATCTTGGTTAAGGTATTTAGCTGCCTGAAAATGCTGCTGCCTGACTAATGTAAAACTTAAAAATGCAGCCCTTAGACTACAAAAGATGAGTATATTTCCTTCAAGAAATACATTTGAAGGGATAAATTTTATTTATGGTTTCATATTCCTTCTCCTTGAAATCTAGGAAAGAGAATTAAGACTTTTCTTCCATTGTTCCCCTTAATCAAATGAATTAGTGTATTCCAACAGACCTGTTTGGGGTGTTTTGTTTTGGTTTTTTTTTGTTTTTTTTTTTTTTTTTTTTCTTTCTTTCTTCAATCTTTGTTAGACCAAGGCTTAATGCTTGTGTCTCATCCCTTTGGCCTCTGACACTGTATCCTAGATTTTTTCTGTTTCAAATAACGATGTTTTTCATCTAGGAAGATTTGGAAGAGCACAACTGTGATACGCAATGTCATCTGACAGTGGTCAGAAACTGTCCCTGTGGAATTGTATCAATTAGACTGTTCCTCTGAGACTTACATTCCCAGGCTTTTAGTTTCTTTTTGAAAGAAACTAAATTCGCCTGAGTTGACTCATCTGAAGTAACTTCTGAAGAACTTAATAATTCTTTCCTGAAGATTATGTTGCTATTAACACATCAATATGAAGAATATAGCCAATATATTGACTGTTTTGGGAAGAACATGAAACCAATGTTTATGATAGCCCTTTTAGACTGCAGATTCTTATACAGCAGCTTGATCGCTGTGGATTCCATGACTGCTGATCTCTTGTAAGAGACTAACTTATATTTTGGCATTGTTCTGCATTACTGAAAATAACAGGTTTTCAGAAAACACTGCATCATTTGGTAGAAATTTGCTTTTCATCTGTGTGACAGCTTATTAGAAACTTGCTGGTAGGAAACATGCATTTGGTAAAATAATCAATTTTTACTCCAAAATTCCTATTTTACTTTTATTAATTTTATTCTTGGGCTTCTGTCTTGCCATAGCAAAGTTTTCTTTTAGTCGATTCTACAGTGCTAATCTACTTGGAATTTGGTGATTATCACGCCTAAAGTAGATATTAAGTGTGACATTCCAGAAAGGATTATCACCTTCTATCATCTAGCTAAGCAGGAGCCTATGACTAGCACTTTTCAAAGAGAGTATGGACAAATGCAGCATATCTAGTTTCAAATCATACTGCATACTCGCCACTAGAAAGTGAGGAGGAACTTTCTGCAAACATCTGCAGGCAGCAGAACAGAGAGACCTCCAGAGGTACATTGTGCTCTTTCCAGCATTCATACTTACAAGAAACAAATGGAAAAATGTGTGGTTAAGGATGAACTTTATTACCAGTTGTTTATGTTCTTGATCTGTATATAACTTCTAAAAGAAATTATATACTTTTCCCTGCTTGACCTGAAATAGCAATATCTAGGGTAAAGATAGTGTGATACTTTCCCATGCGAATGTAACAATGTTCGTTCCATGAAACTTAGAGTTTTACAGTTTCCAGCAGAAGTACCTAAACAATGCCTCCAGCCATATGTGGCCCACTAGACCAATTTGTCCATTGTCTATTCTGTTTCTGGCTGCTCCCTTTCTCAGGAGCCCCTTGAATGCTGGCATGGAGTATGCTGCAGCCCTGATGAATTGTTCTGGCAGTGACAGCCTATTGCTGGCTAGTCTTTTTCCCGTGAGCCCTTGAAGCATGGGCAAAGACTTAGTCGTGTAAATGTGCTGTAACGTTAACACTTAAAGTCTGGATCTGCTGCTTATGTACAGATCATCTTACCATACTGTGTATGTGCTGTAGATCTGATCATTCAATAGAGAATTTGATCAAGCTAGAGCTAACTGCTGCCACTGAAAAGGTGGGTGAATACTCCTGGTTTAGGGAGTGAATGAAAGCTGAACTTTCTAGGAATAAATTTATTGTCCTCCTTTTCCAATCTTAAAATGAAAATTCTGAGATAGTGTTTCAAATGTAAAAAAAAAACTATTTAAGATTTAATTATAGTAATTTTTAAAACATTAAATACAATAAATTAAAGTTCATTAGCATTAAAAAATATAAATAAAGAATATTTAAAGCAATGAAATAAATAAATGCTAAAAATTGAATTTGGAATAAAACATAAAACATTTTAAAATTTATATGTAACTTTTTGAGCTATTGGCTTGCTAATGTTTTATTGTAAAAATTTCAAGGTTATCATCCTAACTTTTGAAGAGATCTTTCTCAATCTTGAAAACACCCTAGGTGTGTGAGAACTTTATCACACCCAGACATCATTTGAACCAAGAGAAAAGTTCTTGCCTTTTTTTGGTACTTTTACATAATTGTAACAGTTAAAAAAAAAAATCTTTTTTTTAACCACCATTTGAGGATTCACTTGGCTTTATGTTTTTAGTGTAAGGGCAATCTTAAAGTTATTTCTGAGTTACAGTACCAATGTTCCAATGTTTACAATTTGCTTTGGCTTTTTCCTCCTTCAGGGCAGAGGTATTAAGCTAAGGGCAATTTCATATGTGCTCCTCCTGTAGTAGTATAAAGACTAGTTGGCTGTCCATCTTTCACAGCAGTCACTACGCTATGAAAGGAAATCATACTCATATTGGATTTAATAATAGATAATAAATATAAATAAGTTTACTACACTCAAGAAATTAGTACTACTGATGATATCTTTTGTACTCAGTCAGAGAAGTGATTAAGTTTGCCTCATACAGCTGCTCCAACCACTGTGCTCAGTTCTAGTCCAGCAAAGAATTTGGTAAAGAAATTTGAGATCTTGGTGAAAGAAAAAGTGAAAATTAATCTTCAGCTCTAAATGCTGAGTGGTTTGATTTTTGTTTTGGAATATTTGGTGGAGTTTTATTTGTTTGTTTGTTTTCCTTGGGATTTATTTAATCTCAGGGTTTTTTTTGTGGTCTAAACTATTATCATACTTCTGTTGTGTAGTTAATAGTCATTCATCCCTCTAGATTTTTAGAGAACTGCTAAAGGGATTGATTAAAGTGATCAAATACTAGTGAAAGTCTTACAGTAGATATTTCAGTATATGGAACTACTGCAAGTAGGAAAAAAATAGTTCTATATTTCACTAATAATTTTTTCCCACTTCCAAGTAATGATGCCTATAAAAGGTGGAATGTATTGAGCATTTCATAAGACATTCAGAAGTCTATCCATAAAGTACAACATAGTTTGGATACTAAAGCCTAGATTGGATTCTGAAGCAAATGAAAAAGCACAAGTCTTTACAATAAATGTAAATTTTATAAAAGAGCATCAATACAAACATTGATCTCCTGTCTTTTTATAGTCTACTAATCGCTGAATGAAAAAGTGTATTCCCATTTGGATTACCACTTTCACAAGCATGCTGTAATCACTGGAAAAGGGTAATGACTTAATCTCCCTAAGGAGTTAACCCGTTGTAGTTTTCTGAGAGATGTTAGGTATTTACCCACATGACATATACCATGAAATTCAAATTGAGCAATGAAAGAGATGTGATTCAATTCTCTGCTACGTTCTGCTGGACACAACTCCCAGAACAACAGTACCTGTAAAGAAAGAAGTAAGATAATATCACAGTTTGACTGAAGTTATATACTTCCTCCTGGAGTGCTTGGATATCATTTTGATGAATATGAGTATGAATTTCAAGTTGACTTCTTCACTTATATCCAAAGGAAAAGTAGAAATAAATGATGAGTACTCGAATGGATCATCTTGTGAAATCCCAGATGCTGCCTACATTTTCCGTGCACTTGTCCTTTCCCATATGCCTATTTCAGTATTTCTGTCTGACAAAGTAGAGTTGACTACCTTTTTAAAGTTATGGGCCCTTTGGATTTGCCCCACAACTTTTCATCTTGATGTCATTTGTTTAGTCCAGTTCTGTTGCTCTGCTTCTCTGTTTGTCTCGACCAGACCTTCTACTAATTCAGTTTCTTTTATCACTTAGCATCCTAATCCTTAGTGCAAGATTTGAGTGATGCTAGGAGCCTCTCCTAATTTTTTTTTTTTTTTAATTGATGATGGTGAGAATTTTTTGTGAGGACATAGAGGAACTAAACAGGCTAAAAATAGAATTACTCTTGAAAACAATGCAAGATAAAATTTTAGGAGAAAGCGAACTGTTTAAATAGATTCAGAGGGACAAACCTAGAAAGTATACATATGTTTCATGACATCCACTGATATATGTGATAGTGAACAAGAAAAGAGAGATCCAAATATTGTAGTAACTTCAGTAACTTGTTTGAAAGATACTTGTAGACTGTTAAGAGTTTAGTATATGGTAATGTCCTGGTTTCATCTGGGATGGAGTTAATGTTCCTCTTGGTAGTCAATATGCTTTGGATTTCGTATGTGAAGAATGTTGAGAAACTCCCTGATGTTATGAGCTGTTGCTAAGGAGACGAAAGACACTGTCCGTCTTTCCTGGTTTTGCTAATGTGCAGGTGCAGGAAGCTGGGAGGGATATAACCAGAACAGTTGACCCAGACTGGATGAAGAAGGTATTCCATGCCACAAATGTCATACTCAGTACGTATTGGGGGTTGGCTGCAAGGGCATCTCTCGCTCCTTTGCTTGCCGCTCAGTTTTGTTTCTATGATCACTGCTTTGGGACGTCATTGGGATGCTGGGTGGTGAGGAATTGTGTCTTTCATTTTATTATCCTTATATTGTGTTATTATTGTAATTTTCCTTTGCTATTTTAGTAAACTGTCTTCATCTCAATGTATGTTTTCCTTTCTTCCCAATTCTCTCCCGCATCCCTCTGGAGAGCGAGCAACTGTGTAGTGACTAGGGCTAAACAATGACCAGTAATGAAAATGGTCAGATGGTCTAGAAAAATTGCCTTTACACATAAAGAAGAGTTAAATACAAGATACTTGATATATCTTTGTTAAGCAGCAGGAAGAGCATTGGTTGGATAGGAGGCAATGCATTTGTCAGTAATTAAGTACTGTGTATTTAAACAAGGACACAGAAGAATCATCCATATCTTTCAGTACTGATGAATAGCTGAACAGAAGAATGGAATGAGAAAAATAAAAGTAATATCCAGAAACAGATGGGGAATAAGTAAAACAGAAAATAATGCAGGGCCTACCAGAGAGAACTCTTGAAGAAAGGTGAAAATAATATTTATCACTTGCCAAAAAAGTCTGTAGCTATCTAGTGAAAGGAGACAGAATTATCACTGGGATGATTGTGTGGTATGTACAATGAGGAAATGAAAAGAAATTGAGTGAAATAAAAGCAGAAGTTGAGTACTGGGAAAAGCTGCAATATTACCTGGAGAGAAAAAAAAAAAAAAAGCCTTCTAAATTCATTTACAGAACTTTTACATTTAAATGGACTTTAGCCAGCAAGGGTCAATATCTAAGGGACAAGGAATTCAGAGCTGACCGCTTAAATGTCTGAGACGTTATAGAGAGAAGTTTTTGAGAAATTATATATGGTTCCTATCTTGTTTGGCTAAACAATGAAAAGGAACAGGAATACTCTTTGCAATCCATAGGAATGCAATAAATATTGGTGAAAATGTTGAAAGATTAAAAGATTTTATTCATCTTTGCTGCAGTTTACCAAACTTTGGATTATGTCCCCAGAAGATGTTTTTTTGTTGTTGTTTTTTTTTTGTTTGTTTGTTTTTAAAAAAATAATTTAAAATGCTGTTTGCTTGGTCAAGGTGCATTTGACATTTTTAGCTGTTATCAATTGGAGTGAATAGAACATTCAATATTTGCCCCCTTCTATAATAGAAACATTAGCATGAAAAAATTAGTACAAATTTTATGCAAAAACTTGGTTTTGTACCTCTGGGTAAGTGTGGAAGTTTTATGCTCGGATATGGTGAAGTTTATGTGACTTTTTATCTGCATAAAATTATAGCTGTTTTTATTATTGTCTTTGCCATAACTCCTCAGACTTTCCAATCTAATTTAATCTATCCTTAATAATCATGAGGGTGTCATAATTTCTGTCATGTCTATTTCAAGCTTTCTGCTTTGTCTGGATGAAGCCAAAACTGTAGACATAAAAACAAATAAACCAACAACCAAAAAAAAAAAAAAAAAAAACAACAAACCTCAAAACCAAACAACAACAACAAAAAAAACATGCTCCAAAGGCAGGACCTCCAGTTGCACATTAGCAAACTAAATCTGAAGCTATATATCTGATGAAATGCAGTAAAGAAATTTTTCTTTTTTTTTTTTAAATGTCTCTTTCTCTGGAGAAGAATTCTGATGAGACCAAACCCCTTTTTTTCATTGTTGTTGTAATCAGGTTTTCTCTAAATATATTGCGCCCTGCAGGTCAAAATGATTTACTTGTGTATTTTGGACATCTGAGTTCTATTCTACTGTTGCCAATGTGTTTTCAGCTGTGCCAAAACTGAGCAGGTCTGTGGTTCCTTTGTAATATCAAAATGAAGACATTCATCATTGAGATTTATCATGGGACAGCCAGCCAGATGGTTTGGTATTTTAAAGGTGAACTGTTTGGGTCTTGATTAGCTCATGTGATCTTTTAGTTAAAGACAACTATATCAGCTGCTCACTGGAAAGACTTCCCCTCCTCCCCCCTCCTTTTTTTTTAATGCAGAAAACATTAATGTAATAACAGATGTGGCATAGATTGTCATTTTAGAAAGGAAACCAAGTCATAACCAATCTTACTGATTGCATTCCAATTATAATGTGACCTCTTGTTGCTTTGCATTGAATCAACATTCATTTTAGACACATGCTGATAAACAATATGCACAATAAATGACCCTTTAGAGGGGCAATTGCAAGACTCAAGTTTGGAATTTTTGCTCATACCAAAGGTATTTCTTTTGCCAAGTCTCTAGTATCAGGCCAGAAGGAATGCATTTCATTATATAGGGACCAGACTTATTGGGAACAGAGCCCTGTGAGCTTTGAAATGCTTTCATTCAAATTATATTCAGATTTCAAGTCATTATCAATTATGATATAGACTAGCCATTGTAAAGCACTGAGGAGACAAATGAAAGACTAGACTCTTGTCTATTTTCTTGTTAAAGTTAGAAAAATCTTCAATTGTTTGTGTGTTACAGTACTTATTGCTAACAAAGAATGCTTATTTGATGCCGAGTTATAAATCAGTTTGGGAATCTCAACAGAATAACATTTCCCATGAGATTTCTAGTACTTTCTGATGCTTGTCAAAGTAGAAGTATAATGATGATATCTTATCCTGTAGCATTTTGGTAGTCTGGATTCTGGTCTTTGCATGGCTAAACAATGTAGAGACAAGAGAAGCACATATTTCTTCCCTTGTATCTGAATTACTTGAGGGAATTTTCAGAGTTTGTGCAGGAAGTGAAAATGAACAGAGGCAAGATTTACAATGACAGGTAATACCTTTCATTAGAGCAACTGATGTAGAGGAGAGAAATGTTTAAACCTTTTGGACACACATGCCCTTCTTCAGGTCTTGTCAGGCCACAAAACTTACGTGTTTGATCAACTGGCAAAAATGAGTAAAAGACAAGATTTGGGAGGAAGAGAGAGCCTGAAGAAGGACATATGTACCCAAAAGCTTGTCTATCTCTTTTTCTCTACACTGGTTGCTCTAATAAAAGGTGTTACCTCCTGCTACAAATGATATCTTGCCTAGATCCTTGCAGTCACATCTGTAACCATGCCTAGCGTTACCACAGGCAATGGTAACATTTAAGTGAAAGAACAAATCTGATGGTTTCTCCCTGCTCCTCCCCCTGCCCTTAATTTTACCTCATTCGTTGTTCCCTAATTTTCTATTCTAATTCTGTTATTCTCAATACTCTAACTTAGCAGCTTTGCAATATCTCTCAGACACACTTTACAGTGGAAATGGGACTGTTGGCTTGAGTGACTCTTTGTATAGGATGATCCTAGACTAGAAATGAAAGGAAGGAAGTATGAAGTCCTAACTAATGTCTAAGATGAGCTGTACGTGGCCTTAAGGGTGTTGTTCCTTCTTTTTTATATCCAACAGTTGGTTTTACAGAATCTCAATAAATGGCATCAAACAGATAGTGAAAATAATCTGGAAGTAGACAAATTCTTTGTGTCTTTATGGATGATATTGAAATTTTTCTTTTTTTTTTTTTTTTTGCATGATTTGTCTTGAAAGTTGAGACTGTGTCTTTCAATTAAAAACAATGTTATTTCTATAAAAAATAAGATACATGGTAGAGATATTAGTTTAGTCGATCTATCATTGTAAAAGCTCACCCGGCAGTATGAAAGAGGAGTATTGAACTCCTCTTTTACCTGCCATCACCTCCACGGGGAAAGTAAGAGCAACAGCAGTCACTTGCTCTTTACTCAGCATTTCTAGTGTTGGGTGTCATTGATGATACATAAAGGCACTGATATTATTTAGGTCTAAAGCACCTGAGTAGTAGTCTTTCTCAGTTGCTGTCTCATGCTTTGTTTACAAAGTAGCTGAAGTCCGTTATATTTTTCATGCTCTTTCCTGCGTTTCTCAGTTCTTTCTAAGTTGGGAGCTTCTGTCATGCAAGGCTTGACTGCATTCAAGTCAGAGTTGATGTTTGTTCTAGGCATATCTCTCTTGGTCTCTTAAAAAAGTAGTTTAGGTAAATAGAAAAATTCTTGTTGTTTTCAATGAGATTCTTTTTATTAGAATCTTGAGTTTCAAATCATTAAATGTTCCTTTTTATTTCATCATCTCTTTTTGAAAATATTTGTCCAGTTACAGCCATTCAGTCTTCAAAATAATTTGTTCCCCCAAGCCCCACTTTTTTTTTTTCCTCGTTTCACAAGAAGTTTGTCGCATGAACTGAGTCTCAACTACTCTATGAGATTGCAAAATTGACCATGTTCATAGTCGGTATTGTACATATTTGACTGAAACTAAATCTGTTCTTAATTAAAATTACTTCATAGCTCTTCAAACTGTTTAGCCTTCTTGTAAGTTCTATGGTCTCAGGGAGTCAAGTTAGATTGTATGTAAAATCTGTTGCTAGATCAGAATCAGCATTAGATTGATTATTCAGAAAAAAATGCATATTCCTTGTTTTGAAACAAATACGGCAGAAATGATAATACATTCCTATGGATTGACTGTTTGTCTTTTAAATAAGTCAAAGCTTCCTTCCAACCTCAATATTCAAGGACCAAATTTTTCTTTTTACTCAGAAGAGGCAGTAGAATTTTTTTTTTTATTATTATTATTTTTTTTTTCCAAAAGGCAGGCATTCTTCTTCTATATATATCTGTGGTACATAGTTAAATGTGTTTTAAGAGTTGAAGAATGGAAAATCAAATTATTTTCTGCTTAATAGCAAAAATTTCTTATTCAGTAAAATAAGAAATAGGTTGATAAATTCCTGATGTATTTTTTTTTAAGGCAGAAATTTTTCACTTTTTTACATGTCCGCTTCCTGTCAAGGATAGTTGGAAAACTTCTGCGTTGTTGAGTCAAGATGGAGTACAATGGAGCTTAGTTCTGAAAAGTCTTTAAAGTGTACACTCCACCCTCTTTACTCATATAATCCTTGTGTTTCCTTTCTGACATTAAGGAAGAGTTGTGTCAAGTTTTTTTATGGAAAAGTCTTTCACTTAGAAAAGAATGACAGAATCTTAATCCTAATTTTAGTAAATTAAGGCCGTATTCTGTGCAATGTCGCAGCTCTCTATGTAGTTTTTAAAACTCATACTGTTTGCTGATTTCAAGAACTGATATAGGTATTCCTGTTAGAGTATTTAGAAATCCAACAATAATGTATTATGCATAACTTTGTCTTGTGATGATAGTGTAGCAGAGCAGCGGATGCAGCAATGCCTCCTGCAGTATATATTAGAGGTGAATTTGGCATGAAATAGTAATCAGGAATGTCACATTAGATAATTGTGTCAGGTGTATATAATTTTAAGTATCAAGTAATATTTTATTTCCAAGGGTGTATTCATTATTCCTTTGTGGCAGCTTGTATCAGTATGTGTGTGTATAAATAAAAGAAAGATGGAAAATAAGTTAGAAGAGATGGAAAACTAATGATTCAAGAAATCACATAGCATCAGATAATTCTATTTTGAAATCACGGCAGTAGCACCCAGAGGCATAAACTCCCCAGATTGTTAGTAAAAACCCCCTTTGATATATCCAGTGCTGCAGAAGCCTGAAGGCACTCTTTTTTTATTAGTGCCTAATGTTTCCTGAAAGAAACATTTAGCAGACATTAAAATATATAATATACCTGTTTAATTTTATAATCCTGTTTCTTTGACACTTACTTACTAATGCTTTATCTTGTTACTTGGTTTTAATGTTTGATATTGTCTTTACAGCTTTGAGTATTTCAGGATTCTCTAACGGATTGGTATGTGTAATTTAGGCAAGCAATTTTTATTCTGTCTTCAAGACTGTCTTTTACCTTCACCTTTCCATGCACCTTTTTAAGCACGCCTTTCCTATCTACTGGGCTATATGGCTCTCAATAGAGCAAAGTGAAAGCCTGGGAAGCCCATATCCACATTTCTCAGCCAGGTCTCTAATATTTGCAGTGGGATTTCTCTTCAGCTGTAGATAGTTATACTAAACTCCCTTCCCTTTCTTTTCTCTAGTCCCATGGCACAGAGATGGATTAGTTTGTGTTTCGAAAAAACATTCCTCATATGCCTTTTCAGCCTTTTCTCTGCCATCGCATTTATGCAGAAATATGTAGTCTAGGATTGTTGTTTAGCAATGCAATTGGTCTTATGAATCTTAGACTCCTAACGTTCTGGTCACCGCCAAGTGAAGAGGAGCAGAAACAAATTAAATGGACAGACATTACTAAACTGCTGCTTTTGAAGAATCAGCTATTACTCCTGATGAAATGAGCCCTCTTCTAGCTTTGCCCAAAATAAGATTAATAAGTGTAAGCTCTCTATATAGGAAAATATCTCTTCAGAAGCGATACATGAACATATGCTTTTGTCCTGCTGAAGTGAGACTTAAGCACAGTTTTCTTGCAAACTAGACTGAGGCTTGGGATCTCACCTTTCAGAAAAGTTTTGTTTGGGCTGGGCTAACTTTACTAAAGAAATGTTGTTGGGAAGGGACCAGCGTGTGGGTCTATCGTTCTGCTTACAGCAAAATTTTAATCAGAGTTTTGTTGCACTTTTCCTTTAAAAGTATAGAATTTATTGCCCTGAAGTTGAATATGTGAGCATGACTGGGAGCAAGGGAAGAAAGAAGGAACTGCAAGGAGAGTGATTCCTGGGGTTTCAGAACTTGGCAGGAATTCCCCTCTGTTTCCCATCTGGTTTAAAATGAAGACATCTTAAAACACAATAGAAATATTCTCACCTACTTTGTCATTCATTCAAATTGTGTCAATTTGTCAAAAAGAATTTTGATTGCATGCCCCCTCCTCCTTGCCTTTTGGAAGATTAAGGGATAAGTACTTGGATTATGATAAAGTTCCTTAAAATGAAGTTGGTCCTGACAGAAAAGCATAATGCAACTTTTGTATGGAAAAATTGGGGTAAAGTATCATTTTAATTTGAGAGGACAACTCGCTTCAGTTTAAGAATTTGATTGGCTGATGAGTTTTGACAAGCAATGTCACTTCAAGAAGATTCAGATGAATGAATTCCAGAGGTCAAATCTAACAGCTGACTCCAAAAATACTGTAACTTTGCCTAGTAATGAATTGATTTGAAGGGGGGGGAGGGTGTGAAGAAGATATGTAATTATGTGGTTAACCTAAGCACTTACATTTTTTTTCAGTATTTACAAAGCCAGGTGATCGAAACAGCCAAAAGCCTCAGATTTTCCTTTTTTTCATCCTTATAAAAACCCATCTGATTAATGATGGAACGCAATTAATTACAAAATAAAAAATCAAGCTGGTAGATTTGGTTTACAGTCTCATGTGTTATTTATTTAAAAATTGGATTGCACCGGAAAACCTTTAACTCTGTGGGCAAAGGAAATATTGGTGGATGGTTCAGAAAAGGGGGAGACACGTAACCGTATATTTTTTTCTATTAATCTGATATATTGAAAAGGAGAAAGTATCATTGTGTTTCTGCACTTGGGGGCTGGATAGGTAGGGAAGAAGCAGCTTGATTCCTAGTACACTTACTTTAAACTGCTGCAGTAATTTTGTGTGTCAGTCTTTTGGCTTGCATACATGACATGCATACTTTTCTGTGGTACCTGTTAATTCAAGCATTGAATCTGCACAGAAAAGTTGTTTTACATGGATGTGGAACGGTATGATAAATGCTTCTCTTAGTCTCTATTGTTTAGATTTGACTTTGGATCTGTGACAAGGTGAATAGATGTATTTTGCAGTAATCTGAGGAAAAATCCAGAAGCAATCTACAGCTCCAGATTTTGGTAGCAAACAGTATTACCAGTTTAATTCCTAATATTTTCTTTTATTCTATTTGGTTATTTGTTTTTAAGATTGTTTTCTTTTTCTGTCGTGTCTTTATTTGAATTTTGTTACAGTTCCCTACTAGTTTGCATAAGGCAAACTCATGAAACAGGCATATGGGCCCCTGAGGCCATGACAAAAGGGATGATTAGAGTCCAAATCCTAAAAGGTTGACAATATTTGCTGAACAAATTTTTAATAGACTATAGGACACTAAAACAATGTTCCTATTTGTTATTTATTTCTTATGGCTTTTGGTTTCTTTACCCTTTTCCCAAAACATTATACCCTTGTTTAACATTCTCTCTAACAGGCCGTGACTTGGGAAATGGTTTAATGGGAGGAGTTATGGCCAGAAGGGTTCCAAAAATACAAACTGGTGAAACTATTTGAAGATGTCATCATAGCTCAAAGCTTTGATTTTTTCCCTCTAAAGTGCATTTGAGCTGGAATCTGCTGTATTTTAAGTCAATGAAGAGTTTTGCTATTGACCTTATTGATTAGTCAATTGATCTGTTTTTCCACAGAGTGGGGATGACAAAAATGCATTTGCTACTCTTCTTAATATTACCAAAATAAATAAAACTTTCAGTTTTGTCTATTTGCAACATTTTCTTGATAAGATATAATTGGCATTACTGATTAACGTATGAATTTTTCTTCTAGTAAAATAATTTAGATTCAAGCTGTAATTCAGATAACTTTGTGCTATTGTTGGGCCTTTGATAGTGAAATATCAGATACCCTTATTTCCCCCTCCCTCCCACGCCATCTTAGTAATTTTGCTTTTTGGAAGTCTGCATTTCCAGATATATGACCAGTTGGCAGGCAAGTTTTAGGTAAGATTTGGCTGAAAACTATTTTCAACAAATAGCAGCACTTATATGGAGCTGTGTGTTTTCCACAGTGATAATTTTAATATCACTGTGTGTATATGTGTGGGATGAGGTGGATAAGGAGAGTGGGGTATACCAAGATATACATTAAGGTACGTTGGAACAATGCCACATGGAAATCATAATTTGGTTCCTTCACATTCTTGTTCTCTTTGATGGTCTATGAGTCTCAGCTGCACTAGAAATCTATTTTACACACTCCTTTCTCTCCTTTGCAAGTCAGTAAAGTAACACAGCTGTGCCTTACTAATTTCTTAGTTTGCTTTTAGTATTGAAAAGGAGAGGAAAAGGACAACTTTTTTTTTTTCCTCTTTTCTACAATACCAGTAAATTGTTTGTTCAGTACTTATGGTGTATTGACCATCACTTGGTAGCCAATGTTACAGAAAAGTCTCATGGCAAATGCTGAATTTCGCTATTATCAAATTGTGCATCCTACATAAGAGTAGCTGTTAGTTTCTTTAGAGCTAAAACTGGAAGATTCCTCTCTGCCAGTCTTCTCCTTAAGGAGAAGTTTAGAGAGTATTCAATATTCTCTAACTATATTTTGAAAGCACTTTTGTATTTTGCACAGTATCTCTGCATGTTCAGCTAAACAAGATATTATTTATTCTTTTCCCCCATTGTAGGTTAAACTATAAGTTTTTGTGTTTTGTTTTGTTTTGTGGTTTTTTTTTTTTTTTTAACTGGGATAGGCTAATCCATTCTGTACCTAAACAATATTCCAAGTTTTTTCCCCTCAAAATTTTCTTGCCAGCTTCCAAAACTTCCTTCTGAAGATTGTTTGCGTTACTAGAAGAACACGATGCAGAGCCTTTGCATGTTTCATTTGATATTCAATACTGAATATTTCATTCACTAATAGTATTTTATATTTTCTAGTGTAAGCGCTAAAAATCCATGGAAGTTATTGTATCTTTTTTTTTTTTTTTTACCTCGTTCTTTGTTTTACTGTAACAGTTCCCTGGTCATTTAGTTGTCTTTCAGGTCATACCCTTATTATTGGTTCTTTGTCTCCAAGATTGGATGCACAATATGAGCATCTCATTTCCTCTTTTGACTACTGCTCTTAATTGTCATTAATTTATTTTATTTTTTTTATTTCCTGGAGGGTGTCCCAGTTCCATCTCTTCTATGGGTAATATTATCAATGTCACGTTGTCCACATTAATTACTGCTAGGTGGAAAACACCTAGCCATACATACCTCACAATTTCTTGCTTTAATTAGGTGCCTTGCAATCCATAGCTCCAAAATATATTAAGCTGTTATCATGTGCCTGGCCCTGTTAGTTTCAAAGCAATTTTGGCAATACAAATGTTTTGTGGTTTTGGGCATGACATTAGCATTTGTTTTCCCTTAGTTCTTGTTCCATCTCCTTGATAAAAAGTCTTTGATGCCCAAGGGGGTGACGTTTTCCTTCATATTTCCATAAATTGAGTATTCACATAGTTGCTTAAGAAATTACATGTATAGCTGGCCTGTTCACAATCTGCATTGTGGTCTCTGTGCTTTGGCTGAGTTTTGGTGGCCCTGTTTTCACTGCATGTATGTTAGGGTCTCTCCATGTCAGTCATATCTGTTACCAGGAGCTTGCAGGACAGTGGGAAGTTTTAAATTAACAACTCACTTTAAGAGGCAGGATTTTGCAGCTGTCACGCAAGACATTTTGCTTCTGTTTCCTAGTTCACTACCTGACTAGTTTCTCGTCAGCTGAATAACTGACAGTCTGCTATTCCAGGCTGGTTTGGTTTTTTTTTGTTTTTTTTTTCCTCCTCTGGGTCTTGATTACTTCGCTATCTCCTTTGTGCTGCTGGAATCTAACCTCAGCAAAAGATGCTTTTAACCATGGATGTTACTCCTGGAGAGAGGCAGGGCCCAACATCTTCCTATAGTAATTTATATTGGTAATTTCTCTAAAGACACAACAGATGCATTATTATTTGGTTAAATAAGGGAAGGGAATTGCCAGTAAAGGATTAGGAGTTGCATTTGTACCAGTCATCCTAGAGCAGAAACGGATTGTGTCTGAGTGCCAGGTGAAGGAGTATTAGTAGGCATTACATACAGTAGGGAGGTATATTGGGGAAAGGAAGTTGCTACAGAGAAAAGCAAGATGAAAATGAATTTCTTTTGCAAAAGGAGAGGCTTGGAACACTATTCTAATATACTTTGTTGAACATTTCACTGGAGGCTTACGTGGTTCTGGATATGTAGATCATACTCTGGCAGTCTGTATTAGCTGTGCTCAAATTTTGGACTATCTTTTGGTTTGCCGTATATGTATAGATATGCTTTTGGGGGGTGATGGAAGGGCAGGGAAGATATGGTTTAAGTCTCACAAGAAGAACTGTATTATTACAAATTGGTTTAATCAAGAACTAAGTACTTTCAAGTGGAAACAGCGTTGAGTTCAGAAATTCTCACTGCTTGCTTGCTTTTGAGGTGTTTGAATATAGTATGTATAAAACATTAAACAATAAAAGTAATAGCCTCTAAGGGAAAGGGAATTATTGTCTTTTGAAATGATGATGTCATGGTCTTACCTCACCTTTAGTTTCAGCCAAGCAAATAATGTGTACTGAGCTCTCTATCATGTACCATTATAATTAGCTCTGTCAGGTCTTAGCCCTGCAACCCTCATGCAGATAATATGATAATATGTCTTCATAACCAAGTGACCTTACATGCACAATATTTCTCCCCTTATGAAGATTGCATGTCAATAAAGTAATTGAGTCTCAGAGGCTGCAGCGAGTGAAGATTTAGATGATTGGACTTTCAGGGCAGTGATGTATGACCGTTATTATTCTACTTGTCAGAGAGCTGCGTACAAGCAAGGATGGTCAGAAGATGACAGGGATGAAAGGTTGTGTTTCATTAAAAAAAATATTGCTGTTAATCACCACTCTATTCTTTTCAAAGTCATAGAGGAAGGAAACTCCTTTTTCATTTTAGCTCTGGTGAAGAATTTAAACATGAACATGTAGCAGGCTTTCAGAGCCCAGTTATCCAGCTTCATTATTGCTTAATTAGGGAAATAAATTATTATTTCAGTTAATAAAATACAACAAAATGCTGGACACTGAGACCACCTGTATACTTTCATTGCATCATTTTAAATTAACATTAAATGCATCATGCTAAGCTTTAAATCACATTTTGCCTACAGCTTTAAGTAATTATAACAAGTGTTGTGAAACTGGTACAAAATCAAGCTGTACTGAATTAAAGTATTTTTGCTTATACTAATTTGTTTGGACAGTTGCAATGCTTGAAACGTTTATACTTCCATACTTTGTAAAAGCAAATATTTCTTTTTCTCACAAAGCTGTTTTGTAGCTGTAAATTTATCTTATGATATCATAACAGCTGGAAACCTGTAGCTTGACAAGGTTTTGTTTCATATTTAAACAGCTCAGAAATTAACTTTGAAACATAGTATATTTCTTTCAGTGAGACTTTTCTCATTTTGTTGCACATTATCTTGGAAGTATCTACAATATATTTTGAAACAGATTATTTATGCAATCATTTAGTTAATAATTCCTAATGATTTATATATGTAGCAGACCTTTCTTATATACATGAAAAAAAAAAAAAAGACCAAAACTAGCCCAAAATAGCATTTACTGACGAGTGCCATATAATGAAATATGGATGTAGGTTCTGGAAGGCTGATGAGCAAAGAAGCTTGACAGTGGTTTTAGTGAGTGGAAAATCCTAAAAGAAGCACGTCTTTTCTGAAGAACTAGTTTCAGAAGTCTTTAAATCTTCACAGTTAGGAAACTGACTGAGATATAGCAGCTCTGACAGAGAAGAGCTTATCAGATAGTTTTTGACTATATATAGTAAAGCAACTAAAATTAGGCACTGCATCTTTTCAGGATTGACTCCCATAAGGACAATTTTAAAAGAACAAACAATAGAAAAAGAGAATGAAATCTTTGTATGAAAAGTGGAAAAAAATCAAGTTCTTTTATGTGTCCTTCTGGACACGTTTTTAACCTAGCATGTAATTGTAAAGATGCAGAGTCAAGTGTGTTTGCAAACTCATCTTCAGTACTGTTAATGATTCTTTGAGTAGTAAAGCTCCATGTGATATAGGCCTGGTTATTCTATGCACTATATGAAAAAGTGGTATTCTCTGTTCCAAGTTAAAATGGATATTTGAGTAAGGAAACAGAATCCCCAAAAGTTACAAGTATTTAATAGATGTGGTGTTGGTTAGTGGAGGTCAGGAGCACAAGCCTCAGTCTCTTGACTTTTCTGTTGGATAAACTGGCCGCTGCTTCTCCTCTTCTTCCTGCATATATATGTAGGAATATGACTGTTGGTTAAACCAAGCAAAATTCATACTTCATATTTAAAGCTGGTGTCTCTTGGCATAGACTTTTCTCTAGTCAAATCACTCTACTGTTAAGTCAGCCACAGCTTTAACAAGAATATTAGCTGCTTTCACTGATGTGGCTGTAGAACGAAGTCTTTAAAGCACTTAAAGTTCTGAAGTGTTCAAAATGCACAGCGATCACTAAGGAACTGGAGACTAATGAAGAATTTGCCAAAACTAGCTTAAATAGCAATGCAAAAAAAAGAAGAGCTAATAGCCCATTATATTTTTATATGTCCTTTTCAATAAGGGAAGAAGACTGATACCTTCTAGTCAAGCAGAAGACTGACGTGAGTGATCTGACTCCTCTATCAATGTGACATCTGACTTGCTGTTAACAGTTATTGGTGTTGATAGGCACACCCCACACAGAGAGCCAAATGCAGTTGTTTTGATCCCTTGTTCTTTTATTTCTATCCCTTCTCCCTGTTTTATGTCACAATGTCATGTTGAATCATTGTTTAGTGACGCATGCAGGACCTCTCAAGTATTGAGGTATCAGACTTCAGGAATCGCATTGAAATGAATATAATAATGAGAACCAGAAGGCAGCACAAACCCAATTCTTGGGGACTGAGGCAGCTAATAAGTGTTGTTAGTGGATTCTGGGGAGAAGAACCAGAGGTGCATTCTGTGGACAAGCAGGTGTAGATTGACTTGTCTCAGGGTCCAGTTACAGGCATGCTGAGAAGATCAGTGCTGATGTCTGTCACTTTGTACACATCAAGATGCTTATTTGAGAAAACAGAATAGTCAGTGGTTATCTTGTGATCAAACCTAGTATGGAGAACAGCATTATACTGAAAAAAAAAAAAAAGAAAAATAGAAAGGAAAAAGTACTATCTTTTTTAGATTTATGTGTATGTCTTCCTAGCTTGGCTTTCTGCATTCTCTCTGAAGGGAATGGATCTGTATCATCCTCCACTGTTGCTTTTGCAAGGCTTATTACTTTTTGATTATGAACTGTCTACATCTGTGTGTATGTATTCAACACACATGCATAATGTGTGCCCCTTTCTCACACTGTTTAGGCATTTAGTTGGGACTCAGCTTTCAGATCAATTAATGATGCTTTCTGTGTATGCCCGTTTAGAGGGTAGATTACAAATTTGCTTTCTGATTTCGTAAGCTTTTAGGTGGAATGTTGGATACTTGTTCCATTTTGTTTGAGTCAAAAAGTTTGAGAAAGATGAGGAGTTTGAACAATGTCCCAGCTATAGCCTATTTTTGTATGTGTTGATATGTATATCTACATGCTTGCACAACAATAATTCTATTTACAGCAATAGCAACAGCAATGATTGATGTGGCCTAAGTGTTCCCATTTGCTTGTAATTATATTACATTTTTAGATATATGAGATAATTTAGTGCCTTATTTCTGTCCAGAGGAGAAGGTTCTTTCAGTATTTTTTCTTTTCTAATATTTAACCAGATAATCCCATTGTTTTTCACATGTTTATGGATTCATGCAGTCCAAAGCTATTCAGAGTGGCTTGATGCTCTGTACCTCACAGGCCTTGCATTTCATATAATTATCCCTTAACTGCACTCAGTAAGTTGTATTTGCTAATGCCTATCTTCCACAAAAGCACTGGCTTGATTCAAAATGTAGACTCCACTGATTTACCTGATGGTCTGTTCAAATAGTTAATCACCATATGGTAAAAAATGTGTCTGACTTTGTCTGGCTTCCACTTTTAGCCTTGGGAGCTAGTTTTGTAATATTAATACTGAATATTAGCCCTTTAATATTTAGTATTTTGTCCTTGTGTAAGGTAGTTATGCAGTGTAATGAAATAGCCTCCCAGTATTTTTTTTTTAATAAACTAAAAGCATTGTACTGTTGAAACTCCTCACTCTGAGGTATTTTCTCTGGTCCTTAAGTATGGATTGTGGCTCTTTTCATCACCTTTTCTAGTTTTTCAAAGCACTTTAAAAAAACACAGCCATCAGAACCATTTGTACTAATCTAGTCTCATGAATGAACAGAAATAAAATTATTTTCCACGCCTACTCTGTTCCTCTGTTCATTTCCTCTCCCTGTCTCTTTAATCCTCAAAGTAAAAGCGATTACTTTAACCCATTTTACTTTAATATACCATGTTAGGACTTTCTGTTGAATTACCTTCCCACTTTGTTCCCTTTGTTTCTAGTTTCAGAGGCTCTGCTTTGTGTTATAGAGTCTCTCATTTTGTGAATATGGCCAGTCCTTCCTCAATCAGTGATGAGCACCCTTAGATGATGATGACACGTTGATGACTGGCATTTCAGCCAATTTCTAATGTATTTATTTTATTGCTAATGCATGGTACTAATCTTGTATTAGTTATTTGTTACAAAATGAATTTGTATCTCTTTTTGCTTTTTCATCAAAACGGAAACCATCCATTACTATTGACTTGGACAAGGATCTCCTTTGTTTGTAAATTAGTCTCTACCAGGTGTTTCCAACACCACCAAAACCTGGGAGGTACTCTGTGCCCAGGCAGAAGTAGGAGAAGGTGAGATGTTGCCATAATGCAATCATAGTGCTCATTCAGCCAGTTTCCAGAAGTGCCTAAAGATTGTGCCAGGAGGCTAGAAAGCTTGTACTGGGGGAGAAAGTGAGAAAGCCCTTGAAGCCATTTCTTTCTTCCTGCCTCCTCTTCATTTTGAGGAAGTGTATGATGAGAATCTGCCTTGCTTTGTCTCTAGCAGCATGTGTCTTTCCATATAAGTATATACTGTACCATCTTTACCTAAATTATGAATATGTTTCTTTTCCTCCTTAATGAAACAGTTCTTTCTTCCAATCCTTTCTGCTTCTTTTACCTTGAACTTTCAGCCCGCTTCAGTTTTAGACATTAATGTAGTTTGTAAGAAAAAGAAAAGTGATTGGTGACTTACCAATGTTTTCTTCACACTCATCTGTTTTCTCTTCTGCCTTTTAGTACTGGGGAAGGAATGCACTCTTTCACTAAATCTAGCACAACTCAGATCACTTTTAATTTGCATTTTGAAAAAGAAACTGTATAAAAATTAATCAAATACTCTTGGCCTAGTCACAGACAAGTCTAGAGGCAAAATGTCTTAACGTTCTTGTTTGTCTTTTCGAGATACAATAAATTTACTTATAAATGATTTCGCTTCGTAATCCTAATCACAACACCACTGCCATTGGCATTTCAAGAGTTGTAATTACACGTAGAAGTATCTGTGGTTTTCAAGATGGTGACAGGAAGTCTGCTTTACAGTTATTTAATATTAAAGAGAAATTATCTACATGGTCTGAAAGTGTTCCACCTAGAGATACCTTTTAGGTGTCTCTGCTAGAAGACAGTGGAGACCTTGCAAAACTGAATGACTTCTACATGATGATGATTTTGCATGGAAAAAAGACTAGCTGGGGAAGTTATTTACATTTCTATATTTATTTCTTCCTCTAAGTTTTGCTAATTATATTATCATTTGTATTTTAAAATCTCTTTCAACGATCATGGAGGTTACCAAAAGGACGATTTACAAAAATATTGAGAGCAGTAACATTTTACTAATCATCTGCTAGTTAACCTATCTAAACTACAGAATGACATCCACAGGACAGGACAAGACACTGAACAATTCTTTCTTCAGTGAGAGGATATTAACTGCCAAGTGTGTGTCTGGATTTTTATTTTTGAGTGTGTCTTTCATTTAAGTATCCTCTTCTGGCCAGTTCTTAATATATGCAAAAAGCAGCTGCTGAAAAGGTCATGCTGGACTGACCATCTAAAAGTATCTGCAGGAAAATTGTAGATTTTATCAAAGAAAACTTGTAGATTTCTTCAGTTGGGTCAGCTTCACGTAGGGCCAGTCATTATCTTTTTGTTTGACTCAGAATTAGAATGCAAACATTGACCAGGAGCATTTTTTCATGACTCTGACATATTTTGTCAATCGACGTATCCCCATGTAGTAATAGTCATTGACTGGAATTCAGTACTATTTCCTTTATCAGCCGAAGTGCTATTTTTGAAGTTTTTATCTATGTTAAAAACTAGATAACATTTTTTAAAAGTTAACAGTGGAGATACAATTCAGTTTCTTTGAGAAGTTATTTTTAATGGTGTGTTGTATTCTTCTGTGTGATCTTTATTCCTCACTTCCCAAGTAATTCTGTGGTTTAGAAAGAAATAAACCACAAATATTCATACTCTGTTGCTTCCTTTTAAAAATCTTAAGTTTTAACTAGTTACTCATCAGAAAATGGGTTATGTGAATCTCTGATTTAATGAAAATATGTTATAATTGCAAGCCTCTGTGGCCTGCCAATCATAACGTTATCTAGATCTCACTCATGTGTGTGTCAAATTATTTGGTAATAGTGTTCCTTCACTCAAAAAGATATGAAGAGCCCCCAAAACTGCTTGAAGTGGTAGCCAGCTGAAGCCAGACCTTGAGCTGGTGATTATTTTAAAACCTGAAACATGCTGAGTCTGTGACTGGCCACAAAAATATGCTCTAAGTTTTTTCTCTTTGCATGCTGTCCTAGGAAGAGGTGGTGGGGAGGAGGTCTTCTGAAGACTAAGAAAAGATATTCTGTCTATCTGTATCATAGTGAGAGCAATATACCTGTTTATAGGAACTCCAACCTTTAAGAGCTTCTGCTCTTCAAGGTGATTTGGAGAAGCTCATGAGAGTCAGTATTACAGTAGAAATTCACGATTCTTCAGTGTGTATTTGGCCCGATTAGTGAGGTGAATCAGTCCTACTCATGCTTAGAAATAAATAATTAGGAAATATTTCTATGTAATATAGGAATCTTTTAATGTAACATTTTTCTTAGGTACACATCTGACAAATCTGAGTAGCTTCTTATTGTTACATAATTTTAACACGTAGAACAGAATATTTGCAACTTCTTTCAATATTTTCAAGTGCCTGTGTTAGGGCCCTTACATGGGCAAATAATACTTTACACTTCTAAGGCTCTTTTTATTTAGGGTTCTCAACATACTTTACAGTCTAGAAATAATTTCTCTAGCTTTGATGTTGACTGGCGTTGCTTCTGGTAATATTGTTTCAAAGCACATAGCATATCAACTCTGTGCCAATGCAAATTTAAAATCGTAGTAGGAGACCTGTACAATGGACCTTGCAGAAGGTTAGTTAGGTTATAGGAATAATGTTTTGTTTTAGGTGTTTTTTTTTTTTTTTCTTCGAAAAAATAGAACCAACAGATACATCGTCATAGTACCACAATATGTATGCACAGAAGTAGAAAATCCCTGCAGTTTATGGATATAGCTGTTATCTCTTTTCAGTGGAGTTTTATTGTAACTATCAGGAAGAATGTTTGCAAAAGTGACTTATGGAAGTGCTGTGCTTAAGCTTGAGCTTCTAATGGTTGTTTCATCAGCATGCGCCCTGCTAAACTCACTGTGGACCTTCTAAACCACTCCATCTGAATTATTTTCTGTCTAACAGCAACCGCCCCAAAGAGGAGAGTGACTCTGTACTCTGGCACATGAAGATTAAAAAGCTTGCTCCAGCTAGAAATCTTAGGCTTTCTGACCCAACCTCCAGTACAGCAGAACAAAGCACAAATACAAAGACATTTTGACATCTGAGTGCATGTAGCTTCTCTATTAAATCAAAGGCGGGTAGTAAAGTATTCTGATAGCCAAAGCAGAAGTAGCAGGGTTGGAAGAGCGGGGAGAGACTGTTTCTTCACAATGCTGATGTTGTTTGCAAAAATAGCAGCTTAGATCCAGCCTGTTTCCTCCTTAAACCTAGAGATAAGAACAAAATTGCTGCTAATGAAATACAGTATAACAGCAGGGTTATCTTAGTTTCTAAGGATTGTGGGTTTTGTTTTGTTTCTTTTATCAATACTTGAGGATAGTGCAAATAAGCATAACAAGAGGTTGCATATGACATTAAGTTCCATGTTTTAGGCAGATTAATTGCAAGTGAGAATCAGAAGAAAAAAATCTTATTTTATGTGGTAGTATCTTATAATACAGAACTCTTTCAGACAAGAGCAATAAAGTGCAAGATTTCAGAATGATAGAAGTATATGTCAGCAATCACTCTTTCCTGATTGGATTTATGATACTTTTTGTTGTCTTTTAAACCAATGAAAGTACTAAATTATTTAATAAAACACTGGTACATATTAGTTTAATTGTATGTAAAAAAAAAATAATTTAAAAAATCCAAGATGTGCTGGTTTACAGTAGAGAGAAAAATGCAGTGCACCTGAAGGGAGCTGGATTTCTAAATGTGACTGAAAACTTAAAAAGAATATTTTTAAAATTTGTAATATTTAACTAATTGTTTAAAAGGTATTTGAGAAACAGATTGGCTCTAAAGAAATTGTAAGTAAATAAACTCTGCTAAGGAAATCTGAACATATTAGTTTATAAGTGGCAATGGAAAAGAAATACTGTCAGGGTTGGAAAGGGGTCAGTCTCCAGAACGGAGCAGAATTTGACCAAGAAATTCAAATATAGTTTCAGTTATGTTGATTCATGCATGGAAACAGTGCAGCCAATAACATCTAGTTAATCTTCTGGTGCTAAATTCAGACTAATTAATACTTATTCCTTCGAAGTCAGTGATGAGAGTTGGATGAAATTATGACATTTTTCATGATTTCTCTCTTTCTAGCTATCTAGGCTCTTGCAAGCTAATTTAAAAGATATTTTTGTTTGATGCGTATTTTGGATGTCCAAAAATGTAACATTTTGTGGTCCTTTATTCTACCTCCTTGCCCCATTTTTTTCCTTTCAGTAATATTTAATTTGAACAGTCATTAGTGGGAATGATTCCCGACCAGGAGGCATGTGGCAAACAGTTCTCTCAGACAGTATTCAGTCCCATAATACTGATTGTGATAAACTGTGTGCCTAGGTATATTGCAGTCAATTGTCCTTGCTATAGGATAAGCACATTAAACATTCTGGTAAAGATGAGAGGGCTCTGTCTGTATCTGATGTTGTGTAAACAGAAGGAGAACGTAACATGGCAACTCATATATCAGGTCTTGTAATTCACCTCAGAGGTAACGCTGTGGTTTTTGACACTGTTTACGTGCTATTGGAAATTTGTAGAGAACTTTAATTCTGACCAAATGGAGTGTCTGGGAAGCTATATTTGGAAATTTAAATTTTGAAATTAAATTTTGTAGTTAATTCCATATACTTACTTATAATACAAATATGAATAAAAATGTATTCATATTTAAGCAGAAGAGGTAAAAATAAAAGCATACCTTCCTAACAAAACAATCCACTGCAAAGGTGACTGCTTCCTTATTTGTGTTCACTTCTTAATAAAATATCTATCTTGAAGAAGACTTAACTTTATAGCCCATTCTAGCTGTCATAAATTGAAAGTAATGTTGCATTATTATTCATCTCTACTGTATAAAGAGATAGTAAAATCTAAGAAGCAAAGGATTTTCCTTAAGAGAGAAAGAAATCTGACATTGCTTACTGTTCTCTAGCTACTGACAAGTTACTACCTTGACAAGGAATTATATTAATAAATATCTTCAACTAGGAAACTCGATCTGAGCCAGCATACTGAAAGGACCTGTAGGAAGTGGGGTTATGAGGCAGGATTATCATCCAGAATTCAGGAGAGGAAAGAGAGGCCTGAAATGACCTGACATACCTCTCAAAGGGAAGCTGTATTATCACTCGAGGGTTGATGTTCCAGCCTCCGTGCTGCACACCCTGTTGTGCTCCACCTGCCTGGATACAGACAGGGCTTTTCACAGAACCAGTCAGAGCATTACAAATGCTTGTTAGGTTTAGGTAGCTAATGGGTCTGATGCCTCATGGACTATTTCTATTCTTATGTTTCAGCTAAGTCGTTCTGCATTGAGATGAACATCTGTGTAGACTGCTGTCATTCAGGATTTTAAAGGACACTACCTTTTTTTGACGGTTTGTTTTGGTAGCAATGGAGCATAGTTTTTTTTTTTTTTGGTTTTTTTTTTTTTGGACCTATTTTCAGCAGCCTAAGGCTAGGAAGCTCAATTTTTCAACAAGATTGTTTACTGGAAAGAAAAGGCTACGTGATCTTGGTGACAACTTGAAGACCGTTGTCTCAATAACAAGTGATAGGACTCTGTTACAGACAGGGCAAGAAGCAGCCCTCCTGTGAGGCTGTGATAGCAAGCTTGTAAAGCCAGGATGGCACTAGAGAAGAATAAAATCTATTAAAACAATTATAAAGTCCAATCTTGTGTGCCACACACTCTCTCATGTTAGAAACTGTTTTTGAGAGTGCAAGAAATGTGATCTGTGATTTGAACTAAATGACTTTTAATGAGTTCTAGTCCTACTTTTGTCTTTGAGATATATGACTTAATCTCTCTGAACCTTTGTTTACTCTTTTAAGTGGAGTTAAAAGCTTTGTTTGAGAGATTTGAAATGGACATTTTTTTAGTAAACATGTGTGAGATACTTTACAGGTGGTTCTGGAAAATGATGGGTCATTTTATTGCTGTTGCTGGAACTGTAAAGCAAACAATAGTTTCAGTTGTTGTGAAAAGTTAAAAGGTATTTGGAGATTTTTATTATCTAATTTGGGTTTATAAAAAATATTGACTAAAAATGCATGTTAATATCAACTTTTATTAGATTTACCTAAATAAAATCCTAGCATCCAATAAAAAATTTGGACATTTGGGTGTCTATTTTGTTATTCAGTGTTTATTCCTAATCGATCTTGGATTATTAGAAGCATAGCATCCTTAGCCAAGAAGACAGTCCTCTGTAAAATGCTTTTTATAATAGTGGAGTCAAAAGTTAATGCTGTAATTTTATCTATTTCTGAACAGTGACTACTTCAGCAGCTTGGGAAGAGATTTGCCTGACCCAGGACTTCCCTGGCTTTCAGTGTTTCTTTGCTTAAGAAAAATGTTTATTCAGTTATTGTAGTCTTGTATATGGTTTCTGGGAAGCTGCAGCCAAGAAGATTAGTAGTAGTACCTTTCATATAGGAAGAATAAGATGGCCGTTCCAAGTTTTGGTATTTCACTTTGGTTACATGAATCTTTCAAATTCTTATGCTGTCATTGCCTTTCTCAGCTTCTTTCTTCTTATTATTCTGTCTTGAAATCACTTTAGTCTGATGACCATACTGCCTGCTGTTACTTCAACACTTAAAAAAAAAATTATTTTTCTCTTCTGAAACATTGCTTATGGTGCCACCAGAGGCTGTCTTTAATCTTTCATGACCAGTGGCCATCTGGGCTGTGAGAGATGAGCAAAACTGTGAGGTCAAATCAGTAATAGCACTGTGTTAGCCCGGTTATTTGATTAAAAAAAAATCTTCAACACCTGAATTCCTTAGAAAGAAAAATAACAATATGTGTAAATGGTATGTATCAACTATATGTAGTAATGAGAAGAATTTTCCAAAATTCTGTTGGAATTGCTAAATTGCTGTGTGCATAATGTGGAACACAAATGATTTTAAAAATATCGCTGTACAACCCATGGTAAACCTCATCTCCTTTCACTATAGTATTGCTGTCATTTTAGTCTAGCCTAAACGTTTTGGTTTTTTTTTTCATAATTTAGCTTCAGTAGTAGGTTACTGCTGCTTGCACTGTAATACTGCTGCTTGTGCATACTACTGTAGCATTAGAAGTACTTGTGAATTAGTTTTTCCATCACATCAACATCATCGCATCTACTAAGGATGTGTAAGTTCAAGATCTATAGTAGCATTAACAACACTACAGGAAACGAAAGGTCATATCAAACTGAATATAGACAGCAGCATAATAGGGATGGTCAAAATTGAACAATTACCTGAAATCTGATTTTAACACTATTTCAAAATTGATTAAGAGATCTTTAACCCTGAGATCCTGAAATTAACCTGAGGCTTTTAAAACAAAATGATACCTTCTCCCACACACCCAAAATACCACTTACATAAGATTCTTTCCTTTAGAGTTATTTCTGAAATTGTAATATAAATTCAGGTCAATTTTCAGATTTTTTGTTAAAAAGCAGGAAGGCTAAAAGCTTACACACATACCTCAGAAAAATGGTATCTGGATTCCAGCAGTTGGAGATTGAAGATAAACACAGACTTTGGAAGAAAAAAAAAAAAAAAAAATTACAGTGCTAATGTTTCAGATACAAAGCCACATTACTGACTTAGAAACATTAATGTGTGGGTTCATTGGCACATCTTATAGAATTTTTTTTGTATTCAAATATCAAGTAAAAAAAATACAGCATACGTGCCTAGTTTGTGTAAATAAGTGATTAATTTGTTGGGGTTTTTTTTTTCCACAGCAATGTGAACTTAAATTACTGCATATAAATTTATTTAAGCTTTTGGAAATCATAGTGATACAGCTGGAATTTTGAAATTCAGAGTTAAAAATTGTGGTATCACCGTTGTTGATTTTGTGTTTAACATATTTTGAAATAATAATCTTTGCCTTTTATCCTTAGCTGAAATTTCTTAAGCATCTTATTTTCACAGGAAACTAAAATCCAATCCACTTTCAATAAGACTTAGGATGTATAGTGCATTGGAAAATGAGACCAATGAAAAAATGTTTTGATAGTTGTAAACATTTTTTTTTTTTCCCCTCATGCCTTCCTGGGGATTGGATGATGTTTGATTTAATTTGGGCATATATCATCAGTGATATTTTAGGATACATAAATAGAAGAGTAAAGCAAGCTTACTGGAGATGGTGACTGGTCTTGTGTCACTGACCTTCAGTTTAACATTGGAGCTGCTTTATTTTTAACCTTGAAAATAAGCTTGCCGAGATCAGGAATTCTACACTGCAGCTGTTCAGGTTTTTTTTCTTCTAGGTAAGCAATAAGTTGCAGAATTGAAATGTTGCAAGGAAATTTACTTGTGCAAGTACTTTAGGAGATACTGACATTCTTACCAGCCACCGAGGCTCAGATAGACAAGCTCTTCTTATGCTGTCGAATACCAGAAAATTACCTGGCTGCTGACAATCATTTTAGGTTATGGCAGGAGGAGATTAGCTCAAATTTATAACAGCTCACATTTTCCATTTTTTCTCAGTTTTCAGAGTGGCATGGAAATTATATTTGTGAATCCCTGGGGACTCTTACATTGGTGTCAGTTTTCAGATTTTGCCAGATACATCTAAATGTGGACATAAAGTGTAATGCAAAGAAATTGGGAAAAAAAAAATCTGTTTCTTCATTCTTTATTACTGAAGAGTTAAGAAAGCGATTCCTCAGGCTATTACACAAATCTTAAATGGGGAATAATTGTTAGGATGAAATCAGATTGCTTAAGATTATTTTGCCTGTGCATCTCTTAAAGAAAAAAAAATCATATTAGAAATACAGCAGGCACATGTACCTTGACCATTTTTGGAAAGGTTGTAAGTCCAATAAGAATTTGGATAACATGTTTATTTTAAGACCAATTTTGTAACAAAAGCTAAGTGTATTATATGCATATGAGGCCAAAGAATCTTTCATCACCTCACTTACACATTCAGCAACTATTTATCCACTTCAGAATCAACAATTGGTGAGCAAAATATATTGGAAAAAATAGAAAAATGATAAATTAGAAAATAGTAAATTTAAATTGGCAGTATACAGCAATATTCTGAATTAAGCAAATTAGTTATATAAAGTTATTTCTCTGCTACATTATATATAAAAAATGTGCAGTAAAATAGAGCTGCTTACCCTCCTTGGAAAGTACTGTGGAAGTAATACATAATATCAGTATGTAACACTGTTGTGGTCCGATCGGGGCTGAACTACGACAAACACAAAACACGTCAGGTGCTTTCTGATAGTATATGTCCATAGATGGTGGTGATGTAAAGAACCTAGATAATGCTACTGCCTATGAATTGAAGTGACAAAAAGCATTTCAAATATTCCAAGTGAAGATTGACTCAAACTTCTTTTTTCCCATATTTGGCATCACTCAAAATGGAGAACTGGATTTTTCCAGGTACTCTTGATCTTCATGTTGAACTGCATATGATCACACTCACCCCTGAACTTTGGAAAGTTTATTTTCAGATATGGATGTCATGGCTATGATTCTTTCTTAGAAACTTTAACATATATCTGAAAATATAAAAGAAGAGAGCTTTTATTATTCTTAAAATTATTGTTGGAATTTATATTGAACTCAATTTAAGGTATGTTGGAGAAGCCAGAGGGGAGGAAAAGGCTCTTTATAATTTCAGTGATACTTCGGCAGATTCCAGCTGGCCAAAAAGGTGGAGAAGTGTCAGGACTTCTCCAGTAGGTATGGAAACTCAGAACAGATAAAGGAAATCTTTTACTATGCAGCAGTCTCTCAAAAACCACCAGAAACTTGCTGAAATTGAGCCAAAGTTGCTAACAAAGTAATTGCATTATTATTTATTTGTCTTTTCAGTGTCACTTGACAAAGAGAAATTTCTCATATATAGTTTAAATAGTTCCAAAGAAAATGGTTTTGAGGAATGGCCACGTTATATTTCTACAAAGATAAGACTTCTGATGTGTAGGTGAAGTCAAGCGGGGAGGATCCTGGGTGACAAATCTAGACCAGTCTTCTACCTTTTCTTTTGTTTGCTCTGCCTTTCAGTCAAAACTTCCCTTTATCCCACTTAGAAGAGTTCTTGTAGTCAACTTTCTTCCCTCAACCTCCTCGATATAGTCCTGCAATAGTGATCATAATTTAGTCCATGTATGTATCTTTCCTTTTTTAGCTTTGTAGTATCTCTTGTAGTGTATTAAGTCATGTAGTAAGTGATTGATCGCTCCTGGTATACTATTACTGGGAAGTCTGGACTAATATTTGAAAGCTGTAGCTTGGAAATGTGTCTGAACTTGCTGATTTGTGTTGTAGCTTAAAGGTGATTTAATTGATTTTTGAAAGGTGTGACAAGAAATGGTTTGATAAATAATTGCTCATAGCAGAGTAGTTAGCAGAAGATCCTTTTAAGTTCTACTAAATAGTGCTATTGCTATTCCAATTTAAATAAGCTGACTTTGTTTCTAAACTACGAATATGCCCTTCAGTTCCTGTTTTAGTAGGAGGATATGTCAAATATTAAATCTTCATCAGTAGACAGGTGTGCATTATTTACAAGTTTCTAGCTGTAAGAAACATAATTGACCAGTTCAATACTTACAATATTTTGAAATGTGAAACTTGCTTGTGCATCTAAAATGTAGATATTACTTTTATATATTAAATTAAAAAATAGTGATAGGCTTATTGACATTTTTATTATTATTACTGAAATTCCATATTCTACAGTTACACCACCACGATTAGACTGTTGTACCACTATGTAGTTGAATCTGTGAAAACTTTTTTTGATGCTTTCAGAGCATAAAGTGGTAACAGTCACTATAGTTCAGATTCTATTATACGTGGATTTTCAGTTACTCGTAACTAAAATATTTTGAAGCTTGGGTGATTTTTTTGTTTACATTTTCTCCAAAGGTGAGTATTTTTGTAAAATAAAATTTTTTTTTAAAAAAGTTCAGTGACATGGAAATGTAAAGAATTTGAGGTATAAAGAGAGGAGGAATGCAGGGTACAGACTTAAAATCCTTTTTCTTAAGGACGGGACAACACCTTTGGAAGTTCCATAGTTGGTTTGGATTTGATTTACTACACACTAGAAATTGTCATTCAAGTCTCAGATCTTTGTGCTGGATTTCAAAAAGCATTTGTATGAAGTCTTATGTCATGGTGGACTTAACCTGAGTGTACATGCCAATGCTATTTCATCAGCTTGCTAGAAATTTGTGCTCAATTATCTACTGTATGTCAGTTTGCAGCCCTCTTTGGGTATGGGGTAAGCCATCTGTCTCTCCAAGGAGAGGAATTCTGGTAAGAGGAATTAGCTTGCATTTGAACCTCATCTTGATGGGGGTCAGGGTGGAACATGATTGCCGTAAGTCATATGGAGCCACATACACAGGCCTGATTTTGGATTCAATAAAAGGAGTGGATCTAGATTAATCTTTAGGATTATTTACATTTCTAAAAATGAATTTACAGTTAAAACTATATTCAGCAGAAGACTGGAATAATAATAATATTAATTATTATTATTACTATTTTTAAATTGCATTTGTGTGAAAACTTCCCTTTGGAGTCCCAAACTCAATAGTCATCTGTGCAAACAGACAGTAACTACTCCATTCTCATGAATTTCAGCAAAAGACAGGTTTTGTAGTAGTCAGTTATAGATGTTTCAGTTGTGTTTTTCAGAAACCCTTTAAGTATGTAACTCTTACATTAAGGATGCTAGCTGCATGTGCATACTTAACTACCTAGTAAAAATTGTCCAAGAGATATTATAAGTTCAGGCAAGAAGCTTCTTCCTATGAACTTCACTCTGCCACACAGTAAAAGTCTGTATTCTATCTAATCTAGTGTGTTGGTCCATGCATTCCTTTGATTTTTAGCCAAATATTTCAAAAGTGAGGTGTTGCAAAGTGAGCTTTTCTTATGAACCAGAAGAGCTTCAAAGTCTTGGAGAGTGCAATTTATGTTTTGTTTTGGTTTTGTTTTTGTTTTTTTAAATAAACGGAATAAAGAGTTCCCTATCAAAAATATTTTAAAGAAGATGTAATGTTTCACTTTTCATCTAAAAAATGCTGTATCATTTAATTGTGCAGGTAGGAAGAGCTGTTAAAAATTATATTTATTCTTAATTTTCTGCATTTGCATATACTCAATTATAGTTTTTCAAATGAAACATTTTCCCTGTAACTTTTCATTTAGACATGAAAGATCTTAGCATTCTACGATAGTTACATTCAAGTTAAAATTATTTATTAAATAACTTGGAAAGCTTTGTAAAAAAAAAAAAAAGTAAAGTTCTTTAACTTAAAATTACACCCATGTCTGTCTTCTCAACTTGAAGGGCAGATTTATGTGATCTTCTGCACAGAGATTCTTTTCTGACATGTGCTGTTATTTTTTATGACTTTTTTTCAGAAATTCTGAACAAAACAGACTGTAGCTTTTTTTAGACTGAGTAGTAAAGAGATTTTATCATCTCTGTATTTGTTACTTTAAATGAATGAATTCTTAGTTTGTTCTTAAGATCATGATCTAAATGGACACTAGTAACAAAATTTAGTAGTTACTCACTTTCTTCTCTACACATTGTGCAAGAAGATCACTGTTACCTGTCAGTAAGAAAAAAAAAAAAAAGAAATAGTAGCAAATGCAAGTAGCAAATATTTAGTTAATATATTATTATTGTTAAATATTACTTAAATACTTAATTAAATATTTGTTAAAATGCTAATATTAAATACTTTTTAAGATAAAACAAAAGAGAAAGTTTATGTGAAGTAGCTGGAAAATAACTTCGTATTTGGATGATGTACAGTATTATCAGAGAAATAGTGTGATATCATTTGGCCAAGACATATGAAATCAGTTGGCTGAGTGCACAGATTGATACTAAAATTTCAAGCAGGGAGCATTAACTTGGATCTATACCTTTAACTTGTTCTTTTCCTCTAATATTTTCAGTGCATTTACTATTTATGCAGACTACATCCACACATCGAGTGAAGTGTAGAACTCCAAAAGTCCTAATTTGGAACTGACTTCAGTTTTCTTTACATTCTTTGCAATTTGTACTTTTTAGCCAGAAATAGAGAAAATGACAATATCTTCATGTAACTCTAAATTCTGTAGTTTCCTGATATTTTTAAGACTTTAAAGTGTGCAATTGCTAGTTAGAAAACTGCAGCTTGGATTAAGTCACTATTAATTCGAAGATAAGGGCTACAGATCTTGATGGGCTGAGCTAATTTAAGCATCTTAAAGTTTTTATATCTGAAAGTAATTTTAAGCATGTAAAAGTTCTAACAATGCTCAAGTTTCTGGTGTATATTGTATAATTTACTGGTGCTTATACTAAATGTACCACTGTCATGAGCTTTATGCTTGTTTTCCCATATCAATAATAGATGGGGCATAAAAGAACTTTGATCATATGAGCATTTTTGTCTGTTTAAGCAAGGTTTTCATATAGCTTCACTATCAGGATTCTGCTTGTTTCATTTCCATAGTAAACCATCTTTCTCATCACAGGTTTTTAATCTCTTTTAATTAATCTCCCTCCTCATTTTATAAAGGCTCTTTTTTTTCTGTTTGTTTTAAATAATTCGATTTCTCCTAATTATTTAGATATCATTCCCATGATTGTTATGTAACTTTGTATAGTAGTCATTATAGACAATTTTGAATGCTTGCTTTAATTACTTCCAAAACTGTTGATTTCAATGCTCTGTTTTCTAGCATCCACTGGAGATGGATGCTAGAAACAGAGCTAGGACTGTTGCCTTCAGGATCTTGCTGTCTCAGCTATTCAGAAAAGCTAAGTATACTAAACACTGTACATCATTTTTAACATCAATTCTCTGCTTGTCAGTTCATTGTAGAACTGAGTTAAAAGTGTTTTCTGCTTATTGCAGCAAGTCCTTTGCATCTTCTTATTTAGCTGAGTTGGTGGCTCCATCTTCTCTTCCAGCTCTAGAGTTTTTTTCTCCTCATTCTCTTCTGGATATCTGAAACTGGTCAAAGTTTCATAGCACCAAGAAGGTGATTTTTAAATGCCATCTCTTATACAATGTTGATTGGTTTTTTTTAAAGAGTGTATACAGGCCTGGATCTTGAAAGCTAACAGCAACTTACACAGTTCATTATATATATACATCTATATATAATGTAGATGTATATTATATAATTGTATGACTAATACTGCACAATTCATGAACTTTTAGTTAAGTATATGAAGATGTAAGGACTGATAAGATGCATTTTAATCTGCTCACTAGTAACTAAAAGCTGTATTCATGCAGCCGAAGGCTCATATGTAGTCTGCTACATATTCTTACTGCAGTGTCCATCCGTTATTTGCTAATACTGCCTTTTATGGTGCTGTATTTTTTTCATTCTTTCAGTTAGCTAGCACACTTCAGGCTGATGGAGGTAGTTCTTGTACCTTAGCAGTAAGATCTAACCCATGTGTTGTCACCTCAATATCAGTTACACTATAGTTGTGAGTATCCTGACCAACTGACACAGGGCTTTTGCTGTTGGACTTGAGGGCACGAAGAGAGCAGAGACAGTTTTGGGTGGAGAAGTGTTTTAATATAAAGGTCTCATAGGTAACTCTCAATGACTGTCTTCTGTTTGTATACATCTGTATTTCAGCTCAAGATTCCTCCTTTCCTGTGAGGCATCCAAAAAATCTGGCACTTCAGTATTTACCCTTTCTGTTGTTATTGGTAAATATGTAAGTCCCTCTGATTTGGAAAGTGGAATATTGCCTATACTTTGTTGCTGTGTTAGAAACAACAGAAATGTTTCTGTATAATTAGCTTTATATATAATGTGCATGGGGAAAAGAGAATGGTTGCCATAGTTAGATACTAATCTTTCATGCCTGGTCCTTTAAAGTTTACCCACAGGTTTACTGCTACAATAGCACTTCCTCTTAATCCCTTTCTTGCCGTTAGAGTTATGGGATGCTGTATCAAAGAAGTGCTTTTTCCCCTTTCTCTGTCAGGTCATCTTCGTCTGCTGTGGTCATGTTAGAAAGCCTTTGCTGTCTCAAAGGACAATTGCTACTTTTCTCTTTATTTCAAGGCCTTTATCCAGCTCAGACTGGTAAATTAGTACAAAGTGCTTGCTCAGAACAAAACTGGAATGATGTGATTTTATTAAGTGGGGTTTGCAAAGGCTACCGTAGAAGTGAGGAATGATTTTCAGTCACTACTTCTGGACCCTATTCAAGTTCGTGTCCCTGAGAGAGCTTAAAAGAGCTGCAAGCACTAATTGTTTGTTTAATGATTTGGCCACCTTTATAAAAACTGCAACACTAAGTTTTTTTTGTTACTGCTTTGAGTCATTGCTTTAAAACCTCTGTGTTAAACAGTTAATCATAAATCTTAAGTCTTTATTTTTGATGGTACTTTTTGATATCTCCTAGTACTTTCACAGCCATCCATAATTGCCATTAAAACAATGATTATATTAGTGGAGATGCAAGCCAAGAATAAAATATAACTGATGAGGGATCAAAATTATTAATTGTGTAGTCTTGTTTTTGATTAAAAACATAGTGTTCCACGTAATGCTAGTAAATATTCAAACTATTACCTACTGTAAATTGCAATTTTTTTTTTTAACCTGTATCCCCAGGATTTCAACAGTGGAACATCTGGTTTATTTTGAGAAAAATATGATAAGCATCTGTTTGCATGGAAGATGTGAATGAAACCAGACCACATTTGTTTGCAGTGTTATGGATTATCTGGTCTTAAACTGTTTATGAATAAATCATGCAGGATGGATAGTTCTGGTAACCACCACAGTATGTTTTATACTTGGTTTAAAACATAAATTTATGTATTTGTGATTTTTCCTGTAGACACTGAAAAAATTTATGTTCTAAATAAAGAAGCAGCCTGCTGCATTTCTAGGCCAGTATTTAAGCTCATGGATACCACAAATTCTTTTAAGCCAAGCCATGGCCACTGCTGTTAGTATGTATAAGAATATAAGGTGAGACTTAAAAATTATTGTTCTTTAGGAAAAAAATACTATAATGTATTTTATTATTTGAGAAATAGTGTGCTCTCATTTAACTGGATTGTGACATAATTTACATGTGAATAGAGTTCAATTTGCCTGTGTAGCCTGGAAGACATCTTGCAGACACTCATGCCTAGTTGTGGTACTACTGTCATGAATCTTCTGTATAGATTCCAAAATACTTCATATTCAGGGGAGTGAATGGGTGGACAAACATTTTTGTGTTCAAAACAGTGGGGAGACACTTAGGTTTGAACAGGCCAGTAGTTTGTGTGAGTATCTGTGAGTTGTGTCTGCGTGTCCAACAGTATTTGTACTAATATGTTTAAAGAGTTCAGGCTGCATTATTCATAGCTGTCAAACTAACAGGGTCTGTTGGTTCTGTGATGCAAAAAGATACATTCTACAGGACAGTTCATGGGCTGATTTTATACTGAGTAGCCTGCTAATGTCATATGGATGCTTTGGTATTGTTGTTGCTCTATCACTTCTGATATTCCTTGGAGCCAGCACTGCTGGGCTCAGTGCTTTCAGGATACCTTTACAAAGGCAACTTAGTTGAAGCCTTAAAATACCTTCTAAGAATATGTAAATCTTTTGGTACATATGGAGGCTGAAGTCCAGCATGCATGAAGGATTCCAGTGGAGAACCTGATCAGGGCTCTAGACCTAATACTAACCACTGGCTTTGTGAAATGTGGACATCAAGTTCAATGCTTGACTGTTAGCTTCACCCATCCAGCTGTGAGGTGATTTAAGGCAACTGCTGCCTTGCAGTGGTTAGGTACTGTCTCTCCTTTGATGTGTTTGTGTGACTTTGTGTGTATGACATGGTACATATTGTCAAATGTTAACACAAATTTGGTGTGTTAGCGTGAATGCTGGAATGCATTTGGGATTGAGTGAAATCTCCTAAGCATGTATGCACACCGTTAATCTTAGCCGTTGATTTATCTCTCTAGCTGCTTGGCTAGAGCTGGAGATGAAAAAAAAATATTTGAATTAGGCAAGTATGTCTATATTATGTATTAGTTAATGGAGTTTCCCTATCCAGCAGGAGTAATGTCTTCTGGCACCTTGAATCTTTCATCTTTCCCCTTGTTTTGGGGTACTCTGGGTATCTTTCTTGTTATGGTTTTGACTTTGGGGCTTTCTTCCATCCATTTCTCATAGTTCATCTTCTCAGTGAATTCACCTTCAAAACAGACTGGGCAAAATCTAGCGCAATATTCCTCTAACATTGTAAGTTGGATGCAGGTTTCTTTATTCTGTCTTTCAGTGATGTGAAAATATATTGTTCTTTTGTGGTCTGTTCCGGGTAGACTGAAGTTAAAAAGCCAAATGAAATAATTTATATGCATGTATAGGAAATGGGTAAAGAAATTTTAACGGAAAATTGGTAGAGGGAGGTACTGGATAACATCATATCGTATTCCCTGTAGGTTTTTCAATCAGTTTAAACAAGGAGGACCTTCTTTCCCCAATAACTCCAGCTGTTAAAAGAAGCTGAATCCTTTCTTCAAAGGGCCAGTCGATAATTCCTTTTATGGGAAAATTTGTTGAGGTGGAGTGGCTGGGGTGAGTGTTCAGGGCAGCAGGATTCTTCCCTCTTGTGCCATGTCTTGGCAATAGCTGGAGGAAGTGGGGTGAGGTAGAACTTTACTGTGCTCTGTCAGTTCAAAATTGATTTTAGGTTCCTAGAGGAACATATGCTAGAGAAACAATGTAGAAAATACCTATGTTCTGACAGCTTCTGCAGAAGTAGAATAAAAGCTTTCCATGCTGCATCTTTCCTGTGCAGCAGCCCAGCTCAGTTGCTCAGAGGATTGAGCCAGCTATTTAGAGATTCTTCCTTAAAAGCTACTGTTTAGATACAAACAAGTGCTTAAATTACATCAGTTTAGATAATACACAATCATTACTATAAAGTGTAAGTCTTTATAAAGGTATCAGTTATCTTTGATTCAAAGTATGCTTTTTGAAACATTCCTACATATTTGTTCTTTGGGAACAGGGATAGGAGCAAATAAAGTAATTTAAGAAAACATTCCAGGCTTTTTTTGGTTTACTTTTATATACCACTTAATTTAGCTGGATATTTAAAAGTATGATTTTATTAGTGCTCTGTACTTACTATTTTGAGAAGACTTGCTTTTTAGCTAAGATAACTACAGAATATAGGGGGGATAGGTTATATTGGGGTTGACAAAGCAGTTCACTAATAGTAATCTTCAAAACATTTTAGTCAGAATCTTGAAAATTGTGACTTTAATTTCCTGAGAGTTAAAACCAGTGCACTTGAAGTTTCTTTTATTTGGTTACCGATGCTTCTGTTCATAGTCTTAAAAAGTTTAGTCCTAAAACATTTCTGGTAAAAACAAATAATTCCTTGTTACCATGTGACTGAAGAAGAGGACCACTAAACTGAACAGCAATTGGCAATATCAGAACTGCTTCCTTCCTGAAGGACCTTTGACAGGATGAAGTGCTGAGACTATGTTACAGCAGAGAGGAAAGATTATTGCCCATGGTTGAATATTGAATGGGACAGACTAATCATCAGCAAATCTCACTTTGCTAGAAAGGTCACATCTCTCTTTTGTAATGTTTTTTCATTGATATTCCAAGTACTTTTTTTTTTTTTTTTCTTTCCCCTAATCCTTAAGGGGGAAAAAAAAGAAAAGGATGTGTGGAGTAATTACATGTCCAATACCTTAATTTAGAGAAACAATCAAGTCCTGGAACAGAAAACTTCCCAACACATAAATCTACTCTCGGAAAAGTTATTTCATTTAAATCAAAACTTTCAGTCAACACATCAAGTTTTTGACTCATGATGCTTTGAAGTAGCAGAGGTGATGCCTCAAGCTCTTGAAGTTTAACTGCTAAAGCAATTGATGAGAAATTATGAGAAAAAAAAAGATCTACTCTCACTCAGGCCAACTTGGATGAATTGATAAGAATCCGGAAAATTAGCAGTTTAGTAATAAAAATTGTTGTTGAAGTAGTGATCAGTGTTTGTACTTTAGCCATCTATACTTTTATAATACAAATATAATATAGTGACAATACAGTATAATGTTTTATAATATATATTTTAATAATACTTTAAAGGCAAATAATGCTGATTTAAAAAGACCTTTATTAATAGAATGACTTTGCAATGAGGTTCATGTTACAGATGCAAATCTGTGGTGAGATATGATTTGAGATTGAGTAAAAGCAGCACACAACACAGTTCCTGTAATAGTTCTCATTCGTAATGATGGCTTATATTTTCAAGAGTTTCTTCTGTTGTTGTGATTGATGACATTTTTTTTCTCTCTTCTTGGATATGTTGCTGTAGCTGAGATGTTCAGCTGAAAATGTTTGCTTATTGCCCTGTAGGATGGTGGAATTTTGACGGTGTAGGAGGTGTACTTTTTACTCTTTTCAGAGTCTGTCTGCCTTCATTCTTGCCATTTCTATGGTAGTTTTGTGATGGGACTGGTTCACTTTTCCCTCTTGTGTAGGCATAACTCTCTTACCTGGTATGCACATAGAGAGGGAATGCAGTGATGACAAGTTGTGTGTTATTACAGTGCTACTTGGCCTGATTTCTTGTTCTAATTCTTCCTTCCGGGAGTCTCTGCCAAATGTGCTGGAGTAGAATGATCCAGGCAGAAAGTGTCCAGACTAAGGCTGTGAATGCTTGAAAGTGTTTATTCACATGTTGGACAGAGAGTCTGACAGCTCATGATTATGTCTGTGATGGCTTTATTGCAGGTGTAGAAGGCCTTATCCATAAAGTCAGTTAGAACCATATTAATCATAGACTTGCAAGTGTGGAGGTGCTTAAGTTGAAAGAGATGGTTACCGCTGGGTTGGTAATATCACCTGTGGCGGCACTCATCTGCATCATGAGGGAGGCATGGATGAGGACTTTTACCTAGGAGAGGATACAGAGCCCAGGCACTGATTCCACCTCTCCAACCTGTTGTGCTTTGCCCTGGAGTATCTGGAATAGGAGCTCAGAGGGTGCCAGGATCCCTGCTTACAGCTCAAGGCAGAGCACAGGGGGCCAAGGACATGCTGAGAGGTACACATGTGTAGGTGACAGAGGAGATCAGTGTCCCGATTTGGGGATGTATTGTAGGAAAGGTGTGGGAGCAAGCTAGGTCGAGTTATGTGATATAGTTTTCACAGTGGGGATATACTTGTAAAGTGAGAAATGTAGGACTGTAGGAGCTGGCATGATTTTGGTGGCAATTAAAGGACTGGAGAGGGGATAATTTTATCTGTTTAGGATGCATCAGAAGAGCATAGGTGGTACACAGTAAGATGCGGGGAAATTAAAGTGGAAGCTTATCACTTCCAGTAAATGCCTGGCCAAGAACCAGGAGCTATCATTGCTCCAGCTTGTTACCTGTACTGCCAGCAGTACCAAGATGGGTCTTGTGAGCCGTCTTCACTACAGTTTCACTTGCTTTCTAAGCCAGACTTAGATATCTTGTTCTTAACCCAATGTTCTTGTCTCATTATGGAGACTTACATGTTTCTCAGACAGACTTTGACTGATTTTAGCAAGTAACTTGTGGGTTCAGCCTTTTCTCCATTTTCTGCAGGCAAGCTAGTACTTGGCAGTGCCTTGCGAAACAGGGGAGAAATCAGCACTTCCTATAAAAATACATATCGGAATGGGAAAAAAAAATTACATTATCAACCCTCCTACCCTTTTTTTTTTTTTTTTTTTTTTTTGTTGTTAGCTTATTATGTTCCTTCCAGAAAGGATTATTGTTCACGTCCAACACCCAGAGCATGTTCAGGACATAGTTGAAATCTGAATGCCAGGAAAGTGTTATAAGAAGATAATATGGATTTTATTGAGTTCTAAGTTAAGGTTCAGACTGCTAAAATAAATCTTAGGAGTCAAAGACATATTATCTAATATTCAGTACTGTTTGCGTTTCTAGTAATATCAGTCTTGAGACTCCACTGTGTTTTTTACTTACATGTAAACATTTAGATGAACGTTAAGGAGTTCATTGATTTTTCTACACACAGAATGATTTACTGATACTTTTCTGAGATTTCATAATATTCATTTGCTGCTAGCTCCATTGATTTGTTTTCAGCAAAGAAACCTCCAAACATAAAAAAAAACCCAAATAATCCAAAACCTGAGGAAACCGAAGACGTTCTTTTTCCACGTAGTATAGCTCTGTGCAGAAACATGTACTTAGAGATAACAGGAACATAGACAGTTGCAAACCAATGTAGTTGGTTCTGAATATGAAATCACAATATCTGCTAGGGGTGGAGAGTCACCAGGAGTCACCATCACTGTTTGTGATGTTACCATAGGCTGCATCGGTGGCTTTGCAATTTAATAGTTCATATTTGAAAGAACATTTAATCTCCTTTAGGACTGAATTGTTAAGGGAGACTGATCTTTGAGGGTTTTTTTTTGTGTGTGTGGCTCACCTCCCTTGCAGAACTCTGTTCAGGTCTGTGGGATTTTGGGCAAGTTGTGCCACTTCTCATTCTGTAACAGCTTGCAGCAGCTTGTAGTATATGTTCCCCCAATTCAAAGCAGCTGCCTCAGCTTCATGAAGTTTGTGAAAGTTGCAACTTCCCAACCTTGTTTCATCTCCCTTTTAAAACATTTTCATTCTGCATTTAATCTTTAGTATAGTGAAAAAAAAAAAGAACATAACTGATATGTTACCTAAATCAGCACAGGAATAGTCCATTGTTTGTTACAGTGTCTTAGGATGATTTATTTATTTATTGAACATATGTTAAATTCAGCATTTCTGAACTTTCTATTTTGTATTTACTTGGCAAACAAAGTAAAACATTTAAACACACTTTGAATTTCCTTTTGTTGCTATCTCAAAACTTCATGAAGGACACAGTGTAAACTCAAACTTCCAAATGTTACAAAAGTTTTTAACCTTAGGTGCATGAGTTAGTTCATCTGCACTTGTGGAATGCAATGAGTTCAGAGAGACATAAAATTAAGCATGCAGTTTGCAGTTTTCAGAATTAAGGGTAAATTGTGTGCTGAACTTATGTTTATCCTTTAAAGGTAACACACTGGAGAAGGGAGCTTTTGCTGATTATTAAGTTTCTGCAAGACAATATTTTGTTCCTAATATTAAAAAGTAGTAAAAAGCTCATTACTGTTTCTCACAGAATGTACTGATTTCTTATACTGCGTTGTGTGAGCAGGAGTAGCACGGAACTTAACTAAGTGGAGCGTTTTGCTCTTAGTACTGTATCACTCTGTCCCGCAATACAAAACCTAATTAGTGCATCCAAAGAAGCGTTAAATAGATTTCATGCTGTTTAATAAAGGCATTACATGCTTTTGTCTATTGCAAAACATTACAGGGAGCATTCATAGTGCATGTTTCTGCTGCTTCTTTCACAATTAAGGTGCAGTTTTACATTGTATCTGCCTCAGGAAGGCTCAGTAACTTTTTTGCTCATCAAATCTTTCCTCTCATTGTTATGCTCTATTTGTTTTGGTGTTAGTGCATAATGGTATTGAAATAGACTCTTAAGGAACATCTCTGCTAGTCACTTCAAACTGGGAGGGGACAGCTCTTAGCACTAGAATATAACAGGCTATCGTGACTCGAGGTTCAGTAATTCTGTTTAGGTGCTGATCTTTAACTAGTAACTGAGAAGGAAGATTTTACTTTGTGACATCTGTAGCCTGAACCTTTTCATTCATGAGAGTTCTCATTAAAATGTGAGATTTCTTCCCGAGGGTCACCATAACTGTCAGGTTTACACAGCCCTAATGGTGACATTTTGTTTCTGATTTCACCTCTTAGCTGGCCTTGTCTGTGCTAAAGTGTCTGAAGTGCAGACCTTCTAGACTATATGTGCTGAAGTTCAAAAGGAGAAAAATACCACCTGGGGGAGGGGTAGAAAGGCTTCTTGAATTCTGCCAAGTCTTGCCTTGTTGTACATGAACCTGTACAACTATCTAAGCGACTCATTAAGGAATATCTCATTGCATCTAGCTAATCTGTTGCCTGCCTCTTGGCAAAGTCTCCATTTGATTTTTCTGCTTTCGTGGGTTTCTCTTTTGTTTTAGGTCAGTTTCTTCAGATGTGTTTAAATGACCTGGTTTGGAGGTTTATATGAAATCTTATACATTACTTATCTAACATGTTTTGCAAAACATTTAGAAGAATTTGCAAATTATACTCAATTAATCTTCATAACCTGTATTTTATCTAGCTTCATGGCAGTATAAATTGATGTAAAGAGCATCAGTGATAGAATTGTGAACCGCTTCTACAGCTTTGATTTCCTCTAGCCCACTGTAGACATTTGATCAGGATTTTGGATTTGATCTTGAATATAACTATCATAGCTTAACTTCTGCTCAGAGTAGTTTGAAAAACGGGTGCTTGCCAGCTCAATACTTCTCTGGAAAGCACCTAAAGCCATACCATGGCAATTCAAGATCAAAACATTGTGGGAACTCTTATGTCATTATGCTCTCAGATGTTGATGTAATATATAAATTTGTCCAAGCAGCATTTTTCTGCATCTTGTTCAACTAATCTGCATAAAATAGGTCTGAATTTTGCAACAGTATTTTCTTTTGCAACAGTTCGTAGCACAACTTCCCACCTTGAAGTCACCAGCTCCTTAAATGCATGTTGTTTCAGGAATACTGAAACAACTAGCCGCTCCCAGAAACACTGAAAACATAATAAAGGGCAACATAAAAAAACACTTAATCAAGTCCAGAGAATGTGTCCTTATGCTGTTACTTTGCACGAGCCTACAAAACCACACAAGGAGGAGTGTGATCTGAAGGTCACAGAGTGCAGTGAATTTTCCAAATGTTATATAATTAAAGAAACACCTGTGCTCCAGCCAAATAACTTCATGCTGATCTGCTGTGGAAACGTTGTGCTTGATAACCCTAAAAATGTCTAATTTCTTATGCCTGATGGAGGCTGCAAGCAGAGCAGCAGTATATAAAACATAAGAGACATTAGTTCAAGATGGTCTTAAAGGGTCTCTTAAGATTGATTTACTGGTGTCTCAGTGTGTGTTTCTTAGTTTCTGCAATTATGTTTAGCACACTTGAGATGGGACAAAATGGGATTTAAGACTGCCAATGATTTATGAAGACTTAAATTCTGTTCCTGAACTCCTGATGTCCTTAAGCCAATAGAGGTTTTAAAGGAGATCACAGGTCACATATTCTTTCTAAGAAGAAAGCAAAAAATCCATATTGCTTGATGTTGGTCATGGATCAGTGTCCTCATTTAGCTCTAAAGAGAGTACAGTTGATAAGACTTCTGAACGTTATAGGTTCATATCAGGAGGGAAGAAAATCGGTGCCAAATTTCAGAGTTTCTTGGGGGCATGTAAACTATTCTATGAAAAAAGAAGGAAAGAAGAGGAAGGAGGGCTGACATTATTAACATTTTAGGACTTTGAAGAATCTGTAGAAAGGTGGAGGAAAATTCTACATTAGTGAATTAAGATTCCAATGGGAGTAGAATATATAGAAAAAGCAGGAAAAACAAGATTAAAAGGCAGGATTGATAAACTGGATGGATATTTTTCTGTCCCTAAATTTTACATCTCCATTTTGTTGAAACCTTCCCCGCTGACTGTCAAACTACTGACTCCTAGGATGTACCACCAAGCATATGAGAGCAGAGCAGTAAAAGGTGTGGTGACAGCTCTTTATGCGTAGTCATTTAATCTCAAGGTGCAGATATCTGTGCATGTTTTAGGCATAGAAACCTATTTTTCTATTATTAACCACATTCAAAATTTTAAAGCCGATTTATAAGGATAAATTCACAAAGGATACTTCTGATTTCACAACTGAGAAGTTTTGCCCATGACTGATAATAGCACTAGTTGCACAAGTGCACAAGTGCAGATCTACCTCTCTCCCTTCCCCAATGTAGAGCACATCCTTTCTGTTAAGTCCAGAAAACACTGTTAACTATTTCAATAATTGTAAATAGCCAAGTTACATAGACTAGGTAGTTTGTGAGAAGTCATTGTATTACTTATCTGGGGTAATTAATTGTTGTTGTTTAGTCTCTGGTTGCTTTTGATGGTAACTGAAAAACACAGTCATTTAATGCTTGCTAACTGGACTTTATTAAATGAGGAAAGGCCAGAAGCCAGTGAGTAGTACTGATATACAGATGTTCATATCTCTAAACTGCTTAGGTCAAAGCAGGATCTGCAAAAACATTGTTTCAGCTGCAGTTGGAATAGGAAGTGATTTTGTGATGTGTCATACATTTTTATGAGAGAACTCCATGTGAATGTTCGCTTTTTAATGGAGATCACTCTAATCTACTCCACAAGCCCTATTTAGTAAAAACCAGTATAAGGGTTCTTTTATACCCATTAAAGAAGTAGTTCTGGTATTTGCACAGCCAATTTGTGCATTTGACTTGTGTTCTATGATGTTCTGAAAGAAACCTTGGATCCTGAGGTCTTGAAAGTTTTATTCAGAGTGTATTTCTTAAATTATGTACTTGCTGCTCGAGGACAGATATGATATATTGCACCCAGAGATTTTGGTTTATTGTAACATTCATGTAGGAAATAAAGGACACTAGTGATAGTAACAGAAGGAGAAAAAAGTACTGGGGAGGGAAATATCAGAAAAATATAAATTTTCAGTTTCTGAGGATATGGTTTCATATTTCGGTGTCAAATTTTAGAAAGTATATTTTCAAAATTATGCCAAAGTGTGTATTTAAGAAAGGGGTTATAAAAGAATGATGAATAATCAAAAATTGGTATGACTTAATGCTTTTGGCTCAGATACTGTGTGCTGATGCATGAAAGCCAAGCTTTGATGCTACCATGTTTTTTGAAAGAGCACAGAAAATGTGGTTTGCCCTGCAAAAAAAACCCCTTGATTTTTCCAACATGCAGAATTACAGGCAGGACTGGTATATGCACATATATGTCACTGTTACAGAAACCAGAATGCTGAAGCCATAAGGAAAACCATTTTTAATGCCCTATAAATTTGATTGTTGTGTTTTCAGTCCTATTATTAGTTTCTAATTATAGACATTATATATCCTAAGGATAGATAGCTAATTCAAAATCCATATAATAAAATAATACACTGTACTCTTTTCATTTTTCTCTAGATATACAATGTATTTTTGACACATATTCAGTAATTTCTTTTTTAAGAATAAGATGTTTATTAAAATTTGCTTTTCACCTACTGTAATTGAGGTTAGTAGTTAAAAATTTGGATAGATGCCAATATGGTCTACATTTCCTCTAAGGGAGAGTTTCTTACTGCTTCTTTGATTTTATTTATTAATTTGAAAAAGAATACTGCAGTAATCTTGCACATTTTGTATTCTATGTCAGACGATAGTGATAAGCTAGGGGTTTTTTTCAGCCAACCAAATAAATTGATAAATACAGCTGATTCAGAGCATTTATATAATCTTTCCAATGTCAACAGTCATTTAAATTATCCTAACTTTGTACTGAATCTCCAAAATCCAATTACCAGCTAATAATAATTGTCAGTTTTACTCTAAACCTTTAATGATAGGTCACAAGGGATGTTGTACCAGAAGGATTAAATCGTTGTAGACTGTAGCTATGCCCAGCCTTAAATTACTAACCTCTTATCTCATGGTAACAGAGCTACTATATGTTTTGTCGCCGTTTTTGCTAAATAGAATAAGTGTCACCAAAATTAATTTAATCTTTCTTAAATTAGCTTCTTAGTGTGATTTCTGACTTCAGTCAAAATTTATTTCTTGAAGAATTTAATTTCCTTTTTAATCTATTTTATTTGAGAAAGAGAAGGAAGAACATTCAGGAACAAATGTCTTTTAAATCATTCTGTGGCTAATTTTGAAATTTACCCTTCATTAATAATTGCTGACCCCTGCAGGACTGAGTTTTTTAAGTCATTGTATACTTAAACTGGTTCTGCTTAGTTCATCCTGGCTATATTGAAAGCATTAAAAGATAAAAGGGGGTAAATCCTGCTTGTAAGAAAAGGTAGCGCTTAATCATGTGAATACAAGATTTCCCATGTGATAGATGATCTAAGGGAATGTTGTAATTAGATGGTTTAGTTTAGTTGCATTTATTAGTTTTTAATCATATTAGGGACACATACAAGTGAAGGAAAATATATTTTCTGTAAGGAATAGCATAGCTGGAAGAAATGCTGCCTTGAAAAGAAGGCATTGAGAATTGTCATTGTCATACGGTATAGTTAGAGCAATTTCTATTGGAATTGCTGGCATTCTTAAAAATAATTTCAATGAAATGTGTATTTTAAAATATTTTTTTTAAATGCAGCTATTGGCTTTCTATTGTATTTCCTGTTCTTTTCATTTTGATGAACTCAGTCCAAAACTTTATAGAAAGTTTTAATGTAATAGTTCTTTTAAAGAAATGAAATTGAAAGGATGGGCCAGTTGAAAAAGGGAGGATTGAAAAGATAAACCTTAAGTGACAGGCTCTGTCTGAAATTATCACTCAGCTGATGTTAACTAAAGAACACAGTATAAGGCAAAATGGAGGAGGGAAGGATTTTTAACGTTGATAAATTCTATTTGAAAATATTGAAATATAGAGGGAGTATATTGGCTGGAATAGTAAAATCTAGTAAATGCCTATGATTTCCTTTTGGGAACATGTTCCTGTTGAAGAATCTATAGCATAAAGAGCAAGGATGACTAGGGGAAAAAAAAAAAAGTAATTTCTTCTGTCAGCTGTACGTGATTATCAAGGTTTTGTAAACTCAATTAGTAGAGAAGAATATATTCAATATCTGATTAAATATTAGTGCCAGCAGGGCAGAAAATTAAACAGAGCATACACATTAATAATCTATTAAATGTTCTATCAACTTTGAACAGCTATAGCAGTTGTAATCAAGTATTTCTTTGTGGCATCCTACAGATTTGTACAGAGTAGGAAGTCACTACTAAAATATTGCAGTGGGTGGAATGTCAGAAGTGAATGTCACTCTTGTGACTGTGGAGGGTATCTGTGTATAGGAAAATGTTGCTTTTGTGTTTAGCAGAACTGTCATCTCCACTTTTTTTTTTTTTTTTTTGAGGTGTCAATACTTATCTGTATCATGGCGCTATATCTGTATCATGATATTTTCCTGTAAGATGATCGAAATACGACCTTGGAGAAGAGCGCTGGGAAATCATTAGAACCTATGCAGAAATATGTCTCTTGTTACTGCCTTGCAATTTCTGAAAAAGAAAGCATACCAGTCAGGTTGGTAGAAGGGTAGGTTGCTTTGCAAACAGAATGTTATTTTGAGGAACTGAGCTTTTAATTCTTTCATAGAAGATGTATGATACCCACTAGCCAAAAAAAGTGAAAACAGAAATATGAATATTTTCCAAAATAAAAGAATTAATTGTAACTTCTTGAGTTAAATACCAAATACGATTAATAATTTCAATGCTTTTGAGAAAGCATTTTAGGGACTGTAAGTGGTGTGTTTATGTTGGTAACCAATCCTGTGTATAACAGGGAACTGCACCAGGAATAAACAAGTTGGTGAAGAGTAAAGGACCCCCATGATCATGTCCTTTGCAGAATATAACATAAGAACATGCAGAATGCTCTCCCTGGTTCAGACCAGCTGCCCAACTGGTGCAATATTCTCTCTTGAAGATGTCTGGAGAGGAACTGGGCATTTGACTTTTTTTCAGCTGAGTTTGTTTATTAACCTGTAATGGTTAAATTACTGGTGAGGAATTTCACAGGTCTACTACTTGTTTTGTAAAGAGTTTGTTTTGAACCCCTTTCCCACTATTTTCTTTTGATGACCCCCAGCTCTTGAACTGAAAAGATAGTTGAAACTTAATTTCTCCTAACCTTTTAAAAATCATCTGCAGTTCTGTAGGCTTTTAGTAATTTTAAGCCTAAACCTAGTAAGGCAAGATTTCTGCATGCTAATCGTTAAGCAAAACTGAACATGTATGTGTCTATGTTTCTGACAAACTTACCATGTGTGTCCTTGGACAATTTTTGTATGACATAACCCTATATGTACAATTCAGGGAAAAATATATAATTTCTTTAATCTCTTATTTGTCTCTTGTTTTATTCTCAACTGTATTTATGTAAAGAGTACAGTCTCCAGAATTAAGTAATTGATCTGAATCGGTCTCTACAGTCGCAAGTACTGTATGTGGTAGAAAGGAGGGCTCTTTCATTAGTCAGTCACTACTTGCTCTCAAGTCTTCCTTCCCCTGCCTTGATATAAAAACAAAAATGCAACAACTGCCACCAACAGATTCCAAAAATGGAAAGAGGTTTCTCCCTTTGTAAATGCCCTTTCTTTGTTTTGTTTTGTTTTGTTTTTCTCTCTCAGGGATATTGCTTTAGTGCTGCCTTAGAATTTGTTTTTTTCCCTTGGAGATTTCTTTTAAGATCTGTTTGCTTTGTTTCTGCTTAATAGAAATGGAAGAAGATGGTATAACTTTGGAAAAACTGAAGTCTTTACCATTTATGAAACCATAGAAGTCTGTGTTGGAGTGAGGACCTAGAAAGGCTACAAAAATAGAAAAGGAAGACTAAGGGGAGAGCTTGTCACTCTCTACAGCTACCTGAAAGGAGGCTGTAGTGAGGCAGGTGTCTGTCTCTTCTCCCAAGTAACAAGCAATAGGACAAGAGGAAATGGCCTCAAGCTGCATCAGGGGAGGTTTAGATTGGTTATTAGGAAAAATTTCTTCACCGAAAGGGTTGTCAATCATTGGAGCAGGCTCCCCAGAGAAGTGGTTGAGTCATCATCCTTGGAGGTATTTGAAAGACATGTAGATGTGGCACTTGGGGACATGGTGTAGTGGTGGATTTGGCAGTGCTAGGTTAGCAGTTGGACTCAGTGATCTTAAAGGTCTTTTCCAACTTAAATGACTCTATGATTCTACAAAATAAAGTTTGTGAAGGGAACTGCAGGTTGAGGTTCTGACTCTAATTTATGCCTGAGAGCCAAGATACAGCAAAGTTTTGCAAACAGTTCATGATAACTAATAATATGTTTCTCAGATGTTCCGAAACCTACTCAAAAGAGCAATTTTCCAAAATATATTTTTGGTCTAGGTTAGTGATACATGTCAATTTGTTAGAAAGTGTTTACTGTGCTCTCATGGTTGTAAATAATCATACTAATTTGGGCAATGCTAAATGTTTTCTTCCACATTATAACTGTAACTGGGTTTAGTTATAGTCATATTCCATTAAAAATAATTTTTGTAAAGTTAAAGTGCATATTTCTAACCTAGGAAGTGTTCTGGATTTAATTATGTGGCATCATGTCTAAGAATAGCTTTTACAGTGACCATAAGTAATCCTTATTGCATTACTCATCTATCCTTTGTTCCTTTTTAGTCTTTCCTTTGAGTTGTTTTTCTGTTCATCCTTATACAGGCTAGGTTATAAAGGAAAAAGATTGTTCTGTTTTGGCCTTAAGAATCCAAGCATAAGTATTTCTTTCTCTCATCTTTTCACTTAGCAGGAGTACGATTTACTGCACAATGGCACAATCCCAAATGTCCGCGCTGCGCAATGAACTCAAATTAGGATTAAAGATTGTCAATTTTATTCTGAAAAGCAATGCTAGGATAATATTGGCCATCTACCAAAGCTGTACAGGCTTGAAAAGTTTTGCTGAATGCGCACAGAACTCCATTCAAGCATGGGCAGTTCACACTGGCAAAGGTCAGCTCTCTTTCTCACTCTGTAAGGCCTCTAATTTTTCATCATTAGCGTCTTCAAAGATTGCTATGCGGGTTTTGCAGGAGATAAGGGATGAACATTGGTTTGTAGTATGGTGGCACAAAGGCTGTTAAATATTTAGAGCTAGGTGCCAGGGAATATCTGGAGATTGAGGAGGGTGTGGCAAATGCTGAAAAATTGGAGCATTACTTTCCTGCCTGTAGAAAACTGGGCTTTTCATAGAATAATGTATGTGAAGTCCATGCTAGTATGATCATATAAATACATTTCTCTTTGGTTTGCTGTATGAATATATGCAACAAGCATGGGATTTATTCAGTTTGAGGGTAGGAAAGAAGATAAATTAATTGTGTGGTAATAAAGACATAAAATATGTGGTGGAACCAAGCAAACAGGACCAAAAGCAAGTACTCAAGAGTGGATGTTACATTGCACAATGTAACAGGTAATACAGGTGTTGTAGCAAATAGCAATAACTGACTCTTTACTGCAAGTTTGCTATTTTTCCTCCCGCACCCCCACACCAGCTTCAGTGTTACACTGTGTTAGAAGCCTTCTTACTTTCAGGTGTGAGTTATTTCATATCACACTGAGTTATGTTCTGTTCGAGTTGTTGGCCTTTTTGTGGCAAGGCTGTAATGGAAACCTTTCCTGCATTATCTTTTATAGCGATATGACTATGCAAACGTGGATATATCTCTCTGATGAAGAAACAGCCTATGACAACAGGGTTTTTTCTAAATCTAGGCACAGCATCTCCTTGAACTATATAAGCTAAATCCGTGGTGTGATGGTCACCACAGAGGCATCTGCACTGGTTTGCAATGTTACAAATTATGGGCAAGTCAGAAGGTTAAACTGGGTCACTGCTAAGCTGGAAGAGGTTAGCTTAGCTCACTGTTGAAGATTTTGCAAATTCAGTCAGCTTGCTTTGTAGTGGAGCAGATGATGGGTCTTGCACAGGCTGTTCCACTAGCTCAGATGTAATGGTAGTGACCCTCAGCAAAGGATGTCAAAAGCAGTTAGAAATTGAAAATGGGGATTAGCATCCTAAATAGGCACAGGCTTTTCCCTAGTGGCCATTTGTCATGGCTTGCAGGATTGAAAGATTCAGCAACAACACGACATTGTAGAATTCAATATTGTCCTGAATGTGGAACATCATGAAATGACTGCTTCTACACATTGATTCTTATCCATGCCATGTGTGCTGGGATAGCTGTAAGCATTTGTTAACAATAGGCAAAATCTGAAACATTGGAGGAAAGGGCTTGTAGGGGATGTCTCAGTTGAGACACTTACCAAAGTTCACTAACAACAGCTAGCTCAAATCTTGATATTCCAAGACTGTTGCCTTTATACATGGTGCTGTTCTAAGTTGAAATCTGCTCAACTTCTGAAAGTAGTTTAGCTGCATTCAAATAGAACAGCATCAAAGCTAAAAGCTTTTCTTCGCTGACAGACTGACTAGTTTAGGTGCATGTCAAAACTGCTGCTCTTTCTGTAATAGCATAGTGACCTGGATCTCCCTTATAGTCTGTTGCAAGATGTAGCTATGCTTTCCGTTCCCTTATTCCATTGAGTATCATGTCTACTGTTATTTCCTTTTATATACTGCTTATGGCTTCTCCAGGAAAAGGAAATCTGAAAAAAGATACAGTCATGTTTTTTTTAGTCTGCATTTGTGCCATTAGTCAGAATATATTTCCTTCTGACCCTGAGAACATTTAGGGTTTTCCTGGGGCTTGGTGATCACAGATGATTCCTCACTCTCTCAAACTGCCTCCACATAGCTAATTTCCAGACATAATGAAGGAAATGTGATACTCATGGTACATTCCCTTTCTTCCTTTAAACATAGGTGAGTAGGCTATGGACGAATCTTTGCTTCCTTCTCTGCTTGCTATTTCTAGAAGTGAAGTAATCTGCTAACCTGAAAGCTGGAAGGACGTGATGTGTCCCCACCCTAGCAAGCAATAAAGGGAAAGCTTCTCTGTGCACCAGCCATTCCCTGCATGTGCTAATAGAATAGTTTCTACTGCTGTTGAATCATCCCAAGAGGCATCAGAGGAGTAGAACTGTGCACTTACTCTTTGTAAGGCTTCCATCATACCTCACGTAAACGCTTCTCCAGCCTTTTAGCCCCTTTCAGTGTGGTTTCAGTCCACCAGTAGTTCTGTCCAAAGCCAGATCAATTATGCTTAGTGAAGATGTGAATGTATTGTGTGAAAAATGAGAAACCATGTGACAATAGATGTCTCTTTCTTGCAGTGCTGAAAGTTTTTATTTGGCTTACAGAAATTTGAATAGAAGTTTAACTGGCTTGGGTTGGTAGGGTGTGTATTTAGCTTCACTGGATACAGTAATTAAACACAATACTGGCTGGCTGCTGAATTTGCAAAGGCTTAGATAATATGACAGTGTCTTTTCAGTTCTTACATAGAAGAGATTTACTATGCTTGTGTTATAAACCTCTGATTTATAAACCTCATTGACTTCATTAGTCCCCAGGGGCTTCATTCTTGTTAGCCTGGAAATGCCTGTTAATATTTTTTTTTTTTAATTATAACCTCATTAGAGTGAAAACATGGCTCCAGATCCTTACCTTGTGTAAACCAGGCAAGTCTTGTGACTAACCCCAGCTGAAGATCCTGTAAATTGAAAACTTATCCTTTTCAGTTGCCTCTTCCAATCCCAAAGGCTGGCCCTTGTGTTAGAGCCATGCTTTTTCTAACATAAAAGGGCATTTCAGTAACTTATTTTGTGTGGCTTCTCGCAGTTAATGCAGTAGTCTCTCAATGTGCCTAAGACTGAAGCAGATACATGTATGAGATGTAATTCTGTAGATTTCTTGAAAAGAGGAATTAGAGGTAGGATGTTTAGAAAAATTATGCAAAAGTGCTGAAGGCTGGGATTACAAAAACTGTGAATGCCAAGTGAAATTAGGTTTCAGTTTGTCCCTTTTTTTTTTTTTTTGAATGGTAAGAGGAGCTTCATTTTTGTAGTTTTCTAAAGTACTGCAGTTAATATGAGGAGCCTCTCATAAAAGTTGCTCAAGGTAAAACAGAAAAATGGCTTCACTAAAGTTGTCAAATTATGCTTAATGAGTATCTCTTTTAATGCTCCATTATTCAAATTCAAAACCATTTTAAGATTGTTGGATTGTGGCACTTGCACAAGTTGTTGGGGTTTGCTCTTCATAACAGGTTTCCTTTTCTTTCTCTATTGTAAGATATACAAAAACTCTTCTACCTAGTCTTTTACACTAAATCCCAAACAGTTTTATTTATAGTTGCCAGAAGTAAGTTCCTAATGTCATCTTAATTAGAAACATGTGGTGAAAAAAAGAGGTAACTTTTAAGCTGACACTGTTTTTGAGTTAAAATCTGGCTTCCCCTTTCTACTGACAAGCCTGACAACTGCAGCAGCAATCACCTCATCAAATCTCTCCGTTGTGTTTCTCCTGCTTTTTGGCATCCTTCCTGTTTAAATTTTTATCAGATGAGTGCTTTTTTTCTTGGCAAGTATTTTAAATACCTTCTTGTTGCTTTATCTCTGGACTGTCACCCTTTGCCCTTAATGTCATTTCTCACATGTAAGACTGTGGCAGAATTCGAAACAAATTAGTTAGGAACGTAAATTCAAAGACCAGTTTTTCCTCTTGGCTCACCAGACTCTTCTCCCCCCACTTTTTAAACACCAGTATGTCACAGATACCAGTACAGGAACACTCAGTTTTTAAGATGCATTTTTGATGCTTTAAATATTCAATGTTGCATCTATCTCCTTTTCTTTATCTGGCTTCTTCACACCATTGAAAGATTTTAAGCTGGTGATACCTGAGTTTTGGAAATCCTCAGTAGGCTATGTCAGAATAAGAATCGTTAGGTATAGATGCTTTAGACAACAGCCAAACTGGATATCCTTCCTGCAGGTTTTCTCAAAGCTAGGCTGGAATAGAATTCTTGCAAGAATTCTGGTATTTCCTCTTCTAGTTGCTATTGATTGCAAAGTTGATTTTGAACCTTGAAATTCAGATGAAACCGAGAAAAATTGTTTTGGGGAAACTTATCCAAATAATTTGTTTCTTAAAAAAAAAATACATATATATTGGATGACACTTGCAAGCTGAATTCATATGAATAAGGATAATTTTAGCATGTATGCAACGAAAATTCTTGTTTATCCTACAAGACTTCAGTTATATGTCTTTGTTAAAGATTAGAAAAGTGCTGAATCTTAGCTGATATTTGTAAGTAAGCAATGGAATAGAAAAGTAGAATTCTGTCTTCCCCTTTGTATATTGTTTAAAAATGAAAGATAAGTTTAATGGAGGAGAATTCTATTGGCCTTTTATTTCTTAGCTGAGGTGTATGATTCGTCAGTCAACAGTCACGCTAACAGTCTCACCCTCAACAGTCACCCTAAGTTGAGACTGCTTAGATGGAAAAAAAGAAAATAAAGAAAAAAAAAGGCAAGAAAAAATTAACACAATTTTTGAGCCTTAAACAAATTTGTGGTTCAAAAATTAGTGTTACAGAGGCAGCCTTATTTTGTGATAACCTGATTTAAGAATTTTTAGAGTTAACCTATCAGCAAAATAGACTTTGACTATAAGGAAATTGACAAGTAATGTGGGTTTTTGTGGTCTGAGCCTTAGATTCAAATGTGCGGTCTGCAATGTAGATAGAACTGCCTGTGTGAAAAACGTAATACATGGACACAAGTAGCAATCATTGCCCACATATACTATGAACAGGGATCTTCAGAAGAAAAAACATTGTCACTAGGACTTTATTCTTTATAGTACTAGAGAGATGTTAAAAACCTTTTTGATACCTTTTTATCATTTAACTTTTGTGACTAAAGGACTATTAACTGCTTGTTAAACAATCTAACTGTGCAAGTCTTCATTAAGTTCCAGTTGCTGCCCCATCATGTTTGGGTTTTTTTTTTTTTGAGACTGTTGTATTAATATAAAAAGTGAGATACAGCTGCCTTGAAATGAGTTTTAACCCTGAACAGGTGCAACAAAATTAGTGACAGTATAGACAGTTCTCATTCCTGATGTCAAGGATAGCCTCTGTGGGCAAGGGTACATGTCCAGTAATTTCTGCCCAATAATGAGAGTTGGCACCAATGGTTGTTGATGTGTCTGCAGAACTTTCTCATGGAAACCATATCAACATTTCAAAATCCTGTTTAGAAGCTGCTGGATTGCCATTAGGTTTTAATGTAGTTATTTATACATTACTGAACAGGCTGTATTTAAGCAATTGAATTCAATGATCAAAGGTCCTGGCTCCAATTTCCCAACTATTTCTGTATTGTTAAATTGGTCCTTCTCATGCACAGTTGTTTAGGAAAAAAAAATTTATCCTATTCCAAAGGCTGCATTAAAATATTGATTGAAAAGAGGAAATTTATTTACCAAATTCCTTTTTGTTTGATACTAGCTTCTTTATTTTGTAGCAATACAGGAAATAATAATTGTTTATTGTCTCAGATGGGGTTTGTTCTCAGTTGGGGTCTATTTTGAAATGAAATTTTTAAAAATGCTGTGTTACAATAGAGATTAGGCTTCTTTTCTTGCAAAAAGTAAAATGAGATGTTTAAGTTGGGAAGAAAAAAGCTGTATTCAAATTATTCAGCCACTTTTGAAAAGGACTTTTAGGCAAAAATCTGTAAAATATAAGTTGTACTGTCTAAATCTGCTTTCAGAGGACACAGTACATTGTAACACCCCTTTGTAATTTGTGAATCTGTACTGCAGTGCTGTCATTTCATGGATGTTCTTGAAGTGTGCAAAATGCTGTCTAAGAATGTGTCTTTTGTGGACTCCAGGCTTCCAGTTTGTCTTCTCCATTGCATGGGAAAGGAGGGGAGGAGAGGCTAACTGTGCTTTAAGATGTAATCCATTTGATTGAAGTAAAGGATTCCCTTGGTGTATTACGTTGTGACCTGTGTGATACTTGAAGGTTAAGTTTTTCAAAATGAATTTTGCGCAATCATATTTTCAAAAATAAATTCATACAGTAGCCCTCAGTGAGAACACTGTAAGCTACCAAATGCTCAGCAAGTGAAACCCCTCTTCAGGGTGCCATGAAAAGGCAATAAACTTCAAATGGTTTTGAATTTGAGTAATGGAGCATTAAGAAAACACTAATTAAGGTAAATTTGGGAATTTTATTTGAGCCAGTTTTCTGATTTCTTTAGTCAATGAAGAGCAGTGTAAGCTGCTGGAAACAGAGCATTTTGAGATGCTGACTGCTTCTTTTCATGGCCTAATGGGAGTTAAGCTCTCCTGAATATCCAGCCACAGTTGTAGTGCTAAGTTCTTTTGAAAACTCCAGCTGTAAATCCCAACTTAGGCAAGTAATGAAGTGGGCTCATTTTCCAGTGCTAGCACCAAGCCTCTGTGATGGCAGTAGAAGTAGCTAAGTAGGCAGGGTTCATTTCTACAGATATACATCTAAACTCTAGGGGAAGGTGTTTTTAGAGCGGCTAAGTGCTAGGCTCTAAGGGCAAGATCAATGTGGTTCAAGCTTTTAAGAGCAAGAGAACAATGTATAAAATGCTGGTCAGGTGCATAAGTGACTGAAAGTCTCTAGCTGTATATAGAATCATAGAATAGTTAGAGTTGGAAGGGACCTTCAACGGTCATCTAGTCCAACCCCCCTGCAAGAAGCAGGGACATCCCTGACTAGATCAGGTTGCTCAGAGCCTCATCCAGCCTGGCCTTGAACGATTCCAGGGATGGGGCATCCACCACCTCTCTGGGCAACCTGTTCCAGTGCTCTACAACTCTCATTGTAAAAAATTTTTTTCTCATATCTAATCTAAACCTACCTCCTTCTAATTTAAACCCATTACCCCTTGTTCTATCACAACAGGCCCTACTGAACAGCTTCTCCCCATCTTTCCTGTAGGCCCCCTTGAGGTATTGGAAGACCGCTATCAGGTCTCCCCGGAGCCTCCTCTTCTCCAGGCTGAACAGCCCCAACTCTCTCAGCCTGTCCTCATAGGAGAGGTGCTCCAGCCCTCTGAACATCTTTGTGGCCCTCCTCTGGACCCTTTCCAACTGGTCCATGTCCTTCTTGTGTTGGGGACTCCAGAACTGGACGCAGTACTCCAGGTGGGGTCTCACCAGGGCAGAGTAGAGGGGCAGAATCACCTCCCTCGACCTGCTGGCCACACTCCTCTTGATGCAGCCCAGGATGCGGTTGGCCTTCTGGGCCGCAAGGGCGCATTGCCCACTCATGTTGAACCTCTCGTCTACCAACACTCCCAGGTCTTTCTCCTCAGGGCTGCTCTCGATCCAATCCCCGCCCAGCCTGTATTTGTGCTTGGGATTGCCACGACCCAGATGCAGGACCTTGCACCTGGCCTGGTTGAACTTCATGAGGTTGGCACGGGCCCACCTCTCCAGCCTGTCAAGGTCCCTCTGGATGACATCCCTCCCTTCCAGCGAGTCGACGGCACCACACAGCTTGGTGTCATTGGCGAACTTGCTGAGGGTGCACTCTATCCCACTGTCCATGTCGCCGACAAAGATGTTGAACAGGGCCGGGCCCAACACGGACCCCTGAGGGACGCCACTCGTGACCGGTCTCCACTTGGACATTGAGCCGTTGACCACCACTCTCTGAGTGCGGCCATCCAGCCAACTCCTTATCCACCGAGTGGTCCATCCATCGAACCCATGCCTCTCTAGTTTAGAGAGAAGGATGTCGTGCGGGACAGTGTCAAATGCCTTGCACAAGTCCAGGTAGATGATATCCGTTGCCCGTCCCTTGTCCACCGATGCTGTTACCCCGTCATAAAAGGCCACCAAATTGGTCAGGCACGATCTGCCCTTGGTGAAGCCATGTTGGCTGTCACCAACCACCGCCTTGCTCACCATGTGCCTTAGCATGGTTTCCAGGAGAATCTGCTCCATGACCTTGCCAGGCACGGAGGTGAGGCTGACCGGCCTGTAGTTGCCCGGGTCTTCCTTACTCCCCTTTTTAAAAACGGGGGTTATGTTTCCTCTCTTCCAGTCATCGGGGACCTCACCAGACCGCCACGATTTCTCAAATATGATGGCCAGTGGCTTGGCAACTTCATCCGCCAGTTCCCTCAGGACGCGCGGATGGATCTCATCAGGCCCCATGGACTTGTGCACCTTCAAGTTCCTTAAATGATCTCGAACCTGCTCTTTGAGCACTGTGGGCGGTTCTTCATCCTTGCAGTCCCTGCCTGTGCCTTCCACAGCTTGGGTGGGGAGACAAGAGTTCTTATCAGTGAAGACTGAGGCAAAAAATTCATTGAGTGCCTCAGCCTTCTCCACATCCCGGGTAACCACGACACCCGTTACCTTCCGGAGGGGGCCTACATTCTCCTTGGATTTTCTTTTGTCCCCTACATACCTGTAAAAGCTTTTCTTGTTACTTTTTATATCCCTGGCCAGATTCGATTCCATCAGGGCTTTAGCCTTCCTCACCCTATCTCTGGCCGCTCGCACAGTCACTCGGTAGTCCTCCCAGGCTACCTGTCCCAGCTTCCACCCTCTATAGGCTTTCCTCTTCACTTTCAGTTGGTCCAGGAGCTCCTTGCTCATCCACGCTGGCCACCTGCCCTTTTTGCCTGACTTTTTCTTCATCGGGATGCACCTCTGCTGAGCTTGGAGGAGGTGCTCCTTAAATATGGACCAACTTTCCTGGGCCCCTCTTCCCATATGTTTTCATTAGTGAAGTTGCCTAAACATTTACTGCTCCACAGCTGCACATGTTAGCAGAGGCTGCCATTCTGGCTGCGCTGAGGCTTTGATGGCCGAGTCCTTCCTTGGCCTCTTGTGGTTTGCAAATTCTCAAGTCCCTTGAGAGTAACAGTGCATGTCTGAGTGGGCAAGTGAGTGCAGGTCATGGTAGTCACAGACACGTTCACTCCGAAACACCAGGCAGAAGGGTAATGGCACACTAGTCACAGGGTTGGAGTGTATACTGGATGTCCAGGAAAGAACCGTGATTTTCCTCTACCTCTCCAGTGCTATCTGGCAATTTGTTCTCATCTTCCTCTCCCACGCTATGACCTCTGTTGAGAATCCTCTCTGTTAGTTCTCCCATACTCTGTGGGTCACAGTGCTCGGCGATGTGACCAGTTGTCCTGGTTTCAGCAAGAGTACCCAGGCCACACCCCAGCTGGGGAAATGTGTTCCCTGTGGAGCACCATGGAGCTTGAGCTTGTCCCACCAGAGCCTGTGTGCCAGCTTCTTGCCCAGATGGTCAGGGAAGTGGAGCAGAGAATTGTTTCTTCCCACTATAGAGGTGTTGGGGGGTAGGGGGGGACCAGCATTGCAGCATAATTGCAGAACAGAAGTTTAGCCTCTGGATATCTATTTTGCTTTACAATTGCATTATAGGAATCTTAGGTACTAGCTGTTAACTTAAAAAGGTGTAATGGTCCTCTTTGTTGCCAGTTTAATATCTTTGTGGGTTTAGGCCTATGTGTGAATGTTTGGTTGTTTTTTTTTTTTTTTTTTCCTCAAGCACCTAAATTAGTTAAAAATATAATTTAGGGGTAAATTTAATCATAACACCCTTTAAATACATTTTAAAATATCATATGAACATTCATAAGATTTTCTTTGACACTCATGGTATAATATGCAGGTTTTTCAGTAAATCATGTTGCAGAAGAGTAATCAGCCATTAAAATGCATACAATCCTGCTTCATAGTGTAGAGCCTTCCTATGACTGCACCCCCAAAGGGTAGTTCAGTCACTACTTAGCATCACAGTACCATGGTGTTACTTAACAAGAGAGTCTTTTTGGATGCTTGGTATACAACAGCCAATACTTTAACTGACCTGTCCTGTGGAAATGAAGATGAATGGTAACTCTCCGGTCTGCTACCAAATGTTATTCGTAGTTATTTTCCAGTCTTACATAGAACATGCGCTACAAGGCAAAGGCCAGGGCACAAATGGACTATCAGCCCTCTTTGAATTTCTAACTCTGTCATTTTGCAGCTCAATTTTAATGTTACTTAAAATAACTATGTGGAGAAGAGAAAGTTAAAATCTTATGTGTTAATAGAAGAAAGTATTAGGCATTGAGGTGCTGATTTATTAAAAGATCTTGTGGAATAGCAAACCAAATCTCTTAAAGCCTTTGTTCAAAGGGAATGGTTAATACAAGGATTTAAGACCAAATGCACTTCTTTTTCAGTATAATATAATGCTGATTTGTAGAATCAGCGCACAGAAAAAATATTGTAACAATAAGGTTATTGGAAGAAGGTTAAGCACATCTTTATGAAAAACCAACATCGCATGAGCGGTCTTATTGCCGGTATTGTTCTCTTATTGCATTGTAGCATGTGCAATATCCAGGTCACTGCCAGTGCAAACCAGACAAGCTTAAGCTGCGATGAGTGATACTGAAGGGGGGCCGGGTAAGGGGGGCTGTGTGTGTGGATCTGGATTATCTCAAACTCAGACCCCAAGCAGAGATCCAGTGCTGGCAAATACAGTGAGAGTCTGTGGGGAAACTGCAACTGAAGTCTGCAGGGAATGGGAAAGAGTAGTTCCAGATAGGCCACCTTGACAAAGGTATTAGGTGTAGCAGGACATGCTGGTGTTCTGAACACATTGACAGTTATGAGCTTTTTAAGCAAATGTTTCTCATTTCTTTTTTCTCTTTGTTAGTTAAGTTGGACTGGGTGGCTGGTGCTGAAACAATTTAATCCTTGTCTACAAAGCAATTTATTGCAAGTTATTGCATCCTATTGCAATTGATTGCTTTATTGTTGTTGGCATGTTCTGTGCTTTTTCTCTTAGAAATTTCATTTTGCAAATGTAGTAATAATATTTTACATCTGTAGCATGCTTTTCATCACAAAATACTTCACAAACTAGATAGAGGTTTTGCAGTCAGCTCTTTGAAAGGGACTTATGCTGGTATCAGGACACATAGCATCTCTGCCCATGTAATCCGGCCAGGCTGAAGCTTTATCATGCTATCTGTTTTCTTGTAACCTATGTTGTCACCTGAGTAATAAATAGCCAACTTCCATTTCTGGCTTAGATGTGTTTACTGCTGTGACTCAAAAACTGAAGTACTTGCTGGGTAGGGAAACAATTTCAGTTATACTGGCTGCCACCCTGTTTCCCTGCTTCGCCACAAAACTAAGAAAAAAAATAATATAAGAAATAAACTTGAGACCTAAACAAATGTATTAAGTCTTGTTATTTTCTTTTTTTGTGCATTGTTTTAAGTGGGTAAGATTTTAAGAAGTGTTACTGATCCAGATCCTGTGTTCATTTGACCAATATCTGTTAGTTTTTAAATTTGCATTTTTCTTATTTATTTTATTGTGTGCTATAGCCTAAAGCTAAGACACTGTATTAATAAAGTTGACCAGCTAGAGGCAAGGGCACAAGATTCTGTGTTTTGTGGTAAGCTGGCCTGAAATTGAGAAAATCCTTGGAAATTTTGAGGCATTCAGTGAAAGAACTGAATTAATTTAAACTGAACTGCACACAACCTTTTAAAAATTAAATCTGCTATGTATATGGATCATTTTACTCTTAAATATTCAGCCTCAGTTACTTACTGTAATTCAGTGGATTTTTTGCTGTCTCCACATAACTTCCGTGTAAAAGGAAAGGCTCATCTACTGGTTCAGACAAAAGGCTTAAGCTCAGCTGATTTGTGATCTGTTTCCTTTGTATCATGTTTTTGCATTTTTTTCTCCATCCGTAAAAAGATGACAGCACTTCACTGCCTCTACACTGCTGGTGTACACTGCCTTTACACTGATGGTGTAAACACATGGATTGTGAGATGTTCAAAATGATTGAGCCAAGTATGTAGCTAGGCCAAATTATATATAGAGATGTTTTCAAATTAGAAGTTAGGATGTTTTGTCTTGGAAAAGTGTGAAGCAACAGATTAGCTATCTTGCTCAAAGTATTTAGTAGTAAAATGGTTAACAAAATATATATACAGGCAATGTTTAGGTTTCAGCGTTAACACCCTATTGAGATGATTGAAAATAGTTCACATCTTGCTGAACTGTCATTTTGAGCTGTCTGCCAATTTAAGAACATATTGCTGCCTCAGTTAACATATGGTTTGAGTTGATACAGTTTTCTGTGCAACCATGAGAGCTAGACACATCATTATATGAAAATGAAAACAAATGGCTGAGTCCTGAGCTTGCTGCTTTAGGCCCCCCTGATGTAAGCACGAGTTCAAAGCCACCTAGTCTTCCCATTTGGAGATTCCTGCAGCATGAGAGAGTCTGGGTGCGATGGTGAGCTTCAATAGCTGGCTCCCATGCCACAGAGCTGTGGCACACAACCAGTAAGGGATGTTCCCAGGAAAGAAGTTTTACAGCCTGGGCACAATGGCAAATGATCCCCTGGGTTGCTGTACCTAATTTGTCGAGATTTAATTAGATCCTGAGATTGGTGAGCCTCTGGTTGGGATTTCTGCTCCTTTACTCTATCACTGGTGTTGCAGATATGGCATTCTGGGCACATGAAATGACTGAATCTCAAGCTCTTGCCGCATCTTAACAGTGTTGTACTGCAAGTTAATGCTAGCAAATAGAAAAATAAAGGTGAAAGTTTCTAAAGAAACACTCTCTTTAGTGTGCATCATGATGTAGCTTTTGATATCTGCAGAAATAAGGCTGGAAAATCTTCCACTGAATTTATAATGGCTCCGTTCTAGGACACCTGCAGTTTTTTTTCATACTATCTAAGATTTTTTCTGCTGTCATAGAAACTCCATGATTGTGCTACAATTTGCTTTGTTTTTCTTAATCTAAGTTACAGTGTTAGCACTGCATCTTTTTTCTACCTAGTCTAGGTAAATTTCACAATATTTCCAACCCACTTGTTATCTGTGTATTTTCATTGCTGAAGTTCCTGGTATGTTTCCTATTGCAGTAGAAAATTAATTCACTACAAAAAAAAATATTTAAATTATCTTGAAGGTCTAACTAAAGCTGACAAAACCAAAACAAAATTAAAAAATTGAAGCTGAGATTTCGTCTTTTCCTTGTGCAGTGGGGCAAGATGCAGACCAGAGTGACTTAGGTTATGTGTACAGCATAAAACTATGCAGATTTGGATAAATGGACTTTTTTCCTTGTACATACGACTTTGTAACTGGCTCATTTCCCAACATTCTTTTTGACTCGACTTTCAGATTCAAAGGAGTCCTAATATCTGACCAAAACTCATTTAATTTTCTCCTGCCTATTAGAAGTAAGTTTTTGTGCAAAATGAAACCACAAATCGGCTCAGATTTGCTTGTGAGATTGATGAACCATATGAATCTTTCAATGAACTCAGTTTAAATTTCAAGCATGTAATGAAACACAGAAGCATATCCAAAAGTCACTTTGAATATATCCCTTCATATCTGGTAATTTATTTTTAGGTCCCTTATTTTTGGGCACTTACAAGCCAGTCAACTGACAGAGAAATGCTGCTTAGCAATCCCACCTGCAAAAAATCTTTATTTGGCCAAGCTGGCAAATCATCTCCCAGAGTTCCAGGGACGTATTTTTGGTTGTCGTCTTTGGTCCCACAAACTTTCTGAAGTGGTGTCCTTATGTAGCTTACTGTATTGTTTCTTTTGTATCTATGCTATGGCTGGGATTATGCTGGATTTGGGTGCTCTCTCCAGGGTTCTCCTCACTCAGGTTGATGTTTAACAGTAAGATGATCACTGATATTAGAAGCAAATTGTCTCATTTTTCCTTGTTTTCAAATGTATGCATAAATCCACATTTTAAAATGGCAGCATAGTGACTGTTGCTGTAGGTAGAGATAATTACATCCTAAATGATGTATTAGGCTTTTGTGGAGATGTCTCTGTTACAGAGTGCTATTATGCTTATATTCCTGTCTGCAACAGGGAACCTGTTGGTTTTGTTTTGTATGAGATCTTAATTTTTTTAATCTAGATTGGTGCTATTAGGCTCAATGAGTCCAATGCCCTACCACTATGCATTTGCCTAGCACAGTGACACTACTTTATTTATGGGTTAGCAAAAAGGAAAGAAACCAGGATGCATTTCATTGATCTTTCCATATTGTAAATGTAAAATTCATGTGCATTTTTGTTTGCTTTATAGCTGTTCTCCTTCCTTTTCCTTATTTAATATGCACTTCATACTGTGCCAAGGGGTCAGTAGGGCAAATCAAGGAGCCAGATGGCTTACCTCTACCCTAAGGAAACATACCAATATTTATCTGGGCATTTTACCAAATAATGGCAAGACTGGAATCCACAATAGAGGTAAGAGTTGGTTAAAACCGCATCCTTTTCTTAGATTCACAGCTACAACCTCCTTGAGGCATGAGCTTTTTATACTTCACTGCCGCTTTCTAGCTTTCTCCAAGTAACTGCATCTTAGAAGATATTAGAGGGGGGTGCAAGTCATTTTATTTATGGCCTTTGCACAGAAACAAGTTTCAGTTATTTTAATCTGACTGCAATAAGAAACCATAATCCATGGATGAAAAGACAGTGGACAAACTCAGTTAAATCCCTAGTACCCTGAGGACGTATATTTTGTCCATTTCTGGTTTTTTATGTTCCCTTTTTTCTGCTGTTATTCCCAACTTTAACTTTTGAAAAGCCAAGCAGTTTAAGTGGCCGGGCCTGGGGAGCTTATTTGTATGCAGCACAAATTTCAGGATCTGTTCCCAAGCCTGTGCAGAGTGAAAAATGGCCTGCATTTTCTTGATAGCCCATGTGGTTGTAAAGAATAAATGGCTAATGAATTACAGATGAACATTGACGCAAATTAATCTTCCTGATGTCCCTGGGTTATATGGCAGCCATTTAAAAGTTTAATCAATACACTAAAGTTGAAAACATGCAGGCACTGCAGTTGTTTGGATGTAATAAACATCAGAGGGAAACGGGAGGCTTGTACCCAGTCCATGTATCATAATGACAGGTATTTATGTTTAATGGACTAAATATTTTTTATTGGAAGAGAGCAAATGTCAGCTTAACTTTGTAAGCCCCGCATTCAACTTTCCTTTGAGGTTGGTGAGAGACGGCTGACATGTCATTGAAAATGAAATGTAAAAAAACCAATTGAGACAAAGCGAGGATAAGGAGCTGTTTTGCTGATGAGATGTTGCTTTAATGCTCTGCAACTATTCATTAAATAAAATGTAAACTCTACCATTTCAAACGTTGCAGTAAAATGGTTTACTAGGGCAGACTTTTAATGGTTATTAGGGAAAACAAGAGCCAACCGCTGCCAAATATTCTTTTCTGGGAAACATTTTATTTGAAAAGTCTTTTCCAGAGTTACAATTTCAGAAGATTTATAATTATGGAGCAGTTGTCCCCCCCATCCCCCTTTCCTTTTTGAGACAAAGGAAAACAGAAAAATAACTTTCAGAATAACCATTTGATAGTCCTTTTCCCCCCCTTTGAAGAGAGTAATAGCTTTATATAAGCTTCCCAGAGGCTTGGATGTTAATTGCACTTGAAGTCAATAAATTTTAGAGCCATGTGTGTCCAGGACTTTACCTGTCATTGCTATAAATGGGGAAGGAGGCTACACAGGACTCCCAGAGTCACCAGGCCTGCACAGTTGCTTGGCTGTGTGGAAAGACCACATGAATTAATTTTCTTTAGATAAAGAAAAATGTTGTTATCATATAATTTGGTCTTACAAGAAGACAAACTTCTTCCACATTAAACAAAAAAATAATAAATGGAAGAAAAAGGGAAGATTGTGTTTTACCATCTTTCTGTAATCTGTTTTAGTACCCCATTTGTTAGCTGATCTTACCTGATTGGACCCTTGATGGTCTAGAGTGGTCTCGTGAAGCCTCTGGTAATGTATACTATGGAACAGCTTCATAAAGGGAGGAGGCTCTCAAGCCTATGGGTCACTGTTTCTTTGGCGGCTGGTTGAACTGGTTCTCTCTTGACTTCATCATCTCTCTAAAATATTCCAGTCAGTTAAATAACTGCTTTTAATAACAGTGCAGTGAGTCATCTGGTAGAGGTTTGATGCCTGACCTCCTACTTCATGATCTCCAAGCATATTGTGTTGGCTTTACCAGAGACTGTTTAAGGCAGACATTGGAGGAGTGGCAGAAATCTCATATTACTTCAGAGGCACTTGACATATCTAACTTCTGGTTGCCAGGCAGGCAATTTTATTTTAACAGCAATATCTGCCTTAATGTCTCCTTGTTACGCAGCATCAGGTTCATCATCAGAAGCATCACTTCATATAAGGTGGCTACTAATATTGTGAATAAAGCCAGATTTGGCCAAATATTGTTGTAGACTGATAGTGTCATGTTTATAAGAGATCATACGCTGCTTCCTGATAACAAAATAATTGTTGAAGAAGCATCTGAAAATGTTACTTTTGTCTACTCCCTGGATGATGAAGTATTTGCATTTTTGAGCAAGCCCATAAATAAACATGTCTTTACACCATGAAAAGTAAAAGCATGAAATGGGTATATTGGCCAGGCAGTTTGTGATGAACTCAGAACTCAGTGCAGCACAACATTTAAATCACATGAAAATGGCCTTTTCCCCCCCTCCTCTGCTGACCCTGTGTCACTTGTCCCAAGTAGAGTAGCTTCATCATCTCAAGAACCCAGTATGGCCTAATCTGCTGATGCTTCCAGCCATGCTACTTTGTCCTGATCTTATATCCTGCAGTAGGGAGTGGATTCCGTTGTATGGCCACATTACACTATGGCTAGGATTTATCTGGAATGCAGTGCAAGGCAACTGAGCCATGGCATACTGTTTTATGGCCATTAGAAATGGTCTATTGAGTAGTTCTGGGTTGACTTTGATGTGACTGGTGAAGGGGAAGGTTGGAGCCTTATTGTATCATAATGAAGCATCGAAGACTTAGTACCAGGGTTACAGTGTCCTGCTGAATTAAGTTATAGTTTGATTCAGTTTCAAAAATTGTCTTCTGTTTCATAAAGCTCAAAAGCAGTTTTCCAAAACTGCTCAAAAGCAGTAAGTTTTAGTGGCATGTGAAGTAAAACAGCAGGTATCTAGAGCAAAACATTTACAAGATTGCACCAGACAGAGGTGGTGCTAGTAGAAGATTGGAGGTAAGGAGTCGGTGACATTAGATTGATTTTTTTTTTTTTTTTTTTTTTTTTTTTTTTTTCTGTCAGATGGAAAACTCTCTTTTCAGTAACTACTCACAACAAAATATGAAGTCCTTTGTGAAATGGTATGTTGGGGAGTAAAAGCTGCCACTATCCAGCACACTACTCCCACAGTAGAAAACATAATAATTTATTTTCTTGGTCAGCCCATTATACTATTTGACTAATTTACTCCAAGTTAGATTTTTACAACAAGAAGCTTGAATTTCAGACAAAAAAAAAATCCCTTTTACGGTGGTTTCTGAATGTTTAAATTCTGTAGAGACACTGCTGCTATGTATTATAGGCTTCATGGATAAAATACAGGGGAAAAAAATCTTATATAAAAGATTTATTTTAAAGCAAAAAGCAGAAAACACGAGAACTCCAAGACTTAACATTTGAAGTGAGGTTCAACTTCATTGAGAGAAAGTTTCTAAGGATGTATGAAAAAATATTGTCAAATGACAGAATTATTAGTGATTAAATATGGCTTTTTGAGAGCATGTTTCTTTCAGTTCAAAGTTACATGGGTGTGTATATATATGTATGTGAGTACAGCAGCCTCACACAACCATCTTGAAGATTTACCAGCCCAGACACGCAAATGTACCTGCTCTGATCCTTTGCCTTAATAAGTGATGATGAAGAAATTTAATGGTCTTTTATCTGTCCATCAAAAAAATTGCCTCTGACTACTGGCTGGATAATGTTTTGCAAGGCTGATACATACTGTGCTTTTAAGTATATATTTGTGTTTCATGTTTTTTTTTCTACACAGTACCAGCGCAACAAAGATATGTCTGTCGTAGTCATAAGCTTTAAATAGTGGTACAAAATTATTAATCTAAAATAACTTTAATCAAAGTGAAAAAGAAGATAGGGAACTATGATTTGGTAAAGTGCCTCTTTATCATTCCTGAGGAATTAAAAAAGAATTCCTCAGGAATACGAATGTGATCTTAAAGGGTGAAAGCAGTTTGAGACTTATGCTGCCTTGAACTGGGACCTACAGCCCTGGCAGCTATTAAAAAATGAAGTAACTTTTGGTTCTGATTTTATATAATAAGCATATGACAAAAAAAAAAAGGGAGTTACTTCTACATTACTCTGCAAGTGTAACTCTGCTGTCTGTCAGTTTATCCTGCATTTTATTTTGATAAAGAGAGAACATTACGGAGAAAAAAATCTCTTCATCAAACAGCTTAACAGGAAAGAAAAAAGTCTAAAGACAATGTCATGTATTGCTGGTTATTGGTGATGGTTAAAAGAATTATCTGAAAATAAAGAAGTCTTTCACAATGAATCTAAAACACAAAAGCTTTAATAACATTTACATCTGCGTATCATCCATGTCTCCAAATGCAAGTCATGAATAACACATAAACTAGAGTATATATGGAACAGAAGTGCTAGCACATCATTTAAAATCCAACACACCCCATCGTCAGTGGAATCAAATACACAGCAGGAATGGTTCCAGTTGATAGACACACAATGAAGTCATTGAAAATGAAAACATATTAATTATGTTTCTAAAGGTTAAGATAGTAATGGCTGAATTCTGTAATCCTGCAATAATATTAATGCCCCAAATTCATACAGGAAAAGTGTGTAATGTTTCAAAAATTGTGGAAAAATTGGTTTGAATTCCCTTATTTGTGTCTTACCCATGACTGACTGCGCAGCATGGGAGGTTGCAGGGAGAAGGGCACAAAGACAAAACCAGGGAGAATTATTAAAAAAAAAAAAAAAAAAAATGTTCTTGGTCCAAACAAGCCACTTGCACTACATGAGCTAATTGTAAGAATAGACCATTTCTAAACTGCAGCTGTTATGTGCTTAAGCAAACCCTGCTGGGAGAGCTGCTTTCTAGAACACCTCTGCTGACACAGACACACAGAGCACCCCTTAATAGAGGAATTCAAAGTGCAGTGTTTAAGGGAAACCTTTTCCGCTTCCAAATTTTCCTGAGCTTATTACAGGATGTGATCCCAGCTAGTCTCTCTGGCACAGGTTTTCTTACATGTTTTCTATTTTAATTATCTTTTTGCTTATGTTAAATAAAAAAAACAGAGGCTGAGGGCTGCGTGTGTGTTAGGAAATAGTAAGAGGGGGCTGAAGGGGAATGCTCAGGTTGTGTGATAGAAAATGATAGGTGTCAAAAAACCCCACAAAACACCTAGCTTGGTCGTTGTCATTTTCTATGTATAACAACATTTTTTTTTTGTTTGTCCCTGCACGCTAGTAAGATCACATATATGGTAGTTAATTTTAGATGTTTTTTTTCCTCTTCTCTTTTCTTCTCCCTCCTCCAAATCCTCATCCATGCATCTCTGACCACCAGACTATTGCACCTGGCTTCCTAACTATATTCACTCCATTGTGCTGCTGTGCTGAGTGCCCCTGATCCTTAATGTCTTTATGCTAAAACCCAAATCCTCCCAACAGTAAGGGGTTAATTGTCTGCTTTCAATGCAGTTTAAAACTCCTAGCTCTTGGGAATGACGTTTCCATGAGGGTTGAATGTAATTACAAAATAGTATAGGCACTCTGTCTTATTTTCGGTGAGTGATACTGAAGTCCTTGCTGTTGTGGCTGCATGTGTTTATATTGGGGCTCTTCCTTCAGTGTACTTGACGCAAGGTATTTGCAAATTCGAGCCTTTGGGCTTTAAATGTTGTGCTGCTTCTTCTGTTCCTTATTCACTACAGATCATGTATAATTGATGACCTGCATTTACAGACATGGGTGGTATACAGATGTAAATGTTATTATAGCTTTTATATTTTATGTTCTCTCTGAAAGATCATTTTGTCTTTGAATAATACTCCTGTTCAGATTTTGGGGGGTTTATCTCTGAAAGAGAATATGAAATGGATATTGCACATCGTATATTTCTTAAAAGTAATTTGGAATTTTAGGGTATGGGATTGGTGGTGACTGATACACTGCCTGGATGAGATATATCCCTTTGAAAATAACAGCGCCAGTACATGCCTGCATCTGTCTAACCTCATAATTCACTTTCACATTGGGTTATGGATGTCTGCATTCAGTGAGTCTATCTTCCCTTTAGGTATTATTTCAGCCCTTTGAGATAATAAGGAAAGTTTAATTGCGTTGTTAATTGATTTTTTGCACAACATTATTACCTTGATTGATTGCAGAGTTGATGAAAATGTTAGACACAGGCAGTGTAAAGTATCAGCCCAGTAAGGAGTGGGAGCCTTGTGGAGAATAGATAACCTTGATGTTAAGAGCTATATCCTTCAGATATGTCTTCCCTTGACATATTGATGGCCCTTGAAAAGGGAAAAGCTGATTGTATGCAGAATGCAATCATTAAACCCACTTCAGCTGGCTGTTGATTAATTTGTTTTTTCCTGAAGGATCTAGTTAAAGAGAAGGCCTCAGTAGTATCAACAGCAGCCATTTTCCAAGCTTCAGATTATTCGTAACCCTCTCCTAGAAGAAAGAAAAATGATGCTGTCTTGGTTTAGACAGGCAAATTGTCTGAAAACATTCAGTCCAACTGCAATTTGGGGATTATAACACTCACTTTACCCCGTTAACTACTGCTTCCTCTATGACCTCTCCTCCCCCTGCCTGTATTCAGCTTTGCCACAGCCACAGCTAGCAGAAAGTCACATTTGATGTTTTCTGAGTAAGGCCAGTGTCTGTTCTCAGCGCAGACGCCAATAGGGATGTCAAGCTTGTTTTGCCTAAAGACTGAAATACTTTCAGTAGCATATAGCTGCTTAGCACGAGCCCCTCTGAAAGGACCAGAGGGTTCACTGCACACAAGTAAGTGGTTAAGCTTTCCTTATCCCTGAAAAGATCTTTCTTGTATAATTTTTTGTTATTGCTTTTGAGATATTTGAGGTCTTCAGTAGGGCAGTTGTGCTGTGCATTGCTTCTCTCAGAGAGTACAAAGGATGCTGTGGAAGTCAGTGTATCCAATACTTACTGCTTCAGGACAGAGACCGATCAGTGCTGCCCCAGGCTTAACAGCAGCACTCATGTGCCCTGCTGCTGGATACATTTAACCAAACAGTGACTGTATGTGACTAGCTTCCCACTGTGAATTCATGTGATGGGCTAATCCTCGACTACTTACTACCTTCAGAGCACTTTCTGTTTTAACAACACTGGCTCTGAGAGTGAAGGTAGAGTATTGCCTCCAAGAGCCATTGTCTAAATGGCTTTCCTGTGGCAGATGGGGCTTCCTTGGCCAAAAAAAAACATTCTCTAGATTAAGGGACAGCTTCTGTCTTAAGTATTTCTTCCATTTGTATCAGCAAATGACCCAGGACATCTAAAATATTTATGCAGCTTTAACCAAGCAATTGAATGTGTCGGAATCTGAATGTGGTGGAGTTTTTATCCTTCAGTTAACGATTTAAAGGATATTTAGTAAAGCAGTAGGGAGCAGGTTATTGCTTCCTGTTTAGCTTGGTAGTTTCAAAGACAGTCGCTGTTAATTTGTGCTTGTGAGCGATACAGTGATCAGTGTTGCTTGATTGTTTGGCCAGATGTGTTTTATTAGGTCCAACATGCACATTTGCCAGTTGGCTCCTTTTTAATATGGGGACATGTTAACTTATGACATAGTCAAGTCTGACAAATTTGAACCAGCCAAATAAATGAGTAATATTTCAGGCTGTCAAAGTGGGTGAATACTGATTAACTGACACACTCCAAAAGCTCTCACCAATATCCATGCTCCAGTGGAAAACGTTTACTAAGCATAATACTTGTTAGAAAGTCTTTGGTGCTTTGAATAAACTTTAATGACTCTGACCCTAATGGAGGGGTTTTAACGTGCCTCTGTCGAGCTATTTCTTAGCCCCCTATCTTTTATCTTTAGCAAAAGCTTCCACAGAGGCTAAAAGTGCACTTGTAAACTATGTTATGCTGTCCACTGTGATTTAATCTTCAGCTTCTCTCTCATTAGCATGTTTTTAAAAGGAGGCTGAGGAGGCGGGAGAAGAGTTGAGGGCAGGGGACAATGACAATGTTTTGGCATTCACTACTGGAGGCAGACAGTGTTTGGGAATGAGACTATGGCCAGTATTTAGAAATAGCAGATGGTGGTGTTATATGTGTAACATGGAACAAAATTCTACTAAAAGGGAAGCCCAGACTTAGTCCAGAGAACTAGATATTTGCTTGAACACTTAGGATGTTTGAATCCAGATGCATTTCTGATTTCATTTGTTGCTATATAGCAATAGCTAGAGAAAGGAGCTCACCAGTTGTGTGGGGTCCGGATGTTTCTTACAAAGTGCCAAATGCCTTCAGCTTCCACTGGAAATCAAAGGAATTCAGGCCTTGCAGTATCAGCTTTTTAAAAACGCTTGGTTTTGTATTAGGAAGAATCATAGCAATCCTATCATTAGCAATTAGTTAGATGTTTCTTTTGTTTTGAGGAAGGGCTTCTGGAAAAGAGCAAGTAATGGCATGCAAAGAAGGTTCCCTTAACTGTGTCATAATGTGACAGCAGCACTATTTCATTGTGCTCTTTAATTTTATTTGAGAGACTTTCTTTCCCAGCTTTAAAAATAAAAAGCAACTTGTCTTTATTTCAGATGACTCTCTTGAGAAATTTCAAACTAGTTGAGCCAGACTGAATTTTGTATGGCTTTTTTTTCCTAATGTGATCTCCTCCAGCAGGAACACATTTGAGATCCAAAAGCAAGTTTTACTCATGAGATGAGCCAAATTTATGTCTAAACTCTCCAGAAGGGCCCTGCTGCTCAAATTTTTTTCACATAAGAATTTGTAATTTTATTGGAATGCTTGCAGACTTTCCGAGCAATTATTCCAAAAGTTTGCTTTCTGTCCCATAAATCATGGTACATTTGTTTAATTCTATCACAGTTACTAAAAGAGTTTACTTCCCTCTTTTTTTTTTCTCCTCACATTTTACTGCTAATGTAATCTGTGCGTGGTTAAAGTTTGTGAAGTAAAATGTAATTATACTCACTTTCTGTTTTCTTAATGACCCTGTCATGCTTTATGGTTTAACTCCATTGCTGATTAATGTAAGTATTATTAGTAGAATGTGTCCCAAAGTATAGAGCAGCCTACAGAAATGCCATTTTTGCATATGTTTGACAAATTAACTGAAAATCTTCTCAGTTAGTGTGGAGAGATTATGCTGAACAGCTGAACTTTAACATATGATAAGGAAGGGATTTTACAACCTCCTTGCTCACAATTCTCAATATATTAAGAGTATCTCTTGCATCACTTCAGTGATCACACTGTTGCATTATCAAAAGTAATAGGAAGATTCAAAACAGCACTAGGATTTATGTTGTGACTGAGGGACTAGCAAATGCCACCCCAGCTGTGCTATGAGCCGGTAGTGTACATGGATGGTCACCCGCCCACACACATTTTGAGCCTTTTGTTCAGCCCGCTACCCAGTGACATCCTGTTGTAGCCATCTGTACGCACAAACTGGTGCTCACCGAGATGAGTCCACCAGAAGTCAGGCTTCTGGCCGAAAGGCTGAAAGCAGAGGTTGTACAAATCTAGGCTTTGATCACGACAGAACAAGAAATTGGCTGCAAAACCTAACCCCCAGCATTGCTGTAACAGTGCTAGCGGGGCGCTCGGCCCGGCGGCGCGGGCCGTGTTCCAGGCAGAGGCACGGTCCGTGTTTTAGGCAAAGGCATGCTGCCCTCTAGTGCCGGCCCGGCCTGCCGGGAGAGGAGCCGGGAGACGGCTCTGCTTTGGCGGGGAGTGGCTTTTTGCCTGCTTACTAAAACCGCTAGCCCGGTTCGGGGTATTTGGTCATTAGTGGGAAGCAGTGAACTCCTGTGGCATTGGTTTAGAGATGAAGGCTGTTTAACAGATGTAACCTGACTTGCACTGGATATTTACAGTAATTTGTTCTGCCTTTACTACTTTTATTTAAACTTTTATTTATATGAGAGAATGAGATACATGAAGAAGTGTTTCAAAAGACTAAAAGAACTGTGAACTCCTACTTGCTTTCCTTCATCTCCTTCTAGAGTATTCAGTATATACAAATTTAAGCACCAATTTGACCGTAATATCTGGCATGCTGATGCTTTCTGTGCACTTGGTCTTCTTTAACTGCAGTACCTAGCTGACTATACAATTTATGTGTTGGAGTAATTAAAAAAGTCTGCTTTAAAATTTCAACAGATTCAACAGGAAATATTTCATCGTAAAGCCAACATTTATCCCATCCTTGATGTTATTTGAGAGTGCAGAAATGATAAAGATGCACTGAAGAGACAAAAGCATTTGGTTTTTTTATTTGGTGCTTTTTGCTTAGTTTTTACTGGAGAGACATCTCCTCCCCAACATATTTCTCTGATGATGGTTACAACAAGCATGGAAAGATTCCAAAGAAATCCCAAGTGTAGGACCTTAAATTGTAACAATGATGCCCAGAGGAGTATGGAACTGGTTAATGATTTAAAGTATTATGCCCTAAATGCTCCTATTTTAGCCAACAGTAGAGAACCTGTAGACAGCACATGCCCAGATCAAAGCTGGTCATGTCAATGTCATTCAAGGAGGGAGAGATACCCTCCTTTCCCCCTTCTCTCCCCCCTACCCCTTTTTTAAACAAAGTATGACATCTGAGGAACAGTGTGTTGATTGTTCCACTGCCAGGATACGCATAATGGAAACATTAGCTCCAAGATAACTTTTAATCTGTCAGCCTAATGGCTCCTTAATGTGTAGAGGGCTTTAAATGTATGTCAGCCAGGGCTGTATAAAGTAATATAGTTTGTGGCCTGAATGGATCTAGATGACTCCGCACCATGACACAATATGGTTTATTATGAAGTATCAGCTCATCAGCTTATTCCCACGGACTTGGACAAGCTTCTCAATTTTCCTGTAACAGATTATGTGAGAAAAAGCTTGCAGTGCAATTTTCTTTCCTCTTTTTTTCTTTTTTTTTTTTTTTCCCAAATTACAAATTTCATCCCTGGCTGCATTGGGAGCCCTGAAGTGTATTTGCAGCAGGCTGCACTTTATCACACATCAGCCTGACTGCTAGTTTACACTGAACATTTATGCAGCTCCCTTGGCCCAGGATGCAAACTTCACATCTTTGTATTCCTATCACCTTCATTGCAATTTTTTTCCAACATCCTCTCCCTGTTGACTGCTTTCCTTCCCCTCCCTTACTCTCACTTCCCCACATACTCCCCCTTTTTTCACCCCCTTCCTACAAACAGACCAGTGAGACATGACATGTCACAGTACTTGTCTACGCAGGATACTTGCAGTAATTCAGTGTCTTAGTTTGCCTCCTCTGATTCCTCTCAGCTCTAGCTTAGGTGTATAATTCCAACACCATTGCTGTAGACTGGATTTGATTTTGTGCCTTTTGGTAATTCTTTCAGTCTGAAAGACCACTTTCTGACCCATGCTGTAGGGAGTCCAGGGGAAAATATTACCACTTTTTGGCATCCCTATGCAGGGAGCAGAGCAGAGAGGCAATTCTTCGCCTCTGAATGTGGAGGTTACCTTCCTTTAGAGTTGTTACCCACAGAGGGAGGGGAGAATAAGGATCAGCAGTTTGCTATGGAAGGCATGTCCTGCTCCAGGAAACCTGCAATGGATCACATTCCCTAATCCATGGGGACTTCTTTGGGAGTATTTGGTGACCACTCTGTGAATATTGTGGCCATGGTGAGGGAATTCTGCCTCAGCTACCGTGAGCTCTGTCCTCAGCCTTTTCAAGCACAACCTGATCCCTTTATGCACAGATAGTTTTGGAGGAATTATGTGTTTTTTTTTTTTTGCTTACATTTAATGTTTCTATCCTCTTAAAAATAAATTATTTCATTTATAACATAAAGGAAGTTAATATTTGTGCATTTGTTATTTGAACACTTGAGTATTTTATGATACTGTTTTAGGGAATTTCTGTTTGGTTTTGGTTTATTGCTGTGATATTTCAGGTCTTTATAAAATAACCCTTCTACAGCCTTTGGCTGTAGCACAACCAAAGGCATTCACATCCTTATCTGTTTTGTGCTCGTCTTTCTGTTGCTCCCTCAGCTCTGATTTTAAGAGATCTAGATCCTGTCTCGACTCCAACATGTAGTCTGGCATTCTGGAAACCATGGGTGCAACAGCTTTAATTGTAGTAGTCAGATATCCCTTCACATTAGTGATGACAGCTGCAACTCTTCTGTTCTTTTCCTATGTTACACTGCAGTTTTTGAGCTTGACCTTCTCCATACTGACGCTGGTTTGCTTGCTGGAGCAGGGTGAAAGTCTGAGTGGACCTCCCTGAGTTACATACTTGGCTGCTTTTGGAAGGATGTAGTGACCCAGGTGGTCCTTTACACCTTTTCTTATCTACCAGATGAGCTTCTCAGATTCCTGTGTCAGAGTTCATAGGCTGGAGCATGCTCAATAGAAACAATTGTTCTGTTCTGCCAGAAGACAGCATGAAGTACAAAAAGTCCGTCTATAATTCCCTCCCTTCTTGTCCTAGAAGTTTATGATTTTAAGTTTCTCATTAAATTTAGTCCATTTTAGATAACATGGACCAACAACATAACTCAGCAAATGTTCTTATACACTTTGGTCTCTAACATCTCCCAAGTAAAGGATTTCTTGTTTCTAATTGTTCAAAATATTGTTCTGGTTTATAAAAATTTATTTATACATAAACAACTATGAAGGCCCAACTATAAATAAATAAATGTCTACAACTTAAAGCAGATGAATGAACCTTAGAGAACTGAGTGACTTGGATAAACACTCAATGTTTTTGTGGGGAAAAAAAGAAAAAATAAAAGTCCTTTCTTTTGCATTTGTAAAGTATCTCCCTGATGTTACAGCTACAAGTCTCAGTAGAACTAAAAGTGCACTACTCGGGTCCACGTCAACTTTCTGTTTATTTATTTTTCCTATTACTGTTAAATATTTAGCATCTCTCCTCTCCTAGGCCCCCACCTTAGTGCGCTGTGGAGTTTTGCGTGTATCTGTGCTCCCTAAATTTCAGGCTGATTTGGCTGAATGTCAGACTAACATTTTGTGGTTTGTTTTGGGTTTGTTTGGTTTTCTTGTTTTTTGTTGTTGTTTTTTTTTTGTTGGGTTGGTTTTATTTCTTTAATGATTCATTGAGGATTATAAAAGAAATATTTTGAAGAAAGATGTTTCAGAATATTTTTATATTTTTTACAACATTCAGTTGTTTTAATGATGATTATGAAATAGCTCAGGTACAATTAGATGGTGTGATTTTTCTGGGTGTTTTTTTTTTTTTTCTCTCCCAACTAAAATTACCATGAAAATATATATAACTTAATTCTCCTGAGTTAGCATAAAAAAAAATAACCTATGTGCTACTGGAAGGTGAGAGGACTAGGTTCCTGTTTTCCTGAAGATCTCTAGTACTTCATTTCTCATAGAAACTCAAAATGGAATTGAAAATAAGAAGTTGTCATTTAGACAACTAGATAAAGTTGTTAGAATTTTCATTAAGACAGATATAAAATGAAAAAATACTAAACTTTTGTACAAAAGTTGTATGAAAGGACTTTTGTACAAAAGGATTTGTACAAAGGACTTTTTCTTTCAAACCAGCTTTCTTTATCCCTTAGATGAAAATGTTTTTAAAAGTTTTTAAATTAATTCAACTGATGGAGGTGTTTTGCCTAAATCAATCGCACTATGGACTTGAAACGGTTGTAGTTAGGTATTTATTCTCTTCTAAATGTTGTAGGTAGGGAATTATTTTCCTTTGAAGGAAGTTTATATTACTATTTCAGGGAATTTTGCAACTTCTATTCATTAATTGTAGAAAATGCTCAAGTGCCTATGAAAAATATGATAATTGTATTGATATTTCATCCTGAAGGGTCTCAAAACAATTTACAGATTGGTAGTATAACCACACTGAAATGCACCCAGCTTCTTGGTGGAACATGGCAGCTGTTTAATGGCCCATAGCAAAGCTATACAACAGCAGGTTGTGGAAAAAGGAATGAATATGGATCAAATATAAATTGGCAATGGAGGATTTAGTTAGTGTACTCAAATTAAAGTTAAGCGAAGTGGAATTCCACTAGAATATTGAGTCTGTGTATGAAGCGCTACGCTTTATCTGACCGCAGCTCCTAGTATGAGGACCTGTGGTTAGCCCATGTGCAAGACAGGCAGAGGACTGTGTGCTGAAATGTAATCCCTGATGTATACTCTAGACCAATGTGTTTGTCAAACAAATTTAATTGTGAATACTTTGCTGTTTGCACTTGTGGAGGGGCTTATTAAAAACATTTGATGTTAAGATGGTTGCCTGAGGGGGATCTTGGACAGATGTGGCAACAGATTTTGATGGGAGTGGCAAAAGTTTTGTCTTGACTACTCAGCTTTAATTACTTTTTTAAAGAAAATGAAATGTTATTGGAGAAGGCTGTGTTGCTAACAGCTGTCATGGCTGAGAAGTGCTTCTTAATAGGTGTAGAGCATTTATTTGCTAGGAAAAAAAAGCAAATCAAGAAGGGCAACAAGATGCTACCAGACAACAATTCCCTCAGGTCGCTGTTGGCCTGAGCTGAATTTTGACCTGTGACTGAAGCTGTATGATCTGTAGTCTAGGACATCCCATCACAACTTCTTTTTACCATTTTACATATGATACATGAAGATCTGCAAACTTTTTTTTTATCTAGGAAAGTCTATGGATGTCCAACTACACCATAGCTCTCTGCAACACATGCCCAATTTAAAAGGAGCAAACATGACTTGAACGATTTTTCATGTGCTTTAGTATGCATGTATGTATTTATTTATTTATTTGGGTAATTGGGTTTTCCCTCAGCTAAGGAAAAGCTGGTGTTGCTGACATTACAATGTGTTTGTGAAGAAAGACTGATATCACAATACATACAAGCAACTGCAAGGTCGTTACTTACCCAGCATAATTAGAACATCCATTCCGAAGGGGGAAAACATTTAAAAGATAAAGAGTGAATTTTAAAATTATTCTTCTCAATGCATTTTTTTTCATAATTATAGTTTTAACAGCTTGTGGTGATGGTAGAAGCAGCTACTTAAGAAAAATTAGAAGCCTCATTCGGGGAAGATGATCCCTCAAGAGACCTTGTGTTGTCATTTCTTAAGAACCATGAGCAGAAACCTCATTCAGGATGCTGTGTGCTCTTTTGATGTATAGGGAGTATACTTAACTTATTATGACCAATGCTGGATATTTTAATTAAAAAACACCACAACAACCACAGATGTGTTGTTTCCTTCTTATCCCTCCTCCTGTCTGTGTGCAAAAACACAAGTGTACTTCTACCTCTGAACTGCCAGGAATGAATATGATAGCAGATAGGCAGGAGAGAAGCAGTATGTTTCCCAAATTCATGTGTCACTACCTTAGTATCAAAATTCTTATTGCAGCACACAAGCTTTTTATACTTCTCCAAGTTTTCTGCAGTTGCAAAAGGGAGGTGGAAAATTGAGAGGGAAAACAAAACAGAACAAAAAAGCAACCAGTCACCACATTTAATTTATAAGCAAGATTATTGTTTTACAAATAACCTTCATGATAAATAAAGTCTCATGGCAACATTTTCAACTGTGCTTTTATCAAGACTCTCTGAGCAGTGTGTATAATATGCCTGACAATCGAATCACAGCTGTGTGCCTGGGTAGGGAATCTCTGCGGAGACAACACTTCCTTAATTTAAACAATTGTAGGCTGCAGGAGTTCAAAAATTTCAGCTGACTTTAACTGTCACTAGCCCAAGCACCTTTATCCCCAGGCGAGCAGCAGCAGCTGGATTTCATTTCCTGCTGCCAGACTGTCCGACATCTTTGCTGAACATCCCGGGAACTGAGCGTCTTTACTTTAAGGATTTTATTCAAGGTGACAGCTCCTCACACTTTAGCGTTCAGATCACCTCAAGTAGCTGAGATATCAGTGAAAATGAGAGCACTTCTCCTGCAAACTCCAAATTTAGATTGACTGAGGTTATCCTTAGGCCTCTAGACCCAGCCTCCACGACAGCGCAGGCCTGCCAGTAACTTTAAAACTATAGTGGAGTTTGTAATGATGTCTGGGGAGAAATATTCTGCCAGAGTAGTGGGGGATACTATAAGCGATAGGAAATGATGTCAGATTTAGTTAGAGCTGGAGACAGTGTTAGAATATACTTGGCATAATATGGCACCGGTATCTCTGTCAGCATCTCTGTTTTCTGTCACCGCACACAATCCCAGGCCTGTCTGTAGCCCTGACAGTGTCTTTTCAGATCAGGTTATTGCCAACTAGGAGACGCAGCACCATACAGCCCCCTTTGTTTGAAGTCTGCCCTTTTGTCATTAATGCACTTGATGTCTATTTAAATCTGACGGTGAATGCAGTATCTGTTTTCCTGTCAAGAGATCATTGACAATATTAATACCTCATGTCCTTGCCTCATTTCCTAAGCGCTGACACCTAGCTACAGTCTCCAGCATTCATCAAACAGCACTCTCTCACCAGCATCTCTATAAACAGTCTTGCTTCCAGCCCTTAAGAAATGCGGCAGACCTCAAACAAGACTTTTATCAATGCCAGTGAATAAGGAGTCTGAAGAATGCCATTAATAAACTGTTCATATCCTGTACATTTAGAGCTCCAAACGGTCTTGTTACCAACCTAGTGCCTGCTGCAGTTTAACTTGGAATATCATCTGTTTAGGGGGGGAAATAACTTGCTCTTCATTAGACACTTCTTTAGGAATGATAATCTCATCCCTTGAATGTGGAAACTGCTCCACTAGTGAAATTACTGGAATTGAAATCATTGAAGAAAGCTCCGTGGAGGAGGGGAAAGGGATCAGGCACTGCACCATATAGTCCCCATTTGTGTTATTCCGAAGAGGAATGTGTTTTTCATAACAAATGACAGGTCTATCAATTTATTTATTTATTTATTTTCCATAGGAATATGTTACTATCCTGATATCTTGGAAGGAAAGAAGAGTATGGGTTAACATTAACCTTGTACAGCCCATGCCTTCCAAGCTTTAGTTGCTTATCTGATGCACATTATACTGGAAAAATAGATGCAGAATATAAAAGCTTGCATACTTAATTCATACTGCAGGTGAGCATAGTATTTGCTATGTGAATCTTGGAAAGCTAAAACAGCAATGAATCGAAGATCTGCTCCTCCCCCATCTTTACACTTTGTGTAAGGCAGCGTTTGTCTCCTTTGGGCTAGGTCATGTTTGCCCTTATGGGAGTTAGCTAGGTACTTCAGTGATGGCTGTGTTAAGGCACTCCTAAGGTAGAGGAGACTCTTTTACCCTCCTTCCGTGCATGGGAGATGACTTTAATTTGACTATACGTGCCTGGGGGCACAAAGAACAACTCTGCTAGTAAAATTTAGCATCTTTGAGCATGTTCACAGGTGGGATGTGACTGTGAACTTACGTTTTCACATACCACTTAGTACTACCAGAGGGGATGCTTTTGAATAAGACAGTGGGATCTGCAGGTATGTGTCTCACCCACAGCAGCTAAGGCTTCCTGGGGAATTTTGTTGTCTGTTGCAAATAATATGCCTTGTCTCCCAAAAGCAGTGTTCTGGCTGTTTTTTGAAAGCATCCTCTGTATACTGATATTTAACATGATTTATAATTGCATCTTGCTCACGGGATGTTGTTTGGAGAGCTACTTTGGAAAGGTTTTCAGTACATGTTTATTTGTATGTCTGGGAAAAATGCTGGCATTTGGAGGGCTATCTGTTAGGAAGTCCCAAGTTCTAGCCCATATCTGCCAATGATGTCCCCCGTGGATTTCAGCTGGTCACTTCAGTTGTTTGCTCCTGCAAAGCAGCGATGACTTTAGGTGCTTGCAGGATGACTTTGTCAAGGTTTAAAAGGTTTTTCCTGGATCCACATTAAACTGTAGCTATTTGCTGCTTTTTTTCTTTCATTAGGAAAAGTCTATAAACATGTCACGGGGAGATTACAGACAGTACAAAATGTAACTTCAAGCCAGACTTTCTGGTTTTCAAAAGCAGGAGAGAGGTACTGTGATATAAGATACAGTGCATGTTTCAGTGTTATTCCATTTTTTAAGACACTTGTGGATGTATCTTAGATGGGATAAGTCGTGCAGGTGTTTGAACATATGTTTTCCCAGTGGATTCAAAACTGCCAATTTAAAGGGCAAAACCAAATATTTCAAATTCAACAACTTTCTTTTGCAGGACAAGAGAAAACTGTTCCCTTCCCACCTCCAAATATCCCTAGTTATGTGCTTGATTTGTGTATTATGCCACTGCTATTCTAATTGTAATTAATTTCCTTTTTATTGTAGGCATTTTGGGAAAATGCCGCTACATTTACTACGGAAAACATTCTGAGGGCAACAGATTCATCCGAGACGACCAGCTATAAAACCCAGCATTGTTTCGTGCCTCTACAATGCCTCTACATAAGAAGCACAAATTGCATCTAGATTTTAAGCATATAACTAAAGTCCTCTAGTGCCTTCTGCTGACTTTGCCAAGCCTGTCAAGATCATCCTTCTATCTTAGTCTGAGTAGTCACATAGAGATTGACATGATTGCCTTTAAGCAGGTCCCATCCACCAGTGTGACAGACAGCTGCAGCCGAGCACCCGGCCTGACAGGAGGAGCACCATGATGGATTGCCTGGTCCAATTGCTGCTCGCAGAAGAGCAGGGGTCACACCTGGGGCTTCAGTGAGCATGCTCCGGCTCAGTGCCGTAGCGAACGTAGTGCGTTTATCTCCAGCTCGCCTGTTGAGAGAAAGTGGCTGGCGATATCAAAGTGTTTATAAAAGAGAGAGGCTGTAATTTCAGATGAAAAAGCCCTTATCTGTTCTTATTTTTTTTTCCCTGTGAATTAAGTGCTTGTGTTTCTATCATCTCATACATGCTTACACAAATCTTTCACAGTGTTTTTTTTTTCTATTTAGTGCCCCCCACCCCCAAATGAGCCTAGATGGATTTTTTTTTTCTTTTAACAGGGGAAAAAATATACCCTGAAAATATTTCAGCCATGCAAAGTACTGACAATTTGAATATTTGTTTATATGCAAAGGAAATGGATTTAAGCAATTTTGCAGACAAACAAAATTTGTTAATTCTTAAACTACATCTCAACATTTGCTAACTCTCACCTTCAGAAAAGTGATCTTTTTTAAATGCTGTAGAATATTTGCAGACCCTAACTGTATATACTTGGAAGAAGCCCTCAGTTGTGATATTGACAGTGTATATTATTCCTGATTTATTACACAAGATATATTTAACCTGTACAGAGATAAAATTTAGAATTGAATGCTTAAATTTGGAAAGAAAAAAATTCTTAAAAGGAGTGATATAAAATAAAATTTACATGAGATGAGTATGATTATTTAGGGAGGGGAAAAAGTCAATAAATGTAACTGGTGGAATTAACATAATTAACAGCTTTACTAATGTGTTATAGAGACAAGTTCTCATTAACCCTTTTTGATGTCTATCTAAGAAAGTCTACTGCCAAATTTTCAGTCAAAAATTAAAAATGCATGGCATATTTCCTGCTTTTCTGATAAACATATTTAGAATAATGAACTAGTTACTGTGGAAAAAAATCCCAATACTTCATATATGTTTTGTGTTAAGTGCTACCAGATACAGTGGGATTGGTCGAGGAATATGCAGAAATTCTGACCTCGGGACTGTTCAAAACCCATCCATGTTAGTCCCAGTTGAGAGTCATCATTGTCTGGCTATTCTTCACTTGTTTGAAATTACTTGGTGGTCTTTATTCCTTTTGCTGGTTTAAAAAATGTCAGTTTTTAGAAACTGATGACTTTTGGGGGCTATTTTCAACTAGCATTGAGGTGGAAGTGAACTGGATGTTGAAGTCAATCGTGAAATCAGGTTTGATGGATGAAAAAGAATGAGCTATTGGCAGAGTGACAAAGGAAAACTTGCTGCTGCTGAATGGTTTAGGCCTTACTCGGTAAACAGAGGTCTTCGCTCACTCTGAGAGTCTATAATAAATTTTTAATGGATTCTTTAAAATCAGTGATGAATGTAGAACTATCCAGTTCACACCACCTGTGGTTCAAATTGAGCTCTGAGCTGTTTGCCATACAAATTGGTGCCTGGAAAGCACATTTTGGCCACTTGTAATGCCTCTGCTGATGTCATAGATGGCTACAAATGAAACACCAATTCATATTAGAAGTCCTCAGAGATACTAGATAAAGGAAAACTACATGCCTCTTTTTAAAATAATAATAATAAAAAATCATTAGAAATACTTAGGGCACTTGTCATCTCTCTTGGTTACCAAAATAACAGCAATCCTCTTTTGTTCATATCATATTGTCTGTTTTGAAGTGTACATGCATTTTGGCCATGGCATATTACAGGCAGCAAGGTTCTGAATAGGGGTGTCTAGAATAACCCAATGTCACTTTCAGTCTGGTTGCATATATGTTCTTGTCTTTATAAAAGGCTTTAACCCTGCCTCAAACAATAAACAGCACTTGCAAAATGACCACATGATTTCTCCATCTTTATTTTGCTTGTTTACTTTTCCTAATGTCAAAACCATTTGTATCATTTTCAGAAGTGTTTTCTCCCAGTAAAGCTTTGGAGGCAAAAGTATTTTTGGAATGAGACGTGATCGAAGTCTCTTCTATTTTGGCTATCGTTTTCACTTGGAGGATTATATACCTATAATTACATATGGTAAAGCCCTAATTAAAATTTGCTCAAATTCTGGAAAATCAATATAATCTATGAATAATTATTTTATATTACTAACATGTATTAGTATATTACTTAAAAACAAGCATGGATGTTTATGACTGTTTATGCTAACATCATTCTTTTTTAATATGCGGATCATTTTATTTTCAGATGTCTTCTGCTGAAGTTCTGTTTTAAGAGATGGCAAAATTTTCAAACCTGAGGCTGTTATCTACGTTTCATTCTTTCCTCAGTGGCAATTGTGCTGAATTTCCTAACTGAACTGAGTACCATTTAGGATTAATATTGCAGTAAAGTAATCTAAGAAGAGAAAGAGATTCCACTTTCTTTCCTTTACTCTCCCTTCTCCATATATGGCACATCTTTCCTTCTCAAGATTAACTAGCCTATTAAAAACAAACAATTTGCCTTCAAAGTTATAAGGATTTTAAAACATGTATCCTGCATTCTTAGTTCTTTGTGTTGTCACAAGAAAGATTTGGGCCAGCTGTATTTCTTGATGCTTAACAAGATTTGAGATCTGAGACATGCTTGAATAAATAATCTTCAATACCACAATTTTTTTTTGTTAACAAATAACCACACTTCAGTCTTATGTTCAGTCTTGTGATGACCAGTACTTTGGCTTTTGTCAGACAACACACCTTCACGAATGAAGCTTAGGAGGCAAATGATTTTACTGGGAGCTGCCTGTAGTACCTGTGCTTTGTTAGTGCATTCCTAAATATGTATTACAAATGTTAATTCCTAACCTTTTAATTAAAAATAAGAAAAAACAATTAAAACTACAATATTGAAGTGAAATTTTAAAGATAAATTACTTTCAGTGAAAATCCTGCCGTTACGGATACACAGACAACTTAAGAGCAAACTGGCTCTAATTGCATGAGTTGCATACATAAATGATTTATGGGACTGCTGAAAGTATGTTACTACTGAAACTACTTTTTTTCTCCTTTTTTAGGGTTGAGTCTCACAATACCTATACTAGTATTTTATTTTCTCATACCCCAGGTCCCTTTGAAGTCAATGTTACTATCCATGAGAATTAGGGTTACTAGTATTGGAAGGCAGCAGCTTCCTTTTTAATATATTTGACTCTTTGAGCAGAGCATTACATGATTGCTGAATGTTCAATTCTTACATCTTCTTTGCAGATGAAAAATCACTGTATATTGGTCTCATGTTGCTCCCATTTAAGTCAGAAGAAAGAAACAAACCTGTCTGTGCTTTTGAAAATTCTTTCTGTAAATTACAGGATTCACTTGCTGCCGGTGGATGTATTAATATTTTTTATTTCTGCCAACAATATGAGTATATTGGGAAATGTTTACCCCCTGCAGAACTTTGCTAGATGCAGCCTTTGTGGCGAGGTTTTGCATCAGCCCATTTTATACTGACTCAAACTGAGTCTTACCACATATTTCTTCTTTATGCAGTGTGATAGTTGGCACATGAGTCTTTGCTTGCCTGTTATGAGAAAGTTTATTCTCTTTACTCTATGTACAACTGTCTGTCTTTCTGCTTTGTTAAATGGTTGGCATATGTGAAAGACAGAGATGAAATTCAGCTTTCCAGATGTGTAACCATATAGCCAAGACTGAGGCTATATGTTTGGTGCTTAGATTTCCAAGTATCCATTTGCAGGTTCAGTCTGGGACATCTGACAGTGAATCAGGGAATATGAAGTCTTGCATGACTTGCTAGCTTCTGTCCTCTGTTCCTAGAGATCTCTAGCTATGTTCTTGTCTGCTTCAATTGCCATGTCATTGCTCTGCAAGTGATGGCAGGAAGTAAGTGCTCGCCTTTTGTTTTTCAAGTGAAATTTCTGCTTCACTGCTTGTAGTATAACAATTGAAATATATAGTATGGTTTTCAGTGTTTTTGTATGTACATCTGGTAACTGTTACATCTCACTAGCTAGTCTTTTTCTGCTATTTAGTTAAAATCTGTTTTCTGCATTCCTTTCTGCTCCTAGTATTGGAAATAAAAGAAAACAACCAAGATGTGATTGTGGGAAAACAACCATCTAAACATGCTACTATGGGAACATGCCTATGTTAACAGCTCTGCAGGACAGTTGAGCATTGTTATACACGAATGTGTAAATGGCTTGAAGGCTTGAAGGCCTTCTGGTTTGGAGCCTTCTTGGAGTTAGCTTGTGAGTGTGAAAAACTGATACAGCCTTTAATTTAATTAGGTAGCTAGAGAATGTTGTTTTACCTGTAGTTAATGCTCATTTAACTTCTAATATTATCCAAATAACCTACCAAAATCTTGGATTATATAAGCGTTAGGCCCAAGAAAAATGGCTTCTTCTAATCATTTATAACTTGTCCTTAAGAAGTCTTAAGTCTTCTTTGGTGTTATGTGAGAATGTGCAAGATATACCCAGCACTCCTACTTCATCAAAGCTGGCTGAATTGATGTATTTTCCATATGTGAAAATGCAGCTGAATCTTTCTAAAAGTTACCTTTTAGGTTACGTGACTCTGATGGACTTGCCTCTGGTGGTGTTGTCAACCTGAAGCTGACCCTCTCTTAGAGTTGCTGACAATTAGATCAAGGTTTCAGATCAGGATTTTCGCAAGCCTTCAAGGAGCAGATATTTTTAAGGACAAGCTAAGTCGTGGTCATGGCACATTCACAAAACATCATCATCATCATCTCAGCATTGTAAGGAAATGGAATCTTGGAAAATATGTTTTGTTCTAGGTTAGTTGTGTTCATAGGTTTTAATGTAAAATATATTTTATGTTATCACATTGCATGCTATGTTTGGGCTGTGATAGGAATTTTGTAAATGTGTTCAAAACATCCTCCCAGCACAAGTTTAAAACTTCTTGCAAATATTTTGCATTCTGATTTAAAGTTTTGCTGCCAATTCAAAAACAAAACTGTGAAGTCAAAGGGTTTTTAAGCCTAGTTTTATCTTATTCCAGAATTTTTTAAACAAATCATCTCGCCTCTCATCCACAATTCCATAGATCCTCTTAGAACAGAAATACATCCTTGTGGTTTTATAATTCTATAATAAAATATATAGAAAGGAATCTTATTTGGAAATGTCAGTATTAAATGTAAGTTTTAATTCAGTATTATATTTGGAAATAAAGAGGAGCTTCACAGGATCTCTTCAGATCATACTCCAGAGAAAATCAGTAGCAGAAGAGTGCAGCTTAAGAAATTCTGCATTACTTTTATATTTGAATGGACAAAACAAAATAAAGAATACTAATGTAACTGAAATAGATATTGCTGGCATAATGTTTATCTGTAATTGCCCTCCTACTTTTAAATTTACACTGTGTTTATAATTGAGTATTTAGGATTCAATATAAGGAAACTAAGAAAGGAGATTTCTGAAGACAATCTGCTTATTCATTTCATAGGCTTCTCTGATTTTATAAGACCTTTGAAACAGTATGTGCACTCAATTATCTAGCATCCAGTGTATCTACCAAGTAAGCAGACAGTTGTGGACTTCAGGGAATTTTCAAACACACGTGCTGTTCAACCTTAGCAATTTTCTTTTACCTAGGAATTGTTTTCAGAAATTCCCATATAATGAAATTTCTGTTTAAGTTGATAGTTGTAAATGAGGGCACAGTTGCTTCATTTCCTTTTTGACAGTAAGCCAAATTCATCCCGGGTGGAACACCATTGATTTAACTCTACTTGAGCTGAGTTACACTGGGGATCAATTTGGCCCAACTTGAGATTTTTTTATTCATCTTTTCTTTAATTTCCTTTAGCTTAGTAGTCGATTTAGAACTGGTCAGAGGATTACAATGCAAGAGAGGGGAAAAGCAAAAACTTCTCTGCTCAAGAGTCATTTCCTTTTTAATACCCTACTGATTTAACCATGACTTGTAATGTGTTTCAGGTAGCCAAATTTCAACATCGATTTTGGAAGAAAGTTCACTGTACTTTGCATCTCCTTACTTGGCTACTGCCCAAACCACCAAATCACCACCTACTACACAATGCACATATTATCAAAGGCAATGGAAATGTCAGTGCACTGGGAAATGATATGGATAAACTGCAGTTATCAACTGGTGCCTCATATGGTTAGCTTGAGCTCCACTGATTACCCACCTCTTTGGCCATTACTTCAGATGGTGATGGAGCTGCAAGTTCTCAATGTCTGTAATGCCTAACATACCTTCCCCCCAGCTACTGCTTGCTGCACTTGGGTTTCTGAAAGTCTTGGGTGGTTTCTGTCCATGTGGTGCTCATGCCAGTTCTTTTTTTTTCTTTTTTTTTTTTTTATAACTTTTGGTTTTTATGCGTTCACACCCAATAAGTTTCAAGTTTGAGCAAAAGCTGAAAGTATCATTCAGCCAAAACCACTACTGAGCTGTGTGCGGTTTTAATCTGAAACTGTAAATCAGCTACTTTCACTGAGGGGTTAGCAAACCCGGCCTGAATGTCAAACCTCTAGCAACGCTCTCAAATCAGGCTAGTTCTGGGTTTCATTATGAAAGGTTCACACAGCTCTAGCTAAGCCCTCATTTTCCACTTTTAGATAAATGCTTTTTCAGCTGTATTTGTGAGGCTTAAGAGTTAAAAAAAAAGAAAAACAAACCCCACAACCTACCAGCTGTTAATGTTAATCACAAGTTTATATCATAAGCACATTCTGAGTCTTATCGTCTTTCCATTCCTGTCTGTGGCAAAGCTTTCAACATCAATGGCAGTAGAAGCAAATATCATAAAACTTAGGAATGCACACCTAGTTTAAATGGAGAAAATAGATATCTGCCTTAAACCAGGAATAGGATACTGTACCTTTGAATGTTTTGTTCCATTTGCGCATTCACTTTTGCACCAAGAAATACTTAGTGGCAATATAGAAGCAAGCACAAGTTTCAGCTTCATGCTGAAATGGTTTGTGTTTTCTTATGGGGCATCGAAATGTGCATTTTAGAGCAGGATCTTTGACATAAGGAATCAAAATATGTGGTATAAAAAATGAGTGTCTATCACCCGTGCTAAAAAAGAAGCCCAGATTCATTAGTTCTGAAGCAGCTGCTGGCTGACAGATTTCTGGAGCTTTACATAGTGGAAACATCCAATTATCTATCAAAATGGAAATTAATAGTATTTTACAATTTTTTAATTATTCCAAAATTAATGATATTTAAGACTTTAGTGAGGTCTGATGCATTTGGTTTGTGTGTTTTCTCAAATCGAAATGTGAAAGGTTTAGTCTATAAGGCATTCTGCTACATTTGCCTTTGGGTTTTGAGGCTTAGCAGTTCACATTTTACCTAAGTGGAAGGCCAGCTTCACTGAAATTTTTGAAATCTGAGCAAATCTTCTAGACCTGCAGATTGTGCTAATGAACGTTTTACAGGAAGGACAAAGTGTAGATTTGAGGACTATGAGACAGGATAGGTGGTTTCAGTTTGTGCTTATTTCAGTGGTTTACCTTTAAAAGTTACTAAAATAAAAATATATGTCCTAGTTTCTGTATTGGAATAATATAGCTAATATGACCTTACCTGAGAGCATACTGAGACATAGTTAACTAACACATTCCCAGCTCTAATGCAGTAATATACCAAAAGAATTGTGTTCTCACTCTTTTTATTTTGTTCTAAATGCTATATTTAAAACCTTTTTGTTTCTATTTTTAGTAAACTTAAATCCTAAATAAATGTCACTGTTAATGCCACTGTTAAAATTAATCCTTGAGGGCATTCCAACATAAATAGCAATGATAACAGTTGTATCTTTTTGGAGCAGTTTCAATCTGAGGCCACAGTATGCCATATTTTCTGAAAGTTATTTTCATGCATCCCTCCTCCTCGTGAATTTGAAAACATATCTGTAAGCACAACAGAAAGCTGTGGCTATGTTTTCTTGTTTAATCATGGCTGTGCCGTGATTGCATAAATGGTAGTAGCTCTTGGCTAGAACGCATGGATGCTGCCTTTTATGAGAATTCTCGTCTTTTGCTGGTTGGCTACCTCTCCTCATCCCCACAAGAAGAAAGGTAGTGTCATGAAAGGTTTGGGAATCTTGTTTATCCTTAACTAACGGTAGCTGTATAATTGAGGATAAAAAATATATTCTGGCCCTTCACACCTTTCTCTGTGCTACTCTCTCACTGATTCCCTAATTACATGGAATGCTAAAGTAAATTCTTGACTGTGTGCAGTGATAGTTCTTGTTATATGATTCTATGATTTGTTTAGCATTAAATTTTTCATTTAGCCTTCAGTGCAGCAAAGCAAAAGGTGACTGCAGAAGCATCTGCTTTTAAAATAACTTACCTGGAGTTTAATAGTCCTGCAGTTTAATGGAAGTTAATGAATTTTTATGTTTGGAATTATGGTATTTTATCTAGCAATGAAATAAACGGTGAAGCAGTGCCTCAGAGGAAAACTAAACCAAAAAAACCTGGGGTCCCTGAATGTCAGGATTTGATTACACGGTGTGTTGGGTACCCAGCAAAGGCTGGGCACAGCACTGAGGACTGGAATGCTCAACCATCCAGAGGGAGAGTAGCTGCACTTTACTTCAAGGTTTGGCAATGCCCTTTGCAATGTCTCAGGTTACCCTCTCCTAAATAGGTATCTTCTGTCTGAGCCCAACTTTCTCCACAGTTACATGTAAATAGGCAGGATGCTTTCCCTGGAAAGCAATCAGTGTCTCTAGGACTAGCAGGGAAATGGGCATATATAATGTATTTTCAAAAACCAAGATTAAACTGCATGTTTGCATCTATGTGCAAGCTCATGTGCCATCGTTGCATTTCTCTTCTTATGTTTTTCAAAATAAGTTTAACCAGGAGCCAAAATCATTATTTTAAGAAGATTATTTTTTTTAAGTCCAACTGCTAGTCAAATCCAGCTGAAACATGGCCAGTTGAAATGGGCAAAGAGAGCCCCAGAGTAAAATTACAGAGTGTTTAACTGTGTGAAACATGTCTGGCTGCCCATACACAGTCACAAATAACTGTAGGAGAATCCGAAGAACTCAGACTGCCCAGGGAAAAGGAAGAAAAATGACTATTTATTATATCAATTAAACCCAAAGGGAAAATGTCATAATCAAGAAGTTCAGAGTTTTAGGCTTAAAAAAAAAAGAAAAAGAAATCCCAATATGATCTTTAAAATGACATGTATTTATTTTAAATGAATGATAATGATACAAGGCTGGTCTCTTCTTCTTCTGAATTGTGTTTTCAACTCCTGGAGTCCCACCCTGAGACCCTTTAGTGTCCATTAGCAGATCCATTTTCTACCCTTAAACTATGTATTCTTATCAAAATGTTAATTCTTCCAAGCCTTGAAAAAACCACCCTGATACACCGTGTATTTTATATGCCAAATTATTCCACTTTAATGGAAAAAGAACAGAAATGTTAAGGAATTCATGTGTATCTGAGTTGTGCACATCAATCTTCTAAGGCAGCACCATAACAAAGGTCAGAAATAGCCTAGTGCTGTGTTTTGTATAGTGCATCATTCTATGAGAAAATGTGCCCAAGTTCCTCCTAAAACATTGTTTTCAAGCATGGTTACTACTGAATATATTTCTAAATGACAAGGTTTATTTGTCTGTATTTTGATATGTTTAGGGGAAACTCAGGCTGACAGTTAGAGGAGGCAGGAAGAGGGAACCACAACAAGTTCCACCCAAACACAAAATGTCATCTCTTCCCTAGCTAGGATACAGAAGCATCCTGATGAAAAAAAGAGCAGACATTTAAAAGTTTCTGACATGTGTCACAGATGTAGCCATTGAGCCACTGTTCCTGATGTAGCTCGAAATGACAGCATCCAAGCCATTGGAACTGGCTGCGGGACATTCAAAGTTTGGTGTGTGTCGCATTTAATCCTTGTCATGGCACATCTAGAGAATAAAAAAGACAAATGGACACAGGCAGTAGTGATAGTTCAAAAAACTTAAAATAAAGCTTCCCAGTCTAATTGATATTATCAAGCTGTGCTAACATTTACCAGCCACCAAGTAGACAGACAGGAGGTCAGCACCCTTTTTTTCTGCAGTTTTCCCCCAAGTCAGAAGGATAAGTCTTTCAAGCTTTCTCTAAGGGTGACCCAAATACAGGAACTGTTTACTCAGGAATAGAACTGACTTGCCAAAGATACTCCTTAATAATCAAAACATATAAAGGCAAAAAGGTTTCAGCCACTGAGGAAGCAGCTTGTCATGCATGACACGTTATTTATTTACACTAGCTTAGGATCCAGCCAATAACAATGATTATTGTACCAAAGAATTAACCATTTATTGATTGTGCTACCTCTGGATATTTCACAACTTCATTTCTGATTATATCCTTGTAAAGTTGAGGTGCAGGCGGCATAAAATAACATTCTTTTTGAGTTACCATGTTGGTATCTTCTTTCAAGTAGTGCATCTTTTAATGCTGGCCCAAAATATTTGTGTAAATAAAACTGATTGCAGTGGCTCAAGGACTGCAGCACAGATCACCTGAATGAAAAGCTTCACAGCTTCACATCTAGGTTTCCAGAGAATTTATAGTCAGCAGCCTATTAGTTTGTCATTGATGGCAGAAGATGAATGCCTGTTCCTCATCCAACTTCCAGTTTAACACAGGGGATACTTTTCCATTTATTAGCCTGAGAGGTGAGTACAGAGGATTCAATTTTAGCATTTTCCAAATACAATCAGCCTCTGATAATGTGAATCCCCTGGCAAGTTGAAGTTGAAAAAAAAACCAAACCCTTTTGTATTAAAAAGTCAGTGGTACCTACAGGCTATCGGACTGGTTTCTACTCAAATCCTTTGGCTACCTAAGCAGAGTGATAAATCAAGCATGAGTTTAACAGTACTTCCTTCTGTATGCTAAAACAGACTTATAAGATATCCACAACATTATAGACATTATGGTGGTGGAAAGGAAGGTTCAATGACGGAATGTGTTTAATATACATAGTTTTTGTACAGTTCTATTGGAGGACTGAACAAATATATTTGTTAACATCAATCTATCCAGCACATTGTTGGGAAGGAATGTTGTATTGTTTTGTTGTCTGAAGTATAAAAATGTTTTTTACAGTCTTTTTATCTTTGCATCCGACAGCAGAACCAGAAGCTTGAAAACAGCAAAAAGGATGCTCAGAATTCGACTTCTCCATTTCACATGATTTCTTATGCCTTGGAGGGTATGGTCATGAAGTATTTGCCTGGTGAACCTCTTCCTATGTCTAAATTAGAGAACGGTGAGGCTCATAGTTCAGCGGGGAGGTTGCAGCTACTGAGGGACGGAGCAGGTAGCTGCTGGTTTGCCCACAGAGACTCTCTGTGTAGGGCTGATAGTCCCCCACAGTACCAGTGAAGGGGAAAACAGGTTAGCTTGAAGGTCTGTCCTTTCTGCATGTGACAGGTAAATTGGAGCTCCCATGAAATGTTGGGCTTGCCTCCAAAATTCTCCTCCTGGAAGACCTGCAGTCAAGGCCTCTAGGGATACCAGAGCAAAACCCAGGTAATATATCTTTCTTAACGGCACCTCACACAGGAAATAAGCCTTGGTCATGTTTCAGCTGGGTCTGACTAACAGTGTAAATGTAAATCAGTACAGTTCAGTGACAAGTCAAGTTGCATCTTGAGAGGCAAGCCACATCCCTTTGTCCCCATTTACAGTGGCACAAGATGGTTCCATCGCTGGCAGAGAATTACATTTGAAATTGCTTTACTGAGGCTGTGGACCGTTTCTCTGTCATGGAGATTGATGCACAAAAGATTTGGAATGGAAGACTGTGGCATAAGCTGAGAGTCTTTGCTTTTTTTTGGTGACACTGTAAAGTCCTCCTATTAAGCTGCTCAGATTGTGGAAATGTTGTGGCTGTACATCTACCTCCTCCAACAGAAGCTTTTATATGTATTATGTTCCCACACACAGTGAAATTAGAAAGTAACAACAGAAAATTAAGCCAGTTAGAATAAAAGTGTGGGTGGGGGGGTGGGAAGGCATGGGCAATGCCTCATTCTTTTACAGTAATTACAATGATGAACAGTATAAACGGACATAGTGGGTGGAAAAATATTTTTTAAAACAGTTTTTACAATATTGGTGCCTGTAGTTAGGAATCTTCATAAATTGTATGAGTGCTTAATGATCTTCTGTAGTAACAGTGTTCCACAGGGCAGAGTTAAGATTGTGGCAGAAAGCCTATTCCTAAGTTTGTTTCTTCATTGTGCGTCATCTTCCTCTTGAAGACATGACATGGTTATTCTTTCCCCCCATCATAAATGAGCTATCATCTCAAAGAAACTAGACTGAAGTGCAGGAGAGTGACTCTTCATTCAAATTATCGTGTTGGATTCCATCCGTTCATTTATGTGTCACTGCAGAACATGTTTGCATAGTCAACAGCAATAACAGTTCATTATTTCTTTCTGCAACAGAAACTCAGTTTTCTTTTTTGCCAGATAATTCCAGAAGATGTATGTAAGTTAGGGATTTCCCATTTACCTCAATAGGAGTTACCTCACACTGTACAATAGATCGGTGCCACAGCAAAGGAAGATAAGTCAAAAGACCCCTAGAGAGCAATGTTGATTTTAAATGTCTCTTCTTCCTATGCATTATGAAATGCCTGAGTTACTTTGTTGCATTGTAAAATAAAGTCATAATTATCATTATTAAGTGTAATTAACTGTACATCTGATCACTGTGAAGAATAGAAAAAGACAAATATACCATGAAAACACTTTAATATCATAATTACTGCCCCATTTCTATTGTCCTTGTTAAATATGCATATGCCAAATAATTTGATTTAATTTGTTGAGCTACGTCGCATTTTGCTTCTCCTATGCTGATTACAGAGACTTAATCTCTTCTAGGAACATTTTTGGCTCAAGACCTTTTTTAATGGCAACTTGCAGGAAGGAATTAAAACAAACAACTCTGTAAAGGTTTTGGAGGTGTCCTGGTTCCAGTTAGGATAGAGTTAATTTTCACCTGAGCTGGGAGAGGAACTGGAGCTTATGGCACCTGTGGCTGGAGAACACAGCTGGAATAGTTTACTGATTAGCCAACAGCTGGGATAGTTTACCCAAATTAGCCCAAGGGCTATTCCACACCAGGTGACATCATGCTCAGTATATAAAGTGGAGATGGTGCTGAGGGACAGGTTTTGCTACTTGGGAGGGAACCAGGCATTAGGAACTATGGTGAGCTATTGTACTGTAAATTATGTGCTCCAAGGATATTCTGTTATTGGTTTTGTTTTCCATTTCTGTTTTATTTTTCTCTGTTGTTCTCTTAAACTCAGGAGTTTTGCCTTCTTTTCTTTCCTGATTCTCCTCCCACTGGAGGAGAGGGATGGGGTAAGGGAGTGAACAACTGTGTGGTATTTTAGCTGCTAAGTGGGGCTAAACCATGATAGGGGAGCACTCCGTGATGTCCACCATTTCCTATACTTGTACTTTATAGTAAAAATTTTTTTTATTACTTTATGTATTTAATCTGTAGAGTCAAGACTTTCAATGGTAAATCTAGTTCACCAGAGGTTCAGCTGGAAAACAGTTTTTGCTTGGGAAGAGGAAGGAAAATAATCTTGTGCTATGCAGCAATAAGTCACAAGGTTATCAACCAGGTTAATGGAGCAGCCTTAACTGCAGGTCCAGAGTGGAGTTATTAGTTTTACTGGTCTGTTGAGGACCCTTGATAGCAGTATTGGTTGTCTGTCTAGTGAAAAGAAGTAGAGTTCTAAAGTTTTTGTGTCCTTCAAAATGTCAGTCTTAGTAAAAGCTTTCCTCTTTAAGCTGCGTAAGTTAAGATGGGCCAAAGCTTGGAAGAATTCCTAAAACTAGATAAAGTGGCCTGGATCTTTTCTTCTTTGGGGAATTAAGCATTTTCTTCTGCATTGATTAAAGAGTCTAAATTCAATGAGATTGTTTGGGAAATGAGCTAATTAATGAGAAAAGATTTCAGAATTTGGCACTTTTGTAGGAATGTCACAGACTTAATGGGATTATTGACCGGGGGAAGAGGTTGCAGGACCTCACCATAGGCAGCTTATGTAAAAGAATCCATTTAACGTGCCTCTGAAATGAAACCACTGTAACGATTTCTGAGATCTGCCTCTTGTTCTGGTCAGGTGCTGTCTCTTTTTCTGCAGTATTGTTATAGCAGCATTATATGTAGTATTTTCTGCTTAACTCAAAGTATCGCTGATTCCCAAAAGCATCAAATTTCCAGTTTCCCTTGAGATCTAGTAGTGATGCAGCTGAGGTTTGGGGTGCTTTGTTTTGGTTTATTTGTATAACAGTTACTCCAGTAAGGGAAAGTAACAGTTACAAAAAGGTTTCAGCGGGGAGCATCTGGAGGGATACTAGTGGGAAACTTGCCAACGGATGGTTAAGCAACTTACTGGTGCTGGACTTTTCCTCTAGTCTCTCACAGAGGCTGGTTACCTTTTTTAATATAATAAAGGATGAAATGGTTAAATACATCACAGTTTTGCCAATAATAGGTGTTGGTGTATAAGTCTAACTGGCAGTCAGACTGCCCAGGTTATTGATTTTACTGTCTAATGGCTGAAAGAGATGTTATCTTGATTAATTAGAAGTCAAAAACAAATGCATCTTGCTTCTATTAGATCTCCTGGCATTTGCTTTCTTTTTTTCCTCCCTCACCAATGTTGTTGTACATGTACCTTTAGAATGTTTTAAACTAAAAAGCTATCAAGGTCAGCAGTATACGAGCCCTGGTGACTTTATTTCAGCTGTCAATGAGTCCTTAAAGCATACACTGACTTTGGTGTTGGAAGGTGCTCTTTTAAAGCATAAGGCTATTCATTTAACCTCAACAAATGAAAATCCAGTAGGCTATTATTCTTAGTGCTCTTGAAATTAACTTACCAACTCATTATGCTATTGGGCAGAAATTCTGGCATGCTATCCGAGTATTACTTTATATATTTACTGATGGCTTTACAAGAAAAAATATTTTTCTGTTTTGGAGTATTTACTGTTCTGCGAAGTTGTTTAGTGCTTAATGTGAATAAGCTTTATAAAGACCACTGGAACAGTGAAACATAGAAAAGTAAACAATTTTCTATAAGCTACTCTGAATTGTGATAAGTAAGATGATAGAAAAAAGATAGATGATGGGGGGGAAAAAAAGTCTAGGGTTAGTCCACAATAACAAACCTGTAGAGTTATAATACGTCATATTAATAATCACTTCCTGGTGGTTTACATGCTTTCAAAATGCCAAGCACTAAAGAAAAAAAAAAAAAAAGGAATCTTGCTGCATTTATAAACAATTTAGATATCCCAGAGTTTACTTCAAGCACGTGAGTAGTTGTTTGCTTTTACTGTAGTTTTGTGTTTAATATGAGCATGATCTAGAACTAAAATTACCTTACAAAGTATACAGAAATATAATATATTACACATGCTATTGTGAATCAAAGTGAAATCACCGTGTTTGCCTTTCATAACTTTAGAAGAGACCCTTGTTGTCACAACTGGTCTGATTCTGAAAATTGTTTAAAAATACCAGGGACACATTTCATATCTTTTCAAAATCTTGAGAATCCCATAAATACAGTAGTTTTCTGCTCACAATACTGTGTAATGTGTAATAGAAAAACACAAAGCACTGACACAAACTTTGCTGCATCATCCACTGAGCAGATGGTTTACATTACTTCCTTTCTTCTTACTTTCTCCACAGTATTTTAGCATAGAGTTAATCTGTTTATTGGGTTCTCAATTCTCTCCTCTAGGTTTTGTCATGAAAGATAGTGTTTAAAGAAAGATGGCCTGCAGCACTGCACAATTTATAGATGTGAAGTGGTTTAAGTAGCCCATTTGTAAAGCTTCAGACTCAATTTATGTGCTGTTTTCCCGTGGACTTTACCTGGAAAAAGTGTAAAATGGACAAGGCTTCTGCTCAACTACAAACCCTTTCTTTGCTTTGCAACTTGGTGTTCACAAGGAAAAACCCAGGAGCCGGTTCAGCTCAAGCAAGGAACTGCCAAGTTTTTTCTGAAATAAGGACATAAAAAGGACAGGATGTAAATCAAGGCAGCCCTGTGGTAATTTTAATTGGCATTCTCACCATTTATGCAGGTCCACGCAACTTCTTAATGTGCTATTGAATAAAATGAGAAGTTGCCGCAGCAACTGCAATGTCCATGGCCATTTTTGACTATAGGCCTGCTGAAATATTGACCTCAATTTTATTTAGTTGACATTCCCTGTACAATTTCAGTAAATTTAGTGCTGCTGATAGCTGTCAGATTGAGTGCGTTGGATAGCGGGGTTAGGTGGTGGTAAAATTGGCTATCTTGCGTTGTACTGCCACCAGCATGCCTTGTCTCTGATCTGGAAGAGTTTCATCTATGCAGGGGTATCATTCAATATTTGTTTTTTATTTGGAGACTACCTGTGAGGGGATGCCTGCTAGTAACAATTTTAATGCTGAACCCTATTCCGTAAAAACTGGGCTGAAATTCACTCTCCATCAGCTATACATAGTATATACATGATATGTTATATGGTTGTTGCCATCCAGAAGAGACATTGACCGAAATGTTAACAACACTGTTACATACTGTAACATTGCCCCCTTACCAGCCACCACATCTATTTCAAATTCTCCAACAGACAAGAACTGAACTGGAGGGCAAATTAAGAGATACCGAGGAACCCATATCTAGGTTGGTGTTGCGATCATAATTATTTTCATTATGTTGGTGTCTGTCTGAACGAGACCCAAATCTGTTAAGACTTGACAGATTCTGTCACAGTATAGGTGTTTCAGGTCTAATTTTTAAAAATAAGAAAAAAAACCCCAAAACAATAAACCCCAGAGATGCTTAAAACCCTATAAAATATTGACTAAATTTATAATATATTCATTTCTATTTACACAGAAAATATTGAAAAATGGAAAAGAGCAACTGGCTTTGGGTTAGGTGGTGCATAGGAGCATACACAAGCTCACACTACAGCACAACAACACAGAGGCCCTGAACAGGTATGCGTCCAGGGCACCAGGCTGCCTTGACATGATCCTGAGCTCTGATGGAGGGGAGAGTGTCATGCTGACCAGGTCTTTTCTTTTCCTCCAGCATTTCCCCTCACTTTCAGGATGTTTGCTCCTTCACAGCAGCACTCTTGATTTCCTTACTCAAAAAAACCAATTTTTATTTTTTTTCTGAGCAATGTCACCCTCCATTTGTGGAATAAAGGGAAATAAAAGCTGTAAAATATTGAATCTGTAAGTTTGCATAAGGGAAAGGTAAAGTCTGTCTTTTTGAGCCTTGGAATGGCTGTCAGAGGTCTGCCTCAGCTGTTAAGAGGGGCCCAGCTAATGCAGTCAGGTTTACTCCATCTGCCATGGCTTTGAGTGACAGCTATGGCCCAGTGCGCATCCACTGAAAACTAGCATCAGAGAATGACATACAGTTTGATAACATAAGATGCTTAGGTTTTTTGGCTCAAGTGAGATGTTCAGAGCTAATAGCCCTGTGAGCAGAGTTTCAGCTGTGATCTGTACCTTGAGATATCGGTTGTGTCTGGCTCAGGAAAAAGGGGAAAGAATGAAAGCTTATTTCTAGAAAGGTTTCCGATGAGCAGCATTTGTCATTGAAGGGGAAGATGGGTATAATTAGCTTGTCAGTCTAGTTTGGGCTGAGCTGGCTTTCTGTGGCAAGAAAGATGGACTAACTGCCAGAAGAGCTGACAGGCAGTCGATAATGCAGCAATTAATGTCATAAATAATTCTGGAACCAATTATATCAAAATGGACTCCAAGCTTTAAAAAGGAACAGAATTCCCTTATTCTTCCTGCTAACAGCAAGAAGCAGCTTTCATTTTTCTCTGTAATTACTTTTCATTGTATATAGCAATAAAGTAGGGCTTTTCTGTCCATATTTAAAACTTGTCTTTCTTGCTTTCCCTGCCTCCTAAACCCTCTTTACCCCATAGGACAAAGTTGTTACAGCAGATCTTCACTGAGGTGAATGTATAATCTTTTCACATGGCTGTTACATGATAATTTCTGCTGCACCTACATGACTAAGAGCCAAGTTTTCTCAAATGTCATGGGCAATGACAGCAGAAAGCACCAAACAATGGCATTTGGAAATAAAGACATTTGTGAAATAATTGATTTGTCTTATTATTTTAAAGGTTGCTCTGACTTGCTTACACTGAACTTATTGATATTTCCCCCTCCCCACCCCCGTACAGTTACAGCTATGGAATCTGAGCCAGGCTATTCCCTTTGTGCTGCAAACACAATTCAAGAATAGCCCTGCGAGTTAATGGGCATTCCCTTACAAAAGACAACGAGTTACAAACACTCTCTAGAGTGATATTCTCCTTAGTTGTTTCTCCATGTGCTGTAATAATGTAGATAAAGCAAAGCCTGTCCTGGCCAAACCCCCCAGAGCACTGCTTTTGCTAATGGTCTTTTCTGTAGTCTCATCTGCTGGGGTTTTTTTTTGTTTGTTTGTTTTTGTTCGTTTGTTTTGTTTTTGTTTTTTTTTTAAATGGACTGTAGAAGTAGTAAATTACTGTAGCATTCGTTCACAGCTTTGTTCAGAGCCTGACAAATGTTTCAAACTTTTCAACTATGGTGGTATTTACTCCTGGGAGGTTGGGGAAAACAGTTCATGAAGTTCCCACTGTTTTAAAACCAGAAACATCTGTTGATGTCACATGCAGTTTGTTGGCTGGGTCCACAAGTAAAGAAACCCTGCAGCTGATCAGCTCTTCTCCTTAGTAGTAGGTGTCAGTATGGTGAGTGGTAATTACAACAGAGAGTTTTAGAGGACACACGATAATTAGGCCAGCTAACAAAAACATAAACACTGACATTTGCCACACTTAAAACCAGAAACGTCTGTTGTGTCTGTACACTGTTTCAGACCATGACAATAGAACTGTAACTATTTTAATCAAGCTTTCAAGGAACAAAAGCTTTCAGATTTTTGGATACACAGCTCACTGTTTTAGCAGGAAGAATAGGAGAAAGGGTGAGAGCAATCTGTCCTGTGCAAAGCCCAGGCATGCGGCAGTGCAGAGCTGAGAAAGTTGAGCTCCCTTCCCAGCCCTGCTCCAGGGATGCTGCTGAGTGACTGCCGGGAAATCGGTGCGTCTGTCATCACAGCTTCCCCACACCAGAGGGACAGAGAATGCTCACTTCATGAAAGTAGTGTGTATATTAATGCATTTAAGGTCTTTTTAAGCACTTGGAGATCATCTGTAGGAAAGGGCAATGGAAAGTCAGTGGTATTGTGAGGAAAGACCATCTGTTTCACATCTCATTAAGAACTATATCCTGTTTCTACTCTGCAGCCCAGCAAGGCCTGAAAACAAGGAGCTGTATTTAAACAATACTACGTGAGTCAAACTACAGTGTATATAAATTAAACTCGGTTTTGGTCCAAATGACCCACGTTTTACAGCTCACTGGAATTGTCACAAAAAGGTAGCAGTAAGATTTTGGTAGAATCTTCACGGGTCAGCTCAGTGGTCTTGCTGTCATCATTTTCTTTGCTATGCTTCTGCATTTCTAGCAAAAGTAGAATCACAGAATCATAGAATAGTTAGAGTTGGAAGGGACCTTCAACGGTCATCTAGTCCAACCCCCCTGCAAGAAGCAGGGACATCCCTGACTAGATCAGGTTGCTCAGAGCCCCATCCAGCCTGGCCTTGAACGATTCCAGGGATGGGGCATCCACCACCTCTCTGGGCAACCTGTTCCAGTGCTCTACAACTCTCATTGTAAAAAATTTTTTTCTAATATCTAATCTAAACCTACCTCCTTCTAATTTAAACCCATTACCCCTTGTTCTATCACAACAGGCCCTACTGAACAGCTTCTCCCCATCTTTCCTGTAGGCCCCTTTGAGGTATTGGAAGACCGCTATCAGGTCTCCCCGGAGCCTCCTCTTCTCCAGGCTGAACAGCCCCAACTCTCTCAGCCTGTCCTCATAGGAGAGGTGCTCCAGCCCTCTGAACATCTTTGTGGCCCTCCTCTGGACCCTTTCCAACTGGTCCATGTCCTTCTTGTGTTGGGGACTCCAGAACTGGACGCAGTACTCCAGGTGGGGTCTCACCAGGGCAGAGTAGAGGGGCAGAATCACCTCCCTCGACCTGCTGGCCACACTCCTCTTGATGCAGCCCAGGATGCGGTTGGCCTTCTGGGCCGCAAGGGTGCATTGCCCACTCATGTTGAACCTCTCGTCTACCCACACTCCCAGGTCTTTCTCCTCAGGGCTGCTCTCGATCCAATCCCCGCCCAGCCTGTATTTGTGCTTGGGATTGCCACGACCCAGATGCAGGACCTTGCACTTGGCCTGGTTGAACTTCACTGTCTTCATGCCTCAGATCATTCAGTACACTCTTCTCTTTAATACAAAGGAGATTTCAATATTTTCCTTCTATTCATAAAAATTATTTCAAGCATAAAGGTAAAAGCAGTTTGACTGGAAAGAGTTGTCTAGCGTGTAGTATCACCATTTTGTCTGCAGAACTCCTATTGACTTCCATTCTGCGGACATTCAGTTTCATGGTGAAGCAGACTCTATAAACAAGCCAAGTTATTTGGCATGAAATGGCAAATTAAATGAGCTTAATTTCTGCACCATCATCTACGATGCTACACTAGTAATTCAGCTTTTCTATTCTAACTGCCTACTACTGTAGGAAACTTACAGCTAAGTGAGCAACTGCTATGCTTGAAACAAGTAACAGATTTCCAGTTCATCTGGAAGGTGAGTTGTCCAAGAGCAATTGCTATTACCTAAAGCTTCTGCTATCACCACTTGCACTTTTAAAAAAAATACAGGAGCAGTTTTTTTAAATTCTTAAATAGTTTTAAATAATCATTTTTGTTACGTATATTTTAATGATTCCTAAAGACAGAAGTAAAAATCCTATGATAGGATTTCATAGTCCTGAAAGGCAAATATAGGATAAGCTAATGGCACTACTTACCTAGATATTGCTGCTCCTTTATCCTCTAAATGCCTGAAAAGCTCTTTGCAGAGGTGAAGTGTAAGAATCCAATGACTTTAGCACTTTGGTTTAGCTCAGGATGGGAGATATTACCTAGTTTTATTCTATGTGTGTTAGGGTGTTATGTGTTTTTATCTGTTGAAGCTGCATACTAAAATTCCAGGCTCTTATGGCTATTTACTACTGAGACCATTGAAATTGTACATACTCATTATAACTTAGTGAATTTGAGCTGATAATACAATAATGACAGAGTTTTCATCATGAACTAGCATAAGCATCCTTTTGGATTAACCTTGGGGTATTAAAAAATACAGTGCCCTATGTCTGAAACACAAATGCAGCAGCAGTGGTGTTAGTGGAGTCACATAACATAGAAAGGGGAAGGGGGGAAGGGGCAAGAATTCAGCTTCAGTAGGCAGATGAAAGAGGCTCACAGACATCAATATAATTAATGTGATTTTCAGTTACATTTTTTTAATGACTGATTTACATAATCATGTAAATTTTTAAACATACTCCTCCTCTTTTCTTTAGGTCTAATTAGCTGCCATTCACATCAGAGTTGAGTTTACTCTGCCTTTTACTGCAGACTCTCTTTTGCTGCATCACTGTTTGCATTTCTTAGATCTAGCTTGTCAGAAGGGCCCAGCATGTCCAAACAATGACAGATTTTTCTGAAGCTCACTTCTCTATCATGCAGCTAATTAAGAAGCCAAGTTGATGGTGGGCAGAGGATGGAAGGGGGGCAAGTGGAGAGTAGATGAAAAAAAAAAGGTCTTATTAGTTCAGTATATCTAGATCTTTGAAATCTGGTTGTACATATCACAGACATTGATTCTGGGGGTTTGAAAACCTGGTCTTCATTAGTTACTTAAGTTGGAACTGAGGAACTAATATTGTTCTCTTTGGAGCTTGGAGAGCAGTGGCTTTTCATGTAAGTTTGTACAGTACTGTTTCTGAAGGGCTTTTTTTTGAATGACTGTAATAGAAACAGTAAATAATACAGCACAGGATATGAGTTTCTCCCTAGCACTTTTGTTATAGAGAAGAGTGTTTTATCTTCTACAGTGTCTCCAGCAGCTAGACTAACATATATTTAGGTTTAAGCACCTATCATATTTATGGCTTTGGTAGATAGGCATGCTTAAAAATATTTTGGTTCTTGGTATATATTTTTATTTAATTTTCTGAATCTTTTTAGATCAGTTTTTGAAATTACAGGAAATGGATCAAAAAAAACCCCCACAGAACAGGGTAATTGGATCAAAAAAAAAAAAAAAAAGAACACAGAACAGGGTAATTGAGAGCATGCTAGTTACTCGTAATAGCAAAACCTAGTATGTGCCATAATGTGACCAGGTTGATAAACCTATCTTTGGCTAAAAAGAGGAGGAAAATAAGTCTTGCTGAAGAAAAAGGAGGAAATCAAGGTAGGTGTGTAGAGTGCTGTTTATTGCAGCATATAGAGACTACTGTCTACCAAAATACCACACTATACCAGCTAAGTTACAGGGGATGATGCTAGCACTTCTGTTGGTGCTGATGGTGTAGGCTCCATGGAGAGCTGAAGGATTCATAGTATTAAATGCTGCAATTTGCTTTATTTTACACAATTCTTGAGTAAAGGGGATGGACATTTAAGAGATTACACATCCTTACCAAAACTCTGCTCTTGGAGTTAATTTTAGGTTTGTAATAGCTTTGACTTTCTTGGTTGTTGAAGGAAAGCTTAAAAATTAACCAACCCTGTGTCCCTCTACAAGATCGCTTCTAATGCTGCTACAGAAGTTATACATTTTTAATGTTCTGATTTTTTTTTTTTAAGAGGAGTAACTCACCACAACTTGAATTCTTGAAATGAGCAATCCTGCATTTCTCTGGATGAGAAACAATGTTAGCTTGGATGAAAGATGAAAAAGATGTGGTCTTAGGAAATCTTACAGTGAGGAAATCTTATGGCAGAGGAATATGCTACTCTGAGGTAAGACCCAAGTGTGAAGCTACACTATGACTCAGAGAGCTCATACCTTCCAGAACTGGAAAAAAAAAATACAGTTAGCACAGTCAAAAAGTGTACAAAGAAGTGCAAGAGAGTGATGCTGAGACTGTCTTTTCTCATTAAAAGTAGAATCTGTTGATAATATAGTGCTAGCTACTTTTCTCTCAGGAGATGGAATGTTTGTGTGCTGCATGTAATGCTTCTATGGAAAAGAAGTAAAGTCACTAAAAGAATTAGGGTACCCTGAGAAAATAATGATGTTATCTCATCCAGTTCCTCTTCAGAGTGGAGGGATGGTGTTAAGTTACTACCCAGAGTATTTAAACATTTTCCTTTCAGGGACTTTCGCAGGATTAATGCAGATATCCAGTAATAAATTTGAATTTCACTCATGTTTTCTCCTTAGGTGCTTTTTTTTCCTTTTCTTTGCAATCTCCAGGTGATGTTAATTGCTCCTGATTCAACATTAGCAGGATTAAGTTTTCTCTGCTCCTGCTAACAGGGTTCAGTTTCTTTCCTTTGGTTAATACCTCAAGCACCAATCCACCTCCCTCCCCCTTTACTCTCCCCAGTAAATAACTGCATTGAAATACATAAGACAGTAAGAGAATACACTGCATAATCAAGAATAAAAAATAATATCATCTACCACAGTAAATCATAGCCAAACAACGCAGTTATAATAGAAATACCTTTCCTATGTCTGATCCACTAACACATACTTAGTCAGATAACAAATAACTTATTCTTGGAGAGAGTGCCCTGGATTTGATTTATCTCTGAGTGTAAGTAAATATGAAAAGGCTGCCAAATCTGCCTATATAAATCTCAGCTATCTCAAAATGTCATGTATGTGGGAAGTGAAAAATTAAGAAGGTGTTTCTGTCCTAATAGGGTATGGAGGCAAAAGGTTCTGCTTTTAATTCTTCTTAGGGATGCTATTTTTCTGGTTGATACCTGGGAAGAATTAAAGCGGAGTTGGAAAAAAACATATATATATAATAGTGCCAAATTCTGGTCTTATTTTTGCTGATGTAAATCTGGAGTAGGTCCACTAAAGACTCTGGAATTAGTCTGGCTTTGTCCCAGTATAGCTGACAGCAAACTGAGAGCCTTTCAAATTAAATAGTGGTTAAATCTCAGTGTTGTTAAGATTTTTTCATTTTGGTTATAGTGGCCATTGTTTGTTTGAATAAATGGAATGAAAAAAAAATCATCTGAAGATACTTATATACTGCTACACAAGTGAGAATAGAAAGAAGACTGGGCCAATGTGAAAATAAAGGGTAAGAAAACCATTTCCGTAACCATTGTATATACATACAATACATTGCATATATATTCTTGTCCAGCAGCACCACACAACACTTAAGAGTGCATTTAGACAGGAAAGAAAGAGGAGGCATGCAGGGCTGGATTATACCACTTTAACTCAATTATTAAGTATTATCATAATCCAAGCATAAATCCTGCCAGTTTGTGAATTCTCGCCCGCGGGCTTTTTATTTCTCTCAATTCAATGGACATAACTGGAGTTACTCCTGACTTGAACCAGGGTGGTAAACGTCAGAATTAGGTCCTCGGTCTCCTGCATGGGTTGGTGAACTGGATGCTCTGTGTGACAAAGTGTGTCAATTAGCTTGAAGTACTTGCTGAACCTTAGTCCATCTGGAATTCAAAGGTAGTTTGTCACCCCGAAGTGGGGGTTTTAGTTAAATGTGTCATCCTACTCAAATTCATTACATGAAAAGTGAGTATCATCTTACATTACATAAGTTCAGCTGGAATGTATACAATGTCAGCAGTACGGAAGAAGAAAACATGTGTTGAATACATCTAGTGTGTCTTGGGTCTCTGAAGGTCACTCCACTAAAGTAATATATAGTGCTAGTGCTAGTGGCTCAAGGTCAAGTCAGCTTGCTTTTCATAATGCATAAACCTGAAGCTCACTCAGGCACCAATCATCTGACCTAAACCTTGGAACAAATATTTTACTAAGTAAATCAGTGAGCATGCTGGCATTTCTATTAACCTTCAATGCACTGGTGACAGAAAATGAATAATGATAAATAATAAGTCAGGTCTGTAAATCATGCTTAGCATCAGAGGGGGGAAAAAAAAAAAGAAAGAAAGAAAAAAGAAAAAGGTCTGGTGTACTACCATCTGCTAAGCTGGATGAGCCTGTAGGCAGAAACCCACAACAAAGGGAAACATGCTCTCTCCCTCCCACAGCAGTTCCCTGGGCTTGAAAGCTGGGAGTGAAATGGAGGGGGCTTTGCAGAGTCTGGTGGAGGAAACACTTGAAAGTGAAAAGCTGAATGTACACAAGCTGCAGGGAGTTGAAGTAAGAAGTGCTTGGTTACACAAGGTGGTAGGATTGTTTGGCAAGCCTTGAAATGGATGAACTCTTTTTCTTGTCCTCCTCTCCCACTGTCAGACCGTCAGTGGCTGTCTGGCGGTAAATGGAAGATAACAGACCTACAGCAATTTACCAGGGTTGAGGAGTTGCTTGTTTTTCTTCCCTAGTACTCTTTCATTTCCTTTTCTTCTGTTTTTTTCTTTCAGTTGTTTTGCTGTTGGTTAGGGACACTAAGCCACACAATAGCCTTTAAAAGATTAAGCCCATAAAGTAGTACTGAAACACTTAGACTTAGCTACATCTTCTACCCTGTGATACCTTCAAATGTTTCAGCTTCGTTCAGAAGTGCTCTGTTTCTCATATCCTTTGGATTTTTAGTCAGTCTAATTACAGACAGTACAAATCTGAACATTAATTTATTACAGAGTTTGCTACAAGGAGGGTTTTTCCTAGCCATGATTTGCACTTCACAAATTCGCTCAGAATCTTTGGGGTTTTTTCCTTCTGAACTGTTTTTGATTAAAGAAAATAAGAACTGCTGATGAATCAGTGGTTCAAACTACATGTTGTGTTGAGTTCACCTCTCTAGCTGGGAATGCATTTGTAATGGATTGTCAGGTTGGAGACCCTGAGCACATTTTGTGCCCCTGCTACAAGAAGGGAATGCAGCATGTATCTCAGGTTGCCGCTGCCAAAAAACACACTGAACTCTCATAGAGCAGTCTTGTCCTTCCGTAATAGGGTGTGCTGCGACCCTGTGGTGGGAATCGATATAGGAAGCAGAAGCATAAACTAATGTTTGCTTTCTGAGGGATCACAACAGGAGTTATACTCAGCACCTGTTACGGGTTGACAGGAAGAAAGTAACAAGCAGTTGTGGCTAGGCACAGTTTGTTACTATGCTTTAGTCTGTTGTGGAATCACAAAAAAAAAAAAAAAAAACAAACAACAAACCAACCAAATCTAACCCAGATATGTGATGAAGAATGAAGTCTGACTCCTGAGAGGAAAGGATAAGCAGAGCTAGGGGCTTGAGTTTCATGTCTGTAATTAATTCTTTTGTAAGCAAGGAGTGTCGAGCAGAGTTTGAACTTTTCAGAGTGAAGGTATTCTTTGCCTTCACAGGACTTCAGTCTGAAATGCAGGCAAGAGCCAGGCATGATGTTCAGATTCATATCAGAGTTCAGACTCCTGCCCGGTCATTGTCAGAAAAATCCCAGATGCTTGAATCTAGCATTCTTTTTGACCAAAAAAAAAATCACCAGCTGGACTTGTGTTACTTCAATGATTGTGTTTAAATTCTATTCCCAATTGGATTACAGTAACATGATAACATCACTTACAATACAGTCACCATCTGACATTATAAACAACAACAAAAAAAAATCAATGAGTCTACACTACTCCAAAAGTATTTTTTTATGTATACATAAAATTCTATTTTGGATGCAGCTCCTATTAATTTAGGTTATTTTCTTTCCACCTGTAATTGTTTGCATGAATCTCATCCCTACATCTGACCTCTAGAAGGCTCCCAACTTTAAAAAAAAAAAATAAATTAATTAATAATGCTTATTGCAGTCCTGATGCAGGAAGTCCAAATTAACTTCTGTTGTACCTATTGTATTCCTCAAGCTTAAATGTACTACTTGATTCAGTGTTCTCTGAATAAACTAAAGGTACATACAAATACACACACTTCTAAGTGATTCTTGACAAGTAGAGAGTATTAGGTTGAGTTCTTTGCACTTTGAAGTCTCTTCTTTCTCCTTAATTACCAGCCAATTCTCATTTGAAGTCTGACGTTTAATGAAATGTGTGAACTATTGACTTTGTGTATGGAAATTGTTAACAAGCGAACAAAAGAAGGAAGAGTGAACTGCTCTACCAATATCTAGGACTAAATATAATCAAAGCCCAAACCTGTAGAAAATGTGATATTTTAATTGTATAATTAGAAAGACTGGGTGACAGTCTCAGGATATTAGACCACCAAGGAGAATCCAGCATTTTTACCATGTCGAATGATCACAAATAGAAGCCTTTTTAATTGAGTCCGTAGAACTTCCTATTTGTCTTTCCCATTATGGTTTAGCTGTGGTACATTTCTGTGCTTGTCCTTTTGCCAATAATGCTATAAAATATTCTTCATATTGAGTGGTGAACTGCAATATCAGGCCCCTAAAATATGTACATGATTTGCTAAACATTATATCTGTATCAAAGGAAATGCAAAACGACCTAAGCCTAATCTGGGTAATTGTTGAACCATTTTATTCTCCTGTTCGAGGATAATATGAACTGTCTACCTTGCTTCTGCACATTAGCTTTCATTTCAGATTGGCTGCCCCTTGATCTCCATTGGCAGTAGGTATCTGTTCCCATCACTGTCTTTCCCAGCCTCCAAATATATTTCCTTAAAACGTTACCTATACTTTCCTTTTCATGCCTCCTACGATAGTAACCTTCATAATAGCATATTATTTTTCAGACTGAAGTCTAAAACGATATATATACCATGATGTGCATAAACTTGCCCTAGTGAAAATGTATTAAGTAGCTTTATTTACTATCTCTTTCTGGAAACCTACTTTCCTGTCAAATACTGCTAATCATACTGATATCTGTTACCAGAGGTAACTCTTGCTATCAGCATTTAAAATGTTTTACCTCTACCGCTTCTGTTTTGTAACTAGGCCGCTGCTGATTGAATGGCGAAAGTTGCTATTTAGAATATTTGTTGCATCATCTGTTTGTTTCTGAGAGAAACTCTATTTATCTACACAGATGAGATAATAACGTAGCCTAACTCCACATATAAAAGCCAAAATCACAGAGTCATCACCAGACTTGTTTGCTAGAAGTATTTTAGATGTCTCATTTTAATTTTTTACCTGCATAGGTGGTAACACATGGAGAAAACTATTAATGTGGTTATGTCGGCTTGCTTTGTTTGCTTTTATTTTTAACTATCACAACATATTATAGGCCACCTATATTTTTGTAGATCTGTTTCTGCATGTCTAGAGATTCTATGTTGTATCACTGAAACATGGTAAAAGACTTCACTACTACTTCAGGTTGTGGATGGAAGCCGTGAAAGATTGCAGCAAAGGAAAGCAGTCACACACTAAATTACAGTATATTCGCCAACGAGGATGGACATCAGTAGTAGTGACTAGAAGATGACTCCTGGCATGATGGAAAAGATAAAACTCTTTGTAGATAAGAACACATGCTGTACAACTCCAGCTACATAGAGAGGGAAAGCAAGTTGTGCCAGGTCCTGAGCATGCCACATGTGAAAATACACAACTTTAAAAACAACCTTTGTATAACTGAAGTGAAATCAGTTTTGAATCAATTGCTGTAGAGGTCATATTGGCTATATATAACATAGGTGTTTAGTAAGTTTATCTCTCTTGGCATACCTAAACCCTTACTTGAGTCTCATGACTCATATGCTATGGAATACGAAAGAAAGTATGGAAAGCCCAGTATTTCTCGTTGCCAAACACCGGGTGCTTAAAATCAGTTTGGAAAGGGGCCTTAACATAAGAAAATTAAGTGAAAAAGAATGCTATAAACCAGCCTCCTTATGCCAAACTCCAAGCAAGTAGTATGAGTAATAGCCAATTTCTAAACTTTGGCTAAAGTTTTTGTTTTATTAAAGGTCTATTTTGTGAAAAATGTCACAACCTCAGAAAAATATATCAGCAGATTATTCCACTTCAATGGATGTGTGGACACTACTACCAACAGAAAACTTATTATCCTGAGAAATTATGTAGAGTTAGCTGCTGCATTAATAAACACGCATTTCACAGATGTCTTTAGGAAAAATTAGCCTTATCCCAAAGGGATCATCACTAAACATAATTTATTCTGACCTTTGCTACATTCTAACTTGCCCTTGAGAAAGCATTGCCAATTAAGCAAAAGTAAGCTTAGCTTGTATATGTTAGGTGTCTGATGTTGATAATTACCAGTAAAAAGTAAAAGACTGATAGATTAATTTTTAAGTCTGAACATTCTGTATTGGGATTGGTAATATAACTCTATCCTCATATTTTTCCAGACAGAATAAAAATAATTTAACCAAAACTGAATAAACTCTGAAAAAGGGTAATAAAACAGGTTGTGAATAAGAGTTTATATTATGTTCTTTGTACTTAATTTAGTTATCTTATGCCTCTTTCCTGAGGTTGTTCACTGCTTTGGCTTTTTGGTTTTGTTTTGTTTTGTTTTGGTTTTTTTTCTTCTATTTTTTGTGTGAAATGAACTATGGCTGGAAAAAAGAATTCAATTAATATGCCATCAACAATAAGTAGATTTATAGTAATACCTAAAATCCACAGAGATTTTTTTGCCTATTGGTTAATTTCAAGTGTTGAAAAGAAATTAATAGAAATTATCTACTTTTTATAAATGAAGAAACTAAAATACAAATAGTTCAAGTGGTTTGCCCAAGGTTTCACAGCAAATCCATACCAGAACCATAAATTATTCTTTCTGTTAGCTGCGAACTGTAATGAAGAAATGAAGATATTGTAAAAGGGGAATCCCAGTTTGCTTAGCTGGAAAGTACTTAATCTGATATCTGTGGTACATTTTTCTTTCTGACTCAGTTGTTATCAGTCCTATGCATTTACAACCCCCTCTAACCTGTCCCACAATGAAAAAAAACACCACATGAATCCAAGTTGAAATAACTGTGTGCAAATGAGCACTCTGACCCTCTTTTTAAACTTTTGAGGAAATTGGCCCTAACCAGCTGTAGGCAGAGAAGGGGAAAAAGTATCCTTTATACTTTTACTCTATCAATTGAAAAATGACGGTCTGTAGTTAAGAACTGGTGTGTATCTTTAGATTTGGATTTCTGTTAAATGGAAAGACAGTGTGCTGAGCAGAGTTTTTTGGGAACGTGGTGATTACTTACCCACCTTTACTGAAATCTTAATGCAAAGCTCTAAAACACCATTTAACTGTAACCATGCAAACAGCAGGGCTAGGGTGAGAGGCTAGAGCGTATATGGGTAAGCTTGCATGCATAAATATCACAGCCATAGAGGTAGCTGTGATTTGGTACTGGACCTATCCAGTTATGTGCTCCTCATCGCATAATTGGGGACCTAAGTTTCATTGAGCATTGCTAATGGAAGAGACAAATTGGTCCTTTAAATCTAGCCATCTCGTTTTCCAGTAAATTTGCCCTAGTGTGTGTACATGTGTGTAATGAAAAAGAAAGTTTTAATTAGAGTAGGGCACTGCATCTTTTGTCTTCTCATGAAAATAATGTTATATATGGAAAACTTTCTAATAACTAACCATTTTCATCTCTATAAGAAGATCTGCTTGCCAGTTCTGCTGAGTTCATAGAATGAGCCTGCAGATTTTGCTGGAAGTACATTGTGAGTTGGGAGAGGCATGAAAAAAAATTAAAGTTTTCAGAAAGAATTAAACTCTTAAGTATAAAGGACCAGTAGATTTTTTTTTTTCCTCTAGTGTCATATTTTAATTTTTTTTTTCTCAAAAAAATGTATATGTGAAGATGGCACTACATAAAGAAGCTTTTCTTCCCCCCGCCCCGTCCCCCCAGATTATCCCATTTCAAAGCTTGGCTTTATAATTATATTATAGCCTTTTATTTTTTTTAACATGGATTTTCAAGGCCCCATTATAACTTTATTTGTGATTCAAACTGTTAAAAATACAGTACACTCACAAGAAAATACAATACACTTAAAAGGAAGACAAATATTTGTTTCATAACTGAGACATGTTACAATTTGTTGGAAGTACCTCTACCTCATGATTTAGATATTGTCAAAAAACATTATTTTGTACGTGTTATTTGTGCATATCTCTCTTTAAAGAATTCAGTAGTTTTGATGTTTGGATAGTAATTGTTGCACATACTACCTGTCTCTGTGCTCCCAAAACCAGGTTTTTCCAAATAAGAGAATCATGGACTGGGTTTAATATTAGGACAGAAGAGAAAATGTGTCTTGTGATGTTGTGTCTACCTATGTTACATGTTTGAAAATTCCCAGGGTAATAATACACGTTTTATCTTCTAGAATAAAAGTGCATTTACACAACTGTCTGAACTCTTAAAATAATGTCAAGTGCCTAAGCCTAAATAAGCCCTGATCAACATGAATGTTAGCTAGAATTTTCTAAAAGTACTTTAATTAAAATTACAGTGTCTTCTTTTGCATTGATGAGTCTGTGACTGATAGCCCTGAAATTCATATCACAAATAAATGATTGGCCCTTCAACTATTTCACATGTCCTTACAGACAGGCAAATGTGATATATGGCTTCCACAGACATCTCAATGAACGTAATCATGATATCACAATATATCATGTTACACTAGTGTATGTTCAGGTCACATAATTTACTGTCAGTGGTATGAGGATTAACAGGGCTAAATTATATGGATGTTGCAGAGAACAGCTTGGGTGTATTATGCTGATGCTTCGGACTTTAAAATGTTAATATTGCAAATGAAAAGTACACTTTGTGTATCATAAATCTAAGTGTCTATTCTTCCTGTGTGCTCAATAAATACGCTTCTCATCAAGTTTTAATTATGCTGTTTGCATTATTCTGTCCTGAAGAGGCTAACACTCTGTAAATCATCCACTTGTAATGTACACTACAGCATAAGTTTAGTTAATTAAACCATATATTTTATTACTACTTGCACTTCCATCTTGTAAAACTGCTGGGAAAAAAAATAATATAGGGAAATTTTTATTTATTGCAGCTGAATTTAAGATGGCATTAGAAAAGTTTAACAGGGTTAGATGTGCATATTGCTGTTGCCTGATATCTTTGTTACGACTACCCCGTCTCAAAAACTTATTGTCTACTTACTGCTATAAGAGTAGGAAACTTCTTGAACAAGTTGACTTTCCCACAGAACCACTTCAGTCTATTTAATGGTTGGTATTATCAGAACTGAATCAGGTGTATGCTCATCCATTTAAATAATTTGTTTTGTTAATTCACCAAAGAGAGATTTCTCTTGTAATGAAATTCACGGTTAGTGGAATTAGGAGATCTTTTCTATTCTTCTTACCTTTGAGTCTCCACTTTTTTTATTGGACCCAGTGCCACCTCCTGATTTTAAAAGCACAGTTTTCAGAGCGGAGCCGTTTTACGGTCCAATGTAGGTGCCGATGCAGTGGGGAGTCATTCCTATTTTAGGATCCTAGGAGATGCCATGATACAGATGAAAAATAGTAATAAAATATTATATGATAGTAGCATAATTTCATGAGAACTGTAAACACTTGCCACAGTAACTACAATTCTCTGAGAAGTAAAGCAAGTTTTGAGTAGGCTCTAGTATTTTCTGGTTAGATTTAAAAAAAAAATAAATAAATAAAAATATCTTTTGAATGTCTATGTACAAGTGCCCAGAGAGAAGTTTTGATTTCATGAGACTGTTTCTGGTTGACATAAAGACACTATCATACCACCAAAGATTATTCTGAACTAAATCCCCTGAATGACTTAGCACTTACTGCCCCAGCTTGAATGTCTCAATAAAACTTTTTCACAGGGATTTTATCTGCAGAATGGTTTGAAATGAAATGTATATTCATGATTCTCTTCCTTGTAGCCAAGTAAATTTGCTCCACCTACAGAATCTACAGTTATAGAGTGTGCTCAGTTGGAAGTACAATACTGTTGAGTTAAGAGAGTGTGTTATATTCTGTTCTATAGATCTAATCTGAATCTACCTCCCTCTATTTTAAAACCATTACCCCTTGTCCTATCACAACAGGCCCTGCTAAAGAGTTTTTCCCCATCTTTCCTATAAGACCCCTTTAAGTACTGTAAGGCCATGATAAGGTCTCCCCAGAGCCTTCTGTTCTCCAGGCTGAACAACCCTGACTCTCTCAGCCTGTCCTCATAGAAGAGGTGCTCCATTCCTCTTATCTTTGTGGCCCTTCTCTGGACTCGCTCCAACAGGGCCATGTCCTTCTTGTGTCGGGGGCTCCAGAACTGGACACAGTACTGCAGCTGGGGTCTCATAAGAACCAAATAGAGGGGGAGAATCACCTCCCTCGAACTGCTGGTCATGCTTCTTTTGATGCAGCCAAGGATGCAGTTGGCTTTCTGGGCGGTGAATGCACATTTCTGGCTCACGTTGAGCTTCTCAACAACCAACGCCTCCAAGTCCTTCTCCTCAGGGCTGCTCTTGATCCATTCTCCACTAAGCCTGTTTTTGTGCTTGGGATTGCCCTGATGCATGTGCAGGACCTTGCACTTGGCCTTGTTGAACTTCATGAGGTTTGCACTGGCCCACCTCTCCAGCCTGTCAAGGTCCCTCTGGATGGTATCCCTTCCCTGCAGCATGTGGACTGCACCACACAGCTTGGAGTTGTCATTGATCTTGCTGACGGTGTACTCTATCCCACTGTCTGTGTTGCTGACAAAGATGTTAAACAGGGCCACTCCCAGTACCAGCCCCTAAGGATCACCACTCATCACTGGTCTCCACTTGGACATCGAGCTGTTGACCACTACTCTCTGAATGTGGCCTTCCATCCAATTCCTTATCCACCAAGAGGTTCATCTGTCAAATCCATGTCTCTACAGTTTAGAGATGAGGATGTCATGCAGCAGAGTGTCAAATGCTTTGCACAAGTCCAGGTAGATGACATCAGTTTGTTTCCTTTTCTTATAAGCAAGAAGGGAAAGGATTGGGCAATTTTCAGCCCTGCCATGAAGACTAAGGGAGGAAGAGTGAGCAGTTGCTTAAAAAATGCTCTTTTTGAGTGCTCCTGTCCTGCAGATTGAGGCAGTAGAGATGTTTCCAAATAGAGTCCTCTTACCTCTAGATGAAATCAGTAGATCTTAGCTCACATATGATTTAATTAAAATTCCTAATTTACTTGTACTTGAATTTTAGAAGAATTTTGGTATTAAGTTGTTTGTCTATGTTTCTTGACTACTGTCTATATTGTTATGTGGGATGGTTCAAATTAAGCATTAAGCCAAACAAAAGAGGCTCCTTTTCCACTCATAATTCTACAGCACCATGCCCTAAAAAAAAAAAAAAAAATTAAAAAAGAAGCAACTTCTGCAAAATAAGTGGGAGTTAAGGAAGCTTATTCCTTGATATTCCTTCAGAGTTGATATTGTCTTTCTAGGTCAGCCTTTGCTTTTTTCTGTATGTTTTACTTCCATACACAGAAAAGGGGCTAGGTATTTGTGTAAGGTATACTAGGACAGGGAGCCATTTCTGTGCATTTTTTTCTCTTTTTACACAACTGCCTCAGCATGCTTTGTTACATGAGAAGTCATGGCCTGGCACCATTGGTTAAAACACAGTGGCATTAGTTGGTTTCTTCCATGTTTGTCTGATTTTTGCACAAAAATACATATTTCTAGTTCATATGGCGGCATGAAAGCACAAGGACATAACAGGAAAGGCAAAACTATAGTTGTTAGCCAGCAAAAGTATTTATAAAACTAATGAATTTTGGGGAGAGACTTTTAAATGGTTATAAGGAACTGGAACTTCCTAGGAATACATTTAGTTCAGTCTAAAACAGCGTAGGAAGGTTCTTTAGCTAAGAACAATAGAAGCTTCTCTTTCTCTTAACTACTGCTGAGGCAGTTAAGAAGCCTGTATATTTTTTATACCCCTCAGGGTGGCTGTGTTTTATTGATGGAGTGGACTCTTCCCTAACCCCAGCGTACGCTGCTCTGCGGATAATATCTGGCTGGCCTGGAGCTCTGAATCAGCATGTCCGACTTTAAATACAAACAGCAGTGCTGCAGCTTGCTGCAGAGTATGACATTTACTCACATTATTATCACCAGCCAGAGAGGGTTACAGGAGGGAGAAACTGCTTGTTCTTTTGGCTGCGGGGAGGGGCCCAGTGTGCCCCCCTTACTGAGGCAGAGCATGCCTCTGTAATGGCTGCCAGCTGAGCAGGGCTGCTCAGTGATACTCTCCAGTTACAGGGCACCTACAGCTTTGATTTTGTGCGGGCAGGGCCGGTGTGTTGGGGGTCTATGATTCTGAGGTGGTGGTTGCCGGCTGAAGCATGCTGAGTGTGCTGATGTTCAGAAACAAGCCTCTGCAAAGCGGCTCCTCTTCTCTCTCATCAGTTTTTGCGAGCCTCCATTCCATCTTCAGGGGCATTTTAAATGTATTTTCCTTCTACAGACTGCAATTAATTGAAATGCTTCAAGAAGCATGATTTCTTTTCATAAAGTGACTGGGATATAGAGTTTCATTCTGAGTGAGGACGGTCTGCCAGGGCCGTGCTTGCGCCATGTTGAGGGGCTCGATCAGCCCCGCAGATCACCATACAGGGAGTGTCAGGCTTCCCTCTGAATGCAAGTGCTCAGGCATACAGCTTAAATACCAAGCTTTTCTCTCTATCTGTCCTGCACACATATATGAGCACATTCATTATTTGAATCAGCAGAGCTGGGATTTGGGGAAAGTGAGACTGAGGAGTTAAATCCTAAGGGGGATTGCAGGGCCTCAGCTGGAGAGTGTCCACAAGCTTGGAGCAATCAAATGCAGCTGAGGCCAATTTAAAACACAGCAACAACAATAACAAAAAAAAAAAAAATCTGCTTGTTCTCATGGCAGGGGGAAATGGGGATTTGCAGAGCTGTTCTCAGAACAATAGCTCTAATGGTATAAAAGGCATGCTCGGAAGTTACCCCCTTTTAAGCATGTTAAGGTATGTGGTGAGTGGGATGTCTCTGTGTCCAAGTAATAGCTGGGTGTTTGTTTGAATAAGAAACCCAGAAATAAATGTGAGATATCAGAGGAGTTTTGAATTTTTTAAACAGAGTGCTATCTGATATTTCTTACAGTGGTTATTTTCTGGCCCTGCCATAAAACCTAAAGGACAGGACAAACAGAACATTTGTCCTTTTTTTTTCAAAGTACGTATTTTCTCTGGCCAGTAAAAGCTCTCTTGTTTTATATTAGGTTTGTTCAGGATGTTGAAATTCAGATATTTTTTTTTTATTGATTTTCTAATTAAATTTCCTGTAAAATTTTGCAAGTAACCCAGAATTGCATTTAGTAGCTCTATTATGAACAGTTACAGTATATAGGATTTGAGATTTGGTAGGTTGATATCAGTCATGCAAATCAATTGATATGCACTTTTTTTTCTATTAAATGTATCTACCAGAACTAGTGTATTGATATCAATATTCTTGGCTAAGTGCCTTTTAATCCTCAGTGCTATACTTATTTAAAGTTTGCATTTCTGCTTGCACTACTGTCAATAGACTGATTTGTTAGATTTATGTAAAGTGTGTAGTAAATGTTAACACTAGATTTTAACTGGTCCTTTCAGCAGTTTGAAAAAAAGTTTCAACCTTTTTTTTTTTTGCAGAGGAGGGACTTGGGTTTTTTATATTTGCTTCACTTTTTCTCTGCTTCCAGGTAGGATAAGATAATTCTCAAATGATTATATTACCAATTGTATCACATCATCTTACACTATCTTAAAATGCCCTGCATAGATCTCTGTCATTGTAGAAGAGAATTCAAATTCAAATATCATGGTAATTGTACTCAACAGAAATCTACGTTCCTGATAAAATTATAGTTTGCATTTTATTTTTTTTTTTTAAGGAAAACTTTATGCTGTATTCAGTCAAAGCTTTCTGAAGCTTTGTTTTTCCTTAGAAGATGTCCTAGATTTTATTCTTTAATGTTGTTCCTGATTTATTGAATGTCCATGTTTCCCTGGATAGTACCATCTTTTGAGTTATACATCATCAGAGTGACTCATTCCGATGATGTATTGCATTAATACATCATCAAAGCGCCTTGCTCTGCTGTTGCACTAATGATATGTTAGTATAATACATCATCAGAGTGAACTGCACTGATGATGTATTGCTTAGATGGTGATGACATTCTGTGAAGAAAAGGTTGAGGAGCAGGTTCAATACAGTCACAAGAGAAAAATTAGTCAATACAGAGTATAACTGTTTCCCTGGTAGTGATGCTGATGCTAAATTAGCACCATAGCCCCTGATCTGTACCCTTGCAGGAGCACAGAGACATGCATTATCCCTGAAAGAGGAATGAATTCAGAACACTCAGCTAAAGGATTTTACAGAAGAGAGGAGAGCTGTAACTATACATATCACTGGAAAGCTAAAGGTTATACATATAGCCATAATTACTGACTACTGAGAGATCGAATGAATCAAACAGGGCCAAAATAGGACCGAAGTCTACATATGTTCAGAAGCTACGTGTCTGTTGGAGAATGTGACATGTGGGAAGACAGGAGGTATAAGGGATATAAATATGCTGTCTGAATTAAAATAGCTGCCATTTGAAAACCTCTATACTAAAATATTCTGAGGTGTCCAGGAAGGCTATGCTATAGTTGTGGGTTGTTTTTTTAAAAAAATTTTAATTACATACTTTAGTCATGCCATGTCAGAATAACAAGCAGAACATGTCACTGCCTTAGTGCTGTGTACCCTCATGAGTTCCATGTGCACTCAGTAATAGACAAAATTTCCAAGTTAGGTGTGCGCAGCTGGTGTACGTAGAAAATAAAAGACATTAAAACTTTTGATCTTCAAATTGCTTACAATTCTTTGTTGGAGACTAGAAGGAGAAAATCGCTTATGTGCATGTATGACCGGAAATCCTCCTGCAGACTGTAATATGTTGATATCTTTCTAAAAGTGACATTTTATATAATGAACACTTAAATTTTTTTTTTTACATGACAGATATGTATCCATCTTTTCAGGTTTGTGGTTTTTTTTGTTGTTGTTTGGGCTTTTTTTAACACAAAATTGCATATTCTCCTTTTTTTTTGTTTTGTTTTGTTTAATTGGGAATAATGGATTATTGGCTTTCTCATTTCTGGAGTTCTCTTACTTAAAAGAGGGCGGTTCCTTTTTTCATAATCCTGGCAGTGTTAGAGGGTTCCCAAAATGATCTCTGGAAGAAGGTGCTGGAGCAGCCACTTTCAGAGTTCACTTTCCAGACAGGTGGAGGTGAAAATAGTGTTAAAATGAAAGCTATCAGGGTTGTAGGCAACAGAGAGAAGATATTATACCTGGATTTATTTGTTTAATACAAGTGACAGGCTCTAACATACTTTTCTAAATGAGAACAAAATATAATACAGGTACAAAAACTTTGTGTGCTGCTGTTACTTGTACCTTGTTTCCTACCCCAAGTAGAGCTTTGGTGGGAAAGGGTGGGCCTTTCTCTGTGATGTGAGGGAGCATTCAGGGCCCTGCAGGTAAGAGCAACCTTCGCGGGAGGATCTGTGCACAGCGTGGTGCTGCTCTCCTTGCCCCAGAACCGTACTTAGGCTGGGCTAGCAACATGTTCAGCTCCCAGACTGGGTAACTTTCAGCTCTAAAGCTGTGGGAGAAATTTCCTTTGTAATCATGGAATCCCCTCTATCATTATACAGGTGATTCCCACACTCATCATTGCCCTCATAGTCTCCTTCTTGATGCCAGACCAAAAAGAAACAAAGTGGCTAGTACTGCCTTTGTCTATCCAGGCAGCTTTGAAGAGTGGTAGCACAGGGAGGGAGGACAAGCATGCCACTGAGGTGCAGAGCAGTGTACGGCCATGCCTCCTGACAGTGTGAAGGGGAACACTCTTGCCTGTCTCAGCAGTCTCCTTACAAAACTATCTGAGGACTCCTGTTCTTGGCTGGTTGACACTATGTAATATGAGCTTCCAAACCAGCCCTTCTTTCTTCCATTTCTCTCCTAATCATTTGTCTTCTACAACTTGAAGAAAGACAGGGCAAGATTGGCTTAAGATACTCTTTTGTTCTCGCTCTCTCTGTCTTTTTTTTTCTTTTTTTTTTTCTCCCCTTCCTTTCCTTCTATCTCATTTGTTTCCCACTTCTGCTCTAGCTCTTTCTTTATATAGGTGATCACTTTAAACTTGAATTATATGGTCAAGATACTGTAGATATGAGTTAGCCTTTAAAATGAACCATATTATACCAGTTCTTAAAAAGCCATAATACTTTGTAGCAATATTCATAGAATCATAGAATCATAGAATGGTTAGGGTTGGAAGGGACCTTCAAAGGTCATCTAGTCCAACCCCCCTGCAAGGAGCAGGGACATCCCCAAGATATTTATCAATGCAGCAAGTCATTATTTCTCATTACTTTCAAATATTGCTAGACTCTGTTCTCAGGGATTTAAATCACTGTTTCAAGCTTTTATTTGGAAATGAATGCTTCAGAGCTACTCAGTATTTCTGTTTCTACTAGAGGTATTTTTCAGAACGACTCTCTGTTCTGATCCTTTATAGTCTCTTCATAAGAAACAGAACAATAGAAAAGATTATTTTTTAAAAATCAGAAAATTAATGAAATTATTTTATGTCCACAGTTTTGTGATATTATAGTACTGTTTGACAAAATAAATGTGGTTTTGTTCCATAAAATCAGCAGAAACAACTGAAATATTTTTAAAATTATGTTTTCAGTAATATTTTCAGCATTCAGATTTAGTATCTGATTTGTCATTTTCCATTTGTGGAGCTGAACTAAAGTCAGAGGATATTGCAAACACCAAGGCTTATTAAGGAACAGTGCAGATGCCATGAAAAGTAACAAAGTTCCCACTAGATATGTATAAAATATTACAAACCTTTTTCCTGAACATGTTTACTTGACTTCTGTATCCTAATTAGCAGTAATGACTTTTAATAATATAAGAACTAGAACATACTCTTTGGGTCTGAACAAACAAAACCTTAGTTTTTAATCTGGCTCATACATACGTGTTTTGTATTATCTAAGACAATCTGCCATAACATAGGACAAAACAAGATGTTCTGATTTTTTTATAAATAAAACTTGTTTTCTTTAAGATAGAAACTGCCAATTGCAGAAATACACACGTTGTTCATAATTTATAAACAATAAACACTCCTTTTGGCAGACTGCCATGCAGTTCCTTTTCTGCTCAAGATCTAAACTGTGAATGAGAAATGATGTGAAAGTTACAAATCGTATGACCAAGAGACCTGGCAGGGTTTGAAGTGATATTGGTGCTGATCCAAATCCACGTTAGACTTCCATTAGGACAGACCAGTTCAAAGATGTAATACAACTTACTGGAAGTGACTGTATCAATGAAATGTAAAGTGAAATATATAGTTGTTTTACTGCCATGTGGTAATGACAGAACATCATCTGAGACTTTTCTCATTCCTGCCTTTAATATTGTTGTGGAGATGCAGATAAGCAGTTACTTGTACATCTGGATTTCAAACAGTTCAAATTCCGGTTAGCTTTATGTTTATAAGGGTGATGTTGCACAGAATGAACCTTTTGGAAAGAAAAAGGGTGGGAGCGGGGGTGTTAGGCATCAGACATGCCATATCTGGCAAACTGTCTGTCGTAGTTCAGCCCCGATCGGACCAGACTACGCAGTCTCTCTCTCACTCCCCCCGCCTTCTGAGAGAACAGGGAGAGAAAATATAAGGAAAAACGGCTTGAGGTTTGAGATAAGGACAGGGAGAAATCCTTAGTTACCATCAGGGGCAAAACAGACTCGACTTGGGGAAAACTATTCATTTATTACTACAAACAGCAGGATAATGAGACAGAGAACAAGATAACCTCCCTCCACCCCTCTCTCTTCCCAAGCTTAACATTATCTCTACCACCTTCCCCTCCCTGAGCGGCACAGGGGGGAAGAGGGAATGGGGGTTGCGGTCAGTTCATCACATGTTGTTTCACGCTGCTGCTTCATGGTTGGGGGAAGAACTCCTCGCATTCCTCCCCTGCTCTGTTGTGGGGTCCCACCCCTACGCCACAGTCCTTTGTGGAACTGCTCCGGCGTGGGTCATCTCTTCCACGGAGTTCAGTCCCTTCAGAACAGCTGTCCCAGTGGGCCCTCCACGGGCCACAGCTGCCTTCAGGCATCCACCTCCCCCGGTACGGGGTCCTTCACGGGCTCCAAGTGGATCTTTGCTCCTCCGTGGACCTCCATGGGCTGCAGGGGGACAACCTGCTCCACCATGGTCATCACCACAGGCTGCAGGGGAATCTTGGCTAGGAGCTGCATTACTCCTCCCCCTCACTTCTGAACTGACCTTGATGTCTGCAGCTGTTCCTCACAACAGGCTGGTAGATGTCTCTCAGGATCTTTTTTACATCTTATTCACTTCTCATCTCCTTTCCACTTCTCGCAGCTGGGCTGGACCGAGTTGGGCCCAGTCAGCCGCCTGGCGAGAGGCCAGAGGGTGAGGCCTGCAAGGCCCATGACGCCTGCGCCTCCCCCTCTGCACCTCTGCCCCTGCTCAGCTTCTTCACATCTTCTCTTCTCTTTTTTTTTTTCTTGTTTTCCCCTTCTTAAATACGTTATCGCAGAGGCGTCATCACAGAACATTCTGCTACCAATCGGCTCAGCCTTGGCCAGCAGCAGGTCCGCCCTAGGCCCGGCCGAGTCCACTGAACAAAGGGGAGCGACTTCTAGCAGTTTCCTACAGAAGCTACCACCTTAGGCCCCCCCTCACTAAGAAAACCACGACACTGTCAGATACTCATTGCTTTGAATCTGGAACCGGCCCTTCTGAAGCAATTTGTTCTCCTTCTCCAGCTTCCTCTGTTCTGACTTACTACTACTGCTTACCCTGCCAGCATAAATGGGATACCCCGTTTGAAATGGGTACCCTGCTCTGCCTTATGTTATATGAACATCATGCTTAGGCTTTTAATGTGAGTAGTACTGGGATTATTTTCCTTTGCCAGGAATTCCAACACTTGTTTCCTCCCATTTCTGGGAGGCTATGGAGATTCTAACCATTCAGGCTTTTCTAATTGGCTTTATCTGTGTAGAAAGTAGTCAGATTTGGTGGGGAGGGACACCTTCTTTTAAACGTGTATATTTCCGTCAAGTGGTCAGCATGTCATACTGCTCTCATAGTCTTCCTGCACCTGAATACTTGCAAGGCTGCACTGTTAAAGGTTTCCTATAGCAATAAATAATGCTCTCAAATTTTTCTGGGAGTTGGGTTTAAGTAGGCTCTAGCATTTTCTTGCCCACTCTGAGAGTTGTCCTGGGTACCTTTCCTATAGCCAATTGCTGCTTTGTAGCAATATGTATGTTTGACTTGGTTTACTAACGCTGCACAAAACATGTTCATCTCCTCAGAGCGAGTACCTACAGTTCAGTGAAGTTCATATATTTAGTTAATTGTTTTTAAGTGTTGACTTTAAGTGAATTAAGAATCTGGATATTATTTTTGTTCATTTGCAATTTACCATCTCTGTTCAGAATTGGTACATCATCTTCCAAATGCAGTGTCTGCGACTCTCCTAATTCTGTAACCTAATCTCCTCTTCCTGTATAATTTATATACTGGAATTGTAATCCTCCATTGATTGAAAATCAAAAAGCCCATTGATTTTTGTCATTCCGCTGTTTCAGGAATGGTTTGTTACATTGACTAAAGGCTTGAGCTGAAGCTCACTGAAGTCAATGGAAGTCTTTCAGCTGCCTCTTAGCAAGCACTGGATCAAATTCTAAAATGTAACTCTTTCTACTAAAAAAAAAAAAAAAAAACAGCAAAACATTTTCAGGTTATCAGTAGGGGAGTGCTGTAGGGAGAAGACCAGTTTTCTGTGTACACATGCATTTTCCCTCAGGAAAGTTCCCATAGAAATGCGGACAGCAGTATAATAAATCAATTATCTGATTAAACCCAAAATAATTAATATGCAATTATGACAGATGTCAGGTCAATTAATATGTAAATATTCATAAGCTACCTGACAAATTGCACATATGCAAGAAGAAATCTTTAAATATGAACATCCCACTGTGGTTGCTGAACATAAGGGCAGGAAGTTTCCAATTTGGTTGGGGAAAATAGCAACATGTATTTCAAAATAATTTTGTTTTCATTTATCAAATACACATTCCCAAGAGTGAACAATGAGCTGTGATATGTATAAATAAATAAAGTCTGTATGTATCTCATCACTCCAAAACTTAAAATGTTTACTTAAAATTGTCAGAACTGATACAAATCTGAGAATCATTCAAGCTATGATAACCTCTAAAATATACTTGTTCAGTTAAGAAGCTGACTGTTTCACTAGTTAATGACTCATTAATTAGCAATCTGGGTGAATTGATATTCCCTCATCCTGATTTTTTTTTCATCCATTGATCACTTTGTTTAATTGTTAATTCATTGTATATTCACCACTCATAACCAAATTTACGCATTAACTATTTTTAAGGTAACCTACACAACTTAATTTCTTTCCTGATTTTATTATTACTTAATTCGCTTGGTAATTATTCACCAGCTTAAATATTTTCTGCCTTACAATCATTATCTAATCTTTAGTTAATAATGGGATAAACTCTTTTCTCTGTTAATTTTTAACCAGACATCCCTTATTAACCATTAAATAACCCCATCACTAGCATATCTGTTACAAACCTCAATTTACTGATGTCTATGCTAGTCTCATTGCCATGTAGCAGTAGATTAATCCTGCATTTGACAACTTTTTTAAATGTAACAAGCAAGCATCTGAGCTGGACTAAATTATATGTCCTTTGCTAAGGACTATTCTGCTCTCAGAATGAAAGCAGTACTCAGGAATGAGTGATACTCTGTTTTCAGATAAAATGTGGACAGTGGTTTCTATGACACCTCTTGTCTTTTTTTTTTTTTTTTTTTTCTTTCCCCAAGATGTCTAAGACTGAAGCTTCCCCCCAGCTTTGCTATAGTTGCAAAGGAGACTTCAGACCTGTGCCTGTTAAGTCCAAAAGATAACTTGCTTAAGTCCACAGACAACTTGCTTAAGAAAGTGTGGCAAGACAGATGAATAGGAGGAGCACTGTGAAATCCCCAGGGCAAAAGAGTTTAATGGAAACTCTTCTGTCAAGATTTTTTTTTCAGCACAGCAGAGAAGGATAATTCTCATGAGTAATTAAATCTCTTTTTTTCCTAATTTAACAAATTTCATGATTGTATGGCTGGAGACCCAATCCTGCTTTGAGACATATCAGTCATGATTTCTTCATCTGTACACTATACATCTCACGTAAACAGATGTAACTGGAACTGGTTAGAGTTTCTCTATTAAAACATTTATTTAAGAAAACAGTATATTCTGTAAGAAAGTAGCTATTAAAATGTGGCTTTTACATTGTAGGAGATACAGGGCATAGCAAGAAGTAGTACAAGTGTGTGTAGACAGAAGATAAATGCTAGGAACCTGTGAGGTACCTAATCTTGTGAAGCAATCAGTTGGATTGGTGCAATATAAAATGAACTGCTATTTTTAAATAGCTGTATTTTTCTTTAATAATTTTTCCACTCTACTGTGCTGGTTTGGGCTGGGATAGCGTTAGCATTCTTCGTAGTAGCTAGCATGGGGCTATATTTTGGATTTGTGCTGGAAACAGTGTTGATAACTCAGGGATATTTTAGTTACTGCTGTACAGTGCTCACACAGAGCCAAGGCCTTTTCTGCTTCTCGCACCACCCCACCAGTGAGTAGGCTGGGGGTGCACAAGAAGTTGGGAGGGGGCATAGCCAGGACAGCTGAGCCCAACTGACCAAGGGGATATTCCATACCATATGACATCATGCTCAGCGTTATAAAGCTGGAGGAAGAAGGAGGAAGAGGGGGATGTTCAGAGTGATGGTGTTTGTCTTCCCAAGTAACCATTATGCATGATGGAGCCCTGCTTTCCTGGAGATAGCTGAGCACCTGCTGGCCGATGGGAAGCAGTGAATTAATTCCTTGTTTTGCTTCGCTTGCATGCACGGCTTTTGCTGTGCTTATTAAACTGTCTTTATCTCAACTCATGAATTTTCTCACTTTTACTCTTCCAGTTCTCTCCCCTTTCCCACTGAGAGAAAGTGAGCAAATGGCTGTCCAGTGCTTACTTGCTGGCTGGGGTTAAACCGTGACATCCACAAACACTTCCCCATGTTTTTTTTGTTTGTTTGGTTGTTTTTTTTTTTCCAAATTTCTTGTGGAAAAGAATGTTGCAATTATTTTTTTTTCTGCAAAGGGATACATGCTGTAAAGACTTGAATATTTTTAATCTGACTCCATGCAGAGATTCAGGCTGTTACTGGGAATATAGCTTAAACATTTTCAGATATTAATATGATCTCTTGAAATCCATTATTTAACATTTTATTTGAGACTTTTTAATCAAGCTTTTGAAAACTGTAAGTTACTCTATGGAGCATAAGTAGCAGTTTAGCTGAGAAGAAAATGAGCAGCACATAAGTCTGAGATCTTCCATTACCACGTTCGGTTTGCATAATCTGTGTACCTGACGAAATTGAGGTATTTTTAATTTTCTTTTGGAGAGGTGAGGATTTGAAAAGAGAAGTTAAGAAGTTAACAGTGACATTGCAGAGTCATTGAGGTTTTCAAAACACTGGCATTTATATTAAAGTTTGGTTGGTTTTTTTTTTGACCAAAATAATATTCTTCAAATGACGTAAACATGATTTCCTAAAATAAGAAGATGATTACTAAGATAATTGCTTTCAGAGCTGGTGACTGATATGCAAAAATAGAATACAGCAGAGAATAATCTGAAGCATGTTATATGTATATATAAACATAATTGCTTGAAAATTTATTATTTTAAATTTTTATCAATATTTTCATATTACATCTGCTGATTTTTTTTTGAAAAACATAAGAATTTTGATTGGTTTCTATCAATTTAATTTATTTATACATATATTCATATATGCATAAAAATAAACAGTACATATATATACATTAGAGAGCATGAGATGGAGATGCATTTTCTTTTCCTCCACAAAAGTGAAAACAGAAATGTCTCAATAGTTTTTACAGCCATTTTTGTATCAAAACCACCTATTGTAAAATTACAAAAAAACCCAAACCAAAACAAAAAAAAAAAAAAACAAAAAAAAAAAAAACCCAAAAAAACCCCAAACAAGCAAACCTAATTTTGACCACAACTTTCTTCTTTGGGGCAGTAGAATTAGGAGCATGATGTGTGTGTTATGACAGATGTTCAAAGCAGAGTATGTTCTTAAGGTTTCACCCTTTGGATAAATTTAAGTGTAATAAGCTTTTAGACTTCTCAGTGATTGGCTTTGCAAAACAGCAATTTCATTCAGGTTTACATTAGTATCTAACTCAAGATGTGGACCTGATCCTCTTTTGTAGTGTAACAAGGAATACCTTACTTCAGTCAGGAAAAAGGAATGAAAAGATAAGTCTCAGACTTAATGTATCTGAGTTAACAAAAAAAAAAAAAAAAAAGAAGAAAAGGAAACATCGGGTGCATAAAATAATTTTCTAGAGGAGCAAACTAATTTGTTGAAAAAAAGTGCACTCCAAGTTAGAGGTGTTGTTTTATTAGTATCAGTTTGCTGAGCTTCTATAAATAAGAGACCAAAAACCTTTTCTCAATATGCAAAGCTGAATCTCTGGTATTTGATTGAGAATGACTTTGTGGCAGTAATTTGTATAGCGAAGGGATCACAGCAGATAGCGATTTCCTTGCCCTTTGTATTTTCTGTATGAGAGTTCAAAGTGTCTGGGTAAATGAGAAAGGGAATTGTTAGCAGTTCCCAACACAAAAAGGAATTAGAACTGTGTAAAGCATTTGGGCAATGATGTCTGCTTTCTTCAGTTTGGTTAAACAAATAATCATTATATTGTACTTCATTTACTTTTGACTATTAGTCTTTTCCAAAGTTATCTAGGGGAAGTTTTTCAAAAGATCCTAAATGACTGAGCATAAAGTAGTCCTGAATAACCTAAGTACTTCAAAAAAGTCCTATGTGACTTTTATTACTTATAAAGCACCATTTTGCAGTATATTAAGGTGCTAAATGTTGTTACATATAGCAATTTGACAGTGTTATCTGGTGCTGGCTATTCCTTCGTTAACAACTGGCTAATCTAAATGTGAAGCATGGTATAGACCTTCAACATCCAGCAGCAGTTCCATCCATATCATCTGGGTGTTTGTTACATAGATCTTCTGAATGTTCAGGAGAGAAGTCCCCAGACCCCTGCATGTTAACTATGACTTCACTTCAGTGTCAGAGATATCACTTGGCAGTGAAGAAAAAGTTACAGAGCTCTAAAACCATACATGTGATTAAGTGCAGATCTCATGACTATACAAGAAATTACTTTCATGGGCTTAAAGACACTTCTTTTTGAAGGTAAAACAAACCATGAAATTAGATGATAACAGGGTTGAGATTTATACATTTAATCCCTTCCAGGCAAAGTTACAGATGAATTACAGTCAGAAGAAAACTGTCTTAAGATAGCCAATATAACTAGCAGAATATATATAAAAAAAAAAATCATGAGAGACTAAGGAGCTAGTATAAAAGGAGAAAAAAAAAAAAAAACCAACAAACCCTAAGCAAGTCAGAAGGTAATGAAATTACTTTAGAAATACAGCCTTTGGTTATGAAGATAAATCCATAAACAACCCTTTGGGCGAAAAAGGAGCTGCTTCAAGTTTTTTGTAAAGGGAAATGAAAACAGGGAAAGTGAATAAACCAATGAAAATCTGAAGAGGGAAGTGAATTCTGTCTGTGGCCAAATAAATCAAAGGACAAACTAAAAACAAGTTGTTAAAATTAAAACTAGTTTGGTAGATACAAAGCAAATACTTTGTTGCATTCACTCTTTTGTTATTTGCAAGTTGTCTACAAATAGCTCCTTCATTTTTTTTTTACCATGCAATTGTTTTAAAGCAGCATTTTGATTTTCTAGTGAACCTAGTTTTCATTAAACAAGTTCTCATTTCAAATTTTTCTGACACATTTTTGATATTGTCAAGTTACCTGACTTCACGGAGAAAACTTAGCACTTGAACAGGACAACTGTACAGGATCTGCACATATCATGAAAGAAAATGCTATGAAACTTTGTTCAAGGTCAACAGGAGCTATACAGTGCTCAGATAAGCATTTCTTGTTACTAGCTTAGTCTACCTGCTATTTCAGGACACACTTATTGTACCTACTGCTTCTTTGCAACTCAAACTTATCTGCCACTATTTCAATATCTTTCCTCTGGTAAGGAATCTCCCCATGCCATCCTAAAATATCATAGAATCATAGAATAGTTAGAGTTGGAAGGGACCTTCAACGGTCATCTAGTCCAACCCCCCTGCAAGAAGCAGGGACATCCCTGACTAGATCAGGTTGCTCAGAGCCTCATCCAGCCTGGCCTTGAACGATTCCAGGGATGGGGCATCCACCACCTCTCTGGGCAACCTGTTCCAGTGCTCTACAACTCTCATTGTAAAAAAATTTTTTTCTCATATCTAATCTAAACCTACCTCCTTCTAATTTAAACCCATTACCCCTTGTTCTATCACAACAGGCCCTACTGAACAGCTTCTCCCCATCTTTCTTGTAGGCCCCCTTGAGGTATTGGAAGACCGCTATCAGGTCTCCCCGGAGCCTCCTCTTCTCCAGGCTGAACAGCCCCAACTCTCTCAGCCTGTCCTCATAGGAGAGGTGCTCCAGCCCTCTGAACATCTTTGTGGCCCTCCTCTGGACCCCTTCCAACTGGTCCATGTCCTTCTTGTGTTGGGGACTCCAGAACTGGACGCAGTACTCCAGGTGGGGTCTCACCAGGGCAGAGTAGAGGGGCAGAATCACCTCCCTCGACCTGCTGGCCACGCTCCTCTTGATGCAGCCCAGGATGCGGTTGGCCTTCTGGGCCGCAAGGGTGCATTGCCCACTCATGTTGAACCTCTCATCTACCAACACTCCCAGGTCTTTCTCCTCAGGGCTGCTCTCGATCCAATCCCTGCCCAGCCTGTATTTGTGCCTGGGATTGCCATGACCCAGATGCAGGACCTTGCACTTGGCCTGGTTGAACTTCATGAGGCTGGCACGGGCCCACCTCTCCAGCCTGTCCAGGTCCCTCTGGATGGCATCCCTCCCTTCCAGCGAGTCGACGGCACCACACAGCTTGGTATCATCGGCGAACTTGCTGAGGGTGCACTCTATCCCACTGTCCATGTCGCCGACAAAGATGTTGAACAGGGCCGGGCCCAACACGGACCCCTGAGGGACGCCACTCGTGACCGGTCTCCACTTGGACATTGAGCCGTTGACCACCACTCTCTGAGTGCGGCCATCCAGCCAACTCCTTATCCACCGAGTGGTCCGTCCATCGAACCCATGCCTCTCTAGTTTAGAGAGAAGGATGTCGTGCGGGACAGTGTCAAATGCCTTGCACAAGTCCAGGTAGATGATATCCGTTGCCCGTCCCTTGTCCACCGATGCTGTTACCCCGTCATAAAAGGCCACCAAATTGGTCAGGCACGATCTGCCCTTGGTGAAGCCATGTTGGCTGTCACCAACCACCTCCTTGCTCACCATGTGCCTTAGCATGGTTTCCAGGAGAATCTGCTCCATGACCTTGCCAGGCACGGAGGTGAGGCTGACCGGCCTGTAGTTGCCCGGGTCTTCCTTACTCCCCTTTTTAAAAACGGGGGTTATGTTTCCTCTCTTCCAGTCACCGGGGACCTCACCAGACCACCACGATTTCTCAAATATGATGGCCAGTGGCTTGGCAACTTCATCCGCCAGTTCCCTCAGGACGCGCGGATGGATCTCATCAGGCCCCATGGACTTGTGCACCTTCAAGTTCCTTAAATGATCTCGAACCTGCTCTTTGAGCACTGTGGGCGGTTCTTCATCCTTGCAGTCCCTGCCTGTGCCTTCCACAGCTTGGGTGGGGAGACAAGAGTTCTTATCAGTGAAGACTGAGGCAAAAAAGTCATTGAGTGCCTCAGCCTTCTCCACATCCCGGGTAACCACGACACCCGTTACCTTCCGGAGGGGGCCTACATTCTCCTTGGATTTTCTTTTGTCCCCTACATACCTGTAAAAGCTTTTCTTGTTACTTTTTATATCCCTGGCCAGATTCGATTCCATCAGGGCTTTAGCCTTCCTCACCCTATCTGGCCGCTCGCACAGTCACTCGGTGGTCCTCCCAGGCTACCTGTCCCAGCTTCCACCCTCTATAGGCTTTCCTCTTCACTTTCAGTTGGTCCAGGAGCTCCTTGCTCATCCACGCTGGCCACCTGGCCTTTTTGCCCAACTTTTTCTTCATCGGGATGCACCTCTGCTGAGCTTGGAGGAAGTGCTCCTTAAATATGGACCAACTTTCCTGGGCCCCTCTTCCCTCCAGGGCCGCCTCCCATGGCACTTTGCCCATGAGGTTCCTGAAGAGGCCGAAGTCCGCCTTCCTGAAATCTAGGGCAGAGAGCTTACTGTGCAGTTTCCTTGCCGCCCCGTGGATCTTGAACTCCACCACGTCATGGTCACTGCAGCCAAGGCTGTCCATCAGTTTCACGTCCCCCACCAGCCCCTCCCTGTTGGTGAGCACAAGGTCCAGCATGGCACCCCTCCTTGTCGGCTCCTCTATCGCCTGCAGGAGGAAGTTATCATCCACGCATTCCAGGAACCTCCTGGACTGCCTGTGCCCTGCCATGTTGTCTCTCCAACAGATGTCAGGGTGGTTGAAGTCCCCCATGAGGACCAGGGCTCGTGACCGCTGTGAGGCTGCTCCTATCTGGCTACAGAGCGCCTCGTCCGCTCTGTCTTCCTGGCCAGGCGGCCTGTAACAGACCCCCACCGTAACATCCCCCGTCCGTCCCTGTCCTCTGATCTTAACCCATAAGCTCTCTGTCAGCTCCTCCCCCATCCCTAGGCAGAGCTCCACGCACTCCAGCCGGTTGCTGACATAGAGAGCGACACCCCCTCCTCGTCTTCCCTGCCTGTCTTTTCTAAAAAGCCTGTACCCCTCCATGTTGACGCTCCAGTTGTAAGAGTCGTCCCACCACGTCTCCGTGATGCCAACAAGGTCGTAGCCCTGCTCGCGTGCACGCATCTCCAGTTCTTCCTGTTTATTTCCCATGCTGCGTGTGTTGGCATAGAAACACTTCAGCAGGGCCCCCGATAAAACCGACTTGCTGGCTGGAGTGACAGGTGTTCTTTTGTATCGCAGATTAGGTTTATTTGCACCTACCTGTGATCCTTCCCTGACTTCTGGGCGCTTGGTGCTGGCACTGGCGCCATGCCGATAGCCGTGGGCTGAACTGTGCTCCCCCTCCCCCAGCAACACTAGTTTAAAGCCCTCCGGACAAGTCTGGCAAGCCTACGTCCAAGCACACTCTTCCCATTCTCGTTTAGGTGTACGCCATCCGGCCCTAGCAGCCCGGGCTTCTCAAAGCACGCCCCATGGTCAAGATACCCAAAGCCCTGGCTGTAACACCACTCCCTGAGCCACGAGTTGACTTGCCAGATACGCCTGGCCCTTTCAGGCCCCTGCCCTTCGACTGGGAGGATAGAGGAGAATACCACTTGAGCCCCAGAGTCTTTGACTGTAGAACCCAGGGCTCTGAAATCCCTTTTAATGTTTCTTAGGCTGCTGCTAGCTGTGTCGCTGGCCCCCACATGAAAGACCAGTAACGGATAATAGTCTGTAGGCCGTATGAGGCCAGGTATTCTCTTGGTAACATCTCTGACACGAGCCCCCGGGAGACAGCACACCTCCTGAGAGAGTGGATCAGGTCGGCAGATGGGTGCCTCCGTCCCATGCTTTTTAATAAGCTATGGTATTTCCAAGCAAACAAATCTCATCACAGCTTTGATGCCATAGCCAAAGTGCCCATACTATGTTGTTATTTCTTTACAGATTCTTTTCCATTACATAAGGTAAGGCATAAAACAGTTTCCCCAATATATATTGGAAAATTTAGCCTTAATATGTTGGTCTTGCTCTCCAAGCTCAAGAAGATGTAAAAAGAGTTACTTCAGTATTGTGGCAGGCCAGGATTATAGCTAAAATGAGGAATTAGGCCTACCTAAGTTTGTTTGATTCATACCTTTCTAAATTATATTTGGTTTTGCTAATAGGTTTCTCTGATATGCTATTGCACTAGATTATGTAATGTATATAACCATCTGCAGTTAAAATATTTTCAGTTCTTCATTTTAGTATTATCTACTAGGCTTTATATATAGCTTAAGAACCAATAATTTGTTTATCTCCCTATCTATTTCTTCATTTAACAGTTGACAAAAGAAATATCGTATCAGCCAAATCCAAGCCAAATCATTTCTGAGGCTACAATATAATGACAGTTTAGTACAGAACAGTGTTCTTACTGGTGATACAGAACTGCCATTATTAATACCATTACGGACTGCAGAATGCTCATCATGAAAATTAATATAGTCACATTATGACTTTTGATTTCACATCTGATGTAGCTGAAAAGAGTAACTTACATGATATGTGCCTGTAGAAGTAAAAAAGATTATAAAAATAATTCTGGACTAGAGTATTTATCGTATTCCTTTAATTTCAAGGAACAATAAGAGAAATATTATTTACTTTGTTCCAAAAGAAGTTTATAGGAGTAATAACAAAATAAGAAATTATTATTTATATTATTTGTGTATTACATGTTGATTTCTGTTAGCTATATGTTGAAGCAGGCTCAGAATTATACTTTTTCATGTTCGGTTTGTCTAAACTGTTACAGCTACGATGGAATGAAGAGCACTAAACTTTGAGTGGTGTAACTGATGACATATTTCCTTGTTAATTAGCTGCATCTGGAATAGATGACTTGTATGAAACTGAGTGCATACAGCTGTTGTTAGCAAGTTTGAAAGTGTTCAGTTTCTAAAATGTATCACTTCAGTAAGAGTAAGAGAAGTAGGGGTCCGTTAGCCTAGAAAGCTTTTGTATATCAAGTCATAGTCAGATAGGTAAAACAAAATGCCTGGCACCAGTCACTAGACATGAAAGTCTGAAAGAAAAGCCATTGTATATGATTGTTCTGATTGAAGTTTTTTTTTGCAAACCAAAGTGTAGAAAAATATATATTTTTTTGTATTAATTGGAATTATTTTGATAATTAGGCCATTATTTACTTTTCTTTTTCAGCATGTCTGAGAAAACTGATTAGATAAATACTGTTGATGATTGTTTAAAGATTTTTAAAAGGTTCCATTCAAAACTGAACATAGAGATTGTACTACAATATATGGCTGTAAGCTACATTTATTAAAGACTGCTAAGGCTATATTCTGTTATTATGAGATATAGAAGTAGAAGAGATAATATGTTTCACTTTGAATTGCAAGTCTGAGAGTCAAAGCCAGACTTGAGCTAAAAGATGCTGTTAGTTAATCCAGTTGTAAATTGGTATCTGATCTTTTGGGTGTAGGAGTTCAAGACAGACATATATTGTGCACTCTTGCTACATCATTCCTTCACGTACCTTTAGGTTCAGTGAGCAATATTTTTTTTTAAGACGATCAAAGCAATATTGAAATGGGTGGGTAGCATGAAATTGTATAAATTTCTCAAATATTTCCTAAAATATTTTCTTGGGAGGAAAAAAACCTGTTCATTGAAATTAAAATATATTTTTCATTTTATTCTTTGTAAAGTACAACTCCAATTTACTACTTTAAAGAAGTAACAGTCTTCTAGATGCAACTCTTAAAAATAACCAAATTAAAATTGTCCTTGATTTTTTTTCCTTACCATATAGAAAACTGTGAATAATTTGATTAAAATTAAAGAATTTTTAAAATATAAACTGGAGTAATACTTTTCCATATTCTTCTTGCATACTGCTCCAACCTTTTTTTTTTTTCTTTTTTTTGGGGGGAGAAAAAAAAAATAATCTCTCTAACCTGAAACAGATCATTTTGTCTGTATGGGATCTTGTATAAATTTGATTAACAGTACACTGTCAAGTCTTTAGGGTCAGGGCAGATTGTATTAGAAGCATGACAAGTAGTTAATGAATTTGCATTGACTAATCCATAGAAACCTAAAGATTTTTCTGTCAGGATTAATGTCCAAAAAGAGTAGGACACACTATTTGAGACATTATCTTACACTGAATCATACTGTTATTGGACATAAGATTAAGGAACTATGTTATTTTGTCTCCTTCCACAGATATACAACTGTTTTTTGCTATGACGCTGATATATAGTCATTGCATTAAGAATTCATTTAATCATCAGTAATGTCCTGTTGTAACTCCTCTCTATATGGCATGGGTACTTGCAGTAACTGTACAAATACAGAGTCTTGCAAACATTCCTTCTGGGTAGCCATTCAGAATGCAGCATAGAATCAGAGATGTATGTTCCAAATTTTGATCTATGCCTTCAGTTTGGTTCAAACTATCAGAAGACCTGGTGATGAAACATATTTTAAGCTTCCAGATGCTGTTTAGATATAGTGTGATCAAAACAGTTCCTATTTCTTAAAAATTTAGTGGTCTAAGTGAAATGAATATTCAGTGATCCTATGATATTTCAGGAGCAAAATTTGGTGAAAAGAATTACTGGAATGCTTTTTCCAGGGAAATTAGGTGTGCTAGTCTTGTTAAAATGGTAAGAGATATGCTAAGCCCTTGGTTCCAAAGAAGAGAAAGGGTTTAAGAAAAAATATCTTATCAAATTTTGAATAAAATTCCAGATACTATGTAAACTAAGCAAGTGAATAAGTGTAACATCCTTCTCATAAGAGATGTCCATTTAAATGTCTATAAAGAAATTACAGTCCACAACAACAATAAATGCATGAAGGGAGCACAAGAGGGGAGAAATAGGGCAAGATATTATCTTTGAACAGTTTTTTTTCTTTATTTTCAAAAGGTGGGTGTTTCATTTAAGACTAAACCACATAAATGGTTGACAAACTGAAGCACTCTTCAGATCTCGTGCTGCACCTTTAAATAGTGCTTTTTCATAGAATCATAGAATGGTTAGGGTTGGAAGGGACCTTTAAAGGTCATCTAGTCCAACCCCCCTGCAAGGAGCAGGGACATCTTCAACTAGATACTTGTGCTAGTTATGTTTCTAAGAGGATAGTGAAAAAAAAATAATTAATTTGCATTGAAAAAGGTTATTTTTAAAAAAGTCTTGCAAATTCTTAGTTGACATCTTCAGTAGATTGCTGTCTGTATTATATATAGGAATGTCTGTGTAAACAAAGCAAAATTCCTAAACAATGAAACAAAGTGATTACCATGTTCAAAATATGTTCAAATTAAATATCAAGGCAAAGTACATTTCTTAGCAAGAAAACAGGTTGTTTGGTTGGGGTTTTTTTTGGTTAAATTTAGAAGATAATACCCTGATCCTTCTTTAGGAATATTTATTAAGGAAAAACATGAATTATAAAGATTACAAGATATCTTAATATTCAGAATAAAGGGTTTGGGTTTATGATAGTTAAATGAAAAAGGTAATTCAGTTCTGTCCTGGTTTCGGCAGGGATGGAGTTAATTTTCTTCTCTGTAGCAGGTGTGTTTTGGATTTTGTGTGTGAAGAATGTTGATAAAAACACTCTGATGATATGAGTTGTTGTTAATGAGACCAAGGACACTATCTGGCTTTTCAATTCTCGTTAACATTTTGTTAATGTGCAGATGCGGGAAGCTGGGCGAAAGACAGACAGAATGATTGATCCAAACTGGCCAAAGACGGTATTCCATGCCATAAACCTCATGCTCAGTATGTAAGTGGGGGTTGCCCATGGGAGAGGGCATCAATTCCATTTGGGTATCTGTTCGGGCACCCTTGGCATCCTTTTAATCTCTCTTGTTTGCTGACATCGTTCCCTCTACCTTGCTGGCTTGCTCTCCCCCCAACTTTGCTTGCTGCTCAGTGTCATTTCCATGATCCCTGCTCAGGATGGGCTGCGTTGGTCATTAAGACATCAGGTGGTGAGAAATCGTACATTGTTCATTTTGTATATTTTGTATATATTAATATTCTGGGGTTTTTTTGTATTTTTTAGTATTTTTAGTAAACTCTTTTTATCTCAACCCACGAGTTTTCCTTTCTTTCCAATTTCTTTCACCTGTCCCACTGGGTAGGGGGAGGGTGAGTGAGAAATTGTGTGGTGATCTGGGCTAAATCACGACAAGTTCTCAGTAACGGTCAAAAAGAATAGAATATTAGAATTTACTAGGAAAAGATTAGAAAGCAAACTGGGAAGCTATAATGCTGCTGTACAAATCCAAGGTATACCTACATTTTTAGCACTGTGCAGCACTGATTTTTCCAATTTGAAAAAGATGAAGTAGAATTAGAGAAACTTCAGAAAAAAACCACAGTCAACATGGATGATGTAAGGGATGGAACAATTTCCATTTGAGTGAAAAACTAAACTGAGTGGGAATTTTGAATCTGGAGTGAGAGAAATGAAAAGATCTGCAGAGAGAATATGAAAAAAAAGCTTGTCAAATTGTTCTGGGCATAGAAAGATGAATAATTATTCACTCTTCCTTCCCATATGAAACCAAAGTTACATCAAGTGAAAGCAATGGGTATAAACAAGTATAATTTCTATTCACAAAGCATACTTAAGCTGTGACTGCTTAAAGTACATATGGCTTTTAAAAACTAACTGATATTAAGAAGGAAAAGTTCTTCAAATGCTATGAAGTCCCAAGATGATGCCACTAGCTCAGCGATTTGTTGGAGGCTGGATGAATGTGGAAAGATATTCGTGCTTTGCATTGCTTTGTGAGAACTGGTAGTAGATGGGAGTTATTTGATTCTGAGTCCAGTTCTCTCTCCCCCTGACATCTAAAAGAGTAGGTTTAGATCCTATGAAAGAATATCTGTAATGAAGTCCTCTTATTTTGTCTTGTTTTCCCCTTTTAGGAGATAGCTATATCTTTTAGTTCAACTAGTTAAATTGGTCTTTGGGAAATATTTTGTTATCTAGTTTACTGCATGTATGAAGACATTGCACAGGAAATGTCTGGCAACATCTAAAAAGCTTCAGTAGGCTCAGTGCTGCTTAAAAGTATCCAGAAGAATAATATAATATAAAGGCTAAAAATTAGTTCATGAATAATACTGGTCTATAAGATAAGAGCAATGGAAGGTTGTAAATTAATATTTAGGGCACATCCTTCAAAAGTGGAGAACGCTAAATGTGATTTACCTTGCTAGTAAAGCTGTTGGCTGTATGGATTACATTCATTGTTATCGCTTATTATAGCCATCTCAAGATGAACGTCACAGGCTGACACCAACCATTTGGTTCTTGAGGTGAGTATGATCATATGCTTCTCCTAAATAGTACTCATTCATGTCTCCATCCTTCTTATTTTTGATCAATTCTTTGCTGTAAATACCAGTTGCCTACTTTCATACTGCATGGTACGTCACTGTGCATTTAAGTACTGTATTTAAGTGCTTTCACAGCTGCTGCAGCTTTTTTATCTGTGTACAGATCTCTGTAACATAGATAAATCAAATGGTAACTATCTCTTCAGAGGGAACTTCACCACTCTCATCACTCAAGAGCCTCCTTAGACTCTATTATATCTATGTGCTCCTCAGTGTCCCTTTCAAGACCATGCAATTAATTCATGCCAAATGTTGTCTCTCTCTATACTCTATAAATATTACAGAGTTGGGTTTTTTGTTTCTCTCAATTGTGTGTATACTTTGTGAAATGATTGTGCAGTCTTTCTTCCTCTGTTTTGTCTTAGACATTTTTAGTTCAGTGGGTTTGATATTCAATTAAAATAATACTGTTTGTAAATCTAAAATGTCAGCTATTACAGTGTACTTGTTTCCAACTTATTTAAAATAATTTTACAGGTTAATGTTTATAGGGAGTGCAAGGAGAATGAACTTTCTCTATGGAATTCAGAAGGGCTATCATTTAGTTTCATGGAGTATTCAGAAGTCTTGGGTATTCTTCCTTTGCCAGAACACCCTTCCTAAGATGCTATAGATATTTCTTTGACAAGAATAGAAAAGTTTGTGTAAGAAGTGGTGTGCTGCATCAGAACGCTACACATAACATTGCTATTTACATTCTTTAAGGTATATATAAAATTGAGGCATAGTGGTTGTTCCCCATTAAATTTCTGGGAACTGTAAAGGGAAGGAACACTCAGAAGTGTAGTGGTGGCAAGAGTTTTAAGTGCTTTATTAAGGAACTGATGCACTACTTATCTGTGCCACTGGATTCAGAAAGATTTCCATATTTAAGCCATGAAATACTGTATTTTTTACATAAATCTCTGTAGTAGCTAACTATCTTTTGAACATATTTGATTTCCAGCTATATAAGGGCTGTGGCTGGTGATTAATCACTGAAGTGGGAGATAATATCCATACCTTAGTCTAGTGTGGTACGGCATCCTGCGTACTGGGACACAGGGAGAATTAATTCAGGAGCATTATATGATTATGCCCTGTCATGTGCCACGCAGTCGTACTAGTGATGAACGCTGTCGTTCCTATGGCATCACCTGTCACCTCCATACCTGCCTTATTACTCTGGTTTTATCTGGGCATGAGCTAATTTTCTTCTCAGTAACTGCTGGGTTTTTTTTTATTTAGTATGGGATTTGCTATATTGATGATACACTGATGTTATTTGTTATTGCTAAGAGATCAAGGACTTTTTTTCAGCTTCTCAGATATAACTAATGCATAGGTGCAAGAAAATGGGAGCAGTATAGCCAGTACAGTTGACCCAAACTGGCCAAAGGAAGTCTTCCATACCATAGACATCTTGCTTAGTGGGCAGCTTGCACTTTCTCAGGTTCATTCCAAGATGACTCTTGGTTCTGTTCCATGTCATCGGGCAGTGAGAAATTGTGCATTGTTCATATAGTATATTATATTATAATTCCGTTCTTTATCATTTTTTATATATACATATAGTTATTATATTTTCCTCTGCTGTCCTAGTAAACTGTTTTTATTTCAACCCACCTTTGACTTTTCCTTTCTTTCTGATTCTCTCCCCTATTCCACCTATGAGGCGGGGGGAAGCAGCGGGGCCGAGCAACTGCATAGTACTTGGTTACTGGCTGGGGCTAAACCACAATGCCTGTTAAATACTCTCTGTAGTTTAAAACACGTTTACTCTGTGTCAGTCCATGACTGATTATGATCTTGTATTAATAAACATGAGAAGATTCCTACTGCTTTCCTGTATGGAAAGCCGTTATCACATGCTTTTTAAACAAATATAGAATCATAGAATGGTTAGGGTTGGAAGGCACCTTCAAAGGTCATCTAGTCCAACCCCCCTGCAAGGAGCAGGGACATCCCCGACTAGGTCAGATTGCTCAGAGCACTATCCAGCCTGGCCTTGAACGTTTCCAGGGATGGGGCATTCATACTGCTTATGTTGTCTGTTTTTTTTTTCTGTCTAGTTAATCAAGCAGCAAGAAAATAGGGAAGTCTGGGTTAGATGTCATGAAACTGTAAAAATACAATGGAGAACCTCCTTTGATACGTTACTTCCCACCAGCAGGTATGGTGTGGTGGAAGGGAAGCATCCAGCTTCACAGCTATTTCCCGTGGCTGCCTTGCTTCTGAGGTAATAATTAATAGCTGTTTAGCCTCACAGATCAATGGTTGTAACACACTTGTAAGCATAGGGACAGATGACTGTAGACATTTTAAGTTCTTCTAGATCTAATTTAAATAGGGTGAGGCAATGCAATTCTACCCAAAACTGCATTTGTTCTCTAGTTTCAGTCATTGCAATCACTTTTTAGTTGGACCATCAGTGTGACCCATGGTAAAACTGTAGCAATGCAGAATGTAATCAGCTGGGGTTCAGTAAATAAAAAGTCCCACATTATCACGTCTTGTGGCTTTGCATGTTGCTTTGTCATGAGGAAAAACATCTTTACTAGGAAGGCAGTGCAGCGCTGGAATAGATGACCAACAGAGCTTGGAGAATCTGCTTGAAGGCTTTTAGCAGTTGCCTAGACAAAGCTACAGCTGACCTAATCTATTCTTTGCAATCGTCTCCTTTGCAAAGAGGCATGAGCTTATCATGGATGCAGTGGGGTTCATCAACACAAAAATATTAGAAACCTCCCTAAAATCTTTCATTACTGTTCTGCCTTAGTTGCACACTGTGGCAGATTATTGCTATAGAGGTTTAGGTCTGTTGTAAAATGGAGGAAACTACGAACTTGACATAACATGTAATGAGTTACAAAATGATTCATTACTGCAGAGTTACTCTGTGTTGCAGAGTTCTAGAGAAGTTGTGTGCTTGAATAGCAGCCCTCTGGAGGTTTTTTTTGTAGAAGTGTGCATTTGGCAACAAGGATGACCTGTGAAAAGAGGCACGTAGGATAAGTTATAAGTAGTAGTAGTTATAAGATCCTTTAAAAGGCAATGGCAGGGTTGGTTTTGGGTTTTTTTTTTTATGTTTTCAAGCATATAACAAATAAATACCCTCATCTTGTTTAAAGAGTAACTGATACTGTCTTGGTAAAATACTGATCTCTTAAAACATTTGCATTTTGAGTGTCTATGCACTTGTGTGTGAGGATGCACACACACACTCTACATGTGTTAAATGTACTGGAATACTTTCTGTCAAGATTCCCACCAGAAGAAAAGCATTAGAGCTACCATTAAATGTGAGGCTGGTCTGGATAACCTCCAGGGATCTCTCCCAACCAACATTTCTAAAATCAATCTCTGGGTCACCCTTCAGGAAGAGCTGAATACTGTCAGACTACAATTGATTTCATACTGTCTTAAGGTCAGAGGCGAACAATTCTGCAGGCATTTTGAGTCATTCAAGCACATTAATAAGCAACAGTTTATACACTAAGAATTCTTATCTTTCCTAGGTATTTAGCTAATGGGTCTCCACACTTGTATTCAAGTGGCACTGATGAAGCAAGTAAGTGGCTGTCTACATTTCTGAGACTTGCTTTAAAGTTACGTAAGGACTTTATGGTAGACACTACTGTTTATATTTGCATGGTCCATGATTAATCTCTCTCAGCACTGTTATTTTGCAAATCCTACATTTATATGTGTACAGAATCATTGCAAAGCAAACGGTAATGCTGTGACTAAAGATCCAGGGCGGGAGGGGGAAGAGAGAATCTTCATGGCATGACAATAAAGCTGCTGAGGATTAAATTCAAGAAAATTGCTTGATGCAAATGGGAATGGTGAAGGAATAATTCATATATATCTTTGTTTTTAAATTATGGGTTGCCACACTGTTTTCATAGTTCAGTGAAGCTCTTCTTTTGCAACTAAGTAGAACCATTGTCAGTAGTATTTCATTAATATCATCGGAGTGGGTTAATTTCTGTAAGCTCAAACTCCTCTTAGTCAGAAGGATTTTAAAACAAATTGTCTTGTTTTTTTTCATATTTCACTTTGCTTCTAAGGACTTTTATTTCTAGTATTTATATAATGACTTACTGAGGACCTCTGAATGTACCATACATTTGGTAGTGGTGGTATACAGTGTAGTATGGCAGAGAGAATGCACACAAAGATATTAATAGAAAATAATGATATGAATTTCACCACTTGACATCAAACTGTAATGAATCTAACAAAAGCTCCATTTTAGATCTTAGTAGATTTTAGATACATCACGCCTTATGGCCAAGAGAATAGAAAAGAATTTCATAAAACAGTTTCCCCTTACAGCATTGTTATTAGAAGGATGAGAAACTTTAAAGTGAATTTTTATTTGTGTGGACTTGCAGCATTATTTTACTAAAACTGGGGTATTTTTTCTCAGAGCTAACTGATTGTGCTTGCTTACACTATATTTTAATTGTGTACCCTTTCCTTGCGCATTACGAAAATATGGTATTGCTAATCTAGGCTGAGATATTTTTTGTTGTGTATAACTTGCCATACTTAATGTGAATGAACCAATGCAAAAAAAACCCCCCTGTTTTAATTATGTGCTCCTTTCCTTGTGAGATTTCAGAAGTTAGAATATATCAAAGTTAAAATTCCAAATGCTTACATTCACTGCCTCTCACTTTGTGTACTGTTTCATCATCTAACTATAAAAAGAAGATTTAATTTTCTTTTGATTAGACTCAGGTTTTTACTTGATTTTGAGGGAAGTTTGTAGGGATATTACAGAATTAATGGAAACCAAGAAAAAAAAGTAAAAATATTTCTTTTCTAGTGGAAGTCTATATTACTGATACATATGTGAACTTATACTTTTATGAAGATGGTGAACTTGTAACTCAGCTTGGTTGTTCTGGTACTCTCTGAATAGTGATTCAAAAGGGGAGTGCATTTCTCTTGGTCCATTAAGGGAGTTTGCTGCTGCTCTTCATCAGTTCATGCAAACTACCAAAGCTAGTCCCTGCCTTGCCCTCCTTACGTCTAACACACGTTCTCTATAAACACTGGGGATTACACCAAGCTTTTATAAGTGGCAGCATGGCATAGCAAGGGAGAAAGGCAGAGGGAGAAAAAAGCTTCTTACTAGGACACCAGGACCATTGTTCATCATCAGAGCTGTTCTTGTGAAATGGCAATCCTTCTAGCAGCCCTTGGAAAGTCATACTTTGCCACTAAATGGAAAACAACAGTTATGCTCTGATGGATGTTCAAGATTACAGTATTTCTTATCCCCAATTGTTAGTTTCAAACAAATGTCTCCCTAGTTTCCTGCTGTCTTACTGCTCCCAAAGAGTACCTTCACATGAGTGAAGAAGTCTTTATGAATGCTCACAGATTTGCTAGACTATCTGTTTGTGTTATATCTGTTTCTCATGTTAGTACATGAGAAGTCAATATTTCATTTACATCTCTTTCCTCTGAAACCCCAGTCTCTGTCATCCTCTCCATTTTCTGAATTTTGGAATCAGGATGAGTTTTCCAGTTTTCTTATCTGCCTATGAGCAAACTCCTCTGTCTTATCTTGCTGTTTTTTTCCTTTTAAATTTTCAGTCCTGCTTATAACTCTCAATTGATTCTTCTACTCTTGTTTCATAACTAAGACATTCTTGGAAAAAAAGTAACATATCTCTATGATACTTTCTTCATAGGAACCAATTGCTACAGCTCCTACTATGCACCCACAATTTTCTGTTCTTTAGGCCATCCTATTCCTTTGATATTTCTCTACCTAGAATTTACTGAGTCCTCAAGTTAAAAATTGTCAAGATGTAGACATCTGAATAACTTAGTTTTAGTTTTCATGTCCTGCATATATTTTTGAGGGACTAGACTAAAATCATAGATGGGTATAGGCTGTGTGCTATAGTTATTTAATAATCCTTAGGTGCCTCCTTCCTAGACTGGTATTGAGAGCCTTAAGTAAGATCTTTACATTCTGTATTGAATGCATTGGAAATATTAGGAATTTCACTTTGCTACTTACAGCAGGTACTCCACTGAGTGGGAACACATCGGTATAGGAAATTTGGAAGAGAGGAGTGCCTGACTTACATGTAGATATGCATATCCATAAGGAATTCCAGGCACAAATACAGGCTGGGCAGAGAATGGATTGAGAGCAGCTCTGAGGAGAAGGACTTGAGGGTGTTGGTTGATGAGAAGTTCAACATGAACCAGCAAGATGGGTTTGTAGTCCAGAAAGCCAACCGCATCCTGGGCTGCATCAAAAGAAGCGTGGCCAGCAGGTCGAGGGAGGTGATTCTCCTCCTCTATTCTGCTCTTGTGAGTCCCCACATGGAGTACTGCGTCCGAGCCCCCAGCATAAGAAGAACATGGACCTGTTGGAGTGAGTCCAGAGGAGGGCCACGGAGATGATCAGAGGGCTGGAGCACATCTACTGGGAAGAAAGGCTGAGAGAGATGGTGGTGTTCAGCCTGGAGAAGACACGGCTCCAGGGAGACCTTATTGCAGTCTTCTGGTACCTACAGGGGGCTTACAAAAAAGGTGGGGAGAAACCGTTTACCAGGGCCTTTTCCAATAGGACAAGGGGTAATGGTTTTAAACTAAAAGAGGGTAGATTTAGATTAGACATAAGTAGGAAATTTTTGACACTAAGGGTGGTGGAACACTGGAAGAGGTTGCCCAGAGAGGTGGTGGATGCCCCATCCCTGGACACGTTCAAGGCCAGGTTGGACGGGGCCCTGAGCAACCTGATCTGGTTGAAGGTGTCCCTGCTCTTTGTCAGAGGGGTTGAACTAGATGACCTTTAAAGGTCCCTTCCAACCCAAACTCTTCTATGATTCTATGATCAAGATATGCATAACTTCATAAAGAATGCAGAGTCTTAAATCTTTACTGGGTTGCATCCCAAAACGGGGAAACATAGTTTCAAACCTACTGTATCCATGTCCACAGAGCTTACTGCATCCTTAGAGAATCTCCCAGACCTTAGTCCTGCACAAGATTTTCTAGCCTGTACCTCTCCTGGTCTTAAGGATACACTGCCCATTTTGCATAAAACAATTACAGATTCATTGGTGGACTTTGTGATCATGATCCTTCAGCCCTGAGCCTTAATGATCACATGTCGGAGAAGGTGTAAGGTTTCATTTCCAGACTCTCTGCAGGGACTGTCCTGTATAGTGGGCAGGTAAAGGAGTTCTTCTTTGCTGGTTGTTATGAAAAGTATTCAGTTGTGGAAAAAACAAAATGAAACAAAACCATGCATGGAAGCCTTGAGGACTCTCTTATAATTAATTTTTTAAACTATCATTCCACAAACCAAAGAAATTGTGATACAGCCTATGACTACAAAAATCCATTTTTTTTTCCCCTCCACATAATCCCCTTTGTATCTGTGATCCACAGAGCAATTCAGCTATCAGATTTTGTGTCTTAAATATTCCATGAGTTCACATTAATTGTTTGTAGCTGCAGTGGTGGTGGTGGTTCACAATTACTCTGTATGCATTTATAAAGTCATAATATATTGAAAAAATATACTTACACCATATTTGAAGCTTTGTCTGTTTTTTTTTTTTTTTTTTTAAATTATTTTTAATGGCCTCTGTTAACATCTCATGATAGACATTTAAATAAAGGTCAAAAAATATGTAAGGACACAGCATTAGGATCATTGTGAGAGCAGGACATGGTTTAAAAAAGTCAATGCTAATTCAGAATGAGCACTATGCAGAACTGATTGCAGAACATGAAAGATTGGTGGGATTTGCACCACTGCTGAAGTGGTGCAATAAAGCGAAAGCAAATAAGTACAAGTTAATATGAACTTCATCAATTTCCATCAAGCAGGTGACAATTTTTCTCTTTCAGTATTGTAGTAACCTTTTACAAGTCTGGTTTTGATGGTGGTGATTTTCTTTTTATTCACCAGTACAACCAGGTAGATTTCAATGGAGTATCTCCTGATTTACATCACTGAAAGACAAAAGACTCATTTCTTATGCAAACTAAATTTCACACACTGTTTTTCACTTTTCTGTTATTACTGTTTATTCCATGTGGTATATTGTCTTTTCAGTAATTTTAAAATTTCTCCTTCTTTTATCCTTACACATATATTTATTGAGAGATTTCCTATTTGTTCAGAGACACTGGGAAAATAGCTAGAAGATTCTTACTCCTAAGACACCCTTCAGTTTTCCTTTCCCACAAACAGTTGAAAACACAAGCAAAGAATAAGTAGGAATAAAATATTGAAAGATATATACGGACGGGTGTCTATAATGATCTCAATATTTCCAAGATAATGGAGCTGTTAGGTCCACATCAGATTATGCTTCCTTATGAGGACTCAGTAAGGTCTGTCTGCTGCCCTGAAATCATGTATTGAGAGTTCTTTTATTACATATTTTTTAAAAGTCTATGTTCCTTCCAAGATTTCTATTTCTTCTTGCCTAGTAAGCAGCATCCATTTTCTCCTTGTATTGCAGATCCCTTTTGCTTAGTTTATTGACTTCATGCCTTTATCAGAATCAGCACAGCTTTTAATGTAACTAGTAAGCTTGTCATTAGGGACTTGATGGAAGCCTTCCTCAAATTGTAAATAAATTATACTTTATGTACGACCATTATCATGTTTCTCTAGGGGTTTCAATGGCTCCAAGCTTTTGTGGTATAGACCATATCCCTTTAGGCAAGATATCCCTTCAGGATATTTCCCTTCAGGCATGATATGCTGGTTGTAGTCATTACAATATTACTTTGATTATTCTCTAAATTACCCCTCATTACTGTACATTTTCTTTGCTTTCCTCATTATAGATGTAAACATTGGATGTATGTGTTTTCAGTCATCCTTCCATTTGACTTTATAATACACAGCTTCTCTTGGTGATTTTTTCGTGGATTAAAAAAATCCCACCATGTTTCTAGCTATGTATGTTAAGTTTAAAAATACAGGGAAATCAGAACATGGTTTGTTATTTAATTTCATGTCCTTAAGTAACTAATTAGCCACAATAGCATTTTAAAAAGCATCTTTATGGCTCTATTGGGAAGTATTAGAAAAAGAGGCCTTGTGCTACATCTTGATTGTCAACTGACCTGGGCTCTGTCAAGGCTATAATAAGAGAAGTGAGTTCCAGAGGTGAAGGGTCTTTGCTGAGAATTTCCTATCAACATCCCCTGACATTTATATTTAGGGACTCAAGTGTTGCAGCTGACCTCAGCTGTCATGGTGGAACACAAGGGGAGAAGTAGGTTACTTAATTATAGTCATTCAAAACCTTGTTGATGCTTAATAAGTTCTCTGTTATGATTCCCATTGGGTTACATGATATCATGGACATGAACACTGTTGTCCGTTACATCACATCCTATGGGAGCATATGAGGATTTATTATGGAGAGAAAAATTTGTATGACAAAGTCTTAAGCTGACATATTCAGAAAGTTCTTATGACCTTAATGACTTAATCTTATGTTCTTTTTAATGTAAGAATTATGCCCCTAGTATACACACATAACAGATATAATACATTTCTTTCAGTATGAGTCTGTAATTTCTCCACTGTTTGCAGACTCACTGAATTTTGAGTGTCCATTTAAAAAGCTCTGCTTTCTTCAATGCGTGTAACAGTCTGAAGGTTATTTATGTGTCAAGTGTTCCTTCTGTCATCACTTTTCATAAGGTCATTGGTTAATCTCCATTTCCAGCAGTCTTTTCACTCACTGTCCACATATAATGTAGTTTATATTCTGTGTCCACAAGAAGACATTATCCTTGTATTTAAATTTATACTCCGAAGAACTCATGAAAATAAATTTACTCTTCCTTTGTAGGACTTTGGGGTTTACAAAATGTGCTGGAACTACCATTTTTCTGTGAAGCAGAACTAATAAAATAGTTGCTCCTTTACTCTCCTTCCCCACCCTACTCTCCTCCCCTGCCCCCAGTGCTTGAGAGTGTTGAAATTCATCAGGAGCATTAGCCATACTTTACTTGCAGGAAGAAACTTGGCACCATATGAAATCCCAGCATTACTGTTCTAACGATGACTGAGTCCCACTTTGGATGTCGAACCACGCAACTCATAACATTTTAATAACAACAACTACTTATTGAGATATATCTTTCCTTATTGTTGCATGGACAACCAGTGAGCAGCAGTGGTGGTCATGAAAACAGAGTCCAAATTAACTGATGAGATAGTACCATGGTACTCCTTGAATAGTTTCACTGGCTGATGGAGTTTCTCCTCTAGGCAAAGCTGGAAGCTGTGAAGGATAAAGATATGCTTTGATCATCATCAGAGATTTCTATGTGTTATTGCTTTATTTTTTGTTTATTAGTTTATATTACCTTTATGTAGCTACATCCAGGATGTTGACAGGCTAAGTTATGTCATACTAAGAATGTCAGAATAGATCAGGTACAGCTTTTCCATCCTCTTTCAGTGAAGCAACAAATCTTTCCTTTTGAACCTCAAGGTATATTCTGCCAGGACAAAGTAAATGATTGCTTTATTCCTTATGATCTTATTTAATTTTAGGCTACCTCTTTGTCTTGTTAGATTTCTCTTGTTTGCAAGCCTCCTAAAAGGATATTCTACAACTAAAAAATTTCTATGTTACTTTAAGAAGAAATGCTACTTGTTGCTAAAATATATTTGCTTTCACTATAGGGGACCCTGCTAAAAGGGATTATTAAATGTTCACACACACATGCAAGCTTATACCTATTTGTATAAAGAAAATTATTGTTTAGAGAACTTGTTCTGTGACTTCAAGGTACAAACTGACATGTTGGAAATAGAAGTCTAGATTTGGAGTTTCTGAAGCAATAATATATTCAAAATTATTTTTACTAAGAGTATTTAAACCTCCAAGTTTAAGAATTTAGAGACTATATGCTAACATCCTCAAATTCTGCCTCCAAAATTAAGCACTCTTTCCTTACACTGAACAATTCCTTCTAGATTTAGGCAACAGAGGTCTGAGGTTTTAGTCTCCATGAGCTTTGTTTTTGGTAAGATAGGATGTCACCCTTAAAATATCAGTTGTGGCTTTGGGTGAATCATGTACTACAGATTTTTTTTTTTTATTTTTAAATTTTTTAAAAAATTTTAAATAGCAGCACTGCTTGAACAAGAACTTTAAATAGATATATGTAAAGCATCATGCCAAGAGACACATTGTTCACAAGATTCTTCTCTAACAGGCATTCTTTAAAGCTTCCATTCTTTTTGTTTTTCATTTCTGTTTGATCTAGGATGGGATAGTTTAGTAATCATTGCAATGTTTATTTATTGTCATTGCTGATGATTATGATGATTATGAACTACCCAGAAGAGTTCCTGCCTAACAATCAGGAAATTACTCAATTTTGATGTTATCTGCACTTGTTAGAAACCTGAAGGAAACCCCTCCTATTTATTGTATTTTAAGATCCATGTAGTATCACAAATACAAGTCTTCTGGGACTAATAGATAAAGGGAAAATATCACCAATTTTAAGAAAACCAACTTTGTTTTTTTTTTCAGTTGTTTTCATTTTAGTTTATTTGCTTTTTTTCTTTCTTCCCCCCCCCCCCCCTCCCTTTTACAATGGTCTGCCATCATGTCAGCTTTAATTTGCACATAGAAATAGATCATTTTACCTCGTTATTTTTTGGCTAACTTGAAGTGGAGTTTCAATCATCATATAAAATGAGAGGGCTTTTAGTCATGTTTCAGAATTAATATATAAAATCCTGTCTTTTCCCAATGTTCTTTCTCATATCTACTGTCAGATTAGAAAGTAATTCAAGATTAGTGAAACATGGTCAGGTTGATTAACAACCAACAATTAAATCATTCCCTAGTGAAAGACTTTAATACTTTTAAATTCTTGCTATTGGTTTGTATATATCTAGTACCTATTACACAGGCTGCCACCAGAGACATTGAGAATAGCATTAGCTGTATTTGTCAAGCTCCAGCAGAGCTTGCTGGAACACCATAGATTGTATACCCGGAAATGTCTATGATTCTGTCCAGAGAATCTTTTATGGAAAGCATTTATGTAAACATATCAAAATAATAATATATGAAATATATATGGAATATATGGAAATTTCATGCTACAATGGTAAACTTCTACTCGAATAACAAATTTTTACTTTGCCTGAAAGCAAACAGCACAGGCTTACTGATGTGTATGTGCTTTACCCACTTATGTAAACTGATGAGCACTGATGTGACCCTTTTGTGCAACATTATCTAATCATGGTAAGAGTGCAATTGTCAGAAAAACAGACATCAAAATACCTAATGTTGAAAGAATTAAGGTAAGCACTGTAGATATGACTACATATGATATGCCACTAATAAATTGTATAGAGCACAGAATGAGAATTTCAGAAGGAAGTCTAAGATTCTGTATATTCCTGTCTAAGGCTTGCTCTCACTGCAAATATTACTGGGAATTCACTCTTAAAATGTTTTCTTTTCCTATTTGAGGTTGTGTCAGTGAGCAACTGTTTAAAATTTTCACTGCCTGTTGAATAAAACAAGAATCAATTGCTGAAATATTTAAATGTATTCTATATTGTCTAACTTGTGCGGTTACATTTCAAAGCCTGCTAGATTTGAGACATAGTGATGAAAGTCCTCTGTCACTTGCAGCACGGCCGGCAATGTGGCAGCACTGCAAACTTTCTCTGTCTGATCTGTCAACCTCTGGAGGGCAAGATGCTGAGCAGCTGATAAAGTGCTCTATGCTGAAGTCAAAATTATGGGTTCTAATGAACCTCAGAAATGCTGCTGTCTTTGAAATGTGACTCCCTGTCCAGTAAGAAGTGGGCTGTTTTCACAATATTGAACAGCTACTGGATGATAATGACCTTCAATAGCTACAGCTTGGGGCTAGATTTGAGATTGATATTAAGAGGTGAAAAGCTTTCAAACTCAGTACCAGTCCCTTGAGCCATTTAGTCCTTCCAATGACTTATTTCTTGGTAAATATAAATCCCCTTTTTCCTCATCATGCTTGTTACTTTGTAGCGGGTTTTGTACAGGCTTTGTATCCTATCTTTATGGTATATTTTCTGTAGAACCTTATTCTGTTCTCATTCACATAATCTGAAAAAAATAAATAACTTTCATTCTCTTTTGGAATGAGAATTTGTTTCAAAGTCCACCAACATCAATTAACACTGAATTTGCTGAGTTTTGAGACTTCAGTGAAAAGAATTTGAACAGCTGTGTCTTTCTTCATCCATTTTCTCAGAGCACTCCACAGTTCAATCTCATTTATATGGTGCTTGTTTCTCAGAAATCTAACTGGTTAAATTCAGCTGAACTCTCTTGCCAATGTTGTGGGTAAAAGTACATCTTTAAAGCAATATGTGCATGAGTGGAGTAAAGGAAGATAATCTCTGTTTTGCTAACAGCTCAGATTTTCTCTTTAACATAGATAAAACATTCTGCCTCAGATTCTTCTTTTCTCCTTGCAACTTCTGTCTTCCTCTTGATTGAGTAGGTCAGTAATGTAAGCTGATAAACTGCTGAGGAACATGATGTAGACATGAAGACTTTCATCAAGCTCATCAGTTCAGAATGGCCTCAGGTGAAAAGCATGTATACCTACATGCTTATACGTATTTGCTTTACATCAACTGTTTTTTAAATGTTTTCATGATAGCTATAAAATAATAAGGTACATACTGTGCAGCTATATTTTCAGGGATGTACTGTAACACTGTGTATTTGCGTTAAAAGCTAGAGATGTAGAATGTCTTTAAAGTAACACTTGAATACATCCTCACACGTAGACTGGCAAGTGTAGAGTAGGTTTTTCATTTGAATGTTTCCTTCACTTTATTTTTTTTTTTTTTTAACCACTGGCTGATTATTACTGTATTTACACTATACTTTGTTTCTGCACATTTACTCACTTAAAATAGTCACCTCTTAAAAATAGATTAATTCAGATCCATTCAAATGTAACTTGGCTTGGAATACATGTTTACATTGTACTTCATTTTGAAGACCTGAGGAGATTGCAAGCATTATCAAACTAAGAATATAAACCATAAAACCTTGTGTGCCTTTGCTGTTGTACTTTAATTCTGTTAATCGCCCTAGGTAAAGATTAGCTGCTGTTGTCAATTTAATTCAGCTTCAAACAAAGCAACAAGGTCACTTTTTTTTTTTTTTTAAGCAAACAGTATTGAGTTGTCATGTAGTTCTAATAGGCAGCACAGGGAATCATTAGTCCACCTCAGCTCCCTGACTGATGGGCATTTCACTTCAGTCATCCGACTGAGCACTAGTGGCCCAGTACTATTGACACCATGTCAGAGCTGAGAGAAGATGCCTTAATCGGCTCAGACACTCTCTGCATTGATTTGACAAGTTGCTGTAATGACCTTCTTGTTTTTCTGAAGGATTACTGTTTACCCAGGGAAGTGCTCCTGAGCTCCTGTACTGCATTGTCATGGAAACTATTATTGTTGCATCTTGATCCCATTAATATGTGGTGTGTGACGCTGATATGAGACACTGAATATTTCAATGAAGCACATTGGACCTCAATAATGCTAATTGTTGACCATTCATTAGGCTTGCATAATTTGCAGCTAGTTCTGCTAGCTTGGCCAACAGGAGTTAAAGGGATATGTCTGCTTACGGCACTTTCCTGCCTTGTTTGGTTATTTTATGAGGCCCAGTTAGCTTCTTTACTTTGAAGGAAGAAAGTGCCAATCTTTATTTTGTATGTTTATTTTCTTTTCTAATTTCTGCTCTTTGACTTGGGTAGTTTGCCAGTAATTTAGAGTGCTTCTGGTTGAAGAAAGAAATAAAAAAAATCAAGATGAGAAGAAAAAAACCCTCATACTTGAGACATGCATATCCATTAAAGAAAAACAGTATTTTGGAGAGGAGAGGGTTAGGTGATGAATAGAACTTTTTCTGGATCATGTTGAAAGTGTAGTAGCCTATAACTATTTTTTTTTCCCCCGATTTCTTTGTAGCTTTAAGATAATGGCAAGTGGAAGACATATCTCACAGCTTACAAATCTAAATTCTCCCTTGTTCAGTGCAAGAGTATTTTTTTAAGCCATTTCCTTATTGCATTTGGTATATGTGTGTGATCTTTGCTATCTCTAGAAATTAGTTTCTTAGTACACCATGTGTGGGAACAGGTTGAAACAAGCATGGTTCCACCACTGATTTAGGCAAAAAAAAGTGAAAAAGAGCCACTGATATGAAGCAAATAATTCTAACAGATTAGCCTATTAGACATGATAGCTGATTTCTTGGAAGAGGCAGTATAGCAAGCTCTCTTGAAGGCTAGATCTAATGATTAAGCTGCAAGAGAAGTGGCTGTTCTGACAAATTTAAGCAATTTCCTGTACATCGATTTTTGATGAGAAGAAAAGAAAATCCCCAAAGTTTTTTACGTGAAGAATCATCTTTCATACATGGCTTAGTAATTGGGAAATATTGTTTGAAAACATGTTGATAGAAGATGAGCTTTTAGCTAGTGACCATGAACTGCAAGGGAAAGAATGATGCTATAGAAGTAGAACTTTAGGAAAAGGGGATTTTATTTGAAAATTAAGAATTATTTCAGTTTTATTCTTCAGTCCTCATCTTACATGTTGCAAGGCTACCCAGGCTTAGAACCTGTTATATCTTAAGATATCTGACTGAATGAGATGTTGAAATCGGTGCCTAGTTGCGGTAACACCTACCATTTCTCTCCATTCAATACAATACACAATCATCCAATTGTCAGCTAAGAGTTTGGGTTATTGACAGATGTGTCTTACTGACTTCCTTATTTAACCTAATGAACAATGAAATGCCTTTCACGATATTTGAGAAAGTACTGAGTAATATTTCCTGCACCGTTCAATCAGTTTTAATCTGATCGCACAGTTGTTAATATTTCTGCTTTGATTCCAAGTTTTCTTGGCAAGATATCACACAGTCTATTAGCATTTCATTGCATGGTACAATGTACTGAATTCTGTTTGTGGCATTCTCCTTTAAGAAACATGTGCAAAATCAGTTTTTGAAAAATTTATTTCTCAGAACACAAGCTAGGAATGTTTCCAGTAACATAATCTGGAACCAAAAATCTAAGGTTTTTCCCATTGATTAACTACTTCAAATGCTGTACTAAGGTCAAAGATGGTTATGATTACATTTTCCTTTCTATGGAGAGGAATAAAGCCTTCACAAGTATAGAATGTCCCAGTATGTTTTGAGAAGATCTATTCTTGACAGGCAGAATACGTGTTCCCTTATTTGCGTTTATAGTTATTCTTGGTGGCCTCTGGGGTCATTCTTAATGTGGAAAATGTTCTCTTTGTGTTAAGAAAATTCTTTGGTTTTGGGTCTGCTCTTTACTCGAGCCAGACTAAGTTTATAAATGAGTTCTGGCTTAGAAAATATTTGTCAGGTTCAGATTCTGAGCTTTTATTTGCTTGGAACTTCTGAGTCCTCCATTGCAACAATGAAAATTCTGGATAGCAGTAGTTTAGCATTACTTAGCAAATGCATTTTGCAGAGAGTAAGCTCTGGAACTAGTCAGGGTCTGAGACTGTAAGGAAGCACTGTTTTTGTTGCTTGACTTTCACTGGTGCAGAAGTCTGCTTGGTTCCATTAGACAAGAAATTATCTGATTCGGACAAAAAAAAATGGTTCCTTTAACTGCTGCATTCAGCCCAATATACAGGCAATTACTTGTTCCCTAAAGGGAAGCAGAATCCAAGTATTCTTCCTTCATCCAAATGAACCTGCCATTCTCTTATGCCACACACAGATATTTGCTTAGTAAAAATACAGCCTTGCGTTGTCAACATTAAATAACCAGGCATAAATAAATATACTTAGTAATATTTAATATTTTAAAATTCTTTAGGAGTTGATCTTACACATTTAGAAATGTATTTATGTGTGAGATATATAAATATTTCATGTACTAAATAAAATGTGTTTCTATATAGTAAAGTCAGACAGGAAAAAACAAGAATATAGAATCATAGAATGGTTAGAGTTGGAAGGGACCTGCAAGGTGCAGGGACATCCCCGACTAGATCAGGTTGCTCAGAGCCTCATCCAACCTGGCCTTGAACGTTTCCAGGGATGGGGCTTCCACTACTTCTCTGGGCAACCTGTTCCAGTGTTCTACAACCCTCATTGTAAAATTTTTTTTCCTAATATCCAATCTAAATCTACCTCCCTCTATTTTAAAACCATTACTCCTTGTCCTATCACAACAGGCCCTACTGAACAGCCTCTCCCCATCTTTCTTGTAGGTCCCCTTGAGGTACTGGAAGACCGCTATCAGGTCTCCCCAGAGCCTCCTCTTCTCCAGGCTGAACAGCCCCAACTCTCTCAGCCTGTCTTCATAGGAAAGGTGCTCCAGCTCTCTTATCATCTTTGTGGCCCTCCTCTGGACCTTCTCCAGCTGGTCCATGTCCTTCTTCTGCTGGGGGCTCCAGAACTGGACACAGTACTCCAGGTGGGGTCTCACCAGGGCAGAGTAGAGGGGGAGAATCGCCTTCCTCAACCTGCTGGCCACACTTCTCTTGATGTGGTTGGCCTTTTGGGCCACAAGGGCGCATTGCCTGCTCATGTTGAGCTTCTCATCCACCAGCACTCCCAAGTCCTTCTCCTCATTGAAGGAGATTGTTTGGAGTTCAGTTAAATAAGTATTAAAATTAGACTCCAGAAGACTTTCACTGTAAAACTGCTAGGAGACAATATTGCATTACCTTCAATTCAAATTAAAGACTGAGTGAATGCGGGATTATTGAATCACTTTAAATCGAAACATATTTCAAAGTGATAGCTCAGCATAACTGAAGAGTACCTGTATGGCATCAGAATGTTGATTTAGCCAAGAGGGACACTGCATGCAGCCAAATAGCACTTAATGATATTGAAATTAGCATTGGAATCAGCTTTTTTTTATTATTATTTTTTTTTTCCAAGACATACTCTTGAATGAGACCTCTAAGGCTAAATTTTTTTGCTTGTCTATCTACTAAAAATTGTCTTAGTCTTGTTCAAGACCAGAAATGGATGTTTTTACATTTGGAAGAAGCTTTTCCTGAATGCTAGTTTTGTGAATCTTCAAAAGTAAAGGCATTTTTGAGGCCTTTTCTTTCTGTCAAGACAAAGCAGCCTGTGCCTGACACTAATGTGCTATTTAAGCACTCGATATATTTGTGTTTAATTTTAATAAAGATTCAAGATTTACTGAACATTTATCAATCTTTTTTATGCAGTGTTCAGAATTGCTATTCAAGTGTTAAGCATTCAATAGAATCTTAAAAGATTCCTCCCTAATCAAATTAAGTTCTTAAGTTTTACATGCCAAAAGTGAAAACTTTCTGTAACCATTATTTTTCCCTAAAATGTTGACCTCTTTTCCTTTTAACAAAAACTTGATCCTTTTCTTTACTTTTTACTTTTTCTTTTACTTCTTCATTCTGTTTCCGTTTTTTTGTATAAGTAGCGCACACAGCTCTTAGTGACTTCAGCAAAATAGTTGTATTTCGAGATTAATTTTAAGATCCAGCTCTGAAAATCAGTAAAACTATATTCTACATCTTTAAAGCCTGCCTCAAATCTTTCCTGATAGGTTTGAATGGTAATCCTCATTACAGCTTGATATTCAGGGAAGCAAGGAAAGGGAGTATCTCTCCCATTTAAACCAGCCTGTAGAGTTGTGTAACAGGCTGGTCCTGGGGCCTCTTTGATATGGCCTGGTTCTGCTATAGTAAATTAAAGGACTTTGTCATAATCTAAATCTAGTTTAACAAATGAACAAATAAGTTTTCTTGCTTTACTCATTGAGTCCCTTCTTGGACAACTAATTCCTGTGTTTGAATAGTCCAAATTGATTTGGAACCACCAGTTTTGGGCTACAATTTGAAAGCCAGTAGTATAACGAGTTGTATGGAAAGACTAGGTCATGACAGCTAAGCACTAATCTTTTAGAACTCCATACTTGATACATTATTTCCAAAAGCTAACAACTGAAACTTCAGGATGGGTCTGCTGAGAAAAGGCAAGGTCTGGGAAAGCAGCAAGACAAGGTCGTCCATTAAGATTCCTTATTCTATTGTGGTATTTCTGCCCTTCACACAATCTTACTGTTATTGCAGTTTAAAATTATATTTGAAGAAGCACTAGTGAAGTATTTGATATTATTAGGTACAAAGTGTGAACTTTAAAGCTAGGCTGACAAAAAGATAACTTGACATTGCACACAAAGTAAGAGAAACTGCAAGTAGACCAGCTGCTGCCTTGCATCTGAATGAGTCTGGAAGATGAGAAGGATGACTCTTCCTATAATCAAGCTGTGAACATGTCTCAACTGAGCATCTTTTTTTTTCATACCCCAAATGTACAAAAAGTGTATGTAGTGTATGTATCTAAAAAAGTCTTTTTTTTTTTTTTTTTTTTTTTTAAGCATGAGTCAGCTTTTGTATTGATTGTGTGTTTCACTTGCTGTGTCTCAGCTGTCTTAAAGGTCTGCTCTACTTTAGAACAGTCTTAGAAAACTGTTGTTATGTGACGTATTCGTAGGTTTGTTTCATCTCTTCTGGTGCCCTTTTAATGTGTGATCAACTATATGAAGTGCCGGTTTTTGTGCCACTATAAAACTGGTAAGAATGGAAAATAGGCCACTAGATACTATTTGTGATGAGATTATCTGCAGTCTGACAATTAGAGTGTAGGTTTATACATTAAAACCAGATTGAACAAAGAATTTGTAAATATAAAATGATGAGTAAGTTTTTACTGGCATGACAGTGGGCTACTTACTGTAATTTCAGTGGCCATTTGAGATTATTATTTTTGTCTGTACTCTATAATTTCACAGGGACAGAATATTCAACATGAGGCCACAGAAAAGACAACAGAGATTTTCCAAAATAAATCTCTCTTGCAGTATGACAGAATTTGCATCAACTGCAATGACTAGTCACAATTTGAACAACTACTTGTTGCTGGCCAATGACTGTAATAACTTTTTTTTGGCTGAAACTTTATGAGTCACTAGATTTCTGGTTTCTCCAAATGAGAATATACTTGCTTGCTGAAACCAGTACCTCCACATTTTGATGCAGAAATTTCACTTGCTGGTCTGGTAGCATTAAAAGATTCCTTGCATGAAGATTAAAATTTGTAGCAATATTTCATATTATAGAAGGTATGAAGATCATTCCAGATGTGTATTGTGCACAAAGTATCTAATTTAATTGGTTCTGAATTTTCTTTTATGATATTTTCTCTTGTTTCTCATAGGAGAGTACCAAATATTCTCAAGCTGAAGTCTGATCAGTTTTCATTTTGCTGTTTGCAATCAACTATCCTGTAACTATCCAACTTTTCCAAGCTCAATAACTATGAATTTTGCCAGTATTCAATAGATGTATGTTCCATCATGCTTCTCAAAAGCTCTATTTCCCTTTTGTGGATCTTTTAGATTCCACTCTATTGTACTTCTGATGAGGCAAAAAAAATGCAATGCTTCATGCAATGGCATCCTATTGTGTAGCACAAAGAAGCCTCAGCTCTTCCAAATAATCTATTTAGGCTTTTATTATTATTATTCTATATTAATTGCACTTCATTTAATAGTAACAGAAAATAAGAATTTCCCAAAGACATTTCTGATTAAGGCAATTGTGAAAATATAAATCTGTTAGCAGTTAGGTAGAGCTCATGGAGAGTAAGAATACAAGCAATTATTCCTCTGAATATTTCATTGTAAATGTAACTTCTCTGGCACACTTAAAATGTTTGTTTAGCTAAGGGGAGTTGGACAGTAAGTTTGGGGTTTTTTTTTTTGTTTGTTTGATTGTTTTTTTAAGGACAGTATATAAATTAATTATGGGTTTTGGCTCTACCAGACCTGCCATAACTAACATTGCAGTGGGAAATCATTTTAGGCAGTCATAGGGAACAGACCTAGGTCTCCCTGTGGTTTTTGGCAGCATACAGTATCATTGCATACAAATGCGTAGCAATAAAAAAAATATTAATTTACAGAGCTTCATTTTTGCCTCTTTGTTCAAAATAATGCTCTTTTTTCTTCCTTAAGTTTTTTTTTATTTCTTTAATACACTTAGTTGCATTTTCCCCTTACGTAAATGGGCAGCACAAACTACATTTAATTGCAAAATATTAGGTAGAACTTTGCATCCAGAATCTGGACTTTAGTTCAGCTCATACCTTTATGACACTGCTCCTTGAGGTACTTCTCATATGTCGTTAGGGTGAATACACTGTTGTTTTTCTTTCAGCAGGACAGATCATGCACTGTTTAGTCTTTTCTTGCATTTGCTTATTTAAACCTAAGCTATGACCATGTCAACAGGAGTCCAGAAAGTAAATAGGAGTGCACTCATGAAACAGCAGTTGTGCTGTGGTAGTTGACAGCATACATGGTAGGTGTGACATAGCTCAAGGCTCTGGGTCATAGGGGCAGGTGACAATGTATTTGGGGTTTAGCAGGACATCCACAGCTGTGGCTGTGGTTACAGAGTAGGGAAGTCCATGTACTTCCTCTCTTTAAGGTAACTTTTTTATATATGCTACCTTTGCTTCTTCAAAGCAGGAGGCCTGAAAGTATTCTTGGTAGAAAAACCTTTCAGGTTGCCAAGGATCTGCTGTAACACCTTTTGAATCCAAGAGCTGTTATAATTTTTTGGCAGCATTCCTGGCTTGACTTTATCATATCAGCCTGAACAACTAATAGGCACATCAAACTTAAGATCAAATCTGAATTGTTTCGATCTATATTTGTGTTCCTACCTTTGTTTGCATGCTTTTGAGAAATTGCAGAATTTTCAATGTTTTCTTGTTCAATCCTTTTGCAAGATACCTTCTATGGTTATTAAATCATATTCTATATAAATGGATGGAGAATGGATTGAGAGCAGCCCTGAGGAGAAGGACTTGAGGGTGTTGGTTGATGAGAAGTTCAACATGAACCAGCAATGTGCGCTTGTAGTCCAGAAAGCCAACCGCATCCTGGGCTGCATCAAAAAAAAATTGTGGCCAGCAGGTCAAGGGAGGTGATTCTTCTCTATTCTGCTCTTGTGAGACCCCACATGGAGTACTGCATCCGAGCCCCCAGCATAAGAAGAACATGGACCTGTTGGAGTGAGTCCAGAGGAGGGCTATGGAGATGATCAGAGGGCTGGAGCACATCTACTGGGAAGAAAGGCTGAGAGAGATGGTGGTGTTCAGCCTGGAGAAGACACGGCTCCAGGGAGACCTTATTGCAGTCTTCTGGTACCTACAGGGGGCTTACAAAAAAGGTGGGGAGAAACCGTTTACCAGGGCCTTTTCCAATAGGACAAGGGGTAATGGTTTTAAACTAAAAGAGGGTAGATTTAGATTAGACATAAGTAGGAAATTTTTGACACTAAGGGTGGTGGAACACTGTAAGAGGTTGCCCAGAGAGGTGGTGAATGCCCCATCCCTGGACACGTTCAAGGCCAGGTTGGACGGGGCCCTGAGCAACCTGATCTGGTTGAAGGTGTCCCTGCTCTTTGTCAGAGGGGTTGAACTAGATGACCTTTAAAGGTCCCTTCCAACCCAAACTCTTCTATGATTCTATATGGTCAGGACTGTGGGTGGGTTTGGTTTTTTTTTTTTTTTATTAGTAAAGTGTCTAAATAATACTGTTTGATTTACTAATTTAAATGTCTCATTGCTACTTTGATCTTTTTTCTTAACAACTTTTCTATTTTGTTTGTTGCTGTGTTTGCTATTGAATTGCCTGATCTTTATAGGTTAATAGAGCTTTGAGCAAACGAGTATGTTGTTTTCTGCTTTCTCTTTCAAAGGCTTTTTTGAAGAATATTTTCAATACCTTTTAGTAGTCTAAATTTCTTAAGAAAAAACTTGCTTAGAATAACTACTTATGGTCTTACTAACATATTTTGGCAGCACTTTTAATATTTTAGTGGGTGAATACATTTGGTGACTTTTCTTTTGCTATGTCCATGTGCCACACAATCTAGAGAACAGACATTTAGAATTTTTCCATGTATTGACCGTAGAGCAAAGAGTGGTACACCTGTCAGCAAAGAAAGGAAAAGAGCCTTTACTGATACTGGGACTTGCAGTTCATTGCATTGTGTCACAGAAAATGTTATTTATTGCTTACACTGACAGTGGCAGTAAATAGAGCTAAGTCTGTTTTACATCACTGATGAGAATGTGTATCTCATAACTCTTGATGCAAATTCTGACTTCAAATCACTTCTTATCCCCTTCCTCCATTTAAAGCAAACATGTTTTTCTGTTTCATTATATGAACATGAATTAATGCAGAGAGAAAATATGAGAAGTCATTTTTGTTGCATATTTTTTCGTCTTTGACTTCTTTGTAAAAATTAACAACTACAAATTCCATTTCTTCTGTGAACCCTGTTATAGATTGCATTATTCACTCAATTGACTGTAACAGTTAAGTCGATTACCATCTGTGATCTGAATATATGTTTATATTGGAATGCAGAAAGTATTTCATTATTAATGCCTTCTTATAAATCCAACTCTCATTTAGATGACAATCACTTCTCTTTATGACAACCAGAATGTGTTCCAGTTCTTGCTTGTGTTTGATCATTGTGTGCAAGTTGCAGACTCATTTAAAATGTCTTTGAATAAGGCATACAAGTATGCATTAATCTTGCATTTTCCTAGGTAGATCACATGTCTATGATAGATGTACAATCATACACTAAAATATTCATGGCAAGTTTGTGTAAAGAACTGTGAAATATTGTATTTTAATCAAGAGGAAAAAAAATATTAATTTTGCAGTAGTTGGAGTAACAGTTCATGAGTGTGATTTCTCAAAGCTGTAGAGAACCCATTGCCATTTATTTAAACAAATATTCAGTCAAATAGAATTCTTGGAGGTTTTTAGATACCTAAGGACTGACAAGTGATCTCTAGTCTCAGTCTTGTTTAATCTTTACTTTCCGTCAATTTACAAATGCATTGTTAAGGCTAGATAGATTTTATGGTACTATAATTTAAATTTCTGAGTGTCTGCCATGCTAATATACTGATTCTTCTTTAAAAAGTCAAGTAGAGCTAGTACTATTTACAGGTCACTTCCTAGTCCCTTTTTCTAATACCTTTACATTACTGTAGAAAAATAAAGACACTGGGAAACTGCATATTTCTTATAGTGGTTGGAAGTCTCTCTTACCTGGCAATAGGCAGAGCCAATGGTCTTATGATGCCCTACCAACATCTCTGAAGCTCTCCATGGTCAAAAGTGACACAGGAAGAAAGAGCGTGCACTGATGAGATCATCATGTTCATGCCTGAGTATTCCTTTTGAAGCACAACCATCTAATAAACGTAAGGTGAGTCCTTGAAGATCCTGAGCTGTAGTGGAGCTTGATATTGCACTCTCAATACTTTCAGAAATTTGTTTCTGCTGTAAGTAATAGAATGGTTAGAGTTGGAAGGGACCTTCAAAGGTCATCTAGTCCAACCCCCCTGCAAGGAGCAGGGACATCCCTGACTAGATCAGGTTGCTCAGAGCCTCATCCAACCTGGCCTTGAACGTTTCGAGGGATGGGGCTTCCACTACTTCTCTGGGCAACCTGTTCCACTGTTCTACAATCCTCATTGTAAAAAAATTTTTCCTAATATCCAATCTAAATCTACCTCTCTCTATTTTAAAACCACTACCCCTCGTCCTATCGCAACAGGCCCTACTGAACAGCTTCTCCCCATCTTTCTTGTAGGTCCCCTTGAGGTACTGGAAGACCGCTATCAGGTCTCCCCAGAGCCTCCTCTTCTCCAGGCTGGACAGTCCCAACTCTCTCAGCCTGTCTTCATAGGAAAGGTGCTCCAGCTCTCTTATCATCTTCGTGGCCCTCCTCTGGACCTTCTCCAGCCGGTCCATGTCCTTCTTCTGCTGGGGGCTCCAGAACTGGACACAGTACTCCAGATGGGGTCTCACCAGGGCAGAGTAGAGGGGCAGAATCACCTCCCTCCACCTGCTGGCCACACTTCTCTTGATGCAACCCAGGATGTGGTTGGCCTTTTGGGCCACAAGGGTGCATTGCCTGCTCATGTTGAGCTTCTCGTCCACCATCACTCCCAAGTCCTTCTCCTCAGGGCTGCTCTCCATCCATTCCCTGCCCAGCCTGTATTTGTGCCTGGGATTGCCATGACCCAGGTGCAGGACCTTGCACTTGACCTGGTTGAACTTCATGAGGTTGGCACGGGCCCACCTCTCCAGCCTGTCAAGGTCCCTTTGGATGGCATCCCTCCCTTCCAGCGTGTCAACGGCACCACACAGCTTGGTGTCATCGGCGAACTTGCTGAGGGTGCACTCTATCCCACTGTCCATGTCGCCGACAAAGATATTGAACAGGGCTGGGCCCAAACATGGACCCCTGAGGGACACCACTCGTGACCGGTCTCCACATGGACATTGAGCCGTTAACCGCCACTCTCTGAGTGGTGGATCTCTGAATCCATTCTTTATAATTCTTCCCTAAAAGATTGATTTGCCTGTTCTTTCTTTATTACAACTCTTGTAATTGCCCATGTTTAGAAAGATGCTGTAACTTAAGTTCAATATTGCGTGTTCTGTGATGAGAAAACCCACTGCCCCTTCCCCTCTAATGAATGCCACATTTATCACAAAGCTATGCCCCACTAATAATGTATGTAGACTAATTAAAGGAAGCTGTTCTATTAGTTCTCATGGGAGGTATCTGGTGGAAATGACAATCTCGTAGGCAATGGCATTATGTTTCAACACCTGAAGCTAACCACGTGTAGCTACTTGTAATATTTTGAATCCTATGAATTTGCTCTTGTTTTCAAGCAAACATAATAATTTTAATTCTAAATTATGAGTGCTTGTATTTATTTCTTTGCCTTCTTTGACACTGTAAAATAACTTACACTGCCAACATTCATTGAAATTTAGTGAGCGTGACCAATATTGGATTCACTTAGAAGGTAGAACAAAGAGTCCAAGGGCAAGTTTCTGTCTGTGAAAAAAAAGACATAGATTTGATATCTCCATTTCAATAAAAATAATATCTTGAAAACAATAGGCTATTAAAAGTTTTACTGAAGTTGCTGCAATCACGGTGGATGGGGAGATCTGTGAACATGAATGACTCCATCACTGGTTGAGAAATGTTAAAGGTATGTAAAGCTATGTCAGCCATATAGCTGGAAGAGTAAAGTGAGCACACGTGCTGAGACATCCACTTCACTGCAGCATTCCCAGCTCTGCTCCAAAAACAGTACAGAAAGAAATCTCTGCTGCCATGGGACTTCCAGTCCTGAGCAGGTAAGTCTATTCAGCATAGTATTACTTAACTGTTCAGATCCCCAAGCTGCTGGGAACCTATAACTGTGCTCTTCATGAACTTAAAAACTGATAATCCACAAAATCAATTTGTTTTCTCAAGAAGACATCTTGAGATGAAAACCTGAAATACAGCTTGCTGATAGTTATTAAACCACATATGGCACTTCTTAGAAGCCAATGGACAGAATAGTCCAGGGTGGGATTTTTCAAAAGTGCTTAAGGCATTTAGGAGCATAACTGACACTGAAAGTCTGTGGGATTTACGCTCTTACATGCTTCTGGCACTTGATTAAAAAATCCAATTTCAGCAGATAGTACTCTGGACTGTTACTGAGACTTAAGTTCTGTTGATTCAGCTACGACGTGCTGTTGTGAACCTGCTGTTTCAGCTCTCTCTGAGATTCTCATCCTATGTTGGCCTATTTAGGCAGGCATTTTCAATGACCTGTGGGGATGTACCATGCAATGGAATGCTCATCTTTCCTTGCATCTTTCTTTTGAAGAGATCAGCTTTACATTGTACAGTTTCGTAAAGTGAACACTATGTCTCAGAATAGGTTTATGATGGGCATAGCACAGACCTGAGTTTTGACTGTGGCATCTGAATAAAGCTACAATTCAAAAACAATATTGCCTTTCTTCATGAAATTAAGATGCTTTGGTTCCTCTGTGAATATGAAGACTTTTATTTTCTTTTATAGAATCATTTTAATTGCAGATAACATTTTTTTTTTAATCTAAACATTTTTTGTGCTTTGAGTCTTATTACCATACTAAGAATGCTCTGTGGATTCATAGTCATACGGGGAATAAATCTCACTTGAGCATTAATGCAATAGTGAACATATAATGACATATAGAGTATTTCACCTCTGGGTTACTACCTTGAATTTGGCTCTGAGATTATTGACAGAACGTAATTATCATCTGATAGTTCTGTGTAGGTCTATGTGAAAACTGGTGATTCCAGCCTACGTTATTGTGTTGCAAAAAAAAAAAAAACCAACCCAAACCAACCAGCTTCCTGTGCTGCTCTTGAGATTATGCTTAAACTTGGATTAGAGATATATTAAGACACTTGTTTGCATGTTTCCTTCATCCACACTCCCTGGTCTTTCTCTGTGCATTTTAAACCCCAAGCCTTCAGCAGAAGGGTTCTTTCCCTCTGCAATGTTTGCACAGCATGTAGTGCAACAGCCACTCTTCCTATGTAATTTATGTAATAATCAGAGAAGCTGAACATGGGTCTTAGATTTGCAGACTTATTGTGCAAACTAACAATACTTTGGAGCATTGTTTCCATCACTGGATAGCAGTTTCGTCAGTCAGCAGATGATCAACATGCGTGTGATGTAATGCACATATCACGTCAGTTTTAGAAGAACTAGAGACTGTCATCTGTTTTACAGCATCAACCAAGAACTCCTTTGTGGAATAATTAACTGAATATAATGCAAATATTGGCTAAGAAACTCAAAAATGGAGGGAAAAAAACCAAACAAACAAACAAAAAGCAAGGGGAAACTGTCTATTCATGTACTTCCCTAATAGAAGTCTGTCATAGGAAACTGTTCCATCCAGCTATGACCCACATACATTACATGCTCATTTTCCTTTGTCCAGATCTTTCATGAAACAGAGACAGTATTTATGCCTAATTTCAGCATATTGAGATAAGAAGTAGGTTTTATTTGTTCTCAGAATAACAAGACATGTCATTACTTCACACAGATCCTAAGCATCAAGAAATTGTCTGAAGCCCTGCTGCATATGATGTTTGGTGCATACATATATGTGTCTTGCACTTTAAAGCAGAAGAGTTGCATATGCAAAGTTTTTGCAAGTGACTCAGAAGTCTAGCTTATTTTTCTTATTCACAAGCACGCAGTCTTAAATTGAAAGCATTTCTGTAAACATGAAGAGGAGATTAAATATTTGAGCCTCCGTGTTAATTGCAACTTTTGATTAAGCTTTTCCTTGAGGCTGGCACCTGCAAGATCAATTTTGTTTACATCTAGGGAAATGTAAAAGAGGGTATATAAAATGAGCCAGTAACATCAATGCCATTATTAGGAGAAGCCTGTGGGAACTGAGAGCATTAGCAAAGGGGAATTCTGGCATGTCTGGTTTTGTAGCTACTTTCTTAAATGAAGAAGACAGCAAACCAATCTCTCAACATTTAGATGAGTCACTGTGTCACTGTTATCCTTTTAAGAAAGGGAAATTGAAAGAATTCAGATGTAGAAGAACTAAATTCATTGATTCCTTCTTCAAAAAATACGAAAACTATGTTATTGAAGGACTTAGAAATTAACTTCATTTTCAAGTCAAGAGTTGCTATCAAATCACCAAGCTTCTCTGTTGTATATTGTCTTCCGTTTTATGGCTTTTGTGTGGCTGAGCATAAGTCAGTTTTTCCCCCAGTTTTCTTCACTGGCAAGGACAACAGAAGGCTGTTTGTATTTGTTTACATTCAAATTATAGATCATATAATGAAAGACATGCATCCAGGCACAAAGCTAATGCTTTAGTGTATGATCTGTACCATTGCACTCTATACACCTTGAATATCACATGCTGACACTGCTTTCAATTTTTTAAGTAAATACTTACTTTTATTTTATGTTGACAATTTCTTTCAGAGTCCATTTGGTCAGAGTTCTAATACTGCTTCAGATCTGCCTATAGATTATTGTTACTGATGTTACAACTTTCCTGATCAGAAACAGTTTGTTAGTTTTTTCTCACCAATTAACTTTTTTCAAAACTCAGAAAAGATAATTACGGTAATTACATGTAATAATTAGAAAGCTTTGTATATCGAAGCAAGAATTTTAAGATTAATAAATAGCTTGAACATGAGCCTGATCGTATGCTTAATTAATCACTAAACTGTGGAACCACTGCAATTCATATGCCTATCCAGCCTCTTTTATGGAAGTGATTTGAATCAATTGCTAATGAAATTGAGAAATTTAGAAGCAGCTTTATGAATTTCAAGTGACAGGCCTCATATTTAACTTGAGAAATGTGACAGTTAATGACAACATAAAAGTACTGTGAATTATTTGCCAGATCATGTGAGAATTACAGCATCAACTTCTTGAAATAGCTCATAGCTGACGAGTGTGAAAATAAACAGTCATAATGACATATTTAGAAATCTATGATGCTGCTTTAAACATAAGAGATTCTGCCTGAAATAAACCAATGACATAATCCTATGAGTATAACAATAATATTTCAAGTATTCTCCTACACAGACAAATTTACTCTTACTCTGTTAAAACTAATCCTTTAGAAATCATCATTATCTTTATTAAATCAATTACTTTAAACTGCCAAAGTAGTTTTATGGCTAATTCTTCTTTTTCTAATGTAATTAAATACTTGCTTTTACTCACTTACTTGAATTTAAATGATTCTGCTGTTGAATTTGTTTCCTTAACTTTGCACTTCCAGCCACACTTTAATTAATTAAAACTTCATCCAGATATAATGAGACAGTTATTGTGTGTTAATGAGATAACAGTGGAAAGGGCACTAATCAATAATTAATTTAATTAAGGTGTATATGAGACAATATTGCTATGTAATTAACCAAAAACCTCGTAAGTAACACATGCATATTTAAATTTTCATTAATAAGTTTGTTAGGGATTTTAGATCATACTGTTTTATGGATTTACATGAGATGTATAAAATTAAAGTGTTTGTCAAAGAGATTCTGAAATACACTTTAAATGTAGTCCTGAATCATTTTGACAGTCATGTAGCAAATTTAGGCAATTGAAGCCACACTAAGAATGAGAGTGTGTCTTCTTGGAGATGAGATTAAAATCTGCAGATTTCTTTTAACCTTTGAGAGGCAAATATGTTAAAAATTCTATGAGATTAAGTTACATTTGAGAAAACATACTCTATACTTGAAAAATGTGCCTTAGAAAAGATTATGAATAGTGTGGAAATATTTTTGCAATTCCACAGCTAATGCTGGATCATCCCACTAATATGCTGTTCAGGCACCCTTCTTATTAAGGACTGTGTTCTATTAATATTGATGATGTTATCTTATTTGCTCATTATGAATGATTTTTTTTCATGAGAATTTACCAATCAATCTGCTATTTAAAGGTGCTGATAATTTGATATATTTTCTAAACTTTTAAATTCCAAATGAATAATACTCTTCATATTTCCTGTATGTTCAAAATTCATTACAATTTGTGTTACTAATGATTATTTGACCTAATAGTGACTATTATTAGCAAGGTATTTAAAATCCGTTAAGTTTTATAATTAAAAAGATAATATCTTCCTTGGATATCCTAATCATATTCTAACTACCAGATGTTCAGCACAAAAGCTTGATTTTATGGAGAACTTCTTAAATTAGGGTACAAATCTGACTCTCAGACTCAGAGTCTCTAAGTTAAAACCTCATTATTATGTATTAACAACTGCTAATGAAGAGTTTTACAAGGTTAAGTAATTGTCATTAACAATAGTCCGACCATAGTTAGCAGATGGAAGAATGAGAGATTCATGATGATGAATGTCTTCTACAAAGTGCAGTCCTTATTTTGGATCCGTGTCTAATTTTTACATTGAGTTGATGTGCACGTTTTTCCTCTCTTTAAGTGAAGCACATTGATAGCTATTCTGTTGGTTTTGTTTATCAGAAGCATCTTGGGAGCATGCAGTCCTCCTCAGGCATAAATGAGAACTAATTTTTTTTCAGACTTTTTATGCCAAAAAGGCATAGTAGTAAGGAATCTAGTCAGCTGAAGATAGTGGTGCTTGGTTCAGGCTATGTGTCCTTTAAAGAAAGGTGGATGTGGAATGCCAGTGTTTCCTACTGAAGCAGATTACAGATGCAGTGCATCCTATCTGTTATTTCAGGGAGCGGGAGCATTTCTGGGTAGGAGTAGTCAGTACGTACTATAAGATGTCTCACATTTTTATTTCATTGCTTTTACAATTTCTGCAAAGTGTGTTAACTAGCAAGACTACTGCACAAGCAAAGATCTTGACAGTTGCTGAAATTTTCGGTGGGCTTTTTTTTTTCTTCTACTGTATTAAAATATCTCCAAATATAATTCTTTGTTTGTTGGGTTTTGTTTTTTGGTTTTTTTTCTTTTTTTTTTTTTTGGTAGTTAAAAACTACAGCCCAGTAAATATCTTGTTGACATTGCTTGTTACAGGCCTCAGGCTCGGTGTTCACCTCACAATAGAGACCTTGGGACTTGTGAGGACCTCTCTGGACTTATTTTGTCCCACCTAGAGAATTGTTTTAGCTTGTAGCAGCTTATCTAACAATTGGGTGATTATTTTTTCTGGTTGTTTTTTTTTTTTTTTTTTAATTTGGCCTAGCACAACACAGTTGCATTTTAATTCTTATTATTGTATATATTTTTGTAACTGATAGACAGCAATAGCAAGTAATTTTTCAATGTAGGATGAACCATCTCTGACCTTAGAATAAAATGCAGAAGGGAGAATCTTCACTTAAAAGGTTCATATTTACCAGGAGGCTGAGCATAGCAGGATAGCACAGGTATAGGCCTGGAATGGTGCCAGGGTTGTAACTCACCAGCTAGTTTTGTCAAAGGAATCCACCTTTGGGAGAATGCAACCAATTTTAGAGCTAATAAAGGGAAGAAAGAACTACATAATTGAGACTGTCTCTATATATAGTAAATCCAGATGTAATGTGAAGTTTCTAGCCAATGAAGAAAGAGGAAAGTGTGAAAATATTTTAGGGAAAAAAAACCACCTCCAATTCAATCTTAGAATGAGGAGGAAAAAATCATCAATATCTACATCGTGCCCCTCACAGCAAAGAGGAAAAAGAAACATGTACTTTCAACATCTTACTTCTATTGAAGAAGCTGATAAGAATAAAACGTTGCTGTAATTCACTCTGCTGACATAAATCCTCAACTTCAGGATCTGGAAGAGTAAATATGATAGCAGAGAAAGAGGTAGATACAGGGAACATGTATAATAATTTCAACTGTATTATTATTATTAAGTTTTATTCTGTAATACTATTCTTCCATTTTTCCTATCCTTTTCTGTGATAGTTAGACTTGAGCTAACAGTAATTCTTTAATTACATTGTTATTATTTTAATTACACTAACTATCAATCCCTGGCTTTATATGCAAAGTGAATAGTCTTTTTGCCCATAACAAGATTTTTGAGTTTAAAAACTGAAAAAAAAAAGGCTATATCAAACAGTGATAATATAAAAATTCTCCTGAATGTTCGTGATGTCTCCTACAAGATGGAATCTGGATGTCTCATGCCTCACGCAGAGTCTCCAAATTTCCATAAGGCTTCACGGCAACAGGAGTGGAAATAGATTTACACTTCCACTGACCTGAAACTAAATATTTTAGCTCAGTTCCATTATCTGCAATACTTCAATTTAGATCCCTTTGAGCTGAATCTAATGAGTATATTGTAAGTTTCATGGGGTTTTTTGTTGGTTTTGTTTGTTTGTTTGTTTGTTTTTCATTTTGGATCATAAACACTTGCAGGGCTTTTGATTAAAAGGGTCATATTTCAACAGAAAATTACATTTCAGTAAATTTTTTTTTTTTGCTTATTTTAAAAAAAATTGTCAGAAAATACACCAGTCACTTCTCCTAACAGTATAACTTTCTTATTTAAAACTAAACCATGCTACAGCTAACACATATGAGTCTATATCAAATGAGCCAAAATAGTTTTTAAAGAGGTATTTGGAGATAACGTAAGAATTAGTTCAATCCTGCTTTGTGAGGAAAGCATGCCACAGCATGTTCAATTTACAGTATCAAATTAGAGTAAAATGATTTTTAAAAATCATTTTTATCTATGCAGAATAAAGGTGGTGTTTATTTTCATGTCTTATGGATCATGTCTTTTGTCTCGGGAAGAACTGCAAACATATGGTAAGAAATAAAAAAACTGACATCATAGGAGTTTAAGAAGAAATTTTAATTTTAATGATACCTGTTTGGTATTATGAAATAAGTGCATGCCACTGTTGTGGCATTTATTGTACAGGTAAGGCACTTTTTTAGCTGACTTCAGGTTTCTCCTGTAAGAAGGGAGAGTTTTCTAAAGTTAATTTACCTCTTTCTGAAATAGATTTTTAAGATGTAGGGAGAATTAATTGTCCTCAGTGGCTCTCTTTATATCTCAGTTTTGGAGAGAGACTTGACAACTCCAACAGTTGCTGGCTAATTTTAAATGGCCTATATTAGGTGAGATGAATATTTACCTATATTGGTTGCATATTCAGTATGTGATTGGAAGTAATTTAAGTCAACAATAGCTGGGTTTGGTTTTTTTTCTTTTAAAAAAACCACAACATAGTTCATGTTGATGCAATAGCTTGAACAATAGTTTTAAAAACTACTCACCTTACTTCTCTGGCCAACTGCTGTGAATCAGCACACCCAATAATGATATAACTTTTTTTTTTTTTTTAACGTGTGGCAATGCAGTTTTTTAGATTGGAGTCGTAAGGCAATATTCTATATAAGCATTGATTAATAAATATTATAACATTTCAAAGGGATACTATTTACATAGAGATGTCATATAGCCACGTGCTTATACTGTGAAAGAATGTATAGGCCTTCATTTTTTACACCTAGTAAAATGAAAGATTGCAAGCTTTCTATTTAAAAACAATAATTATGCATTATTTATACAATGTAGCTTATTTTTTAAAAGCATTTGAGCAATTTCTCCCCCAACTTCACTGTCAAATCACAGGTTTCAAACACTGGTCAGTACTTCTCCAGGAAGCTGTTAATCCAGTACTAGATAAGACTAATTTCTAAATACATTTTCAGACTCTCGGATTCCTATGCAGCTTCTAAGTTCAAATATACTAGTCCTGTCTTGGCATCTGAACCTGTTATTTAAACTGACAATACCGGAAATAGTAGTGTTGTGGAGATTGTAACTTCTCAACTGAAACTGAAGAACTGACCCAGGGAGCTGCACCTGGCTGGTTTTCTGACCTCTGAGCTCAGGTCAGCTCCTGTAAAGCCCGGGTGTGATCTCACAGCATGAGACCATGAAGATTCCATCCAAAACAGAAAGCTTTCTCCTGCTGAGCAACTGAGCCCCCAGCCACAGCCATCTTCTGGCAAATGCAGAGACTCTAGTAAGCTCTCAGCTTGGGGCGGGGGGCAGGGGGTAGTCTTCCCAGGGAATTGCACTCCCAACTTGAAGAGTCCCAGTAGCGTAGAGCCAGGGTTGTCCTCGATATCAAATACTTGCTGTATTTTTAGACTGTAGGTCTCCTACTCAGCTCTATTAAACTTGTCTATTTTCAGGTCTGCATTTAGTTGTAACTGCAACTGGTTTACATACAGGTTGATTTTCCACTTGAAATACAGAGTTTCCCTTGCAATGTGTCTCTACGTGCTACAAATACTGCCTTGGTATGGAGGGAAAAAAAAAAAAAAAAAAGAAATGTTCTGATTACTACAGAGACAGAAAGCTTTGAACACACTTTCTCTACAATGCCTCTCAGTGAGAGAGGGAACTCAGGTGTTAGCTGAAATTCATCTAATAGTAATTTCAAAACTTTACCTGAGCTGAATACTTACCATGCATGTCACCTTCTCAAAATCACATTTAGCACAGCAAAAAGGATGCATATGTGTGACTTCATTACTCCAGGAAGGCTAACACAGTCAGAGAGAGCTGGGCAGTTCCTTTCAGAAGCAGAAGTATGGCAGATAGAGGGAAGCTACCTCCTTGCAGAATCTCAAAATGCGTGGTATTGTTCAGCTCATTTCGGTACCCATGGGTTAGCATTCTTTAACCACTGAGCATAGAGGCTTGTTCCATTCTGTTCTTGTGACTTCTTCCACCAGCACACTTAAGTCTCCGATTTTGGAGCCCTTGGCTGTTAACAGCCTGTCAGTTGTGGAAAAAAAAAAAAAGAAAACAAAAAAAAACACTAAAAAAACCCACGAATGAACAACAAAGTGCAGAGGTCTCATTTCCTCTGTCACAAACTTAATGGAACCCACAAACCCATTATTTTTTGCAAAACACAAGTTTATCCATAGTTGAAACCTCACTAATAGTAGTATCTCAAGAACCACATTTAAAAAAAAAAAAAAATTGTTCCTCTTTTGCTAGGGAAATAACCCCCACAGGTTGTAATGCTAAATTCCTTGAAGTAGATATAAGGGAATTGTGTTGGCCTCAGTTGAATGTAAAACAATAACATTATCTGCCAGACAGAACAATTTATTTTATAACTGTAAAAATAGAACCAAAGAAAAGTCTCTCCCCCACCACCCTGGTAATAATACAAAATATGTAATATGTCATGTATTTTTTCCCCCTATGTGTTTTGCTGTAGATCTCAGGGTTTTGTGCAGACTCTTTACCTTGGGATCTAGTGTTGGGATAATATCTGTGGAGAGGCAAACATTTTTTCATTCTTTCATTGCTCATGCTAGGCATGAAAACCTACTGCTAGCATAACTTTGTTTCCATACCACAGTAAACTAAATTTATTCTCTGAGATAAAACAAGGCAGGAAATCTAGGGCAGCTTATTTTCATGCCTTGTAGCAACTGGAGTGACATACTGCTCTTGTTGACCCATGTCAGAAAAGACAGGCTTTTGTACCAGTCTTAAGATCTGTTTGTATTTACTTGTTCCTCTTGAAGCTCATAGGTTATAACTCAAATGCTATAAAAATAGTGACTAGTAGATGGTGTTTCTTATTCTTGCTGCCAAAGCAGCGTCCCTGTTCATTTGCCTTCTTCAGGGTTTGATGTTCCACTTAAAGCTTTATTTCTAAACTTGTCCTCCTTCTGCTTCTCATGCCAGGAAGAGACTCCTCTTTAAACTGTCATGCAGAAATGTGGAAAAAAATGCTTAAGGGGGATGAAAACATTTCAAATTGTTCTCATAATGCCACAAATTCTATTAATTTAGTCTCTTTATATGATAAATGTTTTCTGGTAATGAACTATAATTTACTAGGTCATACATAGACCCTCATAAAAGCTTGCTAAAGTTAACTTTTTAAATGCTCATTGACAAAATACAAAAGGGCCTTCCCAGTCAAGCCAGTCCATTTTGTTAATCCAAATGGACAAATGACTTTTGTAGCTCTAGCACATGAGAGCGTGATGTGACTAGGTCTGTCCAGACTCCTCATTTTAAAGTCCCAGTGCATAATATATCCTGGACAGTTCTGACAAGACAGGCATATTTCCCTGCCTGATGCCAAAGCAATATGTCTTAACTGCTCTCTTATGATGCTGTTTATAGGTAGTAGTACCAAATATAAATTACTGCCCAGGAACAATTTAACTATAAGGGCTATAGGGAAAAAAAGAACAAAAATATTCTTAAATTCTCTTACTTTTCATGCCTAAGGAGGGTGACATGACGTTAGTCCAATTTTCTGGGTACAAAAGTAAATTAAATCAATGCTTGAAGCTTTCTTTGAATATGCCTCAAATTCAGTTCATCCACCATTATTGAAAAGTATCACATTTAAGTCTTAATAATTCTTTACACTAGAGTGCTATTAATGTCATCATTATTATTATACTTCCCTATCTTCAATATATTATAGCTGTTAGAATTCAAGTACAAAAATCAATGGGAAATTTGCATTTGATATAAAATATTCCACTCTATCACAATTAATTTCCTTCCCTGAATTATGTTAATCATCCTCTTCCCCACCTGGGAAGAAACCCCTATTGCATTCTTGACTAGATTTAGATCTAAAGCTGGTTCCCTGAAGTGCAAATCTTTGATAAAAATTCCATAGTTACTCTTTCTTTTCTTCTGTCTTTTGTACACACAGCACAGTGAGAAATATTAAATGAAAGGTTTTGTTTGACCAACAATTTTTGAATACAGAAGACATCTGGTCTTCTTTTAAGTAAAAAACTCCTACTCCCTAGATCTTGCCCATGGGCAATTAAGCTGTACGTATGCAATTTCAAGATTAAAAGCAGCACTGAAAACCCACTCCTGATTGACTGCTCAACAATTTATGCACATCTAAAGAAATATCTTTGACATGCAGTTTTCTTTCAGTTATTCCTGGCTTGAGGAGAACCTCCCATTTGCAAAACTCCTAGAAACTTTTCTTTCTGACAAATTGTTTTAGATAAATATTGAGTTACTGTTTGAGGATTTACACTCACTGTCAGTGAAAAATGGAATGTTTGATTTATCATAAGGAAAATTCCTTTAATCTGTTGACAATCAACACCATACTAATCATTGCTGGCTTTTCCAAACTTTTCCCTGAATGTCAGAGTAACAGACTTTGCATCAGTTACCAGGATTTGCACTGTTTTATATGTCTTAGTTAGCTCTATTTTTTGCTTTCGCCTGTGAATTTTGCTTAAGGAATCCCTCTTTCCACCCTGTTCCTCACATCTGACTGATGCTGTGGTCATTTCAGTTTAAAACACACTTCCAAATTCACTGAAATCTTTATGGCCAACACTTTTTTCTCTCCTCCGATATTGCTCACACAGATTAATCTCGTGGTGCGTGGTCATGAACCCTGGCCAGTTTGGGACCTTGAAAGAGGTATATGTACCAAAACAAAGTGATCCATTGGAAAGAAACCATTCAGTGACAGGTCTGTAAGAATGGGCCTTTAGCCTAAAGGTTTAGGCTGGTTATATATCTGCCTCTTTGTCCATTTTTAACAGCTTATATTTATATTATTATAAGGTTACCACCACCAACAGAAAAGAATTATTAATGCTGACATCTTTTCAAGTTGGAAGTTTCTTCTGAATTGACAGCCAGGAAATGTACATTATCTAATTTTTTTTTTTTTTCCCCCACTGGCTTGCAGTTAGTATATGAAAACTTTCTGGTGTAATTTGTTATTTCCCCTTTGGAAACTGGATCTGGAGAAACTTTATAAAAGACTAGTGAAATGTCACCACCTCACTCGGAATTTGATTTGCAGTTTGACTGAGGTTGTGAAGGCGAAATCCAGGACAATGTGTCTCTTTGGATTGAAGCCAAAAGATATTTTTGCTTTTGTAAAACTACCATTTACAGAGAGTCACAGGTTCAGAGGCTAGTTAACACAGCAACTGTTTTGGCAAGGAAAATTCTGCCAGGTTCAAAGTGGCCCGGTGTTATAGTACATAAATAGGTCATTGATTACAGTGATTATGTAGTTTTGTTCACAACTGTGACCTCATTTAGTAATTTTTTTTCCTTAGCAAATGGCAGAAAACTGAAGAATAATTAATCTTCCTCTGAAATTCCTAGCAATTACATTTTTGAACAACGGAAATGATTGCTAGTAACCTACAGGGAGCAGATAGAAATTCCTATGTACTTAACCTATACTTATGTACTTAAAAGGCAATATATTAAACAAATAACAAAAAGGCATGGCATACTATTAAGTGGTTTTCCATGAGTAACCTTGCATGTGTCTGAAGTTCAGTGAAATAAGACTCTTCTGGTGGCACCTTGATACAGTTCAAACAAACACTGCTGGGCTGGGTAAATGATACTAGGACTGGGCGTTTCATCCTTGTTTGAATAAGTTTGCATAGAATGAAAAGAGTTTTTGGGACTCTGCTCTTCCTTGAGCAGAAGGCCCCTCAGCCTCACTTACACACAGTGCAATGGTGCTTGCCCAGAGCTCCACTAATTTGTGTTTGCAACATACCTAGCATGCTCTGAGTTATCCTTTGAGTGTTCAAATGGCAATAGACTATATTTAAGCAGTACTCAGCAAAGAGCATAAGAAATGTGTAAGATAAGCTGTGAAATATGAAAGTGATGGTTTGTTTCCAACTGTTTTGATAAGGAGATTCAACTTCAAAATACAGTAAAGGGCTGTGAACAAGAGAAAAGTAACTCCAAGCCACAGCATACCAGCAGCGCTAGTGCTGCCTTGTTCTTGTGCAATTCTGAATCATATTAAAAAAAAAGATTTTACTTGCTGAAACAGACTTTTCATAGACATGAAACTGGTTTGATAGTGAGGTTTAACAGTATAGAGCCAGATACATTGCATCTAGTCATGTGGTTGTGGCAGCTCAGAACTGGCTTCATAAACGTGCCCCCAGCAGCAGATCTGGTGAAGATGTTCATTAGAGTTGGATTTCAGTTGACTTCTTCCCCGTTTTGAAAGATATTCACTAGATGTATGACTGGAAAATTGCAGCAGTTAGAGCTTTTGCATTAAAGAATTTGAGACTTCAACTATATTTGCAATTCATGTTTCAAAGCATACAACTGCTGCTAACAAATGAGATGTGGCTTATTTTTACATATTCATGCTTTCAATCATCTTTTTACTTCTGAGTGGAAATGAGAGAGACCTGTGATTCTTTATTCCCAGGAGCATCAGAGTGGTTGTGAGAGAATGTGGTAATGCTGGGGGAGGTGACCAAAGATGTATTTTAATCCAAAAATAGGAGCATGAATCTGGAGAGAGCTGTGAACCACATTTTCATGTGTGATGGAAAAGCACCTCTAGAGATATCATATTCTGTTCCTGTTTCTTCTGTTGATACATAGTACACACAGCAAAGGGTGATGCCATTGCATTGGTGCTGGTATGTCACAGCATAGTAGTAATTTCTTAAGCAGGTGCAATGCAAATATTAATTAGCATGATGATGGGGAAGACACATTATTCTGGTCTAAAATCAGTGTTATCGGTCCCTTGTTTATGGCAGTAAGTTAATTCACAATAAGTTTCTATATATGTTCAATATATATGTGGAAAATTTCTCTCTGCTGCCCAAATGTTTAAAAAGAGCTAGTTAAGACCTCTATGCAGTTAAGGTTCATTATTTTTATAGGTTTTGAAACTGCAGAAGTTACAGAGAGCTGGAAGAATGCTCGTCATTACAAAGGGTGAAGAACATGAAAAGTACTGTCAGCCCCAACACTGATCTTGGGCTCAGTTTGGAATTACTATTGCTTTCATCTAAACCCAGAATGAAACTAGTTGGGCTTTGAGAGTCTTCTTCCCTTCTCATGACCTCATCATCCCACATTGGATAGTTGGCAAGTTGTTTCTTGAGTTTTCCGCTAGATTTTGTTGTGTACAATGCATCCATATATTAATTGTCTCAGATACTCAGGCAGCAAAATTTTGAAATGTGTCTCTGTTTCTGTACTATATACATGTGAACCAAACTCTGTGTGATAGATCATGCTCAATGCCTGTGCTTGATTGTCCAAGCAGCTGCTGTTTTCGAATTGCCAGTCTTATCTTGAAGAAACATGTCTTGTTCAGTTCAGAACCAGGTAGCTTATCTCACCTCTGAGACTGCACATCAACCTGAGGTCTGAAGTGAAATGACTTCAGTGCTATCAGATCAATTTGCTGTGAGCAGCCCACATCACAATGCTAGCACACATAATTCAGCTGGCTTTGGCAGTTGGCTCAGGAGAGAGCTAGGCCTACGTTTGCAGGAGTGCTGAATTATTTCTTCTCCCTGGAGACGGAGAGTCAGAAAAGATCCCTTCAGGTCAGGGCTGAGGACTCAAAAGGAAGCCAGCAATAAGGCAGCTAAATTTTACTTCAGTATGCTGGGCATTCAACACTTTTCAAGGCTGAAACAGTGAAGGTCGAGAGGTTAATCTTCTCAAGAACAGATGACCCTAAAAACTAATGTAACACATCCAAAGGGTGCATGTGGCTTCCTGATTATTCTACATAATAACTGCTTTCTCTTAAATTAGAGGACTTTCTTTTCTTGGCAAATAGCAGCACTTCTCCTGTGAGTATTCAGAGATGCGGTTGATCAGCTCAAAAGAGTTTTTTTTTTAATTTTCCTTTTCGCCCTTCACAAACTTATTTCATCATGAAGACATACTCGACTATTTTTGACATTTAGCATGCATGTGGCGATACAGGTAATATATTGTTTTCCTTTATTACTGACAATCAAGTTTTACTTTCCTTTCTGTAGCAATAAAAAGTAACTTTAACAGTACATCTGCCAAAATATTTACCTCCTAGGCCACCAAACTTGCTTAGTGTTTTAATTTTTATTTTATCAATGAGGAAAGCAGATGACAGTAGGACAGTATATTATGCATCTCACAAATTACAATAAAACAAAATTTCAATTTGTAGCACATCTTGGGAACTCTCCTTAAATGTGTGTGAGGAATGTCAGATTGGTGGTGATCTTAATGCTTACAGTACCGACATACCTCACTGCTATGTTTCTTTACGGTAAACATTGGTGTTGGTGCAGCGCTTTTCAATGCCTACTTTTATTTGAATCAGTTTGGTAGGTATTGACAGTTGTCACGTGGATTGTGGTCATTTTTTTGTTGTTGTTTTTAACCCCAGGTGCTGTAAGTTGCTCTCAGACCATAAATAGGCACATAAAACAGCCCTCAAAATTGCTAGCAATTATCACTATGTTAGTCAAGCTCTGCAGAGAGACTAAGGACTAAAAGGGTTCAGAGACGCTCAGCTTTTTTCTGTCTCCCTTCTTTTTTTTGCAGGTAAGCCTGAAAAGGCTGGTGAAGGGGAACTTGTTTGGTAGGTTAGCTAAAACTCGTTTACTAACACCATCATCTCTACCCCCTGCTGTGAACAATACAAGAACCACTATTTGCACTGGGGCATACTTAGTATTTTTCTGCAGCTTTAAATGTAATTAACATATGGGGTATGTCTACATGTGACGGAGGAGGAAGGATAAAAAAAAAAAAAATCATAGATTTTTTCAGACGCCAGAGAGATGTTGTGTGAAGGAAGCATTATAGATGAGAGATGGTGAGAATTATATAGCTAAGCCCCCCCACACCCCTTCTGCCCCTGCTCTTGTTATCAGCTCTGAGGCACAGAATATCTATTCTTCTTTCACTTACCCACATTCTCTCTGACACCTTTCACTTACCCACATACATTGTGTTCCCCATGGAGTTTTTCATCTTGTTGTAAAAATGACACTTTCAGGGATATGACTGTAGAGGCTGAAATGTTGATTACCTAGCATTAATCTTTTCTGGAGATACCAGTCTCTAAAGATGCTAAGTCCTCTGGTGTGCGTATAATATACACAGAGAGGGACAGACTGATAGGGTGCGTGGGACAGGGGAGAAAGAAACAGTACATATTTACTCTTGGCCATTTTGGCATTGATTTATCCTTTTGTGGTCACATTTAAAAAATATTGTTGACTTCCCATTCCAGTTAATTAATTAAAGGAGTCCTCCTCATTTGGTGGTACTCTCCACTGGTTTCATTAATATGTAATGAAATTTCCCCTTGTGCCTTTATTGTCAATGTTTGAAAGCACATCTGCAGAGAAGGCTTTATACCATCAGTCTGGAATCCCACTTCCCTCTCAGCTGCTCTTCTCCATATTGATGGCATACAGGATAAACAGAACAAGTTAATTTGTAATCTTAGATAGAAAATGATAGCTGCACTGTTTCTGTCATTGAGCACTCTGCCAGTTTAAACAGCTGATTAGTCAGCTTCTGTGGAATCGATCTGAATCAGTTCCACCTGCATGCACCCACCAGGAGCCACTTTATTGTAAATCAATCATTCTGAAAACATCTCACAAAGGGGCCAGTCCTCACTAACAAGCCATCAATTTAAACTGTCTGTCTGGAGCACTCTAGAAATTAGAAGTGCAACAAACATTTATTCTAAAATTATGGAGAAATTTTTTTTTTTTTTTAAACCACAGCCTGTAAGTATTTGGTGTTGGTGGTTGGGTTTTTTAAATGTTACTTTTTAAGAAAAATTATTATTCATATGCATCAGGCCACTTTTCAGACGTCCCAAAAGTGCGAATGCAGGTGAAAAAACGATAGGTTGAGAATTTTAACAACAATGGATGGAATGGATGGCCTTTATTACTAGAAGGCAACATTAACAGTAACTCAGAGACTTTATATCCTGCCCTTGTGCCCCTTGGGTGTTAAGATTGATCCCCAGAGTCAGAGAAGTTCTCCTTATTCTTTGACATGATGAATTGCTAAATTTTGCCTGTGCAGAGAGTGGGTCTTCCAGCTGGCAGTGGTTGGAGAAGCTGCCCCAGGGGGGATACACAGATATATGGCTTGGTCTCCAAACTCTTCCTTTAAGACACTTCACACTACCCTAAATAAAAGAGAGGGGAGAAGGTATATTCTACCTTTTTTTTTTTTTTTTTATTGGCCTGTCTGGGCATTTCACTTATGTCAACAAAAAAAGCTGTGAGAATCATGCTTTGAGGTTGAGTGCATTGTTTAGAATCTCTGGAGTCTTATTCAGCTTGAGAAAAAAAATATGGCAGCACTTCTTTTGCAAGATGTAGTTCAAAATACTGCATATGACATTATGCTCTGTAATTACATGTTGCCACCTGATTGCACTGTCAACACTGTGTCTCAACACGAGGTAATTGCTTAGTTACTAGTTTTAATGCAAAGCCTCTCAGAGACTTGCATATTAAACAAGTGTCCCACTCTTGGAAATATAATAAAAATATAAGTTAAGTGAGACCTAATGTGATTGTGTGGGAACTAATTTTACAATCAGATGATGGTGGGCCTGAGCTGTTTCTGATTAACCTCAGCTGAAATCCTTTAATTTATCGTATCATTTATTGCAGGATATTTTAGTGAAATATCTCTTATCAAATAGTGTAGGGTATTCACAGCAAATGTGGAGCTTCAGCTTCTCGCTCTTGCAGGGTTTGAATGTGAGGAGGTTTCATACATTTAACAGGACTGCACGTCTTTCTGTCTTCTGGCCCATACGTGTGACTTCTGCAGTTAGTCTCTCTAAACAGCCTTACTTATTTTTTAAAAAGTGATAAATATGAACAAGACAATGTCAGCTGTTAATCCACATTACTTTTTGACTATATGGATATTCCCCCCAAAATGTATCACGTACTATTAAAAAGTAGGGTGCTAGGAATCTGGGTGATATGTCTCTTACATGTGCTTTGCTAGCACCTATTTACATGTCAATCAGCTGTCACTGAGGGGACAGTCTGCAGATCATGGAAATGCTCCCTTCCCCTTCCTAAGCACAAATCCTGCCCTTCCTTGCCCACTAGACTCATGGAGCTTGGGAAACTTCTTCCTCCTTCAGCACTCTGTTAGAAAGGGAGATGAATGAAAAGCTGTGCAGCTGCCTTTCCCCAGCCTTGTCTCCTTCTGGCTTTTAGGCCACAGAGGGCAAAACATTAAATAAATATCCAGTGATCATGTCCTCAGGTGTTGCACTCAAGATGCTCTGAAACTATGGCAAGATTGATATTACTTAAATTTGGAAGCTGTGTCAGAGCTCATTGATTTCTAATCCAAGACATCAAACAAAAGAAACTGCTTTGACAGGTAAGTGAGCTGTTTCTGGGCTGACAGAGGACAAGATGTGTGTGGGATCCTCTTTCCTGTACAGAAAGTTCTCAAGCGACTCTTGTGTTGTTAGGGCTTTCTCACCTTTCTTCAAAGGAAATTCATCTGTCTTCCTGGGCTGACTTCTTTTAAATGAGACTCCTGCTCCTCAGCTAATTTCCAATGCCATTTTCAGACAGAGATAGTCCAGCTGTTTGCTGAGTCTGTAGAGGTGCTCTGTCTAAATGACATCCTCTAGTATGAAAGGCTTGTGCTACACAAGCAAGACGACCGCTGTTTGGTCTTATCAGTCAATTCACATTTTCACACAAGTAATATTTTTTGTCAGTGGTGGCCATGATTTCCATTTAATTCATTTTGTACTATCTGATCACCAACAAAATCCCTGAGCTCATTTGTCATCATGATATTTATAATGACAGCCTTTGCATGGAGCATGAGTACCAGAGAGAAACTGTGCAAGAACGGCTATGGTTTCCTGAAAGGGGAATGATTTCAATTTGGAGATTAAAAAATAGGCAAAAAAAATCTCTTCACCTAGTTAGGAAAATAATTGATTCCTTTATGTGTAATATTTACTGTCTGCTCACTCTCATCACAGAATTATGCTATATATCCTTACCCTAGCTCTGTGGACTACCATCAGGATGTGGATCTTTACTTCTACCTAGTCCTCCTGTGACTGCTGAAACTTGTAAAAATCACGATTAGAAGCAAGTTCCCCATGAGCCAGCAAACTATGGATGCAGTCAATGTATATATCCATGAACATAGCAGCAGATTTTGCCATCTCAGAGTCATGAAAATCTGTATATTGCAACAGCATTGCCCAGAAGATAGTCTGTATTATCCAGTAAAGCAAACAGACTTACAGAAAATGTAAGTTAAATCATATATGTACTGTAATGACTTTACATTTGTTTTAAAAAATATATTTACAAATAATAAAACTTTTAATTACCAGAAGGATGACATTTCTTTGAAGACCTGATTATGCTACCGTGATTCTTTGTGAAAATGTCTTCAGAAGAAAAGTCTGAGAATTAAAATTAATAGTTCTACTGGATACTATAAATGGTAACTTAACTATAGTGGCACTGATGTTCTGGCTCCTGAGATGATATCATGCTATAGATACCTGATGTGTGACTAGGACTCCCAGGACCTACAACAATAGACATAATAACACATTATTACCTATGACTAAGTTTGTTTTTTCAGCTTACAGAAGTAATACTGCCAATAATCTTCCCAAATTCTGTGCCTTCTCTCTCTGATACCGTTGCCTACTATCTGACACTGAGCTCTGTGTCCTGTCTGTGCAGGAAGAGATGACTTTAATTACAAATTTGGTTTATTACTGCTATTTTAATGTAACAATCCTGATGGTTTTACAGTGTGTACTCACTTGATCCTCACTTGAGGCATAGGGACATAGGGAAGAAGGAGATGTTACAAAGCAAGCACTTATCTGCTTGTAGTGATCCCAGGGTAAAGGAAATAGGAAGAAAGTAGTCTGGGACAGTTATGCAGCTGAAACTCAGTGCAGCAGAAATATATGCAAAGCAATTTTAAGCAATGATATTCTGATTCTCAAAGTACAGTACAGGTCGAAGAAAGTTATGTGCATAAGCACAGGCTTAATAAGGCGATAGGATAAGCTAGTGGAAACGCTGATACGTTAATAGAATACTGACACAGATTAGTTTGTCCAGCTCTGGTATCCTACTGGTCATCTTGCAAGATGAGAATGTAGTAATGGGCTGTCATTGGTAGTTCTGCAAATTATCTTTGGCATGTTGCATGAGTTATGCAGTGACTGCTGGGTGCTTCTAAGGATCTTGTTTCTCTTTGTGCTCATGATAAGGCAAATGCCTAAATGAACAATGCATTTCAGTATCTCTTTCCCAAGTTATTTTTGGCTACTTAGAGCTTCTTTCCTCTATGTTCTTCATTTGTTAGTGTTGAATGCTTTGCACTACTTTGTAACTGTTGGTGTATTTTTTACTACTGTCTTGCTGGTAGTTATCAAGAATGTTATACATTAATGCTATTGGACTGAATGCTCAGGGGTACAAGAGGATACAAATATCGGGTTTTTTTGGTTAATGACAGCAATTCCTAGACTGTTTAAGCTGGAAGATGAAGATGAGGAAAAGCACTAAGCATGGTTATGTTCAGATTATTTATTTTAATTATCATGGGATGTTGAGTTATAAACTACATTAGTAATGCCTGCATTAAACTGATACTGAATTTTAAATTAAACAGTCAAAAACATAATGAAAATTAGAACTACTATGCGGTGAAAAAATATTTTAATAGAGTTGTCATTAGCTTATTGAGGGAGATTGTTTATCTCTGTAGGCATCTAGCTCATAGTAGCTACTTCTGAAAATTTGATTTGCAAAATCTCTCTGGAGACTCTAGTCTGACCCTGGTGGCTGTCTAACTGGCTGTGTTTCAGTACACTTCAGGATGAAATGGGACAACTGAACACAGTGTAATATGCAGAGCTATCTACCTTCCCTTCCCCATCAAATAGATGATGCATTACAGATTTTTGTCATGCTTTTGGTCAGGAAACAAATAAGGTGGTGACTAGCAAAGACAGAATAATGTGTGTCATGGGGCAATGTGGTTTTATTTGAGTATAGCGAGTTTCATATTTTCGGGGGACCCTGGTATGCAAGATCACATCGTGGGGTGTGCAGGCTGGCAGTTTGCAAGACTCTGCAGATCTCTCTTGAGATGTCAGAATTCCCTGGCATGAGGTGTTGGCTTCCCTAATATAAAACAAAGCCCTGGAACATCTACCGTTCCAACATCCGCCACAGTCTGGAAGAGCTGCATTAACCAAAATAAAAAAAACTCAGAAGTGTAAGGAGTTGCATTGCAGGTACAGTGAAAGTTATTAGCATGATGATAGCTTGTGTACAAGGGACCAAAGGGCTGAAAAATGAAAACAGCTCCATATGTTTTTGGCAAAGAGAGTCAAAGTAGAAAATCACAATTTCTTATTGTATTTAGTACACAAGGTGTATGTTCCCTTGGTTGGCTTGCTTAGATTTCCAGTACAAGACACTTCACTAAAAACAGTGAAAAACTGCCATGATTTTAATCTGTACTTATCCATATTTTTTTCCTAGTCCATCAGTGGTTAGAATACCTTCTGTTGTAGCTCACCCACACTCTAACTGCCTATGTAGTATAGCACTGAAAGTGATTCCATTACATACTATTTGGGGCCTCATATTTATTATCTTGCAGCATCAATCATGCTCAGTTTGCAAGCAAAATAAACTATTTTTACTTTAAATGCCAATTCTGAAAATTTGACTTGGGAACTGGGAATAACAGTTTCTTTTTGGAACCATATTTTTATCCTGGCAATAAAAGTTGAGAATTGGCAGAAATTTCTGTATCTCTGTTGAAGAAATTCTCTAGTCCAAAGTCTAAATAGAGAACATATTTCAAAATAGTATGGATTATGTGTGAAATAAAAGGATTGTGCTCCAGTCAGTATGGTATTTCAGAGCCAGTAGAGCTACAATAATAAAAAGTGCTAAAATGTATTTGTATCAATCAAGTGAGCAGATCGAATTTAGGCTAGAAGAGATAGACAAATTCTGTTCTGTTACTTTGGTTTAAGTCTTTTATTATTCCATTGATTTAAACTGAGTTTCTGTGGACTTATGCCAGGGTAACTGTGATCACATTCAAGTCTGTGAAGTAAAACTCAGCATTGACATGAATGATGATCTAAATTACACTACTTGATCATTTATAATGTCTTTTTGATCAACCAACACTTGATGGACTTCTTATGAATGCTATTCACGTGCTGGCGTGTTTTGACCCACACTACTGTCTAGCATATGTAGGCATTTATTCCAGGCTGTATTTTACCAAATTTGACTTCAAGCGGGCCACTTCAACCTCCTTTTTGCCTTGTACTCTAAGAGTGTTGTGTGGTTTAACAGAATTTGGACTGAAGGTTGAAGGACAGCAAGAATTAAAGAAGAGAGATAAAGATGATAGGATAGAGAATAAGATGAAAAGTCTGCAAAATCTGTTTAATTTTTAAAACACACCAAATAGTGTCTTTAGAAGCTCTTCTGTCATATGCTTTGCATATATTAGAAACCCGAATGTAATATTTATCTTAAATGGAGACCTCCATTGAAGCACTTTGATTTGCTTCTTTGAGAAGGGTTTGGTTGTTTTTTTTCCTCAGGTCTCAGTGAGTAGTTTTTTTGGATGAGATGGACTGTTTTGCTGAATTAAAAAGCAAAGAAATAGAACTGCTCATAGGAAGATTTGTATTTCTGTTATTTACTGATGTGATACTATTACTGGACTAAATGCAGAGCTATATGTAAAGAAAAATAACTATGTGCTTAGGCATCAGTCCAACAAAGCAGTCTACAAAAGACTACTCTATTAATTACAAAATATATTGGTCACACTAGCAAGAGCAAGAAGACTGATCAATCCTGCTCGGCAATGAAAAATCAGACAGTGTAAAACACTAGTATGACAACAATGTATAGTTTGGGATCTAAGAAGTGCAATGACAATAACAATAAAAATCCCCATTTATAGGACACTTTATCAAACAAACATCTCAAGGCACCACACAATAAAAACATAAGAAAATGAAATCAAACAGAACTGTGGGCTTGACTGAGGAGAAACCATTGGTCCTTATTCTTAAAAACATGATAAAAAAAACAACCTTCAGCTCTTGAGGTCTAGCATAAAAGTTAGAAATCTGCTTCAGAGGCCTAGTACTAATATCCTGGAGATTATTTGTTTTCTTACTGATTTTCGATTTATTCTGGTGTGGCACAGAATAGGGTGTCTGAATCACTAGATTGAAACTGATTTAGAGAGCATGGTTATCACCTTCTAGTCCAAAAGGTTATTAATGATTGTAGAAATAATGCCTTAGATTTGAGGAATAGTGCAAGAGTTTAGCTCAGATAATTTCTTTAGATATGTTCTATGCTTTTTTGATGTGCCTTCTTCTGTCTTTGCTTCAGATTCATGCAGATGGTTCTAATATATGACCGTACCAAGTCACAAAACAACTCTGTCCTCTTTCCTACTCTGCCAGTCTCGAGTTCCTCTCTATTGATACTGGATTCCTGTCTTGCATCCAACTGCATGATGCAATTATGTCTGTAAACCCAAGTACAAACCTTTTTGTTCATTCTTTGTATGCAAAAGTATGGATCTCAGAGACTGTGTCAATTTTCCTCTTGGCAGATCTGCTAGGTGAAGAGACTTAAATATAGAAAATGTCATCACTAATTACTCATTCCACTGCCCACCAGCATATGAGTTGGGAGGGAAAAGTTCTATTAGTCATTCCTGTGAATTTCTCATAATTCAGACTGAAGCACGTATTAGTTCAATGGGGCTTTCAAAGATAAGGAAAAGATTAATATATGTAAACTAGGACTTTATTGATTCTTTATGTTTCAATACCATAAGCAGATTTCATTAGCAAAAAAAAAGGTAAAGCTAAAATATACACAAAGTTTTAGTGCAGTGACTTCCTGAATAGAAAGGGAAATAATACATAGTTACAAGGCTGGCAAACTTCTTCAGCCAGGCTCTAAGTCCGTATATTTAACATTTGAAAAAACTTTATGTGGAATGTAGTTTTCCCCTTCAAATATCAATTCCTATCATTTGACAGAGTGAATCTGACTGAACCAAGTGCTTCCTGAGGCTGAAGGTCAGCAGATGTGGCTTTACATCTCATCTGTGATACCAGTGCAGCTGGAGAATCCTGTATGCTGAACAGCTGCTACAAGCTTCCTCTGTGCCTGTCCCTTAGATGTAGCATGAGTTGACAACGTATGACCAGTAGCCTTTCAAATTATTCAGGTGGCTGTCTCAACCCTGAAGTGATTGGGAAAGAAGCTGTGGGAGTCTCTGCCAGTTCTCTAGCAAAAAAAAAAAAAAACCAAAACAACCTCAAACAAACAAAAAAAAACCCCAACCAAATAAAAAAAGGCAACTCTCATTTCCATGCTCAGTGGGATGTCTATGTCAACTGGTAGGTGCAATGAATAAGCAATAAGCTCAACAGAGCTTTCCATCAATATCCTTTTCCTCAGGTTCAGCACTCATTGACATTTCTCCCATGTTTGCTTGAACAATCTGTTACTTTCAGTCATCTTTATTGTATGAACCCAGACACTGCGTAGAAAAGATGCTGAGTGAAGAAAGACATCTGTAAAGTCATCACCATTGACGAGTTTCATCAAACCAATCGGTCCAAACTGCATTAACTCTGTTGTGTGAATTCTGTCTGAGAAGCACAGTTCAATCCTGGAAACTGTTCACTAGAAATAGAAGACAGATGACAATCCAAGCAAACAGTGCTTATGCCATGTGACAGTCTAGAAAATAAGCTGGTGATCTGTGCAAAGAGTGCATTCTTTTGTTCAACAGTATAAAACAAATTTTCATGCAGTAAAACCTATAAATAGGTTTGACTTCTCCAAATTCAAAAGTAAATTTCACTTCTGTGGATATTAAATAGAGACACTTGTGAAAGAACAAATCTATTTTACTAAAGGTAATGAATAAACATGCTTTTTTTCAAGACAGCTTAATCACTAAGCTATTAAATTTTTTTTAAAAAAAGTTTTAAAAGTTTGAAACATATTGTAAAATACTAACAATTGAGGCTTTGGACAAGTTTGTAGTAAGCTTTTGTAAAAATGTGGTTGAATTTTATCTAATTTGAAGTCAATGGAAAACCAGAAAGAAAGAGATTCCTGAATGTATTTTGCAGCAGTTTCAAACATTCATTGAATTTATTAAACATTCGTTAACATTCATTAAATACCCTTGCTGGAATATTAGTCACCATCAAGAAGTATTATGCTGACTGCATGTATTGATAGTTGAAATTTTGTCTCTAGACAGATTATAGAGATTACAATAGGTTTTCATTACTTTTCTGATCCAAATACACTGATATGAACAAATTTCTATTAATTTCAGTAACGTGTTAAAGGAAATTACTTTTTGGATCTCTGGGACCATTCGCTAGTTCTGCATCACTGCAGAAGTTTCATGGACGTTTTTTTTACTCTAACTGGTAGGGCATTCTCAGAACAGTAGCAAGTGTAATAAGAAGGGGTGCTCTCAGGTTCTTGCTGAGGTGGGATGGTCATAAAGGAGCAGACCCTGGTCCTCCTGGATGTCTTCTTTGGCTTAGCCATGGTGGATCCAAAATACTGACAAGCAACAGTCAGCCTACATAGGCATGAGGTATCAGCTATTTTAAAAATTAAAATTTGCTTTTTTTTCTAATTTGCACTAGAAAAAAAAAATGCCTCACTGAGGAAGATCTTATAAATAAAATTCAGTTTGATAAAGTTCAGCCTGGGGCAGAACCCCTACTCTAAACTTTCAGTCCTGCTTTACATTCTTTTATTGTATGTCTACAATTAATATACCTTCTTGTGGCTCCGAGGTTATCACCTTGTAAGATCAACGCAAAAGACCACTTTTGCCCCAGCTGGGCTTGATGGAGTGTGCAAACATGCAATGTTTCCTTTTGCAGTCATTCATATCCTGCCATGGTAGTCATACTGTTCTGATGGGATGAAGAAAACCTCAAAAACTTTATCTCCTTCCAAAATGCCAAAAAAATTAGCACATCTAATACTGTTCCTATTTAGTGATGACATTGTCAGAGATCTTTTTGTTTTGAGCTTGAGCATGCTTTGGGCTTGGTCTTTGAGCATGTTCTACACAGTACATGCAATGGCTTAATCACAAGTCCTTTCCATTAATGACAGCTTAAATATGAAAGAGTCCAAGGACTTTCTGCCCCAAAAGAGAAAGCTGTTGTATGTTCAGTTTTAGAAATCTACATTTTAATAATCCTCTACTTTGAAAGGTAGAGGTCCTTTAATGACTGATTTTAATTTGAAAAAAAAGTCTTCTACTTATGACTTTATTAATGTTCACTTTTAACATACCTCCATAAGATCTTATTAATGACAATGAAACATTATGTGCATTGTTTATGATCTGATTTAATGCCATTTTAAAATTAGAAAGTTATGACAACCTGAATCATGTTACAGCTAATAAAAAAAAAATTAGAGGAATCACAGGAGCAAAGGCCCATTTAGAAAGCTGTGTCTCTTTAACGCATAAATATTTATTATTTTATGCTATTTAACAAATCACAGGGACTAATCTTTTAGTTCTTTACTAAGGTCTATACAGGAGGAATGAGATTCAGATTAGATGTATATGAGATACATGGCGCTCTGTATTTGCATTTAAGTCTTACATAAAAATTGTATCTCAAAATGCTTCAAGGAATTGGACACAATTCAACAAATTGACTACAAATTGACATAAGTTGCAGATAAGTAAATTGCCATTTGCTTGTGCAGTTAATAGAACATTTAAAAAGAGGATATCTAAGCAGTAGGTGCTGTGATACATGGCACACCTGTGAGGGCAACTACCCCTAGTTTGGGGTTTGAAAGCCATGGGGATAGACTCCAGGGCATGTGGGTGGGGTAAGGAGGAGAGAGGAATGGGAAGCTGAAGTAGCTAAGAGTCCTTTGAACTAACTCTCTTTATTTTTATATTTTTGTAGCTTTGGTTAATACCAGATGTCATCATTGGCACCAGTATAGAAGAACTAATAAGGGGAAAGAAGAAGGGATGTACACCAAGGGAGAAAAAAAATTTTTTTTTTATTTTTTTTTTTTTGTAATGCATAGGTCCATCAAAACCTGGCAGCCTGCAGTGATGGGAAAGATACATAATATGATAAAGCTTGGTAACCCGCATGTGTGATTGAACAAACCAATGAAGAGATAACATTTGAAAGCTTTACAGCTTGGAAAGCTGTTAGCAAGCTGGTGTCTCCTTCATCATTTTTAATTTTACTTTTACTGCCCTTCATTTGCTTTGACGGGTTGATGTTGCCATGGTGCAGTTGAAATTCTCATAAAAGTGCTGTTACCTTTTCAAGATGGCTATTTTTTCCTAGGGTTTATACCACATTTTACAGTTATGTCAGAAGGTTTACTTGGTTTATGAATTCTCCAAGCTCTGAGACTGCTCTAAAAACTCTGGGTTGCAGTTCAGCTTTTGCTTTTTAATTTGTGAGATTTAACAACCACTACATCAGTGTGTTATATTCCTACATAGTTAGAAAATTCATTTTAAATGTATCCTTTTGTTAATAAGGGTAAATAAAATTTCAGCTTGTCCCTCACCTCTTTGATCTCTAGTTTCTTTATGAAAAAAAAAAAAGGCTTTTTTTTTTTTCTGACTAAATCTATGTGGTTCCTTTTTATACTAATCTCCCAACTTTGAAATTATTTATCTCATGTAGGAAAATAATTTTAAAAGATCTTTCTACTCCTTATGAAATACCATACCCAGTGTTCATAGATATACTCTCATGCTTGCAGTGGAAGTTGATTTATGTCAGGTGTGAATTGATCCCGTGGTGCTTTTGCAACCACCATTAATTTCCCCTTTGCTTGCTCTGTAGCAGTTCAGATTAAGGATCTATGAAGTGAAACTCTTGTCAATGGTGCTGTGAGTTAAGCTTTTTTGCAAGCTGTTTTTTAAAATAAATGTACATGTTTAGATAAATGTGAAAGCCTGTTAGTCATTAAGAACTGTGCTACGTGACCCCTACTCAGTGTGAACAACAGACCAGCTTCACAACTTGAGTGTAACTTTGGGATGGGAGAGGATAGAAAGGGTGAGAAGAAGGTGAAGTATGACCCATTATAAGAAAGGATTCCAGATTTACTTTTACTAGAAAAATTGTTCAGGAAAGATAAGCCCTTTAAGGGCAGTTGATTAAATTTGTTCGTTAATTTCAATTTTGTAATATTGTTTTGGAAGAAAAAGTTAGTTTAATAAGTGAACTGTACCTGGCTTTCATAGCAATACTGGTGCTAAGGGAAGGAAGGAAAGTTTCAGACACAACTCTGTTAAGTGGTATTTATTGCCCTCGGCAGAATTAGAAGCAAAAATTAGAAGCTTTGATTTTGCTATCTCTTCCAAAGAGCCTTCCTGTAAGGCTCTGGGAAAGATATTAAGCAGTGTCATTAAAGGCAGCACAAACTAATCCAGAGACAAATGCAAGTTGCACCTGGACATATTTTTGAATAACAGAAATTTTCAACCTGCTCAGACTTGGTTTGGTCCAATTTCTGGAAACAATGTTTAAATGTCAAATAAGACTCAATAAGCAAACAGAGTAAGATCCAGAATTAGTGTCTTACTACTACAGGCAGTATCAGATACATCAATTCTTGTATGTAAGTACCTTGCTGGAGCAACAATTACGCATAATTTCATGATGCTTTGGGGAAAAAGTAAATAAAATCTCAGATATCTAAATCTCAGGAGACCTACACTGTCTAATGTGTAGTCCAGCTCTAACAGGAACAGCCATTATTAGTGCCTTTCACAGCTTTGCTTTTATTTCCTTCTACTTACCTATTTCACACCATAGTTTACTGACCAGTACTGTCATATATATATATATATATATTATATTTGTGCTTTGCACAAGGACTATTTCCTCACATATGACTGAGTTATAGCCTCTAAGCAGTAGAACAACTCAGTTTTTTCTGGATTTATTATGCACTGAAGTAGTTTGTCACAGATTTGAATGATACATTTTAAATTCTGGAATTTAGAAGAAAGCTTGTGTTTCAAAAAGAGAAGATTAGAAATTTGTATCTAGGTATATGAGTCGTCCAGCTTTAGATCTGATCAGATCATCTGAATAAGGAACTTACAGTTGCTCCCATTTGCACTTGTAATTTAGGGAGGAGTGAAAGGTAAGTCAAAACCAAACGTTCTTGATTCAAAGGTATTATTATAATATGAAGTGATTTTTTTTTCTTCCTAAGTTAATAGCTTTGTTCTCATCACCCTTGCCAGAGTCCCATATAGCTCGGTATTGTTATTTTATTTTAGCTCAATGACAATTTAAATATCTCTGTAATAATGATCTGTCCTTAAAATGTTATCATTCTGGTTTGGTCTCTTGTTAAATACTTTCCTCATTAATTGCCTTTTCATTCAACCAGAAGACTTAGAATGGCAACCACAGCACAGCTGAAAACCAGTTCATTGTATCAGTCACAGACTCTCATAATGGAGCACCTTAATAAGAGCAAGTTCTGTACTTCTTGAAGGCACAAGATAAATTAGGTTCATAGTCCATTATTTGAACAAGGGTATCTGACTTATGGCAAATCTATCTGAGAGAGTATTGTAGAATTGTATTTTATCTTTAATAAATGTGTTTTCTAAAAGTAAGATATTTACTTCTGTTACAGTAAAGGATTTAAACAGAAGAATTTCTCTCTAATGTTTGTTGAATCATACTAGAATGATGAGGTAGAACAGAGCCATACATCAAACAACCAATGTGAAAAACTTAGCATTGTATTTTATTTCAGGAGGGAAGGCTGTGCACAGAATGCCCAATGGTTTTGCCAAGACTGCACTCTCTCTTCCTTATTTACCAAGCTATATATATACAATGAAAAAGGTGACAGCACTCTTAAACCTTTTCTACTGCTGAAATTTACAGATGTGCACATTTACTTTTTCTTTTGCAAAGAACACCAGAATGGCAGTGCTGGAGACTGCATTTCTCTAGCTCTGCAGAACATCTATAATGTAAAGAGAAGCAAGGCAGTTGTTTGGTGGGTTTTTTTTTTTCTGCAGATGCTCTATCAATTTATCCCCTTTGTCATGCAGAGAGCTGAGAATGGGTGAAAAGAGAACTCTGGTTTTCTTCCCAACCTGTGGTTTTTGGTTTTTTGGTTTTGTTTGTTTGTTTGTTTTTGTTTTGTTTTGTTTTTTTTTTACTTTACTGTACAGTAACAACTAACAAGTGCCACAGATAGCATTTACTCTCATGGCCATTTTCTATTTAGGAGTCTTCTACCTTAAGCATTGAACTGATACTAAGAACTCATTTTTTGAGTGCCAGTCAGGCATCATCAGACAACCACGGGGTTTTCGTATGACCTGGAAGGGATTCAGAGTTATAGTTTAACATCTGAGAAATGCTATAATATACTGAAGTTTCCTGTACAAGTTCCTTTGGTTTTGGTTCAAATAACACAGTCAGATTTAAACTTTTTGTGTAGACACTTGCTCCTAATCTTTACCAGAAGCGTCAAGAGGTCACCCAATCCTTTCTTAATATTTCTTGATCCATGACAAGGATTCAGATAAGATTTGAGGCAATCAGTTACTCTTTATACAAAGTTTCTTAAGGTATAAATGGAAAGGAGATTTACTGTGATTTTTGATCCCATCTTACTAACCCCTTAATTCAACTGCCTCAGTGTCCTTCACTGGTACTTTGAAATTCTACTCCTGGAGTAGGGCTATTTTACTTAGAATAAATAGATAAGATGTTAGTAAAAACCCATGTTTAGTGGTTCTGTGATGTGGTTGACACATTACTTCTGCAACTGAGTATTTTACAATACCAAAACTTCTACTGGCATCCAGTATCAATAATGTGATTAAACACAGAAGAAAATATATAGTATTATGATGGGAATAGAGGCAATATTATTGCTGGAAAAAAAAAATTTTCTGGGAAAAAAGTCAGTAGCTTTGATTTTCAAAAACTTAACCAAAAAAAGCATTATGTTTGCCATGTTGATGACACAGACCTCATTTTATGGTTTAATAGTATCCTGTTGACCTCAGTCATAATGATTGAATGCCTCTGTATCATAAATGGCAAGATTAGGATCATAGCAACAGTTGAGCATAGGGTCAACTCTGATAGATCTCGCCTTCTGTTTTATGTTGCTAATGTAGTGGGCCTCTGGCCTGGAAGTTTATACACTAGCAGTAATAATATTAGACAGACAATGTTCACTTCTTTGCCTAAAATATACGCTTCTTTGGGTTGGGGCAGTGATAGAGATTTTTAGGATGATCAGTGTTCAGAGGTACAACTGTTTGTTTTGCATTCTTTTGCTAGGCTGCTCTAAATGAAGGATAGGTTAGTCCAAACAGTAAATACAAGGAAATTGTGCTGTTTCATTTCTGAATTCAAAGTTATTACATTTCTGAATCCTGGGATAGTAATTTTGTTCTCAGCTTTTCCTTTCCAGCTTCTATTGTATTTTTTATTGTTCATGTGTATCCAAGGCTTCCTAAGATTGGAGTTTGGTGATCCTGGGAGTGTGTTTCTGGTGAAGATTTTTTTCTCCAAGGAAATTTATCGTGAATAGCTGGGTGGATTCTGGTGCAGCTGAAGTGTCTGATACCAAGGCAAATGACATTGCTTGAAAATTATGGCCATGAAATGCAAGTACATTGCAAATCACTCAGCTGCAGAGTCTTGGAATAAGAGCACTGCAGAGCTGATGTATGGACTGATGTTGCCATTTAATGTGGGTTCTCAGCAAACCTTTCATAAAATTCATGACTGTAGCTGACCTCTGTTACTGTGTTCCTCTTAAGGGGCGGGGGGTGGGGGGGGAAGGCTATAACCCAGCTCTCTACAGCAGTGCAGTGAAAAGTGATGTGTGATGTGAAGCAAGGTGAGGGGAATCATGTTCACTTCACCACAGACACTAGAGGTGAGCCTGTAGTCAAACAGTTGATTAAATGTCACAGCATATTCTACAATTTTCCAGGCTGACAAGGTTCTATTCTGACCAGCTTCAAAATACGAGACTGATTCAAATAACATTTTCTACCAGCTTTACTCTGTTGCCAGTGTTGTTTTACACCTGTGAAAGTAAAAGCAGAATCGGTCATAATCTGCCACTAGGAAATACACAGCTTCTTTATATTATTATTACCACAAAATACGAGACAAGACACTGCTTATAGTATCTTGCTCTTGTATTAGATATAGTTATTCTCGTTTATGCCTGACTGGGAGTGCTGCTGTTCCCTGAAATCAGCAATTCTAGTCTGTCCTAGAAAGTCTTGGCTTCTTGTGTAAAAACTGGTGTACTATTTTCACTCCTACTCTAGCTTAGAGTCAAGGGACAGTTGCTGATGTAGTACGTTAAGTTCATGAATGCCACAGCAAGTTGAATCTGAGCCGAAAGGACTGACTGACATGGTCACGTCTGAGCCACCTCCATCCAGAGAGAGCGGAAAGCAGTGCTGATGGGGGAAAATGTAATAGCTAGAGGTGTTCAGGCACCATGAAAACGCAAAAAGAGGTAAAGAGTATCTTGTCAGACAGATGGGATTTTTAAAAGGGAGGGGAGACAGATGCTGAAGAAGCACTTGTTTTCCTCCTTCCCCTGTGTAAAATGGTAAATCAAAATCCAACTCTCATTCCTACTTTCCTGTCTTTCAATTTCCCACCCTCCTCAGAGTACCTCTTACCTCTTTGAATTATGACAGCTGAGAAGGCATAGTCTTTCATATGCAAGAAGATTCTCATATTTTGGGAAATGGAAAATTAACAGCTACTAGTGCACATCTTTGTCATTATTGCCAATTAAAAATAATTTAGCCCTACCATTCCCTCAGATCAGATTAACAAACAAATGTGTGCATAATGCTTTTGTCCACATGTTAATCTCTACCCTCCTGATGAAAATGGTTTATGAATACAAATTGAGGGTAGTAGGTGTCTCCTAATCACCTCTGTGATCTTGATACCCACACTATCAGTATAACATGCCGAGTTGTATTTGCTTCTCTAGAAGGGTGATGTATTAGTCCCTAAAGGTTTGTGGCACAGTTGAGAGCAATTGCTTTCTCTTCCCTAACTCCACCTTGTCCCTTCCAGTGCATGTGTATGTGTGCGTGTGTGTATAATCATGGAGGTAAGGCAGGAAGATGATGTTGAAAAGAGCATGTTTCCTATAGGAAAGCAATACCTTTTGTTCTAGTTCAGTGATGATGAGTTAATGATGTAGGGTTTGCCTATTGAACAATGTACCTAAACGTTTTTCAAATTTTTCAAATCCCTAGTAGTGATTTGGTAATACACAGTGGCAACTGCAAGTCAGGGCTTCCACTGTTGCAGCCCATTTCTAGCCCAAACAAGCTGTATGTATAGTAATACGGTACAATAGTGTAAAAAAAATTTGCAGTATAATTAGAGTTTTTTTTTTTTAATTCTAGTTCTCTCTGGGCTGTATAGTCCCTGCCTGTTGTTTTATTTACTCCATAGCTATTCTCATTTTGTAGCTATTTCCTTTAGCTTGTAGCTCTAAGGTCAGTTTAAGGACAAGATGTTCCTTCCATTGATAAGTTGTGAACAGTAACAAGTAGGCTGTGTAAATGCTTTTCTTCTGTGTCATTCTGAAAACCTAGCTTGGGAAAAAACAAAGTCTCCTTCAGCTCAGGATTTAGGTCCTAAATTCAAATTTTGAGGTTGACATCATTCCTTTGATGCTTCTGAGTAAATGATAACAGAATAGTTGCACAGTGTGTAATTCTCCAAGTTAAGACTGATTTTTGTAGCCACTAAAATGTATGGGACAGAATATTTTTTTTCAATTTTGCTAGATTATGTTTTTCCAATAATTTCCTGTCATTGTTTCTACTTTTAAAATAATGTCTCGATTCATAAACAATGTTACAGACCTTGCATAATGCTGGAATCACCTGTACTTCACTAGGACATTAATACAAGTGTAATAGTTATGGCTACTGTTCTAAATATTTGTTCTATGAGGGCAGAGGATTTTAACATCCAGCCAGAACAATTGATTAATAGAAATGGAAAGAGTAGTAGTACCGCACTCATCTCCTCTTTCATCTTCTGGACAATATAAATGTGCTGGTGGTGCTAAATGCCTTCATTCATAAGCAAGTAGAAAAAGATTAGTCTTTAATTATTTCTGGCATATGTCCTTTAAATTCAAAGCCTGTAAATCGCAATAGGCAAAGGGTAATATGTCTTAACAGGTTACACCTCCCAAAGGATTTGTTGATTGACATCAAAATTGTTTCCCCTCCCTCTTTTCTGACTGACAGAATGGCAGGTGTGAAGTGATGGCAGTGTGCTGTAATAATGTGTCAAAAGACCTTAAATCAAGAATAATGTGGCTTCAATGATCAGCTCCCCAACGTTTGTATGGCAGAAAATGGAACTGTAGGGCAGATTCATCTTGGGACTATTATATCTTTGCACTTTCTAAAAGTGCTTTTTAGTTAGGGTCCTTGGATGATTATGAGGCAGAGGTTTTAGAAGTATTTTTCCTTGCAAAGTCATTGTGAGGAGAAAAACATTTCTATGCTTACTACTGTGAAGTTAAAAACTTGCATCTGGTGGGATTTTTGCACAGTGATCTTTTAATAGAAATGTAATCCAGAACCTGAAGTAGATAAAAATTACTTGTTCCAGCAGCTACTGATGGTCATTCCTTTGAACAAAATCAACATTTAATGCTTGAAAAAAACAGAAGAAAAGCAGTGAAGATAAATAGGGGTGAATACGCAGAAAGATTGTTTCATGTAAGCCACCTCTGATGTGCACTTTGTACAGAATTTCCTGACCTACAGGGAAACCTAACTCACAGTCAAAAGGATGATGAGTCATTAAATCTAATTTTATTCTACAAGAGTGGATCTTTGCATGCATAAGTATAAAAAATTGAACAAAATAGCACAGAAGGTGCTGAAGTCCAGTCAAATGGTGATACAAAAAAAACCCCAGACACTATGTGTAAGGAGTCCAGCAATGGTCTGAATTCTGCCCTAAGGGGCAGAAAGTTGTTCTCTGACATTCTCAAAGTTTCAACTCAGGGACCGATTCCTTAGTTTCTGTATTTGAGGGTACCTGAGCAGAGTACTTGAGAGTACCAAACGCAAATCTTTGTGTACAGAACTCAAAATGCTTTTATGCGTTGTTACAGTGTCTCTCAAGACAAGAGATTTTGCATTCGTTATACAGGTTTAGCCAGAATGTTATGAATTTTAATGAGGAAAAAAATGGCAGTCCTGTTGATTATTTCTCTTCTTTGGAAAGCAATTTTTGTGCATTAAAACTGTACGGCATTTTAGGATTATCATTATGCAGAGAACTTCATGCTGAAAATTTACAGAAAACCTGCAATTTGATTTTTGCATTGTCTACATAAGTAAAGACTCTTCTGTATTAAAAATGCAAATATGTATATTATTTATATATATATGCACAAACAGGGAAATTGTTTTATAATAGGTACAAGGCATGGGTGTGGGAAGACATAGATTTTTCCCTTTAGGTTTACTACTCAGCATTTACACAGGATGCTAACAATGGATGGAAAACCACCACTGTTTCACAAATGACGTGATAGCTGATATTGAAATGTGCTGGCCAGGACAACCCAGTTGGAACTGAATGAATTTTACAGTAATACCATGTCAGTCTGGGAAGTGTATGAAGGTTAAATTTGAAACTCTGAGTCCGGTTACCAAACAGGCAAATTATTGCTTTGGCCTTCGACGACATTCACTATGGTTAAGAGATGAACCATGCTGGCAGGGCAGGTGGGAGATGTGTAAATTAAGCAAAAACAGAAGGCAAAATTAAGACTTCATAAAAATTATTGCATAAAACACTGGGCTTGAAAGTAGGAGTACTAAACAACAACAAAAACCCCTTAATATGTCCTAGTGCTTCTGCATTACTACAACTGACAGCTGGTCTAGAAAGTGATGAAAGTGTTAACAAAGAACTAAATTGTGTTACTGGTGCTGAAGAAAATACATGGAAGCTTCTACTTGTTTGAAGAAATAAATTGTTTGCAAAGGCTGAGAATGAAACAGATCTTCGTCTTGCCATGTCTAGCAAGACACAATATCATACAAATGAATACGGCCAGACTGGCTGCTCCATTTGCATCATTCGTCCACATTTTATCTCCAGTTTTCTTTTCGCATAGCTAAGTTTACAGATGACCTCTCCCTAATCTCACAGTCACTCTTCATCTCCCCAGCTTCCCAACCCCAGACTTCACATGTATTTAATCCTTATTTCTCAAAAAACCCACCAAAACACAATTCCCCCCTCCTTAGCCCAAAGCAAGGCCTAACAAGTGGGCTACAATTGTCCCCTTCCTCCCTCCCTCCTCTGCAATCATCCTTTACTAAACCCGCAGTCTGAGCTTCATAACTTCAGCTGCTTACATACAATGATCCCGAACTTAGGTAACTTCTCCCAAAAGGGACTCTAACAGTCCCAGACTCTAACAGGATCCCAGTCCCTACTCCAGGGGACTACAACTAACTTTTCACTTTGTGTTGCTAGTTTCTGTTTTATCTCTTATATATCAGGCAACCAAATTTCCTCGCTGTTTGATAGCCTGTGTGAAATTACATACTAATTTCTTTATATATATATATATATACACACAGAGAGACATATGGCCTAGTGGACATACATATGATCTTCCTCATTCTGGTTTACCCAGCAATCAGGAAAAAAGTACTGAATGCTGCTTTAAGTTTGTTTCAGTTGCTGAAGAGGGTAATGGGAACTGGAGAGTTGTCATTATTTCTGCTGTCTTCTACCTATGACAACTTGAAGATAAATAATTTAAAAAAAAAAAACAACAAAGCAACAAAACCCTAGGTAGTCACTACAGTTTGCAGTACACTGCATTTAAGTGTACACAACCTCTTTGTACCTCTGTAAAATTCCCCACCCCATGACCCAATTTCGTGGAAGCATTATGATCCCCTGGCCCATAATCATAGCATAAGAGCAAAATCTGATTTATAGTACTGATTTTCAAGTTAGGCTGCTCAAATATGGCTACAATCAATAAAAGACAAGGCCACCAGCACACAAAACACAGCACACTAACATGCAGTATCTGTAATTTACTTTATGTACGCTATTTAATGGCAGTACACTGCTAATGGCTGTGGAAGAAAATTTTCTTTTAATCATCCAAACACTTAAACTGAAAAATCAGTCGGAAAACTTTTTTCTCTTTTCAATTTCTTTCCTTTTCTTTATTATATTTTTAACTAAGTTACCTTACTGTGTCTGTGGAATAACAATAATTATTGAAAAAAAAACTATTAAAAATAATTGACCTTTCTTTTTCCCCAAAGAAGCTTTATTTTTTCCTTTTTTTTTTGTGAGGGATGCTGAAAGCTGGTTATTTTGTTTTATTGTCTATTTTTAATATAAAACACGGTAAAAACATGCACTATGGTGAAGTCTGAACCCTCCACCTGAGCAGCTATATCAGAAAATGTTTCAATTGAAAAAGTTGGTGAAATATGACAATATTCCTAAACCTCCTTTTTCTTCTGAGGCATTACTTCTTAACCTTCAGGCAATAAATTTAATCTCTGAAGTGAGAAATGTACCCTTTTAGTAAGGCTTTTAACTACATATCTTAATGAAACCTAAACAAATGGTGTCCCTGCCACTATGTTGATTGTATGTGTGTTTATGTATACTATGAATCAAAATAAATATTTTTCATACTTAGAGATTTATTGTTCTATGGTAATTGTAAAATAGCACTGCAACATAAACAGACAATTCTTTCTTTTTAAAAACTGCTATTTGCCAGCTTTCTTCTTTTCATGACTAATGACCACTACAAGGGTCTTCACAGCAGCTTGGTTTGTTACTAGAGCCAGAAAATATGTGGGTTTTGCCTACAAGGACAGTGTGTGCATTTTAAGATATGCTTATCTTTATTTTACTTGTTTGTTTGTTTCTTTAAATACAACTCACATCTCTGACCTCTGAAACTGGCTTACCCATGCTACAGGCTGTGGAAACGGAAGTCTCCTTCATTCAGGGGTTCACTTTGCATTAGTTAAATCCCTGCAAGTTACTCTTGTCCCCCTCTCCTTTCTAGTTCTACTGGATTTTGTGCTTTATAAAATCAAGCTGTTTCAAACATGAATAAATCTGTATGTCAAACCCACTTTCTTCCCCACAAATACAAATCTGAATATGAATGTCAGCACCCATGCACTCGCCTAGTTTCTGTATGAGAGCATTCTGGCTATCTGGAGAAGTGATTGACTTCTCTCTGTTGCATTAGACCACTGTCATTAACGACAGAGGTGTCATTTTGATGTGATCTGTGAGGCAGTAGAAGCTTTGAAGTTGAAAGATAGAATAGACATGGATAAATTGTGCTCTGAGTATGCTGCTATTGCACCATTATTGCTGGCAATTATTTCACCAAGTGACACATCTGATAAAAAGTCATCCGCCTTGCTATGGAAAGAAACCACAGTTCGCTGAAGCACATAGTAGATCTGTCGATTTTAGAGCCTGACAAAAAGCTCATTAGTTTTGGCCTGATGATTCTGCACCAATCTTGAACTCTTTTGCATTGTTCTTCCCGCTGCCCCCCCATCTCCCTCGCTTCCTGTGTTTTCATATATTTTCCTTTTCTGAGATAGCACTTCTGCCTTTCTGGTTTGATGTTTTGCCATTTGCTCTCTCTTCTCCATACCACTTTCCCCAACACACCCCTTCCTAATGATGTTCTTCTGGGATTTTTACAACTGTGTTTTTAATCTGCAGAGTATGTAAAATCTAACTTCTCCAAATAAATAGCAGCAGATTTTAGGTAATGAAATTTCAGGTTAGTTGTAAGTTAAACATGGAATACAGATTTGTTCCTTCAGCTATGCTCCATGGGCTAAATTCTTAAGTGGATTAATATTGTGGGACTCCACTTAAGTAAAGACTTCAAGTAAGGGGAAGCATACTGCCAGAATTCCCACAGGAATTTATATGTATTGATTCCTTGGATGATGATACATCTGTGATGAAGAAAAGGGAACACAAACATGCAAGCAGGTATCTTTTAAATAAACTGTGTGATCAAGAAAAAGGTACACGAAACTACATTTTTAAGTGTGTAGGGTAACAGAGCAAGATAAAAGGCCATAATTTATCACCAGATGTTTTTATCTGACTAGCAAAAAAAAAAAAAAAAGCCAGTGGAAGTATAGCAAGAGAACGATTACATTGCTAGAGGATGAACTGTATGTACATTAGAAAGGAGTTCCTCCTCACATTAAAGGATTCTGGGCAAATCTTTCTAAAGCACAAGTTTTGAGGAACAGAGGCATGGAAAGTATAGAGGTATCATAGGTTTTAGAGGTTCTTCCTGTTTCTAAGCTGAAGAATAACTCTGTTAGAACACAAGCTCATGTTCTGTGCTTCAGTTATTACATTTTCCTGAATAGGTGAGCTGTAAAAGAAGGTGGCCTCAAGCCATCCACCTTACAAAAAGGTCTTTCATGACAGTACATCAGAACTGATCTTCCATAAAGAGGTCACAGAGTATGTGGCATAGATTCATTCCACCTAAACTCAAATGTCTCAGATATCCAGTTCCATTAGGCTCCCTTTATAGACAATGAGGACTGATAATCATCTCCAAAAGGCAATTTATGTTAAATACCTGCTGTTTGCTGGGATGAGCATGGTCCACATGCTTACTAAGCATGCTAAAGATGTTATGAAATAAGACAATGGCAAAGTCCTTTGAAAGCAACCACCGTTTTGGAGCATGCTTTGTGAGACTCGGACACGGCAATAGGTCACTCTCCAACAACATAAGATTTATCAGGATTGTGCTGCTCAGTCTGCAGGATTTAAATCTTCAATGTCTTACAGACAGGGTAATGGTTTTAAAATAGAAGGAGGTAGATTCAGACTGGATATAAGGAAGAAATTCTTTACTGTGAGGGTGGTGAAGCACTGGCACAGGTTGCCCAGAGAGGTGGTAGACACCCCATCCCTGGAAACCTTCAAGGCCAGGTTGGGCAGGGCTCTGAGCAACCTGATGTGGTTAAAGATGTCCCTACTCCTTGAAGGATTGGCTTAGATGACCTTTAAAGGTCCCTTCCAACCCAAACTATTCTATGATTCTGTGTCTTCACAGCATTTATAACCAAAAGACAGGTGATTTAACTGGCTGGAAAGTCTCAATCCCACTAGAAATAGGCCTGTAGGTCAGAGGTGTATTAATGAGAACTGCTGGAGGATGATCAGCTGATCCTGCAGCCTCCAGCAGCACTGAATTGGCTATAAGGCACTCTAAAGAAAAAGAACTTTTAGCTATTAAATGTGCAAATCATACTGCAGTTACAGCAATTATCATGACTGCAAGCACTTACATTGTTTGTTTCGGAGAGGACCAGGGCAGTTGTAGTAAAGCCTAGGCCATAAATAAGCTCTCCAGTGCATGTTGTAGTTAGGCATGTCATACCCCAACCCTTTTCATTCTGAAAGGAATCTCCAGACATATCTTGGATACTTCTAGCAAAGGTGGATGAAAAGCATAGTTTATAAGAAATATAGATTTTCACGTTGTTTATAGAGACAATTTTGGTTCATTAGTTGCAAGCAAAAGGCATGAGGCTGCTAACTGACTTGAACAAAGAACGTAAGCTAGAAAGGACCATAATCCTTTACTTAGAGATTCTCCTGCACTCAGCAAGCAGTTGGTTTCATTTGGAGCAAAGCAACACTTTTGAGTGAGATTCAAGATGTCAAAGAAGCATTACAAAGCCCAGCCTGCCGATTTCCATACAAAACACCCTGCAGGCATTCAAGCACATATTAACAAAACTATTTTTTGAAAGTCCAGCTACAACAAATTGAATCAAATGACTGTAAGGAGTTTCATTTTTTGATGCTATGATCTTCCCTGCAAATTCCTTGGACAGAGTTTTCTTGTGAAAGCATCTGCAGAACCTAAAGTGATGAAGTGATGTATCCTTGCAGAAACTGACCCAACACTGCAGGGAAAGATGAATGCTGAAGCAATTAATGAATTTTAAAGGGTTTCTTTGTCACACTTGCCATCCATGCAAACAACCAAGTTACTCAGCTACCCAAACCTCTACCCAGCTCCATATACCCTCTTATTTAGCCTCTCCAGCTCCACTGTCAGATGTAATTGTCTACACACCTAAATATCTCTCCTTCTTCTCCTTCCAGGTTTCCCAGTCAGTCATTGAGTATTTAAATAATTTGATAATTTTAATAATCTGTGTAGATTTGATTCCATAAAATGCTGTTTCTCAAGAAGTAATTCATCAGCATGAGAGACTATATTGTAGCCTAACTTGATGGCTTTTTGGGTTTCCCTAAATTCCACTGTCTTGCACATTTTTTTGTTATTTCTCCATTGCAGGTACATCTGTATAAAGCATGGGAGTGGCTAGAATATTGCAGAAGAAGCAATGAAGTTTGCATATCATGAAAAGACAGGACAGAGATAGCTGATCATGTGCAGTTGGAGTTAGGAAATGAATTTTAGAACACACTTCAGAAAGTCTAGCATAATGAAAAGTTATCTTTGAAGCGATCTCTTTCTCAGTGGGAAAATATTATATATGTGCAAATCACGGCCTTTCTTGGCTTTAACTGGTAACACCAAAGTTATCTCTGAAGTAAAGGAACCAGGCCTATTTCCATCAGTTCCAAACATTAACCACTATGGTACTGGCTTTTAAAAACCTTTGCATTCAAGCTGTAGGCCTGGAGTGGAGGGGTACCTAATTCAACCTGCACACTTGGATTATGCACCCTACATGCAAAGTCTTTAATCCATGAGAAAAATCAACATTTATTGATTTGTTTTGCACTGTTCCTTGAGATAAATGCATTTCAAAATAAATATTATATTATATCTGATCCCTAACTGGGAGAGTTTGCTGTGTAACACTTGAATGAGTGCACTGAGAAAAGTAGGTATGTTTACAGTTTCTCCACAATCAGAAGTTTCAAATACCATATATTATTTTACAAGTCTTTACTGTGGTAAGTAGACTCTCTGCGGAGAGTCTAAGAAGACAAAGATATTGGAAATAAGAATTTCTTCTGCCAAGCAGGAAAAGAAAGTGGAAACTGAATAAAGTAATTTTAAAAAGTGCTCTGGAGTGTTCATCTCTCTCCAACACATCCACTGGGACTCTTTGAACTTGCTCTCCCTCTGACTCTTAAGATCTTTTTGACAGAGACTGAAAGTGTCTGGTTACTAGACACCAGTGTCTAGTTGCTGGAAATAAATGAGAAAGTAAAAACAGGCAAATTGCACCCAGAGGTAGATGAAATTTTTTGCATAATGAATGTTCTGAAAATAAGTTATAATAATATATATGTGTTTTCAGGCCTGGAGCCTGAGAGGAGGAGAGGGGGAGTGTTTTTTTTTAAAGAGGTCAGTTAAGTACCTGTAGCCAGAAATCGTGCCTAGGACCTAGCTTAGCTGCAGAAACACTACGTACTTCAAGTCCTCGTGGATTAATTGAAGTTTTTTCTGACTTAACTAAGACTGCACAAAAAAAATCTTTGCTGATGAAATCTGCCTATGTTGTTTCCTATTATTGATATGTTTGGTTATTGTTTAGTTATTTGCCCCTGATCTTCTTTCTCTATTTGCTTTCACAGCTAGAGTTTATGTTAGATACACAGTGACTATTTGCAAGGCTTAGGTCTTCATGACAGTATGAACAACTCCTTTTCTTCCAATACACTGTAAAGATTTTCTCACTTGATTTCACTCACTCACGTTTGTAATTTACCTATCCTTAGGATGCAATTACACGATAAGTTCTCTCTGGTAGCAAATCCAGACCAAGAAGGTGCAGGTCTCAGCCATGCAGCCTTATCCTAAACTCTCCAGATATGGTTACACACGAGAGAACCAGCAAACAGGAAGCAAGGTAGCAAGCAGACCCAGTAAAGGCCTCTGCATGAGAAACCATGCTGTTGGTTTGGGCTCAGAGCCCCCGCCTCGTCCCACCCACCCTGTGCCCTGAGCAAGATGCATATGGTAAGTGCGTGCCTCACATCCCAGCTTGCTTAGAGCAATTCTGAGGATGGGGATAAACTCTTCAGCAGGGCCTGTTATGATAGAACAAGGGTTAATGGTTTTAAAATAGAGGGAGGTAGATTCAGACTGGACATTAGGAAAAAATTTTTTACGATGAGGGTGGTGGAACACTGGAACAGGTTGCCGAGAGAGGTGTTGGATGCCTCATCCCTGGAAACATTCAAGGCCAGGTTGGACGAGGCTCTGAGCAACCTGATCTGGTTGGAGATGTTGCTGCTTCTTGCAGGCGATTTTGGCTAGATGACCTTTAAAGGTCCCTTCCAACTGAAGTTGTTCTAGGATTCTATGACACTGTGGGTTTTTTTTTTCTACTTCTGTCTAGGAGTATCTTATCTATCTCTTGCACTGTAGGACAACAGAGGCCCCATTGAATACAAGTAGCAGGATTTGCTGGTGTCCTTTGTCTGCCTGGCACACAGCTTTTGAAGCAATAACATGTCAAGCTTTCTGAGGCCTTCTGAGGCTATTCAGATGTTTTATTGCAAGTTACAGTACAGCTCTTATGTAAGTAAGTAAGTATAATGTGTGTAAGTCTTATGAGTGTAAGTAAGTATAAGGTGGCAGCAGCTGTTGAATCATCTTCCATTTCAATAGCAAGTTATATTACTTTTATTTTCCTCATCATCTTTTTATTTTTCTTTTTAATTTTTTTTTAAATTTTTTAAAACTGTTCAGGTCATAGAGGTTTTTAGAGTGGCTTCATATTCCTGTTTGGAATAGGATCTCCTTGCAGCCAGATACCATGGCACTGGCAGTCAGTCTACTCTCAAGACATTTGAGTTCCTCACACTCATCAGCTACCTTGCTTTGACCTTCTCAGGTTAGTCTTCTAGTATACATGTAGGACTTGGTACAGGTATCATTACATGATAGCTGCATGCCAAAGTGCACTTCACCATTAAGATCTTGCAATTATCCATCTGAGCCAGCTATGCTGTTGATACTGACTCCCTCATTGCACCCTCCCCCTACCCCAGCTTTCTTTCCAAAGTGGAAAAATTCTTTAGTGTCATTACTTGGCATGTACTGAATAACCAGGTGGTCAGACACAGTCAGCATGGATTTACAAAAGGCAGATCCCGCTTGACCAACCTGATCTCCTTCTATGATGTGACTCACCTAGTGGATGAGGGAAAGACTGTGGATATTGTCTACCTATACTTCAGTAAAGCCTTTTGACACAGTTTCCAGAGCATTCTCCTGGAGAAACTGGCTACTCACAGCTTGGATTCTTTGCTGCATAAAAAAATCTGGCAGACTGGCCAGGTCCAAAGAGTTGTAGTGAGTGGAGTGGTGGCTGGTCACAAGCAGTGTTTCCTAGAGCTCAGTACTGGGGCCAGTTCTGTTGAATATCTTTATCAATTATTTGGATGAGGGGCTTGAGTGCTCCCTCAGTAAATTTGCAGAATGACACCAAGTTAGGTGGGAGTGTTGATCTGCTTGAGAGTAGACAGGGTCTACAGAGGGATCTGAACAGGCTGGATTGATGGGCTGAGGCCAGTTGTATGAGGTTCAAGAAGGCCCAGTGCCAGGTCCTGCGCTTGAGTCACAACAACCCCATGCGATGCTACAGGGTTAGGGAAAAGTGGCTGGAAAGCTGTCCAGAGGCAAAGGACCTGGGGTTATCGATCAATAGCTGGCTGAATATGAGCCAGCAGTGTGCCCAGGTGGCCAAGAAGGCCAACAGCATCCTGGCTTGTATCAGAAATAGTGCAGCCAGCAGGAGTAGGGAAGTGATCGTCTCACTGTACTCAGCACTGGTGAGGCCACACCTAGAATACTGTGTTCAGTTTTGGGCCCCTCACTATAAAAAAAAAAAAAAAAAAAACACACTGAAATGCTGGAGCATGACCAAAGAAGAAGAGCAATGAAGCTGGTGAAGGAACTAGCGATAGGATGAAAGGAAATGGCCTCAAGTTGCATCAGGGGAGGTTTATCTTGCTATTAGGAAAAAATTATTTACTGAAAGAGTGGTCAAGCATCGGAACAGGCTGCCCAGGGAAGTGGTAAAGTCAGCGTCCCTGGAGGTATTTAAAAGATGTGTAGACATGGAGCTTACAGACACAGTTTAATGGTGGACTTGGCAGTGCTACGTTAAGGGTTGGACTTTATTATCTTAAAGGTCTTTTCTGACCCAAATGAGTCCATGAAAACAAAGTAAATTCACACCCATACAAAATGCTCAGAAGCTGGATTTTTGGCTGCTGGAGTGTATATGTACACACTTTTATCTTCTCACTTCAAGATGCCCTTCTTTTGTTCTTTCTTTCTTCATTTACTTATTCATTTAAAATACTGTGTGTCAGGCTGTTCTGCTTGTATTCAGGGAATTGGGAAAATGAACTGATTCTATGTAAATCTGGCTTTCAATTTATGTTGTTCCCTTAGTGTGTAACTAACTGCACTGTGATGCACCCTGGTTTAGTGCTGTTTAGCACTTGCTGTTAGCAAAGACTCTAATGGCTGTACATTCTATCAGAAAATCCCTGCAGCTGCAGTTGCCAGCCATGACTGAAGTGGAGGTTAAAAGCCATAAACTTTGCATAGATACCACCCACACCTGTGTAATTGTCATGTTTAGCAGATACTGTACAACCATAATCTGGTGACAAGCTCCACATTTTTTCGTTTTTAGATGTTAACCATGTCTAAAGATTGTTAAGGTTCAGAGGGAGACACAATCATCCAGTGTTAGCCTTCATTGTTTTGTCTTTAAACTGTAAGATCTAGGAAGGAAGCAGAGTTGTTTGTTAGTTAGGAAAAAAAAAAAATGTTGCTAACTAACTTTTTGAAGGCAGGGTGTCACATCACAAAATTTTCATCCATCCCTACCTGTGTCATTAACTGATTACTGTGTCACCGTGGCAAAAACTCATGAGCTTGCAAAGATAAAAGCTGATATGGCTGTAATGCACAATAACTGTTAATTTGTTAAGAACTCAAAGATCTTTGTTTATCTTTCCCTTAATACTTAGAAAAAGATCTGAACGTCCTCTACCTTTGAAGTAAGAGAAGATTTACAGACTTTCTTAAAATAGCATGCTTTTCTTCTTAGGGGTTATCATTCTTCTTCAGTAATTATCAGTCAAGCTTACTAGTTAGTGCCTGACACTATGAAGGGATGAGGCTGAGGAGTAATGTCTAAAGTAGAACTGGTATACAGAGCCATGCAGATTTGCTAACATAAAGTAGCCCTTTCATTGAACTGTTCTAGACAGTCATCATGGTTTCTATGGTACATAAACTTCCTTCCCCAGTGAGAGTAGCTAAGGATGGTTTTGACAGGTGTACCCAGTGAGGGTACACCACTTTACTTCACTGACAGTGGTGCTGAGCCAATTTGTTACAGTTCTTCATAGTCCAGCATAAATACTGTTGTGCAGTGATTCCTCCTCCCCTCCACACTCTATTTGCTTAGAAAAATGCCAGTGTAACCATGTTATACCCGATTCCTTATGTTATTTACCCGAGTTAGGAACAAATTAACTGTTCGTACTTTTTTGCGGGGGGGGGGGGGAGGGGGGGAGGGGGTGGATGCTTGAGTCTTTTGTAGTGCTCTGCGCTTCTTCTTTCCTCTCCATTATTCAGAATCAAATCTGATTTATCATACTGTGGTTCATTACAAATCACTGTGGTGATGCTGCTGCACAGAAGATTAATGATGTCAACTTTAATGGCAAGGTTATTTTAAATAGCAGAATGCCAGTCACATGCACACAATCTTACAGGCTCCAAAAGATGACTAAGGTGTTCTTAAACTTAAAAACATACAGTTGTATGTAGGATTATATCTAGTTCCTGTGCTGCGATAGAAGAAGCATAGTCCAGATCTTACAAATAACGTCTAAATGTACTCATCATGAAAGATGAGAAAACCTTTGAACTGCTTAGCAAAATTATGCATCCATCATATCCTGACCTGTCAGAGCTAACAGTGCCATCATATGCTCTGTTTAACCATGCAAAGTAGCTAAATTATACCAGATCATAGTTTCGTTTGATTACCTAACTAGTGTTAGGGTGATGTTTGTTGTTACTGCAGTTACTAACTTACAGCCCTGACAGCATCTTCCACGACAGCTGATATTAATTCTTATTAGGAAGGGGCTGATTCTGGAGGGTGACCAAGAGAGGAAGGCAGCTGGGTCAATCTTAATTCGAAGTATGTATAGCAATGATTTTGTGAGTAAAGTATTATTCATGACCTGTTGATACATATTACATACCTTTGTGGGACACAGCTTTTCTCAAAGACAAAAAAGAAAACACAGCAATCTCGCCGTCTTTTAGAACACAAATACATAAATTTTAATCTGAGAAAAATACAAAATGAAACCATGTACAAGTTATGTACAAACCCTTTTTACAGGACAATATATTTATCACTGGATATTACATATGACAAAGTCAGGTAGATCATTTCTAAGCACCAGCATTTGTTCTCTCTCACCAACCTATAATGGTAAAAAGTAAAATGGTGAAGTCATACTCCTTTTTCTTGATGAACTTTTAAGTAAGTTAAGATGCTAGCTGGTTCTTAGTGTACCTCCCATCCCCACCCCCAAATCGTAATTAAATAGATGTGTGTAGCCATCAAAATATAGTGTGTGTGTAAATATATGTGTTTGCATTTCTGTGTTTTGTTTTTTTTTTTTTTCTGAAGGAGGGAAAAAACCATCAGCCTTGAACTGTAAAGAAATGCAAAAGTTGTTAAAGTTCTATCATCAATTATTTCTTTATTTATTTATTTATTGGACAGAGGTTAGATAATTTGCATTTGCTAAGTGTGTGTGTCCCAACCTATACTGTGGCAGAAGCGAGATTTTTTTTTTTAACTGCTACTTAAGGAAAACTAGAGATATCTTCTGCTGACCTTTTCATGTGGCTCCTGTTAGTTATTGTCCAGTCAACAAAGTGCTCATAAGTCAAATTTCTGATTTCTGAAAAAAATCTGTTTTCTATTAATTACATGTGTTCAGCTACCCGTGTTGTTGTGGGTTTTTTTAAGTTATAAAGATCTCCTCTAAAATGCATTGACTGAAGCAGTAAGAAGCTTTCTTTCAACCTCAATAAGGTTCTAATTGGATGCGGTGTTACTGTGTTTAACTTAAGTTAGATATTGTTGTTAATTAGCCCCAAAGTGATAAAAAAAGTATTTTTATATAATTTTCCTTCCCCCTACCCCTTTTCATTTTGACAGTTAACAGTAATACACCATTATATAAAACAGATACGGTAGACCAGTAGTCCTAGGTATTAAATTCAGTGGAATTTACTTGCTTATATAGACTACTGCACATCATAGACTATACAGTTTCAGTGTGGCTGCATGTTCTATAGCAGAGAATATCTGTGCAGAATAGCTTTGATAAATGCTGGGACAGAATTGTCACTACTATATGCCTATGTGCCATCCTAGGCAGTGGCCATAGCTGAACAGCTACTCCATTCCTGTCAGTATTTCGGGTGGGGGCTGTACCCACATCTACTAGTATTGCTCATTAAAAAATACTACAAATATTATGTCTGCTAACTGAATATTAGGAGATCTGGTAAGCACATATAATAAATTTTTTAAATCCTATGTACCCTAAGCCTGGGATTGTTCAAATCCCCTTAGAATTTAAAAATGCTTGTTCAAATGTTGGGGATACTGGTGGCTCAGATGGCAGGGAGAGGAAAACAAAAGGACTGATATAAAGAACTCTCCTTTCCCCTGATTTTTTCTATGCATCTGCCATTGAATGTGACACATATTCCCAGGTCAATCCACTGTAACACAGGGAAAGGATTTCTGTTTTCACTTTGTCCTGTTCATCGCCTTTCACACACTTGGTTATTTTGTTTAAGCACATTCAAAATTAGAAATGAAAGGTGAGACAAACACTTCTTTTAGTGATAAAGAAATTCACAATAACAGCTTTAAAAACAAAATACTATGTCCTCCCCTCCCCAATCTCAGTATGTGTTCATTTCAAATACATTGGGATCCAGAAGCCCTTACAAAGGTGCTTCCTGATAAAACCGTTTAAGCACCTGCTCCATGTTTAACTTCGAGCCCATGTGAGTCAGCTAGAACAGGGCAGTTGCTAACATGTTTATGGAGTCACTGGTGAGTGACCGAGCACTGAAAACTGCTTGGTCACTTTACACATCTGTAAATTATTGCTTTTTGTTGTCATGCATTAATTTATGCATCCTATTATTGCAGTAGTTGTTAGATGTAGTTCACACACACACGCACACCTCCCTCCACTTCCCCTGATTGAGAACATGCTATTATAATTTCCTCCTCTTCTACTCTATGAAAAAGTTCAAGAAATGCATATCTTGCTTACACTGGCCGAAAAAAAAAAATACTCCCAACAACAACCACCTCACCCACCAATCCCCAACAACTTATAATAAAAGTCTATAGACAGTATTTTTGTGGTGTCTCTTGTACATTGCTTGCAAACTACTTTTCCCCTTTGCCACATTTGGCTGAGGCAAATTAAGTCTTTTCACATCTATGCAGCCTGAGTCATTGGATGGCCTTTTTCTTTAAAATTAAAAAAAAAAATAGGGGAAAAAAATATCTTTAGTGTGGCTAAACCTGGCTTCCTGTACAGCCCCAGCCACGATAATAGCGTACAAGCTGCTGAAGACTCATTAACAACTCTTTCAAGACATCTGTATGGCTAAAAAATGCTACACGGGAGCGTCATTATCCTGAAGCTCATGGCCTTCACCTTGTATAAGCAGCACTGGCTTTCCCATCAAAGACAAATCAGAAATAGCCATGGTCTTACATTTGCTTGAGGACCTGGATGTGTCATGTCCATCCTACTCCCTGCATTCTCTGCCCCTATGCTCGCGGTTTTTGGGCTAGTAGGGCTTGCAGGGCTTTGTGTTAGAGGTGGAATACCAATGATGTTGTCCATGAACCTGTAGCACTGTGTAACTAACCATGCCCCAGATCAAGGGGTTTGTACTTTCTGCCACATGTCCTTCCTATTTTTTGGCCATGGATGCTGATTTGAAAGAAGAGGAGCTGTTAAAACGGAGTCAACAGTTTTAGAAAGTTTTTGGAAAGTACAAGGAAATATTTGCCATTTGCATCTTTTTTTTTTCCCCTATTAATAAATATATTGTATACTTATCTTACAACCAACAGTAGGACAGACACATTGGGGATCTTAAAAAATTGCATTTAGACTCCGAATATCTTATTTCTTTACACCTTAACTTTTGCTGTGCTTGACACTTGCCACCCAAACAATGCCCCACCAGAGGACAGTTTTATCCTTTCATCTTAGTGCTCACGGGCTTCAGAGGACAAATTAAAATAGCAGCCACGAAAGAGAGAGAGAGAGCGCGCGCACACTTTCTGGCAACGTGAACGCATGCATGTGCATGAGTGTGAGGAGGGGCCAGGAGCACACGTCTGCTTCAGCAGTGAGAGAGGTTTACTGTCAGTGCACAGCTGATACAACTAAGAGGAACGGATGCTTTTTGGTTAAATCAGGAGGAAACAGTTGGTACGATTCCTCCATGTGCTAGCCTGTAAATCACATCCGTCCTTTTTCTTTGTGTCTTTCTTCCCCACCACATACATATGTGTGTATACGCATATATGCGAACACAGACACTTTCTATTCACTACATGAGTTACCCAAAAAAAAAAAAAAAAATCTTTAGCTTATATTAATTGTGTATGCAATTCATAAAAAAGCTGAAATTCCTTTTTGTCCCCTTTGTTGTCTTTTGAGAAAGGAGTAAGACTTATTAATAAAGATCAAATACTTATTTCTACATCAGTTGTTATGTGGTCTATAGCTGCCGCTTATGCCACTTTCCCAGCCACTTGGCTTGATATAACTTCATATATGCAAATAGTGGTGCTGGCCCTATTGTAGTCTTTGATAAAGCTGAATGTCAAAGCTCTCCAACAGGTTTTCTATATGTTGCTCATGTTCTTCCATTTAATTGCCAGAAGTCAGTCCTTTGTCATTCTTTGATTATCAAAAGTAAGAAAGTATTATTGATTCCTCTTAGCTTTTATATAAATGGGAAATGCAAAAAACCCACAACAATACCTGTTTCTCTCTGTCTTGTTTGTTCTGTGCAGGTGGTGTTCTGTCTATCTGTCATTACATACAGAACCATCTGTGCTGGGAGAGAGCACGAGTGTGTTCAGATCTTGCCCTTCATTTCTTTACAGTTGGCAGCATGATAATTTTGTGTGTGCCAGTTAAACTGGACAGAGACACACACAAAACTTAGTTATGTAGGAGTGTTGCATTTGATTCATTAGTATGTTTTATCCAGTGAATGCTCACTTCTGAAGGAAGGACATTCAGAAATGGCACTGCACAGGATGAAGTATAAGATACAGTGTTCTATGTCCCTACAGTAAGCATCGGTCTTCTAAGGAAAAAACCAAACCAAAACAAAACTTCACATCTACTGAGTGAAGTTGAACACAAATTTCAAAAATTCTCCTGTACTCAGGACCAGCTTTTTTTCACTCTGGTTACAAAGATGAATGCAGTTCATGAATGAAAAAGGAGCATGGACTTCAAAGTAGAGGCTTAACATGACCCAACGCAGAAAGTGGATGTAGATTAGTGTCACTAGCTGAAGTAGTGTAGATTGGAAGAACTCACCAGAATCATCTTCTGTTTTGGGGACTGTGAAATGGCTTAAACATGGTCTAAATAATAATGAAAAACTGCTTAAATTGTTTTGTTGCTTTGTAGGAGAGTGAAATATTTTAAACAATCCAATTATTTTACAGATACTGTATTAACACTTCTTGTCTTTAAATAGCTATTCTACAAAATTAACAACAAAGCAGTCACAGTCCAAGAAGTCACTTCAGAATAAAGCCTATTAGGTGTTAGTATGGTTATATTTGTACTGCAGCCAGTGGACAAACATTAAAGCTGGGATAGTTTAGCTTAAATGTTGGATTATATAGTGGACATCATTGCTTTCACAATAAATTCATTTGCTTTGTATTTGTTTTGATTCACTGATATTTCTCTAATGATAAAAGTACCACAGTATGTTTTATTGTGGTGGTTAACAATTCTGCAAAATTACAAAGCCTAAAGTTAACTTGCACAATGAAAATCTGCTTTTCTTTATGACTGGGTCCTATGTTTTTGTTAAAATCTTATTAGCACATCTTTTTTCTTTTTTTTTTTTTTGTCCCTTCACACAATTGTGTCAGATGTTGCTAATTTGAAATAGAGAGAGTTACTACATCAGTTAGAACATCAAATGCTTGGGTGGATAGATACTGCAGCACAGATATGAAACATCACATTTTTGTCTGATGGCTATAAAGCTTGTTGGCAACTTTGTGAAACTGCTGTCACAAAAGGCACCCATCAAAGGCCTTTTGTGAGTTATCATAATAAATACATTCATTTACTTTTATTTTGATTTGGTTATTACTGTACTTTTAGGTGTGGTGTCTCAGCAAAGTGAAAATAAATTCAAGAAAAAAAAAATTTCTAAAATAAGATGTTGCTTGGTGCAGGAATTAACTGAGAACAGCATATTGTGAGATTATAGAGCTGAGGCTAAACCAGTTTTTATCCTGATCTCAACTCACTAAAAGGAGATTCAGTGTGCCTTTTACCAAGGTATGAGCTATCACCAAAGTGCAAAGATCTGGAGCTAAACCTCTAAACATATCAGGAAGAACTCAAACTAAATTAAAAAACTGATGCAAGGCCATCAGCACTTCTGAAGTAAGGAACCAAGAAAATATGATAGATGAGAAGGTTAAAACTTATAATTTCATGCACTATTTATGCACTCTGGATTAAAGCACTGTAATACATGGCAGAAGAAGAGGAATTGCCAAGCTTGCCTTCCTGAAATTAACAACTGCTGATGGCTAACAGGAAGCAGAGTGGAATTGCCAGATTTGCCACTTATAGCAAGTGCTGCCTATGAGCACATCTACATGGCCCTTGCTTTAGGGTAGTGATGTCCACTATGCTCGTGTTGCAGAAAGTTGTTGAGGATGCTGGGCATCTCTGTGTGTGTGCACGTGTAGTGGGGGGCACAGTGTGTGCGTGGGGGTCATTGGACATTAACAAAACTGGCAATTAAGATGATCTGTATATGGTAATAAAAGAAATAATATTTCAGAAGAATGTTACATGTACAAAAATATGACTTTCAGCTTTGAAAATAAATAAGTTCAGTTTATTAAGAGCTGGTGACAATGCTGAACAAAATACACATCCTCCAGTAAAGAAACATTTTGGTGAACTGTTCTTTTTTTTTTTTTTTCTTCTCTTTTTTTTTTTTGATTTACTAAAATACAAGTTGGACCTTTTTTTTTCTTTTTGTAAATATATCATTTGTCTCCCTTAATTACATGTCTTTATAATTGTGACCATCATTCTCCTTTAAGCCAAAGACTGAGGTTTGTTTTTTTTAAATTCTTAGGAGTCTGGCCACTTATGTAGTTTTATTTAAGGGAAAATACTTGACAATGAAAAAAAAAGAAAAATATATATTTTTTCTAATAAATAAAAATAATTTAAAACGCTAGAGGCTATACATGACTAATTTTGATTATGTTCATTTATAAATGAAATAGTTTCCAAAATACGTGGAAGCAATATTAAAGGCAGACAAACAAAGATCTGTCTACTTTATTTTCCCATTAAGCTTGCCCTTCTTAACTTCTCCATCACTGGTTCAGCATGTAAGAGGAATAAATGTCACATCACCATTCATGAAGTTTGTCAGGCTTTAAAAAAATAGTTCTGGCCTCGAAGGAGTCAACATTCGTCTTCAACTTCTCTGATTGGTGGTATCAAGCTGCTTGTTGATTTATATTGATTGATCTGATTGGCCATGTGAGAGCTCATGGGCTTGATTTGAATGTTTCTGGGATAGGCATTATCCGGCTCATCTGTAAACCATTTCTTTTCTGCTAAGGAGCAAAATGGGTAGAGACAGAATAAGGAGGGAAAATGAGAGTTTTAATTAGTGAAGCACATATAGACATAAACACAAAAAAAAAAAAAAAAAAGGAAGGGGTAGCAGTCAGTGAAGTTTATAGAGAAAAGGCAATCAATAGAAGGTGACTTTGACTAATTGCTAGCAGTACAGTGCATTGGATTAATACCTCTGAAAATACTTTTCATGAAAGGAGGATGACATGTTTGCAGATTTGATAGTAGAAGCTAAAAGAAAACTGTCAATATGTTAGTTACTAGTTTGCTTGCTGAATGTAAAAGAGTTTGTTTTGTTCCCCACCGCCCGCCCCCCCGCTCAGGTGAACACCTTCTGATTCTTTTATTGAAAAAATGATACAAATAAAAGGCTAAACTGAGAAGCCAGGGAGAGCAGATGGAATAAGGGTAATGCAGAAGAAAAGCATATAAAAGAAAAGCTGTCCCTATACAGAGCAGCACCTAAAGAGTCAGAGTTTTTTCTAAACCATTTCAGCCTTGTGGTTGCTACCACTGGCTCAGAAATCATGCAGGAGAATGTAAAGACGACCTTTCTACCATTGCTGCAAGTAGAGCTTGCATCCATGCTGCCAGATGGCTGTGTTCCTGCACAGGATGGCCATAATACTGCTACTTAGCAACCTGGCTGCTTGGGCGCTGCCGAACTCTCCAGTTTGGGAAGGGGTATGGGACGTACCTGGTGCTGGAGATGGCTGTAGTACGGGCTCAAGTTAATCCTAAATGGATTGGTAGTGATACGTGACAGCAAGGCAAAGGAGGCAAGGACTTAAAGGAAGATTAGAGGGAAAGCTATTCTTTTTATTTCTTTGGGTAGTGTCTGTTTCCCTGAACGCAGGAAGAATTTTATGGTACTGATTTAAGGTGGGCTGGGAGCAATGTGGGAGGGAGTGAGAATGCTGACAAGCTGCAGCATTGCACCCATTCCCTACCTGCTTATGATTGTAACCACTATATTGCATTGTTCATATGCAAAAATTTCTTAAAATTCACAAAAGAAAAAAAAAAGAATTTTCTTAAGCCCTTTAGAGAGCAATTACTGCTGTCATTTCTTAATTACAGGTGTGCAACTTGTAATGATGATAGCTCTATTCTAAGACTTAGAAACTCTTGGTCTTAGAGTGGCTTATGGCCACTAGGTGCTTGGGCTTTGACAAGCGTTGGTGAACGGAGGTCTCCATTCTCGCTCTCCTTCCCCAGATTCCAGAGGTGGGTGTGCAGAGCACAAATGGTTCTGAGGATGGGATTCTGCAACTGAAGCATGTTCACTATTCCATGCAAGGCTTAAGGTGTGCCATGTCAGACCTGCTGCTCTTACATGTATGCACTCCTTCTCATTCCAACAGGGAATCCAAAATGCTTCAGAAGCTTTAGTGTCTCACTTACTTACATAATACAAACTGCCACTTTCATTTACCACTAAAATGCTGCTGTATCTGGGCTGGAATCAGGGCAGGAGTGGAAGGAGTGCTCATTTAAAATAAATAAATTAATTAATAATAAGCAGAGAAAAATCCACCCTGAAAACCCAAAGACTGTGCACAAAAGCTCAGGAGGTGAAGCAGACAGTAGAAACTGGAAGACCAGGAAGACTAAAGGACAAATATCTAGGCATAAATGCATAAAAATAAGCAACTACCTTCAAAGTTAGGGCCTCTATAGAAGTGGATCAATTTCCAGCATTACTGGACTTCTCAGTCATTTTCATAAATATGAAATTTAAACACTTATACTTCATATGGATTTCAAGCATCTACATGCAACACCCTCATTCTCCAGCAACAAACCTCAAACTCATGAATGTTTAATGCATCTTTTTTTTTTTTTTCAGATATATTTGTTACCTGTGCTTATGCTTTTTAAAAAAATTTAAATTGAAAAAAAAAGAATAGTATTAATCATTAGTGGGTTATTACCACTCCACAGAAAAACAGAACTGCAGTAAAGCACAGTAAACAAAACCACTGTATTGTTTTTCTTGTCATTTTCAAAATGTATTTTACTTCTTGTTAAAATATCCTACTCATTGCTGATGAGGGTGAATAGTTCCCTGCCCCCTTAAAGTTGCCTGAGTCTGAACAATGTTCCATCTCCCCTCTCTTCCTCTCTCTCTTACCTATTATAATTAAGTTCCCTTTGATTTGAACAGATTGGACGATAGGAATTCATAATGTTACATCCTGCACACTGAAGCTAACTGATTAAGTGCTTTAAATTATTCTTCCTGACAGAATGATAAAGTTACAATCTGTTCAGAGATGATCTACAGCTTGCCAGACTCCTACCGCTTCTTTCTACATTCATTTATCTTTTTGTCAAGCAGTTAAAAAAAAAAAAAAAAGGCCTCAATTCCATAGATCTTTTAAAGTCATCAGAACATCTGAATTATTAATGAGACTTTGAGAGAATGGTTCCTGATGGGGGCTGGTTTAAGAAAGGTTGTAGGAAAAAAAATCTGGGAATGTGTACATATCAAAATAATTTCAGCTCCATTTAAAAAACCATTTAGTTCAAGTGTGACACATGAACCATTATGCATTTGTGGAAACCAATTTTATGTGATCTACGATTAAACTAACCTTTCAGAGAGGTGTAAAGTGTGATGGTTATCATGTTTTAAAAGCCTTGCAAGATCACATAAACAATTTCAAACTAACAGTTTTCTAATGGTTTGTGTTTAAAATGATTTTGATGCAAGTTAAGCACTGTGAACTTTTATCTCTACCTTCTTTTTTTAACATATGGTGCACAAACTTTCCTTACAAACAGAACTTATTGCAAGTTAATTCAATCTCATAGAGAACTGCATGAGTGCTAAGGATCAGGGATGAACTGCACTGTGTTTCTCAGCAGCCAGTATAAAGCACTTCCATCTCCCCTGCTTTCCCTGGAATTTTCAAAAGAAGGCAATTATTTATATGTTAATATTTACAATAAAACTCGTATCCAGGAAGCTGATCTTTAAAAACACATCATCAAGTCTCTTTTTGCCTTTACCTGGCAAGTAATACATATAAAATATAAATAATAAGTGCAGAAACTGGTAGATTCTAATTTCTTTTGCTGTTTAAATTTCTTTTTTTTTTTGCCTATGCTGAAGCCGTGATCCAGCCATTATAATCTACAGCATCAAATGCTTCCTCTTCCTTTTCTGCTGTTAAAATTGACTTTGACCACATAATGACAAATCTCCAGTGAAAGTCCATTGACCTCTACACTTACCTTCGAAATGTGAGCTTGAGACTCCTCATCTTTACTTTTGACCACTAAGATATTCTGTTCCCAGTTACTAAATGTCCACTTGAATCCCTTATACACTTTTCAATCTTTTTTATTATGCTCTCAGTCTGACTTTGGTTCGTCTTCAAAGTCTTAACACAGATTTTTACATATCTTAAACAAACTACTTACTCTTTCCATTAAATAAGTCCAGAAAACCCTTTTTCAACATTTTTTTAGTTCTCTGTCATGTTCAGTCTGTTTTTCTCCCTCTTGGCATATTCATATTGATCTTTACCATATGTGTTTCTACATTATAGTGAGAACAGCCATAGTTTTCTATTTTATTTTTTAAGAGCTGTTCAAAAGAGTCCTTGATCTTCCCATGCTATTTGACGGGTTTGTTTTTGATGGCATCACCTAAGAGATGCTGGAACAGCTAAGTAACTTCATGTATCAGAAAGCAGAAAACATTTACTTTCCTCTCAAACACCTGTTTGCAATGGGCTACCAACATCCCAGTGCATCCATGAAGGTTCTAAAGGCTTCATATTCTTATTACAAATAAATCAAAATTAACATATTGTTTAAGACTGTTCCCTGCAGCATAAAAATATATAAATAATTAAAATAAAATGATCAAAAGACAGATTTCTTCAACTTGTATAAGACTCTACCAATTCTCTCCAACAGATGTATTCTTCTGGTGCTTTAAAATTTCTGTCATTAATTCTGGACTGAGTAATCACGCTTGAATAAACGTCATTGTGAAACACCCTCTCTTCTGAGCAGAGGCAAAGCAAGTATTAGCTAAACGTGACAAAGATTTTACTAAATCTGTATTCTCACCATAATCCCAGGTTACCTTACAATTGTTTTAAATGTGCATTTTTTTCTTTTGTGACATTTGCAGTTTCAAATGAGTCTGTATGCATGAGTTCATGTGTCTCCCCCCTCCACATAGCAGCTTGTTTATAGCTAAGCTCAAAATTCTCTCATGTAATTTCTTCCTGTATGAGAAAAGAGTAATGAAAGTTTTTCCACCTACTGCTCAGCAATTCTTTGTTTGGCAGATGAATATTTTACATGTAACAGGCAGTAAGTAATTTGCAGGGAGAGAGAGAAAATAACTCCTCTTACTTTCTGTGAAGTACTGTGAAGTACTTTTATTTTGCTCCAAGGCAGCTAAACTTTCGGGACCAAAAATGCTTTTCTGGACTTGCTCTTGGTGATTTTTTTTTTTTTTATTTTTTAAACTAGCAAAATTCTTACTTTTAACAATGGGAATTTCACTGGAAAAATGCCTGACTCTGCCAGTTTAGGCCAGTTGGGAACCGATGGCAAGAACCTGTAGGTTTGTTAGAAATTCTGCAGGTTCGCTAGATATGGTTTTGGTGTCAACACCCAGATCAACAAAGTTACTACGAACCTAGTTTCCATTGTAAAAACCATGCTGGGACTGATGTAGGTGGCAGGACCTCCATTTAAAGCTCTGAAGTGTCATCTGGTGACATTGGTGCTGCCTTTCTACTTTCAAAAACCAGGGTAGTTACTAAGAATATTTGACTTGGGATAGGTTTCTGAACAAATGGGAGATTTCCTGTTATTTTTCAATTTAAAAATTTTTGACAACATAACAGAGCTGATTTAAACGTTCCTATACTTATAATGACCAGCCTCACAATTTCATTATTATATCCATATCAGAAATCTTAATCTCTGTATAAACTATTTGATCAATTTGACTACAGTTAGCAGTGAAAATTGCACATGTTGTAACCAAGTCAAAACTTTAAGACTTCCAACTTTAGGACAGAAGAGAATTAGACTTCAATATGATTTTGAGAATTCATATTTGCATCCGTATTAGATATTCTTCTTCTGTTGCTCACAAAGACAAGTTTCTTCTTAAATGTACACTGTTTATTTTTTTTTTCTATTTCAGCTGCAGTTATACAAATACTATATTTTTGGATAAAATCATTATGTAGTATGTGACAAGTGTTTTCATATTAACACCCTTCCTTCCTCTGCTAAATGGAAAACAGATAAAACATTAATGAAAAAGCATTTTGGTGTCAAAGCCATTAACATTCTTCCAAAATGCATAACTGCTCTCAACTATCTTCACTCAATATTGCCAACATAAAAAGATGCTCATGAACATACACAGGGGACAGGGGACTAGGGAGGGGAAGGGAGGAAAGGAATTAGAGTGAGGAATGGGAAATCAAAGTAATGTCTGCACCAGGGTAGGCATCTTCATTGAGCAGGAACCTGGGTGTTTACAAAAGGACACGTGCAATTAGAAAGGCAAGCAGATGAGAGGATAAAAAAAAGAAAACGGAGTTGAGCAACAGCAGCAGCAGCAGCAGCCAGTTTTACTTCTGGTTTGGAGGGGGAAAAAAAAGGCAAAAGAAAACCAACAAAACAACCAACCAAACAAACAAACCAATAACTGAATAAAGTTTGTAACTATTGTTTTTTTTTTTTAATTTCACAAGTTCTCACAAGGACAAAGTTATAGAAGGAAACCCACAGCAGTTGCTAGGTCATGCAGAACCATTAATTGTCATACCTTGGCCCATTCTATTCATCCTTGTTGCACTTTAGAAAAAGAAGTAAGCTATGTAAGTTTTACAATGCTTTTAAACTGTCATATTTCCTGTTGAGCACTTTAACTGGCACATCCTTGTAGCAATAAATATTCTTAGGGCAAAACATGATAACTTCCTTTGAAAAAATAAACATATTAATTTGTCTTTACGATGAAGAGCAACTGTAATTGACTCATTTGTAGGGGAGCATCCATAATTTGCAACATATTTCACTGATAGGGCTTACAGCTGCATTTGAAGGCACACACACATATATACTGTATTCCAATCATCACGCTTAACACTGGGCAGTGGTGCTCTCTGTAGCCCACTTATATGGTTCCAGGTTTTGTCAGTAAAAGTGCTTGGCTTCATTGTCAATTCACACAGCAAGCAAATCTTCAAAATTATCATGCTTAGGGAAGGGGAAGGTAGAAAACAACACTAACCATAAAAGCACCTTGTCTGGGTTGGCAATTACATCCAAATATTTATTTTCTATCTATCTGCGTGCTTTCTTGCTGGCTAGCCAGAGAAGGTGGTATGTGCTTCTGGCCTCCCTACCTTGGGAAACTCTTCATACCACCTAGAATGTGTTCTGTATTTCAAAAGGTTGGCATTTGAAATTTAAAAAACAAGCTTGAAGTATCATTTCTATGGCTGTCTAGGATAGGTTCCTTTCCACTACTTTATTTAATTCCCTGCCACAATTTTTGTTTGGCTAGGTGTGTCATTGGCGAGAATCTGCAAGATCCAAAGTCTAGCAAGTGCCTAGAACATGATGCCTCAGCACAGAGAATATTGCTACCCCAGTCCTCTTTTTCTGCTTATTAGCTATCTAGGGCACAGCACCTTTACTTCCCAAATGAGAGAGACCTTAAAGGCACTCAGTTGTCTTCCACTGTGTTCCTGCATACTGGCATGCACCTGTTGGAAAAAACCAGCTACAACATGGAGCAGGATTTCTGGAGGATCTTCGCATATTAGGACTCTTGGAAGATTTACACCACCACTCAAACGTGGAAAAGTTAAACTACCATCTGGGGAAAGGAACAAAGTCCCTCGAGATCTGATACTTAAGCATAGAAAAATGCTTGCTCTTTTCTGAACATTATTTATTCTGTACATAAGGTGACTAATTCACCTTTTAAAGACGTAAAAGCCCCAGGAAGGCAATTTTTAATGACTTACATCCAATATTTATGATACATATGGCTTTTTATCCCAAATGTCAAAAGTGAAAGAAAATATAGCTATTCATGTGGCAGTATAAATAGACAGAATAATAATTTAATATGCAATTAGACTCTTTCTAAACTTAAATTAAACCACTGGAGTTTTACAACTCCATGCCAGATAATTTCAGTATTAAAGGGAAAAGACACTATCTCCAAAAGGCTAGTATTTTAGAGAAAGTCCTTAAACAAGCAGAAAAGTCCCTGATATTGCTTTGGTATAAAGCAGGTGCGTAGCAATAATCTATACAAAGAGTGTAAGCCTTATAGAATATAAGCTTTGAGAGTGAAAAAATAGGAGAGATTTTTGGGGTTTTCTTTTTTTTTTCAATGAGTTAGTTTTATAAGGTTTAAATAAATGTAGCAACTCCTGTAAATATGAATATAAAAAACCTACTGCAACATACATCAACACTTCTGCACTAAATGACTTTCTTTGTGTAACTGACATCAAGAGCAAGCGTTCGTGTTAAATATACTTTATTTTCTGATATGTAAAGTAACTGCAGTGAGTTATTTATGTTTTCAGTGTGCCTATTGGTTTAGAATTTTATTTTTTTTTTTGTCCCTTAGTGTCATAAATAACTTTTGGTCCGTCTGCTTTGTTGCTGTTGTGCTTAAGGGTTTTATGGTGGTGAAATAAAAATGACAATCACATGCACACTGTCATACATATGCAAAATATGTGTACAAAAAGGGAGAACTCCATGGGAAAACAGGGAACATTACTGCTGGAAACATTAACTGGGGAGAATGGGTGGTGAATGCAAGTTTCACACACAGCGGGAGCAGGTACACATATTAAAGTCTATCTTCCTGCACATACTTCTGTTTTTCCCGGGAATCCCTGGTCTTGGTGCGATTCGGTCGGTTTGCTGTTGATGGGATGGAGTGAACTGATGAGCTTTTCTTGCTGGAAGAATAGGAGGAATGGGAGGAATGAGAAAGACTGGCCCGGGACTGGCCAGCGTTGTGGTCAAATTGCATCAAACAGAAGATCAAGTCTGTCGGCACAAGCTCAAATTCATATGGTGGGTTTGTGATAACATAACTGGAAAGAAGGGAAGAAAGAAAAAAAAGAAAGAGAAAGCAGGTTTAGATTTGTACTATTTTTTTTTTTAGAGTTGTTCTCTCATGAAGATTTTTGCATTTTTTGCAAAAATGTTTGCAAAATTTTTTTTTGTATTTGTTTCCTTCAGTGTGTACCTAATTTTAGCTCACATAAGAAGGTCCTAAACAGATATTATGTCAGATATTTCTTTTTGTATGTTTTCTGTGGCACAGACATACTGTTTGGGTAGGATGTTCAAGTGAATCACGTCATACTTTTTCAGGGAAGGCACCATACAAATCACCCCCCTTTCTCTGGCTGTACCTTACTGCAATGACTCTAGCAAACAGATTTACATATCGACAAAAAACAGTAATGTACCCAGGCAGCAATAGTATTGAAAAGAATGGCTGAAAAGCAGGGATAGGAGGATTTTGGGTGCAGTTATATCTAAATACATATTGACTATATATTTATTAAATATTTAAATACTGTCAATAGAGCAGGGGATATAATTATTTGTTTGGATTATGATTGTACACTAAACAAGTTGAGGAAAATACATCAGCAAATTTGCAGCAAGGTTAATTTTGTTCATTCATTCCACATGCATTTTCATGGCCTCAAAGAGCATTTATAAAGAGAAATGTGCACATCGAAGAATCCAGTATTGCTAAGTACACATCCCAGGGCTGAAATAAAAACTCTAACAGTTTCAAGAATCCCCACCTTCAGCTAACCCTCTTTCAAGGTAGAAAGGGCTTATAGACCCTGCTGCTAATTTTTTTTCATGCATGTGAAAAATATATTTTAGCAAAGCAACAGGCATTTTCCATCCAAGCAAGAAATGAGTAAAAATTGATCACAGCACTCACAACTTCTTTTCAAATTAATTCAGTGCTCATAAGAAATATGGTTTAGCTGCCTTAGGGACGGAAGCCACTTATTAATCCAAAAAATAATCCCAAGTATAACAAGTACAGTATAAATCTAAACTGAAAATTATTTTTTCTACCCAATTTGTCCAAATCTTTACAGAAGAAATTGTTTTGGTGGGCTGCATGGTTGTTTATTGCCATGTTCACCCAATAATGATGCTTTCTATAGAGAATGAAGCAGTAACAGATGGTAGATTTGTTATAGTTCTGGTATGTCTCTGTGTGTATATTTCTAGTAGACATTTAATTAAGACACATTTCAAGTAAGCTGCTAAATGGTCTTCAGTTTTCAAAGATGGAAATGTGTCTGCTCTGTTTAAAGCACTGAGGTCAGTCTTGGTGCTACTGAAGTAAAAATGCAGCCTACCAAAAGAAAGGTTTCCATTTACTGGAAGAAATTTGATTAGATATAGATAGTACCAATGGGAAGCCCACAGGAGTATTTTTTCATAATTCAGAAAAAAGAAAGTCTACCTACTATAATCTAAATTATTATCCATTAACTTACAGCTGATTGATACAAGTAAACTGAAGTCCTTTCCTTATATGCAAGCAGTAGATCATCATAAATCAAACAAGATAAAGCAATGTTCTGAAAATTTACTTCGAAAATTTTTAAATTAAAATTAGGTGAAAGCTTATGTTATGATATCCAGCCAATGATTTAAACTTAGCTAAAGAGCCATCATGAAGCCCTCAAACAGTTAGCTTTTGTGGTACAGTTATGTAAAAAATGGAGAAAGCTCTTTTTTATATTTATTACAGGCACTGGGATCTTCCTCACCAAGAAGACTGAAGGACAGTGAAGTAGAGATGTTCTAAAAGACTGGACTTACCGTTTAGTGCATTGGCTGGGAGTACTTAGATGTGCATCCCTTAATCGATAAATTCCAAAGCAAAGCATATTGTAAGTTTTCAGTGCTTTACAAAATAGATCTCCATAACAACCTCCATCCTAGGAGAAAAAAAGGAGAGCGGGAGGGGGTGAGGGGGAGGGGAGAGGGGAGAAAAAGAGAATAGCACATTTTTTTCCTTTCTTTTCTCTATTAACACAGTATCAGGGAACAAGGCTTTCAGTATGAGCCTGTACTAAAAGGACAATGTCTACACAGTCTGTCGTTTGTCACAAATGAGAAGCTTTCACCCAAGGAAATGAATAATCTGAATGTTTTATTTCAAATAAGTAATTATGTAAAGTTATCATTATTGGTCCATGAAAAGATGGTAAATTGGGAAGAGTGATTTTCTTTAAGCTGGAAATAGAAATTTTGGTACCAAACAATACATATTTCTACAAATTACATTAACTATGGTATTGAAATTGTTTGTATTTTCGACCCTTTTTTAGCAGTAGCCATACTGTCATCTAGACAAGTAAACTCACTGGGGAGCACAACAGAAATTAGAGTTCTGAGTGGTTAAAAGGATAATAAAATATATCCCACTTTATGATGAGAGGTATGCTATTTTTCATAAATACTATAAAATGTTTTGATTAGCAAAAAAAGGTTTAGATTTTATTATTTGTATATCTAAAATATTGATTCTTAAGTAATTATGATTGTTAAGGTATTCCTCCTTCACTGATGTACTGCAACTGAGGCTCCGATGAAACAATATTTGCTTGGTTTATTTGTGAAAATGTTACATCACGTGACCAAGTGTTTTGATTAGCTGTTAGTGAATGGATTTCTACATGAACTGATAGGCTGTTTATTTCTATCTGTATACTCTCATCACCCTTAATCCTTAAACTGGGATTCCCTGTCATTTCTGTGAAGAAGGTCGCTCCATTCTCTTTGAACACAGCTGGTGAACACAAGGTTAACTTAAGAAATATGAAATCCTACATCATCATCAAAGCGAAGTGGGTGCTTTGGGATTTACCTCAAGAAGATTACAAGATTTGGTCCAGAAAACATTTCTAGGTACCTCTTTATCCAAATACACCATTTTTTTTAAAGACAGTGTCTTTATTTGGTTTTGGTTTTGTGATTTATTTTTTTTTAACTTCAGTCTTAGGATAATGGATAATTTTAACAGCAAAAAACAAACCTTACTGCTTTGTTTTCAAGCTAATAAGCATATTTTAAACAAGAACTTGAGAGATTTGCAGAAAGACTAAATAAGCTTAGCAAAACCCAATGAAGGTATAGATGTTGCTCATGTTTACAATGGATTATTGTTAGAAAGGTTATATCAACCAAGTCAGCTCATCCATCTCTAGCTAACAACTAAGAAAAGCCTCAGGATCATTGGTATGAAATATCCAGGCAAGGAGTATGGGAAGTCATATAGCTTCTGAACAGCAAACCTGGCACCCTGTGCTGTAAATTGTTAAACGATCCAAAAGCTCTGTTAAATTGAATAATATAAATTATACACTAATTAAGATAGATGTTTAATTCCATCTGAGAGAAAACAAATAGACTGCAGACCGGCCTTGGTCCTACATTTGCCTCTTGATCTTACCCCTAGGTCTGCAAACGGCCCATCATACAAAGCCAACTGAGCAACTCGACACCTGTCCCTGTTTGCAAGTGTCTGGGGCGTGCTGTAACCTCCTCTCAATGCATTTTCCTCAGCAATCAGTGCTTCCAGCTCTGGTGTGGCTCCTCCTGTTACCAATGTCCGTATCAGTGTGAGGATATTGTCATTGAAGTATGTCTGCAGAGATAAAAGAAAGCTCTTTAAGCAAACACCATTAAAGTCACAACCGAAGACATCCAAATTACAACTTTTCTGGGTTTCTGCTGTTTAAAGTTCTTGGCTGTCTCTTCAAATAATTTTATATAGAAAGTGAAAAGACAGCAGCCTCCAATTACTCTATTTTCTTCTATCCCATTAGGCTCCTATACCAGATCCTTCCTTTTAAACACCAATTCAGGCTGATTTTTATTAAAGTACAAAAATTTGAATGATTTATGTTTCCTATAATTGGTGTTAGTAGTGATGCAATGACTGCTTTCCTTCTCGTTGCCTTCATGTCTAATAATGGGCTTTAGGACATGTAATTGTAAAATTCAGACCACATTTAAAGCTTACACAGGCTAGATTGCCTTTTTACTCTTGTCACCAATTCGTTGGGGAGCTGCCTTTGTGCTGCAAATGTCATTACTTATTACTGTGGCTGGACTCTAGCAGTCTAACCGATGTATTGTACTAAACATCTTATTACGAGACTTGACAGTGTTCAGACATAAGCATGTATCAATTAAACATCTTGAGTTCATTCCAGATAAATGTATGATGAGTTTGGGATCCTGGTGGTCCTTTTAAAAAACTCTAGGGTATAGGGTAAGTGTGGTTTATTAGGGAAGATTTACTCCACACTGACATTTTGCCAGCATCTATAGCATTGCTAGTCTGTCAGGCAAACAATGGGTATTTTAAATATTAATTTAATGCCAGATGAATGACTTTCAAGTTCACTTAAAAGTGTACTGGTATGGTTCAGAGATACTCAGTTAAATATCTGCAATGTAATGTAATGTGCAAAAAATAATGTACAATAAAAAGAGGAGACACCATCACTTACAGTGTCCCTAATATCTGTGCTTTCAGAAGCTTTGCAAGTGTGGGGAACATACGAGAAGAAAAAGCTCACAGTAGGGAACACAGGATTGACATTTGCAGATTCACATTACTAGATTTGTTACTTTTGTTGAATTTAGGACTTGCAACAAATGTCTGTAATCCAACCTAGCAAAAATGAATACTGAATTCTCAAACAGTGCTGGTTGTCCAAAAATAATACTTTTTTGACAATACTTTTCAATGAAATTCATTGCTCTATCCATATAATTTAATTGTATTTAATACATGGGTAAACTGAGGTACAGGTTGAAATATTTTATCCTGAGATCAAAAAGCAGAACTGGCTTCCTATCCATACTACTTTGATATTTCTTTGAGTAATGAAACTTCAGTTTTATTGTTCACTTGAGATGACAGATAAAATAGGAGAAAATGAATTCTACATTACGATGTTTTTCACTGTTACATTGAAGTTTCATAACTTCAAGCTTCTCTGCTTATTTACATAGGCATGTATGCCATTTACCTGTTGACTAAATTAAAATGAGATGAACATATTGATATTGTTATACATGCCCTAAAGCAAATATTTGCATCTCATCAACTCCAATTATTTTAAATTAGCCCGGGTAAGGTACTACATATTTTAAATACAAAGTGTACTGTAAAGCGTTGTCTGACATTAGCAGGGGTTCAGGAAGATTCAGTTTGTCTAAAACAACAGCTAATCTTAAATCAACTCTAAATATGTGGATGTACTGTGTAACAATACAAGTGTAATACTCACACCTTTCTTAACATATAGAAAAATCAATGTGACCCCTTGCAGGAATGTAAGTCCGGAGTAATGATACGATGTTTAATAGAAATTGCCATGGTGAGAGAGAGAAGACATTCAAGGCACGTTTGTTTATTCTTCAGCTGTTTCTTCCTTGATGTCCCTGAGGTGAGAATCAGAGTAGCCCTCTTTGGCAACTCTACCCCACTGTGTTTTACTTGTCCAACACAGAAGTACTCAGAATTAAAAAAATCAGGATTGAGTTTAGTCTCTTTTCTTGGCCTTTGTCAGTGAATAGTATATACCACTCAGAACTAAAATAATTAGCATAATTCCTTTGCTCCTGCAGTTTGGCAGTGGCAGTGATGTTACTTGACACCAGTTTCATGGATATAAGGCCAAATTCTGCCAGATCTAGAGGCTGGAGGCACTGCAGTTGTAGAAGCTGGAAAAGCTCTGAGTAAAAATGTGCTTCAATGTATTCTATATGGCACTTTAAGCACACATCCTCACAAAAGCATACCATTTTCTGCAATAGTATCTTTTCTCATGCTTTCCCCACTCTTTTTTTTACAGTATTTTTGATTCCTTTATTTTCTTTAAGTAGTGAAATCTAATATTATTAAAAAATGCTATTCTCAGTTTTACATCTATAAATCGAGATAGAAGAACATGAAACAAAAGTAAAGCGTATCTTTACTGGTAGAGTTTTCAAGTGTGGTTTACAATGAGGCCAACTATGGTAAGAAATGTTCAGCTGCTCTAAGCCTGATAAATGTTTGTTCATGTAAAATAGCCTATTTTTATAGACTACTGACTTGCTGTGATTGGTAAAACATGCAAAAGTCTAAAATTGTACTAATAGTTTTATTACTCTTTAGGATGTATCATTAAGCCAGCCTTCAGTGGTTTCCAACCCTTTCTCTCTCTCTTTATTCTGTAATTCAAATTATAGCAAATATAGCCAGAATCCAAAATTTTTATACATATGCTCTTAGCTCATCTGAATTTTGTCCTGTGCAAGTAAAAAATTACCCCTTACTGTAAATTCAGTTGTAGCTCACTAGAGCATGATCTACTAAGAAATATACTGTGGCCATATCACTCATTTTACTACAGATCTTGTATTAAAACCAAGAAATGAAAGCAGTAGTAAAATAATGTATCAAGTCAGGCACCTTTCAGAAATTCATTAATACAAATAAAATAAAAGACACCACCACTCCCAAAGCCCAGCCTAATTAAGACATAATGGTCTCAATTCTGACTTATGTCATGTGGCAACCAGGAGTAACTCTGGGAGCCATATACTATTATGAAATTGATGCAAATGAGAAAGGAATCAGGTCTGTTGTTGATAGAACAGAATGCTGTCATCAGAGAAAGAATCACTGCTAGACAAATGTTAAGGCAAAGCTAAGACACTTATTAGCAAAGGAGGCAACATTTATCTTGGAACAATTTCTTAATTTGGGTTTCACACCATGACTGATGTGGATGTCACCATTTACTTAGATGGATGAGTGCAGCCAAATGATAGGGTTTGTTTATTTGCCGTCAATGACTGAAGAGACTCCAACTTTCACGATGCACTGCTCTGGCATTGGAACAATTCAGAAAATGCCCAACCATAAGCAAGAAAGGATGGGTAAATAGGAAGCTGTAACTTGTCACCTTCTGCTAAATAGGGTTGCTTCCCCCTGTTCTAATACATTTAACACTCCTCAGGAAAAACCCATCTATCCATGCTTTTGATTGTCACAAAAATCAGACTCCTCTTATTGTCTCTTGCCACATTTGAACTAGGGGACACCGAAAAGCTGAACTAGCTGATATCCATTTCCTTTGCAATAATAATACACTGAAATTAATTTGAGAGTGATCTTCTACTTGCTCTATGGGAGGATACATGGCCTGGATATGCCAGTACTTATAAGAAACTGATCTACAGAATGTCTTTGGAAAGGTGGTGCTGTACTTAAAGTAACAAGACACTTTCCAGTGATGGCAGTGAATCCCTTTTGTTGACTGTAAGATCATAACTGAAGAAATACTTGTTTGCTGCTGCCATTAACTGAACTCCACACTGGATCACTGTATGATCACTATATGTATGGCATCACTATAATCAGCATTCTAAATGAGAATACGAAATAGATGTAGTCTAAATACAGGGGAAAAAAAAGGAAATGCATCATAGACACTGACACTGGGTAAATAGCAAGAAAATTCTGACACAGATATCTGAGCTAGCAGTGCCACCTAGCCTATGCTCCAGAATTGTGGTGCAGCTCTTTCAAACATTTCAGGGATACTTTCCAGTTTGTTCAATCATTTTTTAAAGTATAATTACCAGAGTGCTTATGTTTTGCAGTTAATGCTGTCAAGCCTTTAAACTAATTGGTCTTTTACAGAAGATTTAACTGAAAATTAGCACATCTTTTAATAACATTGCTTTAACTTTAATAGCACTTTGCTTTTCATTTATAATTACTCTAAAATTGTCATTTTCCAACTCATATCTGCCTTTTTTTTGGTGTTTCCTAGTGTTTTTTAATAGATTTTTTTTTAAGATCCCTGCTCCATTGCATGCAGTTTTTAACATGCTTTCAAACAAATATTTTAACTTCGTTTTCTTTTTCAATTGGAGGAATTCTATTAAATGAATCATGTATATCCAAACCTAGGGAATGACTAAGCTAACATCAGTTACTTATACCAATAACAAAAAAGCCTTTGAGATATAGAATCAAGAGCAGAAAAGAAACAACAGGGTTTCAAAGTGTTTGAAAAATCTATTGATTCTCAAAATATTGTCCAGACTTTGAAGAAGTTTGGGACACTTTAGGTTAGAAGATGCTGCTTGCTAATCCCCTGAACAGACTGGCACAAAAAATAGCCTTGAGTTTCAAAATGTCCATATCATAGATTAGAACAGTTTCTTTTCCTATATAAATAAGACAGTGAGGATCCCTGAGGAAGAAGTCTTGAGTAAGGGATATACTGGAAAATTGGTTTTACCTATTTTAACTGTTGTCTTCCATTCTGTACTTTCACTTACATGAAGAAGTAGTACAACTTAGTATTACAGAACAAAAATCAAGGCTTAAACTTCCACCACAAGGAAATAATTTCTAGGATATCGAATGTTAAATTGTATAATCTGGTTCTGGAGATCCTTGCTTCTAACAGCACCATTGTGACAGTGTATCAAGCCTATTGTTAGGGGTACGTATGGGAGGGATGCCAACTTGCCAGAACTTCTGTGGTTCTCATAGCTTCAGTGCCAAAAGGAATAACAGAGAAGCTTTGGCTCTCAATCCAAGTTTTCAAACCTTTGAAGGCACTGTGTGTTGATAAAACTGGTTTCCTTGCATGCACAGGATTTTCTGCAACAACTATCTCAACAACACCCAGAAAAGGAAAAAGTACTTTTCCTCAAAAAAATTTGCTTCACTTAAGCTATCCAATGTCAAGTAACTTTTTTGTAGCTAACGATAACCTTTTTACCAAAACGTACACATTACTTAAAAGATGCCTCTAATCCTATATTTATTAAATGCACTGGATTTGGTGGTGAGAATGTGCTTTGCCTTTCAGGAGCAGTGCCACCTTCAGACTGACAGACTACGTATATTCTTTCCCTGTGTTTGCATATGTTAAGACAAAACAAATATTAATATATCATTCAAGTCTCTGATGGCAGTAGATGTCTCTTCAAAGACATACAATAATTAGCTGGCATGATTTAACAGTAGCCACTGCCACACTTAAAGTATAAACCACGCCTAGAGTCTTCACATGGAATACAATAATGCACTTTAACTGAAGCCTGGCAAGACCACTCATCAAAAAGACAATGCAGTTTTTGAACTCTTTATTGTCTTCTGAGACATGATCTTCAAACTACTGCACTGTGAATCATAAGCTTGTGGAATATATTGTCTTTGCTGCAAAAGACAAACTGTGTGTAGATAGCCTGTAGATAGCATTTTATGTTTGAAATAAGAAAATAATAGACAATTTCAAATTTAAAATATCTTATATTGTCATCTTACATTTAGGAAATAATGCTAAACTAGCAGAAAGTAATGATCTTCAGCTTTCAAATTTGAATCGGAAAGTGACAATGCATTTCTAATCTGAGATTACTGAGTAGGGTTTAGTCCACTATTCCTATATTAATAACATTATATCAAAGAAAATAATAATTTATCACTGATTAAACCTGTTAAATTATTATTAATATTCAATAACTGAATACTTTAGCAAATTATTTAAAATATATTTTCTATCTCTTTTTCTATATACATACATCTATATGTATGCTTCAAATTACCTGCAGGTCAGAAAAAATACTGCACACATGGGTATTATTCTACTTTCTGATCTTTCTTATACCTCTTTTACTAAAAACCCCCACTGCTGTGAGAAGAGATTCATTCTTAATGGAGCAGTTCATGCATTGTATGTTAGTATTGTAGCCCATATGACAAATTTGCATTCCAGAGATATTAAAAGAGATCATAAGTTGGAATTTTTCTATTAAAAATAAGCAAAAAAAAATCCCTCAATTACTAAGAGGATCGAATAATTAATTATATCTTTGTCTCATATTGACCTGTTACAGGCTAGCACTATGGGAATTATTTCCTTCTTACAAAATTCCTGTGCAATTAATAGGATGAAAGCATGACTGCAGATCTCAAAATTTGGTTTGGATTTTGAGTTCAGTTTCCCCGTACTGGGCTGAAGTTAGGCAGAATAAATAGAATCTGGCCCCAAAAATCAAGTTTACTCTAGAAATTAAAAAAAGAAGTAATATAGTGCAAGTAGCTTAGTTTGTGTGAGAAACACTCTTTTCCTTGGAGAAGAAGTGAAAGGAGCATACATACTTCCCATGAGAATAGGGATGGTAAAGGGAAAACATCTCACACCTTACACTTTCTGAAGGGTCAAGAAGAATTGTACTTTTCCAACTCTTCACTAGGCCTTTGAGGAATGAAAGAGAAAATAACGCTGCTACCGATCAGCAAAGTGGTGAAAGAAAAGACAGGATGGTGAACAATTCTAACTGACTGAATCCTTGGCTTGTCTTCTTGATTAGTATTTTTTCTAAGTTAGAATTTTCTACTCTTGTTATCACATTTACTTCTCTGGCTTCAGGCTGCACTGTCTCTGACGTATAATAAGACCACTTAGATGTGAAAATGTTTGAAAAAAAAGACTGTTGAAGAAAAGTATTGCAGAAATAGAGGGACAAGTTGTCAAAAACGAAAAGTTAATAAAAGCTAGCAACAACTAAAAATATTGTGAGGATTATATGATAAGTTCCAAGCAAAAATTTCTGAACAGTCATGTTCCACATATTTCTTATTGCGTGCCGATGATCTACATGATATATCTTTGCACAAGAAAGCAATGGTGTCCACAACATTTTGCTCAGTTTTTGTGGTAATGCCAGTGGCAATCAAAACATTTAACTCTACTTTTTCCAAGATTCTGGAAGTGCCCTACTGAACGATTCATTCGAGGACATTGATTTAGATAATAATTTGAGTATATAAACAGCTCTCAGGATAACAATTTGGAACCTTCATGTTAAATTATTCCTATTTATAATGTGAAAATGCTGAATATTTTATACATAGAGATTTTAATTAGAGATGGTACAGAGTTTAAGTGTACTTGCTTAGGCTTTCTGAATTTGTCACATCTGCAAAATATGGCCAAAAATTAAAAAAAAAAAAAGTATTTTCTGAGCTTATTGCAAACTCCTAGGCTGCATTAGAATAAAATTTTATCAGTGTAGACTAATATTCATCTGTGGATGGAACGTATAAGGAATACCGCAGGGAATAAAAATATGAAATACACACACATAAATATGAAATAAAAATAAAATATCAAATAATAAAGATCACTGTGAACTTTTCTTAATAGTAAAAAGCTTAATTCTGAATACTTGGCTCCTTTAAGGAAATACATCTGCTCATTTCTAATATGTAGGGTTTACAACAGATGATTCCCAGCACAATGGAACTTTATTCCATGGAGAGCTCTGAAAGCCTATGCTTAGATTTTAAAAAGACTATGTCCTTGCTGCATCTAGCAGAGCTTAAGGTCTCTTTGAAAGAAGTGCAGCTCACAGAAAGCAAGATTGGTCTGAAAATCTAAACAATATGAAGCAAGAGAGGATGAAAAGGAGTACAATCAAGGTGTTTGCTTCAAAACTGTACTATGGCTGCAAACCAAAAACCCTAATGTAGACATAACCAAAGGCCACCATCTGTAGTTTCTGGCATGCATTTATGTTTTGATTCACAAGACAACTCATCTGAAAAAGAGATGATGACGTCTCTTCACCTAAGTAGAGTTCACTTGATGTGTACAATGGCTTTCGCATAGTTCTACCATTGTGCCCCAGCACTCATACTCAGAACATTGTTCAAGGCTACAGGAAATTAAAAGCTTACAACTTGGTTGATGCTGTCTGACATGAATGGTGAGCATAGGGACTGACACACTGAATTCGGGTCTGGGTCTCAGGAGGGAGCTAAAACATTCTTTTGAAAATATTATCCTTAAAGCCTGACATGAGACTCTTTGCATTTTAAATTGTGAACTCGTAGTCCTAGATATCTCAGTTGTATTAAAGTCTCTATGTTCAACTAAAAAGTAAGCTAATTTTGGCTCTGAAGCTCTCTTGACATCTAAGAGAAAAGTGTCTTCTCCTGACTATGTGTGGAAAAGGGACTACACTTTCATACTCTTTCACAGTAGTCTGACGGAAGGGAATGAAAAAAGTTTTGTTTGCTTACTGCGCTCATGAGAGAGTCCAGCACACTGACAGCAAATGCGGTTCCACATGCAAATGGCTGCGTGAGATACAGTTCTGTGTCTGGATCATCATCGTCATCTTGGTCCAAGAACTGAACATTTGAATCATTTACTGAAAATAATAATAATAATAAAATCATAAGGTGCTTCTGGGTCACCAGCATGTGACCTTACACATTAGACAGTCAGAAAGAAAAAGAAACAGCATATGTCTGGAAACACAGACTTGTGTCTTTGACGTCACTGAAAATGAAATCAAGATGGATGTGAAAATGTGCATTTAAAAATCTGTTTATCATTATCTTGCTCATAAGAGGTGACTCTTGCTCTTGAGTGGTGACTATCCCTTTGCCGTAAAAGTAGCTTCGTGGTACCAGCTGCCTGCACTCAAAATAAGGTACATGATGCTCTTTTATATATTGAGACAATCTTGGTATTGGTCGGGTACAGTGGCTAAGGCTGTATGCATGTACAGTGAAATGTCATCACAAGTTACCATGTCAGAACGCCATTGTAAAATAAAGGCTGTCCATGAAACTCTGATACAGCCCACAGGCATCTGCTAGATGTGCTGCTGTGATTCTTACTGGAGTGATGTTAATGTGCTTATGACTCAAAAGAGGATAAACTGTCCTTTTAACATGCATCTATCTGAATGAGTGAGCAATACTCCAGCTATTCTCTTGCAGCACTGCCTTTTGTTCAAATATTTGTCTCCATAACTTCACTTAGCCACAAATGCTATATTAGCCAGTGTGAAAAAGAATCTGTCAGGCTGTTTTAAAGAAAAAAAATCCAAATAAAGTAATATTTGTCATTTGTACTTTCTCTGCCACTTCACTGCACAGTTAAGCTCTCTGCCTCCACCTCATTCCACTAAAAATAGTTGTTTCCTTGAGATCAGTGTATCAAATGATCATATTTCATTAAATATTTCATTTCCATATTAGTTCTCCTCAGGCATGAAAGCACTGACTTGTTAGCTATGCCATTGAAATACCCTCTAACTTACTAAATGACAGATTAATTTCAGTTCCCATGCAAGGAAAGGAAATTAAAAACTTTTTCAGCATTTGAAGCCACACACATTGACTATGTCCCTATTCCTCGTGTGATCAGATTTCCTGAGCCAACCCAATGAGCTCTGAAACCAACATGAGAGCTGCTGTAAAGTCGATCGAGTTATGACTCTGGACTTCTTAGGTTAGAAAGTCTTCTGCCCGCTATTCTGATCTTCCTTCCTATATAGTTTCATTTTCCATCCACTCCTTTTCCAGTCTTTATACACTACTGTGCTTGCCATGCTTAGCTTACAAAACATTAATAACTATAGATAAAGCCTCACAGTAGTGGTCTAAAAGACACGAGAATTGTTACCCTCCTTTTAGAGCCCTGTTGAGCCAGTACTTGGCCATGATCATTCAGTAAGGGTTTCAAATTCCTGCCTTCACACTTGCTGATGTAACTATGAAAATATAACACCTCAGCGTTGTAAATGGACAAGTGTTCTGCACTTGGAGTCAGAAGAATTTAATCCTAGCAAACACCAACATCCACAATACTCCTTTCTTTGTACAATGGCTATCAATTTATTCTTCAGATTCTTGAGCAAAATAGTATTTGAAAGTCTGATGTATCATTTCAAAATGTACTTTTTGAAGAGCTTGTGCCTTAAGTTTAATTTGCTAGTTCAGAGTAGGCACTATTGACAGTAGCATTCTTTTTCCACTTACATCTGGCAGGCTAATACCTGACTGACACCAGCTTGCTAGCCGTGCGTGGTGTCAGTTTCCAAGGTACTACAAATCTAATGTGAATTCTGCAAGTGCAGTTTTACCCTCAATATCTTTATTTTCCTGATGCAAGCTAGCACGCTATGATTTCCATGAAAGGTCTCCAGGCTAGGTGAGGTAGGCTCAAACATGAAGCGCTGCGCCATAGGAAATGCTCATCAAACACGGCTCGCAAAAGCTGGCAAGAGCTCTCTTCATCGAGAGGGAGCAACACAGAAGCTCGGCTGCTTTTTTACAGCTTCAAAACCTGAGCTTCTGAGAAAAGGCCTACTCCTCCCAAACAAACAAACAAATAGCTTAAGGGAAAGTATGATGCTGGGGTTTCTTTTCTGATATCTTTTACTCTTCTTGAGCTTCCTGTGAGAACTGCTAAGGCATGTCCACCAAATTGACAATAGGCTGAAACAACAAAAAGAGAAAGAGAGAGAGAGAGAAAAGAAAAGAAAAATTGGTGGGGAGGGAGGAAGGGCCCGGGAAGTGGGGACCCAGGCCAAAGAAAATGAATTGGTGAGAAGGTGCTATGAAAACAGCCGGCAGGTCAGACGAGTGTGATCAAAGGTTTACTGATGCTGCGTGAAAAAAAAAAAATCATTAAGAAAGGCCAGAACAAGACAGTCAATTTCAACCAGAACCACAAATAAAACACATTCAAAGCAGTGCCATGAGGGTAGCCCCTCTGATACAGCCAGATAAATAAAGAAAAAGCTGATGACAGTAAGAACAACAGAAAATAAGACAGTGATGTGAAGGAAAAAGGCACTTCTTACCCAGTTCAGTTATCATTAGAATGTGGGTTCCACTGTTTTTTTCCTGACTGATTGAAACCAAAGGCAGAAGTTTGCCAGGCTTAGCTAATAAGTAAAGTATTTAGGGGGAAAAGAAAGTACAGAAAGAGAATAAAGTAAGGGAAAAAGACAGGTAAGGCTCTAAAAAAATAAAACTGAAAGGGAAAATAAAAGGACAAAGGACCACAAATCAAGTTTGTATTTGCCATGAAAAAAACAGAACAGCTTCTGCACTTCACATCACACCATTTGACAACATAAATACCCACAGCTAGAGTGGAAATCAGAGCCTGGTTACCTACCATCATTGTATTCTCAGGAGAAAAATGTCTCATACTATTATAGAGAGTTTGGTTACACATGATTAAACAGTTCTGGACCATGAAGAAATAAACAAATGGCCTCTTACTATTGATTAAATACACAGGAAATGTCTGCTCATACTTACTGTGGTTTTTTTTTTCTTTTCTAACCTTAGCCCAAAGACCCCTGTTTATTTGTTATACTATGTAAAAAGCATCTTGTCTGATAGAGTGTTTATTTAAGAAAATGGGGAAAACCCAAAGGAAAGACAGAAATATACGTCAGTTACTCAAATAAAGTGAAACTGTTACTAATCTTTCTTTAGAGAGAGTAATTCAAAACAGTTATCAGAAGAGAAAACATAGCAGTGTAAGATACAGTATAGGTAATTTTCCTGAGACTGCATAACAAAGGAAGTGGGAAGAAGATATGGGAATGTACATGAAAGGATAAATGTTAGCTTTTCTTACCTAGCTCTGTTATAATAGGGATGTTGGCTCCTGTTGTAATGGAGGGTTGACGTAGCAGGCCATGAACTGGACTGTTGTCTGGAGATGACCTATCCATCCCAGGGGGCGTAAAGCCTAAAAAAAAAAAAAAAAAAAAGAAAAATTTAGAGAGGTCAAACTAGATTAAAAAATCGCTACCAAGAGGGAATTCCTTATCTCTATTTTTTTTCCCCCAGCAAAGTAGGATAAAAATGTCATTTTAAAAAAATTTGGCTTAATTTTCAACAATTATTTCTTAAAAGCATACTGGAAGATATCTGGTAGGTAATAGAGAAATAGCAATTTATTTTCTTATCCTAGGTAGCCTTTGCATCAAAACACGCAAAATGTAAGAGTAATAAACTAAGAAACAAAGACTTTGGTGTTAGAGAATTTCAATTTTGTCCTATTAGTATTTCAAACAATCCTGAAACAAACACTTTTCCTTAAACCTCAGTTAACATTGCAAAGAGTGTTGTTTGTAAACAGAAGTACAATCTCGAGGAGCAAATTGTTTCTATTAGCAGGTTTTAGGTTTGATCAACATGCAGGATTTAAAATTTTCTAACTGTTTTCCAGGGACAATACAACTCACACAAAGTTGTTTTTTTATTATTTTTTTTATTTTGCAGATGTACCATTCATAATATATTTTTTTTTAAATCAGTATTGTAATTACAGGAATACTGAGCTGAAGGGGCCCATTCTAACAGAAACAAAAAAAAAAAGATAGGATGGAAGGAAAAAGGCACATGTTTTCAAATGCTATGTAAGAGGAATGCTTGAAAAGAAACTAGAAAGAGTTTTATACCTTTGGGGAGGTAAAGGAAACAAAAGTGGGAAATGAAATATATTGGCAGGCACTCAAAGAAAAAATAGATCTGGAGAGTAGCAAGGTTCACCTCTGAAAAAGATTGTGTTTTCAGCCTGATTTGTAATGGAGCTCTTGACACTGAGCATTTTGCAAATTTTTTTTAAGATAAAAAATACCCAGGCAAAGCCTTCTGGAGTTTGATTGTAAGTACCAAAAAATAGGCAGTTATACGAAAACCCATGCACCAGCTGGACTGAAAATTCACAATTGAGACTAATGCGTTCGATTTCCCTTATTGCAAAACTGATGGTGAAGCCACAGTTTGACTTTAGAGTTTCATGTAGACCAATATCAAGGCAGTATTTTTAAGCAAATATTTGTCTGCTAGGAATAGGACTAAGCCAAACTCACTTTAAAACACACATTTCTAAGAAAACATTCTGAACTAGTTTTGAATTCTCCATATACTGATTCTAAATTAATCACAGCCAAATTAATTCCTGATGTAACTTTATTATCTTCTTGCAGTATGGAAACTGTTTCACTGCGATAATTCATTGATACGTTTATCTGTTACTGAATTCAGAAGATTATATGGTATTATCTACTTTATCTTTCTTCAGTCTGGGGACTAATTTACAAACTGGGAAATCTCTAAACTAAACTGTAGTTGTTAACATGTGGTACTTTTATATATTGTCTTTCTGAGGGAATTATGATTCTTTTCCAGTGATAATTACCATCACTCTTAAACTGTCCCTAAACAAGACAAACTATAAGGACCACTAGATTGGACTTCTTGATTTAATAGGATCAAAAGTTTTATTTTATATTCAGTTCATTTCTCCCTGTGTTTTGTATTTATCACATAGGGAATATATAGATAATAAAACTAGAATCACTGAGAAGACAGACTTACCTAGCCCTCCAGAAGGTACCAGTATGAATTTCCATCTGACTATCACATGAAAGCTAGATACAACAATGAGGATTGTAAGGACAGGATAAGTAAAAGGGGAATGAGAAGTCTGCGAAGAAATTCCTTAGGAGAAAAGAAGTGCATGTGGTATCTTCAATAGCCTTGCAAGACAAAAAAAATTGCCACACGCAAACCTACGACAGCAAAGCAGTTCTATTTAATATTACCAGTGCATAGAAAATCTTAGAAAGCAGATTTTCTCAGAAGCAATCGAAAATGTTGGCAAGTTAATAGTCAGTCATTTAATACTACTCATTGTGCTGAAAGTAATTCAATCAGACTGGCAGAGTGACAGTGAGTTGCACTCCCAACTGGTAGGGGTTTGCAGATGTGTCCTTGTGTCCTGCACTGCGACTGACAGCCATACCAGCTCTCTGAGTGCTTACATTTGCATGGCAGGGACTAGGATTTCTCAGACTCACAGAGTCTAATGGAGCTCCTTTAGGCACCACCTCATGACAGCAGGAAAATTAAAGTGGGGCTCCAAAGGCAGGGAATGCTATCCAAGGACAGGTGGGTATTAGTGTGACACCTCCCTTCTGCAGCAGGCTCCAGTGTTTAAGTTTTGCATTTTGTTATGCTACAGGAAAGGCAAGACATGGCTTCTGTCACACCACATTAAAAAAGCTCAAGTAGCTGTAGACTCCTTGAGCAGTTGAAGTGGCAGGCCCAGTTGGATTGTCTGCAGAATTACAAGTGAAAATAGCAACAGCAAGACTTTTTACACTTGCTTATTTGAGAGCAGAGAAAACTAATCTTGTTCCCATGCATCCGAGGGGTTGTACTCCTGGGTGTGTTCCTAAAGGCTCTGGTTCTCCGTTTTTCCTGTAGGCTTTTCTCTCCCCATCTCAGGATGCACTCCCTAAAACATCTTCCAGTGAATCAGGCTCTTCAGATGGTAAGAGTATATCAGTATTTCCCTAACAGCTAAAAGCAGATAGAAGAAAGTTGGCATAACTGCATCTAAATGTGTAAGTCCTTCTCACTCTCCCTCTATTGCAAAGTGCACACACACAGAAACACGCACACGCACACTCTCCATCGAAGGCTATTTGTAGCCACCTCTCTAACCCTTCAAATATTTGTCTTCTTAGGACAGTGTGAGAAGATTGAAGTAAATGTGTCATTTCTGTTAGACACAGACTGTCAGGAGCTCTGTAATTGCACACTGCATATAGTGTATTCAGTCTGAAATGCAGGAAGCATGTTAAAGAGATTTTGTTTTCTCCTTCAATGGAAAATAGACTCACGCCTTAAGATTTTTTTTGTCCTGTGGTCTTGGGAGATAGGAGAAATATCTGCTATCTTAATTTAATTTCCTTATCTGTGTTTAATTCAGACACTTCTAAAAACCCACTTTTTAAAAGTAACAATCTTGGAATATCTTCTGGAAAGGAAAATTGGAGTACTTGGGGATTTTGTGTGCCTCTTTGGAGTTACAAGGTATCGTACACCTTCAGGTCACATTCCTGCTCCCAAGTCACAACATAAATTCTATAGATAGGCTCCCTGTTTTTTTTCTCCAGAAGAGAGATTTTTAAAAAAGTGCAGGAAAACTAACCTGCTTTATCAGAACTTTCATTTAAAGGCATGAAAAACTACAAGTGACAGCTGTGCAGATTCAGTGAATGTGACATTTCTGAATTTCTTCAACTTGACAAGTAAACACCTTAAATCGGTAATGCTATATGCATAATACATGACCTGTATTTTGACATCCATCATCAAATGCTGACTTGAGAAAATACAGGTTTGTACGTCAAGGAATAGCACCCATAAAGCAGGGAGAAATTCAGGTCACGGGGTATTAGGAAAACTCTATTTCATTACAGAAGCTGAAACAAGCTACAGCATCAGATTTAAGATCCATTTTCAGCTGTGAAAAGATTCAATTCCTCTGCACAGAGCATTCATTTAGAAATGACATGCTTTCCTCATGGCCTCTTTTCATTTTCCTTTTCATATTCCATTTTCTTCTTCAGTCCCCAAACCTTGTTCCATTAACGCACATAAAATTTGTGAAACAGGGCTGATAGTTGTGATCTTCTTATAACCACAGTGTCTCCTTGTTCAACAAACAACTGAGGGAGCTGTGGCTACAATTGCTTAACAGGATCAACCTCCAAAGTAAGATTCACATGGCCTGTGCAAGCCTGAGCACAGTCCCTGTGTAAGGAAATAACAGTGACAGCAGGAGGCTTCTGGAGAAGGGAATTCTCTTTGCCAACACGTAGGAGGTAAGGTGCAGCACAATCCTAGTTCCTGCAGCCACCGCATCCAATACTAAATTGCTGTACTGGGTGAGTGATTGTCTTTGCATCACTTGGGTTTTGGTTTGGTTTTTTTTTTGTGTTATGTTGTGTGGTTTTTTTCCTCTTCACGTATTAAAATGCCTTTACTTCAATTCATGAGGTTTTTCTCACTTTTGCCCTTCTGTTTCTCTCCTCATCCCACTGTGGGGAAGTAAGCAATAGACTGGGTAGGGGCTTAGTTACCAGCCAGGGTCAACCCACCACCATTGTCTATAGTGATCACCACCACAACATCAAACTGAGGAAACAGCTTCGACTTCAACAGGAGGCAGCAAACCTCTGTCCGTCTCTGAAACCAGATGCTGCCAAACAGTGGATTAAATCTATCAAGCCTCTGAGAGGAACACAGGCTCTGGGCTCCTAACATGCTCAAAATCAGTAAGGACTGGTAGTTGGGAGTCACTGCTTCCCTCCTAGCATCAGCCTCTCTCTTTGAGAGCAGGGATTCCCATGCTCTAACTCAGCTACCTGCTCTGAAGGAGTCTGAGCCTCCTGCAGGTCTCTGCAGAAAGCAGCTGGTTCAGCATCTTGATTCTGTGTGAAGAAATATTTCCAGCTCCCTCTGGGATACGACTGCTCACAAAAGTAGGGGAAATAACCAAATAATTTCATTAGAGGCAAGATCCTACCTCTTTAAGATGTTCTCATCTTTGTGGAAGGAGAACCTCAGGGAAACTTCCTCTCTACAAGGAGGCAAGATCTTCTTTCCAAGAGTTACTGGGGATCCAAGTGCTGCTCAAGCTCAGAGCTCAGCAGGGCCAGTTGGCTATGAGCCCTCCTTGTCTCTGACAAAACACCACCTACAAAGTGATGAGCAGCACTGGTCTTCTGTGAGAGCTCTGCCTCCCAAGCCAGGCAGATCCATGGTCCTCTCAGGAACTCAGGGAAGCACTAACTGTGGCTCAGCAGTAACATGCAGGTATTCTGGGAGCCACACTGGCACTGTGATGAAGTTCAAAATTAAGGAATGCTGGCATGGCTTAACAGTGACTTCTGCCCACTGAAAGCACCAGCAATAATTATCATTTGCCCTGCTTACATGTTGTTTGGAGCAACTGGGCTGATGGCTGAGTGATCTGGTCAACATGCAGGCCGTAAACCACTGTTTTTTGTTCCTGTGCAGTTCGCTTGACTAAGTGAAATGCAGGACATCAATGCTCTTCATACCAGTAAATATATCCCTTCAGTTGCTGATGAGCCAGGAAAGGTTTACTGGGGTTTTTAAAGTAGAAACAAATTTGGCTTTTGGATGTGCACTGCTTCTGTTCCACTGACTTTACTGAGAGCCAGATGGGCATATTCTCAAACTGGATTTTTATGTTACATTTATAATATATCTTCCATTCTAAAGAATTATAATGGATCCTTTATTATCCTCTTACCCTTTCCCCCTGCTCCTTTCCTCTTTGGCCCCCTTTCTCTTTCAAAGATGTATTTTTTACTAAGCTGGAACTCTATGCAGGCAGAATGCAGTTTCCCAAACCAAAAATCCACTTGGCAGACCTAAAGGTTGTCACCTTGTCATTAAAAGGCCATGTAAGCCGATAGTGCCTTTCAAATAATTCTATTCTAGGCAAAGGTGCCATGGGATTCACTGGGCAACATGTACACTAAAGTCCTCAAAAACATAATTTTAAAGGTACACATACTATTAACTAGCTCTGGCTCATCTAAGACACATGAAACAACAATCATATTTTGAGCAGATATGAATAACACAGTCGGTGAACTGCCAAACATGTCCCCGACAAGTTACCATGCAGGAATGTGGGACAAGGAATTTCATTAAGCAGAGTCAGACAAAAAGAAATAATTCTCTTACAAAAGGACCTCACAGCTATATCCCTTTGCTACTGTTTGCTGACAATGTCCATTAGTATTCCAGTGAATTCAATTGAATGATAGACTATACCTGTTATTCTCCAAAGCACAACCACTTGGGTATACCTGGAAAGTTCAGCAGCAGTCATGCAGCTAAAGAGCTGCTGACATTCATGGGAATCTGTTACAGCCATTCAATTTAGAAACAATTCTAGCTTCAATGTCCCATGTGGTCTGAGACAGAGAGTTGTAGTTTGGCCTCAGAACCTGGAAATCCTAAATTCCAGTTTCAGTTCTGACTTATATTGTAATTTGTGCCTGAAGAACTAATAGCCTCTTGAAGATTATCTCTAAAGTTCTGGAAAAGGAGAGGCATGTGGTGGGAGAGTATATGTGACCATGTAGTCTCCCAGGTCTCTCAGAGGCTACAATATCTTCAGAGATGCTCCAGGCTCAAATATAGGCCAAGCTAAATCTACAGAGAGCGGAGAGTGACGAAGGATACTTTTCTCAATTGTAACAACCCTCCAACGCTCTGGGACTGGAACAACCCATGGAGCACTGAGAAACACTGTTACAGAGAACAAGCTGCCATCTTTCTTCCATTTAAGCTCTCTTCTCCAGTGCCTGTTTATTTCTACACCGTTGAATTACAGAAACCTGTAGTGAAAATGTTCAAATCAAAGTTCTAATGAAGGTATAGGGCAGCAAGATCAATCCTAATTTCCGCTTCCCGAAGTGTGAGACTTGTTCCTGGATGGGCTAGTGGTCCCACATGCCAAAAGTGTAAAGGATTTATAGGCCTACTGTTTCTTGTGCTGATCTAGCAAGGAAGGATAAAAAACCAAGATGAAGAGAAGGATTGGAGTTTCAGTATCTTGAGGTCTAGCATTGAATGATACCACCTTGTTTCCATTTTCAATTGTGAACAGCATAATATGTTAGAAATAGTGTTACATTTTAAGCATACTGCAGCATCATGTATAACTTAGAGGGTTTATTCACAGGTACTTAGATGAGTCTTTTCCTAGTTTAAGCCTCATTTTGAGGTTCACTATCAAACACACACAAAAAGTCTGTTTGAAACTGCCTGATTTTTTCACAAAACCTGATGTGGTTATTACACCAACTGCCAAGGTTCACCAGAAGTTTACACAATTCAAACCTATCAAACAAATGGGCTTTTGTTACTACGGGCTTTGCAGAGCACAGCCTTGATATTATCTCCTTGCAGTTTTCCTCACTTTATGTGAGATAATAGGTGGTTACTAGCCATAGCGCTTTTCCTCTGTCTGCTAGAATGGACATTTTATTTCTGTACACAGTAAATATTCCTACCCAGTATTCCTCTGACAAGAACATATTGCTCTCAGTGGCATCAAGTACAGTTTCACTGAATTTATTTTTATATTTGATAAAGGGAAAACAAAATTAATTTTCCTTTTTTGAGGGGAATCTTCATCCTTATATTTTCAGTGCTACAGCGATTTTGTAAAGCTCTAAGCAAGTTTTTGTCTAGCTTACTAGATTTCTCTGGCCTGGCATGTCCTATTTGGGGTTTTTCCAGCCAATAAAGCCAAAGTTGAACTAGAACTCCTGTTATGCAATGCAGCCATCTTGTTTTATGCACAACTATCTCGGGAACACAAAAATGTACTCCAGGAGTACACCAGTGACTTCTTACTCAGTCTCTAGTGCATAAACAAACAATTCCAAAAGTGTAAAACTTAGGAAAATAATTTATTTCTTTTTAAAGCACTGTATGGCACAGAGAAGAGTAAATCACAGAAACCTGTGAGGGCCATGAAGACAAGTATAATGGTTACAGCTAAGCAAACCAGGATAATTTCTTAGGGCTTTTAGGCTATCAGGAAGGGAAATTAAATATTAAACTGAGACACTCTGCAGGTTCTTCACTGTGCAACAAGAAAAAGGGGCCACCCATCACTGCCTGATAGTTAGCACCATCTTGTAGCTGTCTTCAAGCATCTATTTTAGAAACAGAGGAATGATTGGGTAATTCTCTAATTGGAAGAACCCAAGACAACACATAGTAAAATACAAAGGACTTCTAGAATGCAGAGGACAATGGTTTCCAAACTGCTTCACACTTACCCTATTGCTTGGGATGTATTCACATTAATTTAATGTGAGCAAACTAGTTAGAGAATATTTTAACTCTTTGCAACATACCATGTGCTTTGGATATGTTAAGTTCTTGTTTTGTTTTGTCATCGTAGTGTCATCTTTTGTTTTCCATCTACTTTCCCCCCCTTTCTCTGTTGTCATGAATCTGCTTTTCCAAAGCCTACTCCTGTTGGAAAAGAATTTAGTTCTCTCATGTTGTTCTCCTAGTGGAAATTTATATCTCGGTGGCAAGTGACTATTCATTCTTTCTGGTGGATTGCATCTCTAGGTATAGCACCTGCTTCTAATACTACTGTCCTGGTGCTAGAGAGTAGTTTGACTACTTCTCACAGATATTTTTTTCTTTGCTTTTTCTTATTTCATTCAGAAAGAACCACTAGGACTATATAAACATTTGGAAAGAGACAGAAGAAATAGTAACATGTTCATTCAGCAATTTGTAGATCAGCAGCTATCCAAAACACCCCACTTTTTATGGAATACTCTTAAATTCATAACATCAGGAATTATAATTCCTATGGGCTTTAGCCACTTTAATTACAAATTTAATTTTTGAATTGTCCCTCTCTCCATTTACCATTTAATAGTTTTCTACACTAGGTACTTTTAGAGCACAAAGTTGGTAGCATCTAAGTGTAGCACAGGTTTGCAGATAGAAGAATTTAGTATAAAATGATGCCAAATTCTTTTCAGTTTAATCATTAATCAATTTTGCATATTGAGACCTCAGGCAAAAATAAAAAATGTACTGAATAAAACTTATCAAATAAATTAAACTGTATTACCTACTTCATAGAGACAAGCATTCAATAACTACAAATAAAATGAAAAGCTCACCGTTAAAAATTATATATAGGCACGTTCAGTGAGAGTCTACATTATGTCATTACATCCTACATTATATCAAATAAAGTAAATTTTTCCTTAGTGAAAAAGGAAAAGCAAAGGCAGATGTCATAGCAAGTAATCAATAAAAATATTTTGATAAATAAAAGTAACAATGCTATCCAACACGATTGGCAACTACTGAGACATAAATTAAACAAATTTCCCATTGCTGCTTATGGGAAAATTATGCAGATTAGAATTTGATTAGGTTTATATCATGAGACTCAATTTGGACTTTTAATCTATTAAGCTCCAATAAATGAGGCATCTGAATAGTTCCCCTGAGCAGCAACAGTAATAACCACAGCAGTCATTTTTCACAATATGTATTGCGACAATTTCTTTAGCAGATGATTCCACATCTTTAAGTACAATTACTTTGTAATTTCTACAAAAATTTCAGGTGTATGCAGTGAGGAAATGGATCCATACAAAAACGCTTAAACAGACATTTTGTGATAATCAACATCTGTCACTCTGTTCTAGCAATATTGTTTTTCCATCAACTTGGACTTACTTACGGTCGACCTCATAGTCTGTGTGGGCTAAATAGTGCCAGCAGACTTGTAAATTACTCAAGCTGGAACTGAGCTGGAAACCTATGGTAAAATGTCATTAAGTTCTCTATAGGCTAGGTCGAAACTAAAATCCCACATCCAGGGCTGTCTTGGGGATCAAAGATTTAACTGTGAAGGCTAAGGCCTCATATTATCAAAGAAATCTGAACTGGATTCCCAGAGCTAAGCTCTAAAACAGGTTGGATTCAGATCAAAACCACCTCTAATTTATCTGGCAGGTATGCTCCGTAGGCCTCCTGCACATTTCCTGCAGTCTCATCTATTTGCAAGTATCCAAAAGGTCTTCTCCCATCTTACTCCATAGTGTAAAAAAGCAACTCTTGGTAAAGCTTGCCGACTAGAAAGCGTATTGTCCCCATGTCCCATCCTGCCAGATTTTACCAAATCCTGTTACAACTTTTTTTGGTGGACAGGTTGTCATAAAACCACATAGTCAAGTGACAGTATGCAGGTGATTCTCGAATATTAAATCTGTAGTTTAAAGACTTCAGAGCTTGATTAAATGCTCAGAGTAAAGGAATGTGGATTTTGTGTTCATGTGTTAGTATGTTTTTTAACGAAAGGCTTAATTTCCTTCTGGCTTTCATGCTTTCAGAATACCACTACAAAGGTTCTCTGCAAGCCCAAATTTTTTACCAGAACTCCAAATTGAACACCATAAATAGGGGGAGAAAAATTGGTCATGCTCTTTGTCACCCAAATACTGCCTTCTGTAACACACAACTTCAGAGCAGCATGTCTGTTAAAGAGTAGATATTATGTGTGAAAATGAGTATCAAGTTGTTTTGAACTGCGATGTCAGTCTTCATAATACTAACTCAACCAACATTTCCATAGAGAGCACAACAAATCACTCATACCTATGTGCAGTTACCAATGTGGGGAATGATAATTGTCTACGAAATATTTATATCATTCTTCAGACAAAACCCTCCTGATTCAAAAATGTAGCTTACTACACCCCTGTCACAGTTTAATATGAACTTTGCAAATAACAGACAGTGTCCAGTTTGATATAGGGATAAGGAAACACCATCCTAGAGTTTGGATTATATTTTCAAAACATGTACATAATCCCATCAGCACAATTATTTGCACTTCAGAATTATTGTTATTACTGGCCAGTATAAAAACCATCCCTGTCATGCACGATAAAGTAACAGGAAGGTAAGTACCTCCAGAAAGTACTTCCATTAAACGAAATGTCAACCCTCTGATAGTGAAGTTCACAGGAATGGCTAACACATCAAACCAGCCTTATACACTGTTTCAGCTCAGTATTTTAATCCTGTTTTATATGTCACATATACCTTACGCCATATTCTATTCCAGTTTCAATATAGGTCTACCTAATACTAAAATTTGCTCATTTATTGCAATTATTCTTTACTCTAACTGAAAATAAACAGACAATGAAGATTATCTTTTCTTTCTATACATCTTTTTTTCACATTAAAAAAAAATCTAAATAGAAATTGCACAGTTACAGCATCAAGATCAATTTGAATTGCTCTCTAATTGCACATTCTTGAATGATGTACCAGGAATAGCATATTAGCTACTAATAATATCTAAAGTTGTGTAACACAACTGCCCGAAGAACAGCAGTGATACTACTGGTAGTGCCCAATCTGTTAGGTTGGCAACCTCTGCTTCAGTCAGTACAGGATCCATAATCAAGAAAGAAACTTATGCCTCTGATGGCCATTCTAGGGGCAAGAATATCCAAAGCATACAGCCACCAGTGTAAATAAACAGACAATTTGCGCAAATAGGTCAAGAAAAAAGGAAACGTATATACAAAACCAGTGAGGTACTGCCTGCTCTTAAGAAAAGATGAACTTTCCATTGCTAAGCTTGCACTATTTTGGCTCATAGTTTTTCCCTTCTTAGTGAATATTAATATTAGAAATAAAAGAAACTCATTATCATGACAGAACAAGTTATATTATTTTAGTAGACATTTTGCTAAAATCTTTAAGGGTTTTGCCTGCTTCTCATAGTTCAAATGCCTTTTTATACTAAAAGAAGTACCAGCAGAAGTGTCTTTACACCAGCTCCACATTTATTGTATTTATATGGGATCCAAAACCCATTACAGTAGCAATCAAGCTGGTAAAGACAATGATAACAGCAAAATGTAAGTAGTGAAAAAATAAGTGGTAACCATAAAATATATGGCATGGTATCCAGTGCACAGTACAGTCATACTGAAAACTTCCAGCAAGCACGTGTTTTTTTTTTTTTTAGTTTTCAGCATTATATTGACTATTTACTGTATTTCATGCTTCTAAGTACTACTGTTGGATTTTAAAATAACCTCTCTAAACACTTAAATAACACATTAACTTTCCTATTCATTATTATTTATTGGAGAGTTAAATTCATTGATAAAAAGAAAAAGTTTAGTTCCTTGTTTAAAATTCATTAGCACCAGTATCAGTGGAAAGAACTGTCCTTTCTACCAGAGGTTTTTAATATTTCTGAGAATCTTTAGTCTTTTTCTTGTACTTTTGTAGGATTTAAGAATAAATTCAGGTTGCAATGTGGATTTTGTGGCTGGAGAGGTAGTTTAAGCAGTTGGAATCTGTGGTTTTGGGCAAGGCCAATCTGAAATATAGATCTGCAGATAAATTTTAAGGCTTATTTACATTTGACACCACAAAGCACATTCCCATAAAATGGAAAAAAAAAAATCAAGATATATTCCCAATTTTAAGAAGCATTCTCTTTGTCTATCTAATTCAGTCTACGGCTGCCTCACTCAAAATGGAAGATTTATATTGCCACTCAAGACGTGAATTGAAGATTTAATGTAAAAGTTAGTAATAATAAAATTCTCAAATGTGAGAAACCTGGGAAACACAAAGGTAAGGTTGCACTTCATGAGCAAGTAAGTGGAATCACTTCCCTCTCTTGCAGGGAGAGTATTTTGCAATGTGCATCACAAAATATTTTGCAGAAGAACTTCCCCATCTTTTTCTTCTGACATACTTCCCATTGCTTATAAAAGGGTAGCTCCTGCTTTGACTCATATGAGGTAAGTCCTATTGTGAAACGAGTCAAGAGAATACTAGTCTTGCAGGAAAATCTCAGGAAGGCACTGCTGTCCCCTGCAACCTTTCACTGATCAGCAAGGAAGAGCAGAGAGATCTTAACCATAGAATCATAAATGGTTTGCGGTGGAAGGGACCTTAAAGATCATCTAGTGCCAACCTCCCTGTCCTCAGCAGGGACGCCTTCCACTAGACCAGGTCACTCAAAGCCCCATCCAACCTGGCTTTGAATACTTCCAGGGATGGGGCATCCACAACTTCTCTGGGCAACCTGTTCCAGTGCCTCACCACCTTCACAGTAAAGAATTTCTTCCTTATATCTAATTTAAAACTTACCAATTTAGAGTCATTACCCCTTGTCCTATCACTACATGCCCTTGACAAAAGTCCCTCTCTACTTTTCTTGTAGGCCTTCTTTATGTACTGGAAGGGCACTAGAAGGTCTCCCCGGAGCCTTCTCTTCTCCAGACTGAACAACCCTGACTCTCTCAGCCTGTTCTTATAGAAGAGTTGCTCCAGCCCTCTGATCATCTTTGTGGTCCTCCTCTGGACTCTCTCCAACAGGTCCATGTCCTTCTTGTGTTGGGGTCTCCAGAGCTGGACACAGTACTCCATGTTGGGTCTCACAAGGGCAGAGTAGAGGGGCAGAATCCGCTCCCTCGACCTGCTCGCCATGCTTCTTTGGATGCAGCCAAGGATGCAGTTGGCTTTCCAGGCCGCAAGTGCACATTGCCAGCTCATGTTGAGCTTCTCATCAACCAACACCCCCAATCCTTCTCCTCAGGGCTGCTCTGAATCCATTCCCCATCCAGCCTGTATTTGTTCTTGGGATTGCCCCAACACATGTGCAGGACCTTGCACTTGGCCTGGTTGAACTTCATGAGGTTTGCTCTGACTCACCTCTCCAGCCTGTCAGGGTCCCTCTGGATGGCATCCCTTCCCTCCAGTATATCAACCTCACCATAGAGCTTGGTGTCACTGGCAAATTTACTGATAGTTCACTTAGTCCCACTGTCCATGTCGCCAACAAATATGTTAAACAAAGCCAGTACCAGCCCCCGAGGAACATTGCTCATCACCAGTCTCCACCTGGACTTTGAGCTGTTAACTGCAAATCTTTGAGTGCAATCATCCAGCCAATTCCTTATCCATCCAGTGGTCCATCCATCAAATCCATGTCTCTCCAGTTCAAAGACAAGGATGTCATGTGGGACAGCGTCAAATGCATTGCACAAGTTCAGGTAGATAGCATTAGTTGCTCTTCCCTTTTCCGCCAATGCTGTAACCCTGTCGTAGACGGCCACCAAACTGGTCAGGCATGATTTGCCCTTAGTGAAGCCATGTTGGCTGTCACCAATCACCTACTTATTTTCCGTGTGCCTTAGTATAGTTTCCAGAAGGATCTGCTCCATGATCTTGCCAGGCACAGAGGTAAGATTGACTGGCCTGTAGTTCCCCAGCTCTTCCTTGTTTCCTTTTTAAAAAATGGGTGTTATGTTTTCCCTTTTTCAGTTAGTGGGAATCTCACCTGGCTGTCATGGCTTCTCAAATATGATGGATATTTGTGACTTAGCAACTTCATCTGCCAGTTCCATCAGGATCTGCAGATGCATCTCATCAGGTCCCATGGACTTGTGCACTTCCAGGTTCCTTAGATGGTCTCAAAACTGCTCTTCTACAGTTGGTGGTTATTCATTCTCCCAGTCCCTGCCTTTGCCTTCTGTGACTTGGGCAATGTGGCTAGAACTCTTGCTGGTGAAGACTGAGGCAAGAAAGTTGTTGACTACCTCAGCCTTCTCCATGTCTCAGGTAACCAGGTCTTCTATTTCCTTCTGAAGAGGGCTCATATTTTTTCCAGTCTTCCTTTTATCCCCAATATACCTATAGCTTTTCTTGCTGGCCTTGACATCTCTGGCCAGATTTAATTCTATCAGGGCTTTGGCTTTCCTAATATGATCCCTAGCTGCTCAGACAATTACTCTGTATTCCTCTCAGGCTACCTGTCCTTGCTTCGACCCTCTGTAGGCTTCCTTTTTGTGTTTGAGTTTGTCCAGGAGCTCCTTTGTTCATCCCTGCAGGCCTCCTGGCATTTTTTGCTTGACTTCTTTTGTCTGATCATCAATCCCTAGCCCATCCTGTCACAAACACCTGGAAGGAAACACTCTAGGTCCTTTCCACATTGCTAGTTATCAACTTAGTCTCTACTCTTTGACAAGAAAAAAAAATGAGGACATTTCTTCCCTGTCATGAATTTTAGGTCTCACACACCTCATAATGAAATGGAAAAACAAAAAGCCTGCAATTTTCATTAGTTTTATTAAAACTACTGTAAGTGCTAATAAAAATAAAAACCTAAAAATAAATAAGATGAGTTGAGAATGGAAACATTACTTTACACGCCACATGCCTGGCTAAGAAAATGTTGTACATAACTTCAAATCTATGTTTAAAAATGCCATGAATGTCACACTTCAAGGAATCCTCTTCCAAGATTTTGTGGCAAAATCCCTTTTTCATGAGCTCTAAAGATTTGGTACAAGGGGTAGGCAATGAAATCAACTAGGATATTATAGAGTATCTAAGATGTATCTGTTTTCTTAGGTACATTTATTAAACTGGAAATAGCAAGGTTGCTAAATTGGAGTGGTATGGGAAAATCTTTTTGATATTTCTCCTCTAAGAAAGAGTTCATCAAAACATTATTTTAAGTAGCCTGCTAGACTCCGATTTCAAGCCAGGGTAGATTAGATAAATCAACTGAATAGTTTGTTTGTTTGTTATTTTTTAATATGACTGTACTTATTTCTGAAAAGTTTGAAGACATCATCTTCATATATGAAAACTTAGAACAGGTCCAATTCACAGATTATTGAAGATTTACAACAGATATAGTTTCTAAAATACACAGTTTAACATGCTAAACAAAATGGTTCAAGCTCCTTTTCTGAATTTAATTTTGGTTACAGTATAAACTGGTTTCGAGCAAGGTCACACTTGCGACTAATGGACCATTTGTTCTTAAAAATATCTCCTATAACTTTAGCATTATTAGTCCAATCCACTTGTCCTCAAACAAACAAGAAACAATTCCACCAACATTTTCACATTTTCTCTGTCCCTGGATGACACTGTCTGATTTCAGTTAAATCATGCTTATTTTTATTTATTTTTTTTTTTACAAAGGAGTTATTTAAAAAATGTCTGGCTATCTTTTCTTTGCCCTTACTTGGAGGCTTATTTCAAGTCATAGATCAAGCAGACTGACATTAACTTAGCAGAAATAGTAAATCCTATGAGAACATCTAACCATATTATAATCCTGCCTATGCATCTAATCGAAAACTCTGTAAAGTCAAACTTATAGAAAATATATTTGCTATTATACTGCAGAGATACATCACCTCTCACTACTAACCAGTAACCGTGATACTATATTAGTATTAAGAGGATTTGACATTTAAAGTTGAATAAAAAATTTAAACCAGCAATCAAACCTCAAATGAATATGAAAGGTCCAATATCAATTATATTTTCATAGGATCTACTTTAAAGCTCTAAGGAAATTTTGCAAAAGATTAGGTATTCCTATGACATTACAGAAATTTTATATAATCATAATCTTGTATCCAAATAAGTTAATATCAAAATTCCTAGTAACCAGAATCCTACTGCACTGTGTGGAATAAAAATAAACTACAGTAACTTGTCAAGAACAAAGTTTACCCTTCTTCCTTCAATAATAATTCCTGCCATATCATTTGCAAAATTCATAGATAAACTTTTTCAGGTTTGGTTTGTTCAGATGCTAAAAAGAAAAGCTGCAAAAATATTAGGAACACACCAGTATTGATTCTCAAATGAAAGCTGTGCCTTAGTTCAGCCTGCATATCCAACTCCACAGATGCTGACAGTTTTGGAAGGTTCTTGACAACAGAAGCTACCAAGTTTTTAGAGACTGCCTATCATGGAAAGTCTGGGCTACCTCAAATTTAACCACGTCCAACTTAAAAATCAACAGGTCTGTCTTAGTAAAAGAATGCCAAATGTTTTACCCTAAAGCTGTCAAAGTTCTGCAACTCACTAGCAGGTGTTAGATTCTGTTCTTCTACAATGGATATCACAGACTAGGATTCAACTGGTAAGAACTAAAATCTAGCTTTCTCCTGTAACATTATTAGACTGGTGGGATCTGCTGGATATTGATGCTTTGTATCTCATCCACACTAAAGAAAAACAGTGACATTGATCTCTGAATTAATTTACGTCCTTTAAAAAAACTAACCACCTTTATGCATATAAATAACCATTTATTAAGCAAACAATATGTACTGAAGCAAAGAAAGATACCAGAATTACGCTCATGAGGCTGCCTGCTATGGTATATAACTTTCAAACTATCTCATAATCCTGTAATATATTATCTATATGTTCCATTTTCTTAAAGTTATCTTCATAATCAAGATGCTATCACAAGTATCGTGGGCATTGGAACTATTTTTAATTTTCATTTAAAGAGCAATTAAAGAAAGACAATGGATACACAAGATAATAAAGTAAGTGATTAGCAGCATGCAAATGACACAGGCTTAATGATAATACCCTGTTCTATTCTCCAAAGGGCCTGTCGAGAGAAGCCCTTCCTACATGTGGTTGTGCAGCTAATGTGCCTCAGCCTACAATTACAACATTGCTGACACCGTTAACCACTGAAACAACATCACTTCATGAAATCCTTGTTGTCTCATTAAAATGCAAAGGGTCAGGTAATTTACCAGCACTGTGTGTCTATTTTTGTTGTGGGCAATTAGCAAGCATTACCCAGCGTGGACTCCTACTGGGAAATAGTGAAACTGTGAATATTAAAAAGAATTTTTTTTTTTTTTATTCGATGGGAATTTGAAAGATTCACAATTATAACCAATACAAATATAACTCAATACACCTTTGTATTCAAGGGGTCACGAAATATAGACTTTTAATACATTTAATGTCACAAGATTTTATGCTTGGTTATTTTAGAATGTAAACTTCAATTTTTTTAAAAAAATTACTCTTGTATAATTGGATCTAGATACATATCTCCTGCAACTAAGAACTTTTAAAAAAACAGAGACAGAGAAGCAAAACACCTTACAATTTCTTAAAGACTTAAGAAAAAAAATAGTTTCTTCAAAATTACTTTAAAAAAAAAAGAGTTAAAACACAGAGATTAGTGTAGTACATTCTAATACCCATGTTCCCTTTCTTCTTGCTAATTGAACTCCCGTATCATCACTTAAAGCAATCCTGATAACATTCACTATTGGCGCACATCTTGTCAGGGAGCAGAATTGTCTCTTATTCTTTAAATGGAAGTTTTGGAACATAAAACACATTCCAATAAAAGTGAACAGAAAATTATGAATTCATTAAACTACTTTGGTATCTTGTGCTATCTATAATATTTATATTCCAACTACTGTAAAATATGCTTTAATATCTTCAGGCAACTATAAGGACTTAAATATTTATAAAATGGCTAAAGATAAAGTATAGCTCTCTTATTCCTACATACAGATGATGTAAGACATGCAATCAAAGACAATAACACTTTCAACCCATTTGTCATCTTAAAGGAGCCTTTCAACTTTAGATCCCTTGTGTGCAATCTACATAAGAGTTGTTGCCTACATAGGCAACTCCAGTGGAGTTTGCCCCTTAAAAACTACCAAGAGTGCTATACTTCACATAAAACAGGGTTTTCTGAAAATGGAGACAAAACTATAAATTTGCAGGCAAAACAGCTCCAAGTGGGGCTTCAAAATACTGCTGTATTTATCTCTGGGACATCTGGGAACAGGAAGCATTTTGATTTAATATTTCATAACATAGAGGCAATTGCTTCCTTGCCTGGTGTATAATTAATGCTCATAAAAAGACTGAGGTTTTTTTATTCCTCAGCATCAGAAATGCACAAAATAGTACACCTTCATAATAGGAGTTTTGCTTTCAAGATATTGAACGGCAAACAATAATAAAGTAGAGTGACCATGAATTTATAACAGTCTTGGGATGGTTAAATATATTTAAGTGTGAAACCACGTGCTTGATGTACTGTACTATCTCCCTCCTTTGCCCAGTTTTATCTTTCTCTGGCTGAAGGAAAAGGTAACTTGAAAGCAGAGGAGAAAGAGGCAACTGTGAAAGCTTGAAGGTATTTTAGCTAGGACCTTATAGCATTTCTCAAATACAGGGAAATTGTGTCAAAGACACACGTCTCTCCAGTGATTCTCCAACACATTTTTAGTATATAAGCAACAGGACTGAATACCTCTTTTCTTAACAGTTTTTCTCTCTTCCTAGGAAAACTTTCAGAGGGACAAAAACCTGTTCTCCACATGTGCAAGTTGTGGCAGCTAATGTTAGCGTCCAGCTGCAAGGAAAATACAAGAAATGCAAACAGTGCTGGGTGGATTTTTCTGTCAAGGGTTTCTTGTGAAGGCTGGAAGGCTAGCAAGGTCCTTACGTAGATGGCTTCCATAGCACAGGAAACAAAGCTAAGTGAACAGCCTCTCTCCCACCTAGACTCTTTAGTTTATTTAAGTCCAAATCTTACAAAGACTTGCACATAATCTAACTTTACACAGGTGAATAGTTTCACTGAAGTCAGAGAGATTTATTAACCTGTATAACATTAAACACATAATTTAAGTTTTGGAACAAGCAAGGCATCAGACTGTAAACTTGCAGGGCAAAGGCCATATTTTATTCTTGTATATATCAGGACTATGACAACAAGCTCTTAATCCCATCTAGAGCTCCAGTGTGCTACCATAAAATAAATAACAGCTATCAGCTGATCCATCTTGTTCAGCAGGATAAGAAATTATGTGCATGTTGCAAAAAGGTAATACTGAGCTATTTATCATAGTGACCTAATCTTCAAAAATTGGAATTTTTTTTTGTGAGGAAATGGTGATGTGGGACATGTGTCAAGAAGTTATGACATCCTTATCTCATTTTTCAGTTAGCCTCATTATTTAGATGGTCAGCCTTTGTTTTGAAAAATAATAATGAAACTGAACTACAAAAATAATTTCAAAATTAAACAATAATCAGTCACGTAGAAAATTTTGTTAATTAGATTATTATTTTTTTCATTTACAACAATTGATGGTAGCAAAAATACAAGGAGCATTCAGAAACACACAGCATAAAAACTTCCTTAATCAGGTGGAACCCCAACACTAAACTCCCAATCTTGACAAACCAATAACCCTGATGTCAATGCAAAATACTTACCATTTTTGCAAATGTGACTGGTAGGATTTATATTGTCTAGGAGAAAATTTTTCAAAATATCTCTGTGATTTTGGACATTATAAGCTCTCTTTAAGTATAATAAGCATTCTGCACCCTAAATTACATTGATTCACAAAGGTACACAGGAATCTAAGTGCTGAAAAGATTAAAGTTAGTGTCATAGCTCACTTTGACACTTAAAAAAACTACCCCAAATATTTCACTTTTTGCCAGCAATATTCATTTATTTATTTTTAATATTACATCTACATTTATTACTTGACATTTACTTATATGGTCTCCTAAGGAGGTTAAATAATTTTTTAAACTCTGAAATTATTTAGCTGGCTTAAGCAGAGTTTGATTTTCTATATTTGAAAGTAAGGTTCTTTATTTCTACATTTTCATATAATATAACAAATTAAACATAGGAAGCACTGCTGGAGTTGCCACAGAATATTGAATTCCATAACAGCCTAAAAAGTAATTGCATCCATGATAGTCAAATCCTATATTCTGAAATCTTAAGAACTTTATCTTATGACTATAAAATAAGAGAAATAAGATTCAATATTCACCAAGAAAAAAACCCTCCTTCAGGAAGAAAACTATTGTTTTGAACTTATAACAAACATCTCTAACAGCATTACAATACAATTATCTCTGAAAGTGACACAAAACCTTTGGTAACCAAGCATTTCAGATAATATTTATGCATTCCCCCTGTTTAAGAAATTTCAGTTACAATCCTGATAATACTATTGTCATTGTCTCTCTTCTGCTAACATTTCAGAGATAAAACAATCAAGAATCATTGACTGGTAAATGTGAAAAAGAATATGTTACCTGCAAACACAATGGAACGCAGATCTCAAATTCATTTTAATAGGAAATTTCTTGCAGCAGATTGCAAGACTAAGTCCATAAGAAAGTACAATAATTTAAGAATTAATCAATAGATTGTGAAATAAATTTAATGTAAGTCAGTGGCTAACTGTTTTTGTCCTTTCCATCAAAGTTTAAGCCAGCTCTAACAAAAAATGATGATGAAGCCACAAGTGAGTTTTAAAGGAGCTGGATCAAATGGAACTAAACTTGTACAAGGTTATTTTAGCTTGTATAATCTGTTACACTTGAAAGTCAGTGTGTAAAATTCTGAGTATGTTTACTTGATTTTTATAGGATTTTCCCCAGAAGAATCCTACCATGATGTATGAGATGTATTACCCAGGAGTTCAACCTCTCTTTATTTTTTTTCTCTTTATTCTTTCTTGTTGAAGGATCTATTACAAGAACTGTAAATGAAGGCCCTAAAAAGATCTCTCATGTGTTGAAATAGTGTTCCTAGGGAAAATTCTCATAAGTTGAAGTCATCAACAGCTGCAATTGTTACTATGTTACTATGCTGAAATACATCTACCCGCTGTACTGTGATCTGTCTTGTAATGTCCATAGAAAAAATGTTACTACATAGCCTCCCTTTTCTGTACTTTAGACCTGTATGGAGCCATAAGATTGTTTTTCTTTATTGTTTAGTGTTTTTTAATGCAATGTATTACTCTTATTACATGGGACTCAAAATAAGATCTAAATCACTATCCAATAAAAGAAAGTTATTGAGTTGAGTATCTAAAGTTACTACCCAGAGGCTACTCCAGTACAGTATTTATAAATCTCTAAACAGTTAAAGTATAATTGTCTTTCTGTTTTTTGGGAAGAAAGCCAAAGAGCAGTTTTAGTTACAACTGAAGAAAAATCTTTTACATTGAGCCCTGTTCATCCAGTGGGTAAAACAACAAGTAAAATTCCCACAATGCAAGACTCTGAAAGAAAATACAAGAAACACAAAAAACTAAATGGGAACAGTCGATAGACGCTACTTGAGGAAAAACGGATTAAAAGGTCAACAGAATGAAGGAAAGGAGAATTACTGGAGCTCTTCCAACACAACTGTGAAGGCAGAGCCCATCCTAGACTCAGTCCTCCTGGGTGCTCTGGAAAAACGTTAATGCTAGGGTGCCCAAATACTTAACATGGATCTAATATGCTGTGGTCCTCTCTCCAAAATATTTCCTGATAAAATAATCTCACCTTGTATTTTTGAGGACAGAATGAGAATCAGGAAGGATCAAGGGACAATAAAAACAAATCTCCAGTACCTGAGGGTGACCTTTTAAAAAGGAAGACAATCAGTCAACATCTGTAAGAGGAACTGCAACATAAAAACAGGACTTCCCTTGTCACAAACGAGATATCTGACTGACTTTATGTGTAATTTTGTGAAGAGATGGGCCAAGATCAAACTTTACAGCATTTTGCATCCCAGAAGCTGAGATATCTTAATGAAAACGATAGTTTGCAGCAGCTTCAGTGGCATACACTTCGGCCTTTCTGTCCTTGGAAACTAGGTCTCCCAAAGGCAACAAACTTCCCTGAGGATTTCCAAATGCTCATTTTCAGGACATCAGAGTCTGTACCCCTAACCTCTAGGGAGCCTAAGGAGTTGCCCAGTCAGCCTTAAAGTGTTCAATGCAGACAGCCATGAGAATGTTTTTAACAACGCAGGTCCAATTTGAAAAAGTTTCTTGTTCATTTTGAATAGAATCACACATTGTATGGAAAGGAGACTAGCAAATCCTTCCAGAACAGTTAGTAAGGTTTTCCTTCTAAGGAAGGCACCTTGTTTCCATTTACAGCTTATCTGATGGCTAAATAAATTTGCATCTTGCTTTTTATGGTGCACTACTTGTACTGCTGTCATCTTTTCTCTGACACTGGAGTGAAAGAATCACAGATAAACATTGGAAAGATCCTTGTGTATTCAATAACTTATCAATTAAACGACCATTTTTTTTTCTTTTTCAGAGGCATAAACATGAATTATATATCAGGTTTTCATAACAGATTCTAGTGCTTAGTGACTACAGAATTCTACTAGCTTATTACTTAGAATAGCAAGGGTAAGATTACACTGTTAATTCCCTCACCAAAAATCTCGTAACTTAGCCATATGTTTCTCAGATTGTTCACATATTTTTTGTTTCTTCTCTTTTCAACACCCTGTCACAGGTCAACCAACATTCTTCCACGCACCCAGATTTTTTCATGTCAGCATTTCCTTTGATCAGTAATAGGAGTCACAAAAAAAGAACAGAATACTTTTTCAAAGGATGATGTTGGTGAGGAATGCCTTAATTCAATATCATACATTTAGATATAGAAAAATTCTGATTGGCAATACTTAAGGTTTGTACCAGCTAATGTGTTAAGTATAGGTAAATATGTCAAATAATACGCAAATGTTTAAGCAAAAGTAAAATGACAACTCACTTTGTAAATAAGGTACTTAATTCCCAGTAAGGAGCTGTGAGGCAGTTCTAGTATGCTGTTTTTGAACAGGAAAAGTTGAATCACCTGTTTTATATAATTGTCATGATAGTGTCCACCGTATGTTAAAGCTGCATGTCATAGACAAAAATGTCACATTGGATATAATTTCCAGTAAAGTTTGGGCTATCTACTGATCTAATTGCTTCTGACAGTCTAACCATTGTATTCAAGGAGTTTCAAGAAAATTTACTGTACTGAAAGCAATGCAACCATTCAGAAGTTGTGGATACCATAAGCAGAGAATTTTCTGGGAAGATAATTATTTTCTGAAGCAACTGGTTTTAGAAGAACCCCTCCCTAATCAGTGCTCCCAACAAAATTAGGCTGCTGGTAATCTCCCCTCCCTATTTCCCCAGAAAAGTTACAGAAAGAGTCACCTTTTTTACAGACTGATCAGGCAGACTGATATTTGCCTGAAGAAACGTCAAAAACTTCTGTTAAACTATTGTGCCTCTGCTTCTCTGCATCAGCAACACTGAATAGGGCTGAAGGGATTTAGACCATAGCCCCTGTCTACACTTCCTGACCTACAGGGGCTATGCTGTAGCAGCAACCTGGATGTTATAGAATCATGGTACAATTCAGGCTAGAAGAGACATCAGAGGGTCTCTAGTCTGACTTCCTGCTCAAAGCAGGGTCAGCTATGAGGTCAGATCATGTTTTTACGGGCTTTATGCAGTCATGTCTTGAATACCTCCAAGGATGAAGAGTAAAAAATGGCAGGTGTTCATGCGGTGCACAAGACTGTTATATCTCTAGGTTTTTCCATCCTCATTCAGGGATGGTCTAAGATCCAGTGTACTCCCACAGGTAAAATACAACAGCCAAGTGTTGGAAATATCACTAACATCTGAGCAAAGGCAAGAGGAGGAAACACTCTCAGACTACCCATGCTCAAGAACTGGAAGGAAAGGAGGAAAGAGATGAATGAGACAAACAGATTCTATTTCTTGATGATTTTAATTATGCATGTGATAGAAGACAGAGTCACCCATCGAAGAAGAGCCAATAGGCTGGTAGTGAAAGTACACATTTGGTTTTCAGATACAAAATTTCAAATCCCTAGATCAGTCTAAATCAGTAAAACAAGGAAGCTCCATGCCTGTCTTCCACTTCTGCAATGAGTTTCCTAATCATGACTATAAGTTATCATAGTGTGAGCAAGTCAGTCTCACAATTTTTAAAGGGAAAAACTCTAAAATATTTGGTGTTGTATTGCTTCCAGGCCACAGATTTGAAACTTCAAACCCCCATGGGATTGAAAAAACACTTCCTTTCTCTTATCTAAATCTATTTGTTATCCAGAGAAGTACTCAGCCTGAATTTGAACATTTCAAAGTTTTAGTTTCCTGGTAGAATCTAATTCTAGTATTAAATTCCACAGGTTTATTGCTGATTCTAAGAAAGAACTTTCCATGTTTAAAAAGTTTCCATATTCAAAAAGTTACACTACTGCCTCTGATTTTTGGCTCATAATTCCTATTCCCTGATTGGAGTGTAAAGAGGAAAAACTGAACTTAATCTTATTTCTCACAGTCCTTGAGGGAAAACTATCTCTAGGTCAGGTTCACAGGGAAATAGCAGACCAAAGCACTATCCTTTCTACACCTATGTTTATAGCAGGGCTAGATCCAGCGGGAATATTTACTGCAGCACTTAATAGGTTTATTAAAGGTAGGACTTCAGCTGCATAAGCTGCAAGATCCTTCAGGGATGAGATGATGATTGTTTTTACACTGATGCTCTTTGCCAGGGTGCTTATGACTGCTTTGCACAGGCATAGTTGGTGTAAAATAGCCTTTGGCGACCTATGTATCAGTCTGCTACTCTCAGCAAAGACTGAAGGATTTTGTTCAGTGTCCTTAAATGGGACGAGTACATGCCCAACCATGGGAAGAAATCAGCTTTGAGTTAATTCTAAGTGGCTTTTTGAGCAAGAAGGCACAGGAATTGTAAAGACAATTTAAAATTCTTGTTCTTTTTATTTTACTTTTCGGCTTCTGTTAGACAGAAGCTTCAGGTATTCTGAAGTGAGTATAAGTTAGCTTTGGCTATATAACAGCAGCTGCCCTGGGAAGAAAGCCACAGAGCGGGGCAGGGTGAGAAAACGATGATTTTATATATATTTTTAGGAAAATTTGAGAATGAGAAAAAATGTGAGCTTCACGTTCATTCATTTTCCACTGCAAGATGTGCTTTGTGATGTAGCAGAGAAACTACGTGACTGTCCCTTTAAAAGCCATCATACCAATCAGCAGGTTTAACTGTCAAGCAAGCTGATGTAGGGCTCTTTGAATTACTGAGTGAGGGATATTCTTCCTGCCAGGTCCTGTCCCCTGTAGGCACTGCAGAGAAGTATTATAGGGCAGTCCTTACCTTGGGAATTAGCCTGCAAGACCCCAATGCTGTCATCAAACTGCATAGATTTGATGTTGAGTGACGCCAAGATGCATTCCTTGTCCTGCAGCGAAGCATCATCAATATTATTCTGATTGGCTGACAGGATAACGCACATGTCGCAGAGGTTGATGTTGACAGCCCTTAAATCAGCCCGACTTAATGGCGTACCCTTCGGCACAGAGAAAAAAAAAAAAGGGGAGGGGGGGTGGGGAGAAGAGGAAAAAAAGAAAACAGATTAAAGATTGAGAAGGAGCTTTGGGAAATTATTTAACAAGTATCTTTTTTATGCTCTGACATTAAGCTGGTCTAACTATGTGCCAGGGAATAGGAGATGTGTGCTAATCTAAAGGGTAGTTGGTGCTGATGGCAGCATTTTAGGTTCAGTCTCAATACTCAGTCAAGCTATTACTAACAAACAAGAAACAGGAATAATGCCAGCATTCTACATCTCATCGGTGACTCGAAATTGTCTTGATTTAAGTTGCTATCATGTGGCAACCTCTGGCTCTCTGAATGTAACAAGGGGTGTGTTTTAAATGTCTATTTATCTACTACCAAGTCACAATGGTCTTAGGAAAAAAAAATGGCAATTTAAACAGTAAAGCATTGTGTCCTACACATTTGAAATACAATCAAGATAAAGCTACTTTTTTCTACCTGAAGCAATACACAAAAAAGGTTAATCCTTTTCAATGCATGTTTTTGGTGCTTCTAGAAGGAAAACACATTGATCTTCAAAGTTGTGTGCTTAAACCCTCAGAAATAGGAACAAGACTTCATTTTAATGGGCACAACTCATGCAACATGCCCTGCTTCTACAGTTCTCGATCACAGAATGCAATAATTAAAATGAAATGTTGTGGTTGGCCATGGGTTTTTTCTTAGTTAACACAACCGAGACATGACACTTAACGTTGGTTTTTTTTTTAAAGCTGACACTTGCCTTTCATATCCAACAGTCCACATCTCTAGTTACAGAATATTAAGTCTACATCACAAGGACTGCAAGGTTCAGGGAAAAAAAAAATATTTTTTATGGAAACTAGATTCTGCTTTGCTGCCTCACATGGTTTGGTACCCAAAGACCCTAATGATGATGAGGAGACTAAGCTGTCCCCTTGTCACACAGCAACTTTCATAAAACCAAGCCAAGACCCTACTCTTCCATCTCCTGATCACTCACGGGTGAACATCTCCAGAACTCCACTGAGAATATTCAATGCAAAAGTGAATTTAAAATGCACAAAGTGAAGGCAGAGCTCAATTCTTATTCAGTGACTGCCACCCAGTTTCGTATACCAGCCTGACTATTTCACATTACTTTTGATAATTTGAGGCATGAAACCTTGTGGAAAACAGTATATATCAAACAGATATGATTTAGTTCTAAAGTACTCAAAAGTTAAGATATGATTATTCCTGCCATCTTAATTCTGCCCTTTGTGTCTGTACTGTGCACCAAGTGAAGCAGCATTCCTGTGGGGAAAGATAATATGCCATCATGTAATTAATTAAAGGCTTATTCCTAATGATCTTATGCAAAGGGACAGAATTAAGGCTGCCCGAGGATATTTAAAATTGGCATTTGCCTACTTTTTAAGAGTTTACTCAGCAGCTTAAATGCCTCTTAATACAGACTTTAAATGAAATTTCCACTTCTTTTTTTTTTTTTAAATTGGAGCAAATGTTTTTATAATTCAGCTATAACCACATCCCCATCAGATATCAGCAGCAAGTTTTACCTTGTAAACCAAAATACAGAGAAGTAAGAAATGAGTTTGAGTGGCCTCCATTTAACATATGATTCCTGCCAGCATGATCTCAGAAACTTTACTAGACTTTTAAATTAGTATAAGTAGATCAGAATAATGCTGATATTTTAACTATATTATCACCATTTTGAACCAGATAGTCTGAAAAAAAAAAAAACAAAACAAAACAAAAAACCAGTAATGAAGTCTATGTGGTCTGCAACACCCTTGATTACCATGCAAGATACAATTTCTTTACAAATTCTGTATTTTTAAAGGTGGATTAATTATTTAAGCTGTTTAAGTTGAAATTAGTCCAAAACTACGCTAAACTTGTGTGCAAGATGATTGGGGAACGTAAGGGTGTACATTTCCTTCAGGTGTACATGCCTCTTCAGAATTTGGAATCAAAGATTTATAAACATGCATCATAATAACAGATACACATTATATACTGGATAGTCAGGAAGTAGTAGCTGGATTCTATTCTGCTTCACAGTTCAACAGTATTATTAATTTAATTCTGATTCTGTAGTCTTTAGCCTTCACAGTGACTGGAATCAAAAGGGATTGGCAGGAAGAGGAGTATATTCACTGACCAAATCTGATATTGACACCATTTCTGTGTCAGCAGAGAATCTCGTGACACCAGCTGTTTTTTTTACAGAAGAAAAAAGCCAAGGGCTAACACTAAAACTGCATTTACAGTAACAAATACCTACAGCCCAAATTAATCAAAAAGTCAAGGTAGTCTTTCCATTCTGCAGATATTTTCCCAATTATTCCGTTTAGATTACATTAATCACAGATTTATTTATTTATTTTAAACTGTTGAAGTGTAATTATTAAGAACTGGTAAATTAATAATTTTGCATTCTGATAAACACACCCAAACTAACTTTACGCTGTAAGATACAGAGTATTCTGTTTCGTACTTATACTGTGGGCTCACTTCCCTCCTGTCTACATTTGTGGGTCATTTACAGCCATGACCACCTAAGATCACTAGCTTGGAGGGCTTCATTTTTTTGACCTGGAGCTTGTGTTTCTACTTTTTGGGCACACGAGTGAATGATAATGACATATAGGGAAAAAAAAGCACCTCTGAATTATGGTTTTAGTGGTTGTCTCTACTAAAAATCAATAGGAGCTTTCCACTGATTTTGAAAGGGTCAGGGTTTTGCCATACTTCCATACATGAGTATGGCAAGACTCTGAACTGAAATGCTATGGCAACATTTCTTATAAAGTAGGCCAGCCTACAGGTAGTTTTTATTAATATAGATAGATATTATGTAGATAGAGTAACAGTAAATTTTTCAAAGATTTTGTGGGTATAAATACATAAATAATGTCTTAAGTAACTACTGTCATTCTGACAGGGAAATCACAAGATCAGAACTGGCTACGTGCAGTGCACTATGGTGAACGTTCGATATGTAATACAGCTAATACATGTGATGGCAGCTGAAATTCATCCAATTAAGATGACGAGAAACCAAACACTGTGGCAAATATCTTCTAATAAGGTCTCATAGGGCTTTGTTTTCATAGACACAGTAAAGGGAAAAATCTAAGTCCTCAGGCCTACAAGTAAACAAAAGTAAAAAAGGCTAAAGATCAAAGTCAGTATGAATCTGTCCAGTTGGTGTTCTAAATAAGAAAGTATCAATAATATGGCTTTGGACTTACAGGTAAGATTGAAACCTTGGGGAAGTTATGCAGTGTCTCCCATTCCCTTCTCAGGTATTCAAGTGATCCCACAAACACAATGTGCTTGAGTTCATGGTAGTGAAAGTTGCTGGCTCGTAATGGCATCACTAAATTTCTTAATCCAATCAAAGCAGATTTAACATCCCCAAATATGCAAACGACTACATGCCCACTTAAAACTGTCATCGCTGCTTCACTTCGAGTCTAAAAAAACAAAACAAAACAAAACGACAAGGGAGACATGAAACAAAGGGAAGCTTAAATCATATATTGAGTTTTAAACCAGGAAAAACACAACTGTCAATATTGTTCATGCACAAAGAAACAGTCTGATAATAACTGTTCATTTTACCCTTATTTATCCTTCATTAAACTTGCTCAGGAGAAGAACATTTCATTCTTGTCTGCAGATCCTTCAGTGTTCAGGAAGACATTGTTCTAGACCAAATTCTGGTTCTGTATATGTTTCTATACATATGGATTAAGACTCTGATTACAATCAAATTACTATGGGTTTAGCCAAGAACAGAATTTTATCTACTATGCATTTAGCCATTAGAAGGATTATAGAAGAGAGATGCAAAACTATGCCTTAGCTGAAGAATCACTAGTGGATTTTCTTCAGGACCAAATTGAAAAGGAAATGTGAATGTGCAATGGTCTTAGTAGGGCTTTGTGGTATTACACATATCTTGTGAATTGAGGACCATATTCTCTTAGAGACAAAGTCCTTATTTTAGGACAAGCTGCTACTACCCTGAGAAGCAATCAGAGAATGTTCTACACTGCTCTGCTTTACAGTGGATGCCCACCATACTCCACAGAGCTTCCCTTAGTAAGAAAAAAACTAGTTTGCAAGATCATGACTAATACTAACTATTCAGGCCCACTGGACTTCCTGAGTTGTTGAATATATAGAAGGAAAAATGCCTAATGAAGAACATTTGAATTATCTTCAAAATTATCTTCTTGTATCAATGACAAGAATAAATTTTTGCACCAATTTCATCAGTGGTAATGTCAGTTGAGCAGGAAACTCAAACATCAAGATGATTAAATAAAGTCATTAGGAAAAAACAACCTTCATTTCTGGAGCCAGTCTTAGCATTATTGCACTCCATCAAGTAGCTGCAGATCCATTGATATGATATTGCCAAGAAGTTGCATGCCCAGTACCATTACATAGAAGTTTTGCCAATGAATAAAACTAAGACAATGGTGAAATGCAAAATTTTCCCTTCACTTATCTATAGTATGTGTCCTTTTTCTAAATTATAGAAGTATGACAATATGCAATACAGATTAGAATATGCAGCAAAGGTGTTCACTATGTAAGAAAAACGGGAACTCAAGTAGAGGTTTTCTCATCAGTTAAAAAAACGCATAAGCTTTCAGTTACTCTGGGGCAATTACGCTGATTTTCATACAACTCTATCAAGAGAGTGGTCTTGGCCCTTCAAACAGCAGATGACATGAGCAAATGCTCAAGTGAAGCATGTAAGTTGTTCCATGCCTCTGTCTATAGGTCTGGAATACGCAGACCTCACAAGACAAAGACAAAGTCTTGAAAGAAATTATGTAAAAAATGTCACTCTCTAGTCATTGACCTGTATGTAGCCATGTACATTTGACTGTATGTCAAAAAATTTCTTACTGCCCGATGCTGCTGGAATCTCATGGAGCCAAAACAGACCTCGGGCAGAAAAATGAACTATTTTCTGATAGAGGCATTATCAAGTATCAATTAGAAGACCTGGGAAATCCCATCATCTTCAAATTATGTACTAATTTGTACTTGTGTGGTCTCTAAGGATAGCATTAAATTTGCATGGATATGAATGTAGATACAAATCATGGACTGTGAGTTTGAAAAGATGTAGGGAAACATTTTGCTGGCAGTGTCTTTATTGGTGATGATGCATGAAGCAGAAAGAACCTGGCCTGATTACAGACTCACAGGCTAGCAGGGGGAAAAAAGACATGGTGACACCAAGAGATGATAAACGAGGTACTCCACAAGGACATTTTTTGAGAAAGACTTTTCAAAGTGGGACAACATGTAAAGGTTGTCAGCTAAAATGTGTTTAGATCGTGAAGGCAGATTTTTATCTCTGTACAGAGTATGGTACAGCAGGGTTGCCTCTTCTTGCCTGCTGAATGCATATAAGTGCATACTATTTAAAGTTGTCCAGACAAATTCTCTTTCACAGCTAAGCCTCTAGAATTTGGAATTTACTTGCTTGACTGTTTGAACACCAATATTGCAATTCCAGGCAATATCACAGTTATTACAGAAACCCCGAGAATTGGAGACAAGCTTTTAACCCCTGATTGCTAGAATAAACCAGGGCTGTCACCATCATCAGCTACACCATGCCACAGTGCAGGAAAATCTAAGAGAGCAGGCTCAGGAAAAGCTTTATGAAGCGCGACAAAGTGAAGATCCACCAGGGAGTTCATTTCAAATATCATCAGTTTTGCGCATGAGATCCAGAGTTAGTTACTTGTTACTCTTAGGTATGAATACATGAACACAAGTGGCACAAACTTTCACTGAGCAAAACAGACTGTGGTAGACCTTCTAATTATTTTTAATGACTTGAGTCAGTTTGATGGTTTCTCCAGTTAAATAAAGGAAACAAACAGACTAGGCTCACTGCAACATGCAGAAAGGCAGAGTAGTACTGCAACTTACTCTGGCCTAATTGGGCATCTTGAAGTGTTGGAAATTGAGAGAGAAGTTCCAAGAGAGCAAAATTAACATAAGTAAGAGATAATATAAAGCAACACTTGCCTGTATTAGAATTGTTACTGCCATGTGAAAAGAGATAAATGGGCTGTGTAAACATTTAAAAATTTCCAGTCTTAATTTTCTGAGGATTTAAATCAAATATGCAAATTTCAGCTTATGAAAAAGAAATCTCTATTTTGGACCATTTTTTATTTTTTATTTGGCACACAGATTTGTATAATCATAATTCTTTAACCAAAATGCTAGCTTCAATTTCACCACACTGTGTTTCTGATTTCAATATGCTGTAATTAATGACAGTAGAGATTAATTTATTAATCCATTAGACATCAATTCTAGGGTTCAAATAATCTCTTTTCAAACACAAGTTATCATCAATACCTACCAAAATGACCTTTTCAATGTCCTTTGCTGGACACCAATGAAACATCCCTGTAGAGTCATATTTTTTCACATTGGCATCCATATTGTCAATCTGCTCATTGCCAGGAATTAACAAGGGGTCATGCCTGGGGAAAAACAAGTTGAGGACAACATAAGTGGAAAATATTATGAATTATGGATGGAAAGATATCCCAAGAGCTGTGTACAAAGAGGGATAAAAGTAAAAAAAATGAAATGTATTTACACTTCAACATGCTTTCAATGTAAGCACTTTTAAACAAAAGCTGAAAAGAAAAAAAAAAGTTAATTTTGAAATTTTGGGTGCAGTTTCAAAGATTTTCTGTACTCTTTCTACACCAATAAGCATTTAATTTTAAACAAGGCTTTCTGACACCATCAAATCCATAAAAGTTTTTTTTGCTTTCCAGCCAGATCCCTCCAAAATAAATACTGGAGTTGCTATTAGCATCTGCAATGAAGTAAAAGGGATAGGAACAGAGCCCCATGCTGACTGACTGGCATAAGTATGGAAAGCCAATTACTTGCTTTTACCACATACAACTTCTGACGTGATGCTCTTCGCAGTAAAAGCTTTAACAGGCTGCACTTTAAATATTTTAGCAATTTGCCCAATCATATTTTGCTTTCCCAAACTGAAGCCCTTTAAAGATTCAACAGTATGTCATTTTAGAGCAGACTGACTAACAAATGCCCACATCTGGAATACATGATTTTAATACCAAACAACAATGCCCATTTTCTCTGACAACTCTACCTGTGATAACCTTCTAAGTGTTTTTGCAGCAGGGTTTTAAAGCACAAGGCTTCTCAAAGGTGAAGCAAGTAAAAGACATTTTTATAAACTTGCTCTCCAGCTATATAGTTACATCTAAGCACAGACACATACAGTTCTTTAATTTATATGCTAAAATCAAACATTAAGCTAAGCACTAAGTGACTCAACACTCTCAGATGCTCGTGAGGACCCCTAAGTGATTACATTATAAAAAAGCATTAGAAGAAGGACCACATTTACAAGGCACAGGGTAAACTGACCCTAAATTCTTAAATTCAAGGAAGGAATCGAACTCTATCTGGCAACACTACAGTCTTTACATAAAGTTTTTGTCCTGAATGCTTGAAATGACCTGATATACAATTCTAACATTTAAAAGAAAAAAAAATATTTGCAAATGTAGGAATATGTTAAGTAGTCTGAAAAGGTAGCTAACCTTTTAAGCAGTTTGTCTTTTGCAGCCTGTTAAAGAAATGCCCACATTGGCTGAACTCTTGAAACTGGAAAGTCTATTGCTTTTAAAACATATGAGCCAGCAGACTGTGGTTAGAATCTCTCTTCTGCATCATCTGCTACAGCAGACTTTGAATGCTGTGTATGATACAGGTTAATTTACCCTGAATATAGTATGATAAGTTATCATACTTAAAACAGTTGTGCTCACATGCCTAAGAAAAGTATAATCTCTAATTCTGTCTGGGTGATTATTTGTGTAATTTATAGCCACTGATTATATATCCATTGAGATCAGTGGAAAATCTTCGTTCATGTCACTCAAACAGGGTCAATTACATAGAAAGTGGCTTAAAAGAAACTATTAATACAATGTTCCATTTAAACCAGAATCTTTTGATGCTTTAAGAAAAAGCAATGCCCTACATTACAAAGCCATAAGTCAGACTTATCTGTGTCATGGTTTAGCCGCACTCAGCAGCTAAAATACCACACCATAGCTCTCTCATCACTTGCTCCCCCTGCCGCCTCACTGCCTCCTCCAGTGGAATGGGGAGGAGAATCACAAAAGAAAGAAAGGCAAAACTTTCGAGTTAAGATAAAAACAATAAAAACAGTTACAGGAACAGCAGAGGAAAAGAAAGCAGAGATAGAAAACCAAAACAATAGCAGAATATACTTAAGCACATAATTTACAGTACAACTGCTCACAGTGAATCCTAACACCCAGCTCCCTTCCAGGTAGCAAAATCTGTCCCTCAACCCTGTCTCCACTTTTTATACTGAGCATGATGTCACCTGGTGTGGAATAGCCCTTTGGCTAATTTGGGTAAACTATCCCAGCTGTTGTCTAATTAGTAAACTATCCCAGCTGTGTCCCTCAGCCACAGGGGCCACCAGCTCCAGTTCCTCTCCCAGCTCAGGTGAAAACTAACTCTATCCTAGCCAGAACCAGGACAATCTGGAAAAATAAACACTATGTTTCAAAGTTTTTTACAATCACTCAACAGAGATACTGTCCAGTGCATTTCACTATCAGCCCACTGGCTGCAGAGGAGTCTCTAGGGGACTACCTGGAGACTCTGACCCTACTCCAGGTTTAATAATGAAAGGCCTTGCAGAAGTGTGCAGCCTCTTTTGTGGGAAGCAAAGGTGACTTCTAGTGCAAAAGCTGTACTAAAGAGTTTTGTTGTGGGTTTTTGGTTGTTTTTTGGATTTTTTTAATTTCCAGAAAAATTTATAGACTGCATTCTCTTACTCCATTCATCAGCGAGCTGCAGCCATGGTAATTTTGGATGAGTGCTAACTGTGACGCTATTCATAAGACAGTCCTTGCTGTTCATAGTTGCATGTGGTAGAGTAAGGTCTGCAACCATGATACAATTCCATTTGAAGGTTATACTAATGTTCAGACAACATTTAATGGTACTCTGTCCCAGCTATTTTTTCTGATGGAATGTGTTAGCTATGTGTTTCAAAAGACAAAAAAAAATTGCCAAAAGGTTAGGAATCTTCAGTAGATTCCACTGAGAAATGTTTTTCTTTCTGCTGTTTTTCTGTTTATTCCCCGCCCTCCCCCCAAATTTTCACAAGAAACTTCTCCACAAGCTTTCCTAGCAGAGCATTGAAACAAAACCAAAGTTCCCTGATCAAATTGCCTCATTTTCCTTTCAGAAATCAGACACATATAGAAAGGAATTATTTTTTTTCCCTTTTCTTTCATCAGAGAAACTATAATGAATCAATTTGTAAAAAATGCCACATTCTAATTTTCTAATCAGTGTTTCTTTTCTGCTCTGAGATTTAAAACTAAATAGATCATTTTAAGCTTTCACACAAAGGAATATTTAACAATACTCTAATCCCAGCCAGAGAAATGATACAAATTGAAAGGAATCTTATAATAAAGCTGGTAATAACAGATATCTGACACCAAATTATGGTAAACAGCCTTGAGATCTGGGGCAATTTTTAGTGCGTGAATGCCCAAAGCCTAGTGTAGTTCTCTTTTGGGTAAGGGTCTTGCATCCTAAAAGGGAATATTCAAAGTAGCTTGTGCCAAAGATTCATTAGAAATTTACCTCAATACTATATTTTCTAGTTATATTAGTTTTAAACAGAAGTGTGCTATGGAAGGGATGAAGAATGTGCATCATCACATATAACTCCCTATTGAAGTTTTAGGCATCAACTGGTGATTTTTAATTTTTTTTTTTAAATCAATGCATGCACTTACTTGCAATATGATAAACTGTTTGGATCCTGTGCCTCACTGCTTGGAGTAGAGCAAGTGAGAGCCTTAAAAGAAGCAAACAGGATAGGACACAACAAGAAAGTATGCCAATAGACACTATTGTAGTTCTGAAACTCTAGGAGAATGGATTATTACCCGAGAAGGAAATTGTGATAAGATTAGCCATGCTTTCAGAATCTGTGTTTTTTTACATATAAGTGTGTTTATTAAATTTAAAACTTCTGGACTAAGCTATTATTTTAATCTCTCTTTAAGGAAAGATTTTTCATTCTCAGTAAAGTGATCCCTGAAGATGGCTATGAAGGTTGAAAACTGTTTACTACTAAGGTCCAATTTTGCCCTTAGATGTTAGAAGATATGCTGGTTTACGTACTTAAAAACTGAAGTGATTTTTTTTTTTTTTAAACCACAGTCACTTTATGAAGTGATACAGTAAAAAAAAAAATAGTATTGCTACTTCAGACATATGCGCTCTCGTTAATCTGATGATCTAAACCTGTTTTGCAAATACTAAAAATTAATTAAGACAGACGCACAGAGGTCAAGGCTGTCAAATCTGCCTAAGGGGTTTGGACACCCTCTTCCCATTAAAATTTATATTACACAAAGCATTTCAGTTGTTGCCCTTACAGCCAAATCAAGGACTGAATGTTTCTAGAGCCTCTCTGTCCCCCTCACCCTTGAAGATGGCCCTGTCAAGCAATGCTTGAGTCACATTGGCAGGTTACTGTGGAAATGCTTTTGTTAGTGCTGTAGCTATTATGTTCTCCAGGGCTTTAAAGTCATCTGCCTGAAAAAAATTCAAATTATAGAAAGAAAACCATTTCCTATCAATTAAAATCCATAGTGTTTGTTTTAATTGAGATGTTGCCTTTTATGGCTTGCAATGACCAAAGTATTTGGCCATTCCAGCTAGGAAAAGACAGGCAGGTATAGCATGCATGGGAAAAAGGAGCAAAAGTTAAATTTCCCTCATCCACGATCCCAGTTTAGAAATAGCTTCTCTGGTTCTTATGGTAGATATTACATACGCATGACTTAAAACGAAGAGCAAAATACTATCTTTTCAAGGTTTTGAAGAGCATATAATGCCACTTACGATCAATTAAACTTGAAAATGATGCTAAATGCCATGCTACAGCTGCAACCCCAAAAAGCCTGCCTGGAAGACAACAGCCTAAAGCAAAACCATAAATCCCACTTCTAACAAACCTATTGCGAGGAAGTTAACATTACATTTTAAAGAGCATTGCTTTCCTAGCACAAATTTATAACTACTGTAAACTTATTTACTTGTAGTTTTTGAGCGTGGAACTTCTGAGTAACGACTGAGGATGGACAGAACCGAAAGACCATTCAGGCCCAAATGGCTGCCTCATTAAATAACTATTTTTTAGCATACTCTTGTATTCTGTCGCCTTTATCTGAACCTTCTTGCTATCATTCATATGCAATTGAGCATTAGAGCAACATACGTTCATTGATCAGCAGTGGAACTGCTCTGCATGTTGAGCACTGGGGACAAGAATACTGTATGACCGGTAGGGACCCTGGTGGTGGTTAAAAACCTTAGTCTGCACATCAGTAAAACAAGGTCTTGGCTCCTTTTTATTCCAACCTCCAATAAAATTCTTGTTATATAAAATCAATGGCAGAACACTCCTGGGAACAACACAACTCCTCTTTAACCTGCGTTTGTTAAAGTCTGCAATTCTGCCTTTCTCAGGTAGATATAATACACCTGGACTTTTCCCGCAAAAAGATGTTTAGCAGTCTCTTGCTCAAGATTCAGTGTCTTGAAACTCATCTTGTGTGTGTTCCACGAATTTTGAGTTTTCCTACCTGACTTTATATGTGGATGCGGAAATGTGTTTGTGAGTGTATGCACACGCATACTTAACTTTAGGAGGAAGGAGTGGGTTTGCTGAAGGTAAGATAGGAATTGAAGACACACTAGAGAATATCTCACGTCTTTGAAATTTCTCCTACAACTACCCTAACAAATTGTGGCAATTAACATGCTAATAGTGTTAGATGTATGCAGCCAGTGCAGGTGCTAATAACTGAAAAAGCATTTAGAGCTTTTACACCCTGGCTGAATATTTCATGATGTGCTGCATGTTTCACTATTTACTCAGTGGGCCTCTGTCACTTCAATCTTCTCTGACTGCTTTGACTGGTGCTATAAAGCTCAACCAAGACAGAGTGACGGCTTGTCATAGGCAAACTCCACTGACTCCAGCAGCTCACTGGGACTAGCTGTGAAGGTTGTCACGACATTCTGATGGAATTCAGCAAATGTTTTGTGACTAATACACCCAACATTTGTCGGCTACCATTAGCCATTCCTTGTGACCCTCTGCACTCTGTGTGGATGGCATTAAGTCGTAATGAGAATTTTTTGCCTGTGTGTGTTACACTAATGACACTCTCTTACTGATCTTCCCTTTCACAGGTTAATCAGCAATGAAATTCGTAAGGATTCACTGCCCAGATGCACAGGGCTTTAGAGAAGAAAACCCAGCGCGACAAGAGAAAGAAAAACTGCAGTTTACTGTTAAATGCTTTCATTGCCATATTCAGAAGCTATCCTAATACTGGCTACAATCTCACATTGTCTTTTTCCCGAAATCCACAAAGAAGAATATATCTAATACAGTGGTGGTACCTAGTATCCCGTGCAAGCTTATGGGCTGAATTACAGTGCTAAGAATACTAATAATTCTCCTGCCTTCCCCCTTGCTCTGCCTAGATGTTGCTGAATTTTTTTTTTTTATCCTCAGAAGTCTTACTGAAGAGTTCACGTTAATTTATCAAGATTAGTAAGGACACTGATAAAGAGCTGTTTACTGCAGGAATCTTGCTCATTAAAGTATCTTGATACCTCAGGACATGCTCAGCATATACTTCTGAAGTATGAATCCTCTCGCATAGAAAAGTAACAAACTAGTTAACTTTTAGACTTTTATATAATCAATTTAATGAGGGGGAGACAAGGCATACAGCCAATGTGTCTTCTGGTTTTAATATTTCCCCTTTATATCTATTCAAACTGTAGAACTAGCAATCTTTGAGGGGTAGGTGAATGTACCTGAAAAAATAATTTTTCACTTTTAAAAAAATAAACCCACAGTTAAGTGGCATCATAAAATATAGGAGTGTTTTCTGCCACTTAAATGAAGTGTATAGTCTTTATACCTTATGATAAAAGCTACCACTTTCACAAGTCAAAGTTTATAAGAATACACTACTTTCTTTAAACCCTGTTTAAAGCTAAAGAGTTTTTTCTTTCCATCACCTTGATCTGAGCAGATCTTCTATTCTTCTACCCTGAACTTTATTAAAAAAAGCCTGTTGATATTTTTCTGCTGGAAAATTCTCCTTCTCTTTCCTGATACTGCTCTCTCATCTCAAAAACACTTGTGCAAGATTTCACAGTACTCTTAAAAAAGAAAAGAATCAGACACTGTTCTTATTCCTACGGTTTATAACATAACTACCAATGGGAGCAACAGTCAGAGGGCTAACACACACTACCGCCTGTCATTCAAACCATCTCAGTTACAAACAGGTCTAAGACAATACAGTGATTACTGAGCTATTCCTGTTGCTCATGTTGGCTGTAGTGAACTTGTAAAACAGCATCATGAAGTGAAAAGTGCTGTTAAGTATCTGCTGTGTTGCAGCTTAGTTATCAGTGCATATTAGCACTGCATAAAGTTAGCCTTATAAATCCTTAACAAAGGACGTAAATTTTAGAGTACATGATGGAAATCTCCAAGGCTGAGGGACATAAATATAAAACATTACTATGATTAATTAGTGGGCTTTCACCTCTTCAAACCTTACCTTCATGCCTGGTGTAGGGGAGTCATGGAAAATTATCAGATTGAACTGTTTTTACCATTTTTTTTGCTTGAGAAATGTTCCCCTCTAGACTTCCCATCACTTTTTTTTGGTTCCTATGAGAAAGCTCACAGTTTCAGCTCATGGAAGGGCAGCACTACAATAGCAGGCGCAATACAAATTCATCCTGAGTGGCACTAGCAGAAATATTTGTGCACATTTGAGTGTATATAGCTGGGTGGGTGGATGAAGAGATAAATGCGCACAGCCATTGTTCATATATTTAGAATATTATATCCAACTTCAGGAAAAAAGATAGGAGGTCTCCCCCTCAAGTCAGATAAATAATCTCATTAGGTTTCCGGAAAGGTATGCCAAAAAGCTTACTTTTTTCTGTCTCACTTAGCTGGATCTTGACAGTCTCTGAACAAGTTTTATGGCTTGGTTGGGAATTATTTTAGATCCTTGATCATGAAAAATCCTCAGGCTTACGAAATTCTCCTTGGCAACATACTGAAAACCCAGCGTCCTCTGATGCCTCTGATTCTTATGTGATCAGGGACACTAATGATAATAACCCTTTGCTGAGTATGCTACTTGTCTAGAGGCCTATGTCAACTACACCACTACATTCAGAGTGGACAGGGACAAACTATTTGTTTGCTCTTCAGGCCCCTTGGGCCCTGTCATATGCTATTTGTTCTTGCATTAAGAGGTAGTTTGACTCAGCTGGGCTGACATTTCCTTCAAGTCAGTGTATTCCACTCATGCAGTAGCAGCTACCAAAGCATTAAGTGCGGACTTGGGCCCCAGCAACAATCCTTTTTAGTGGCTTTTTTGATTCATATTCAGGCCTTTTCACATTTTTACTGATCATTCTGGAATCCAAAATGACATTTTAAAAAAAAAAAAAAACAACCTAGCTTTGCTACTTGGTATTCAGATGACATAGCCTCCCCGTATTTAATGTGGCTGTTCATTAATAACATGCATCAAAACCTGTGACTGTGAGATGATGAACAGGTGACTTGATATCACTGCATGACAACAGAGGCATCATCAAACAGTTCTACTTTTCCTCTCTGTCTTGTGAAGAAGGAGACCTGATATATGATTACTCTGTTACTCACAGCTTCCCTTTGTTTTCCTTCCACTTCCTATTTAAATATTACTTTTTATTGTAATAGGATGTCCTTGTATTCACATCTCCACAGGAGAAGTATCCATTTTTTCCTGTTGGAGTTTAAGGGATTTTTTTTTAACACCTATGTTCTTGTAGGTTTAACGGGACAGACTTCTGTTGATGTAAAAGAGAGAGAAACAACTATGACAATGCAGAGTATTTTTCTAGTTAATTTGCATTTGTAGCTATAGTTTAAATTCAAATGTTTGTTTATGATTCATTAGATTCTTCCAATATTGCATCAGTGTGATTCCGCTCACATCATTTGATGCCAATGCAGGATTCAGTTAGAACAGTGGCTTTCTAAATGTGAATCTAGACCATTTGTGCTCTATACAAAGAACACCCTTATGCCTACCATCTATTGATTTCAGTTAGTAATTTATTGGCATTTAGAGACAATAATATCAAAAAGATGACACTGAAAAGATGTCTTCAATCTATCTATCCAAATATATTTGGTTATACATCTTTCTACTTATATGTGAGTAAATATCAAAAATTCCCACTTTCTGACTAGGTCTGAATAAGCACCTGTCAGACCTCTTGTTATGATGTTCCAGGGAACCCCTACAATACAGCTTCTGTCCTCTGTTCTACTCCAGTGATAGCAGAAGTCAAAGTTTTATCTCACGGCATAATACTATTTTCTCTGCTTTGCCCCAGCCACTGTGGAAATCTAAAATCTATGCAGCATTTTCAACATTATCTTAACTGTAGGGCTGCTCAGAAAGTGATTCTGAAGTCAGAACTCTGATTACAGTTTATAAATTAACTTTTCACATATTTTTCCTTTACATGCTCCAGACTTCTTGTCCTCCAGGCAGGCCCCCTCTAGATCCAGGACCGTAGGTTAGGAAAAGTCTGCAAAGTAGCCGGCTGTTTCTGTGGGAGGGACAGGGGTGAAGCTCACTTTGAAAAGAAGCTTTTAAAGGAAATATAGGAAAAATATTGCAAAGATAAATATCAGCTACAGACATGACAGTGCTTTAGCTGATTTACCTCTCGTGCGCTTTTAGCTGACATACACTAAAGATTTCTGGGCAGGAAGGCAAGTACCTGTCGCTTTAGGTAATTTATGAGGATACAAAATAGCAGATAATACAGCCCACCTTTGTTTATCAGAAAGGAGAAAAGCGTTTGGCCATTACACACAAAGATTAACACAGTTCTCTTCTGATTCAATCCACTTAGTCTTATTTAGCACCTTGAACCAAAGTTAAGTCAGTGCAGATAAAGGGTAAGACAAAGAGACGGTTGGATCTGGGGAGAGGCTGAGGGTGCCAGCGCAGGGCTGGTGAATAAATTTAGCAGCGAGGGAGAAGGGGAAGAAAACAATGTCTGGATGTGGAAGCCTGGCAAGTTCTCCACTCGCTGCTCGACCTGTGTTTAGCAATTCTGATGTGCTACTGAGCAGACAGCTCAGGCTCAGGACGACTACTCTCCCTCAGTCCCTCTTCAGCAGGCAATGAAAGCAGGCTCCACTTTGAAAATCTTCCCCCATCATGCAAACTGACACAGGCATGCTTTTCAAAAACCCACAGCCAATCTGTTGATCATTACTTATTTACAAAGGCCTTCGGGCAGAAAGTCCTGTAAAAACCATACTTGATATAGTATACACTAGCTTTTTCTGCTTGTGGAAAAAAGTACCCCTAAGGCTACCTCAAACCATCACTTTCTATTGCACATAAAATGTACCGTGTAACACTAAAGTATTTAATATATATGGTATAATATATCTACAGGAAAGGCATTTGTGTAGAAGTATGTTACCCTGTATTTGGTAATTTGATGTTTTGCTGAAGGCTATGACTTGAAAAAGCCTGCACCTAGTACAGAGGACCTGTCATCTCAGTACCCAAGAGCCAATAGAATAAAGAAGTACCCTTAAGCAGCAAAACTTTGACACAGCTTTGAAGCATATGAAAACAGTATAACTCCCTAGAATTATTATTACTCAAGATCAAAGAAATGAGGCATACTTTACATAGCAAACAGGGACAGTGTGCTCAGCTCCAAATGTTTCTGCTATTTCTCTCTCCCTCCATCTCTTTCTTTTTATTTTTACTTCCTCAAAATTAGTATTTGGGAGGGGGATCTCCCACATGTTTAAAACTTTAAGTGGTGGAAACTATTAGCACTAGATAAGACTGTCCAAAGGTAAGTAAATTGAAAATGATGCTAGCATGACAACTGGCACCATAAAAATCAGAAGCTAGCCAGTATGTTCATTTTATTCTTCCTCATAACCTGTAAACAAGCATGTAAATCAGTGTCATATGGGCAAGGCTGAGCTAACAGGAGGGCAGAGAACTTTTAACGATACATTTAACAGAAATAGATGGTCAATAGGAAAAAAAAAAGCCACAGCTGGGTGCATTTTCCTCTGTGAATCAATCTCACTTTTGGTTCTGTAGTCTAAACAGAGATGAAGATGACTTGTAGAAGTTACGTCCTTGAATATGCCCTATATTGTACTAACAATAAACAAATATGGATGCTTCTGTAACCGGCCAAAGAAAATTCCAGTGTACTTACTGAAACACAAAGAGAAATATTGCCTAGCTGTATCCAGAATCATTAAAGGAACAAAATCATTGTCAACAATAAAAGTCATGAGTGATTTTATATACGGAAAGAACTAGATATTCATATTAATGTTTTTCATTTCACCCCTGTGACTGCAGAGCAGTTACAATTATATGTATGCCCAAATCCCAAACTGCATGAATGTGTCTGTTTATATATGTAAATAAGTGTACATTTTTCTGTGTGCGTATATATATATATGCAGTGGAAAATATCTGCTATGGTATTTAGTTCTGGATACAATTATGGACTGAAGTTCCAGCCTGGCTACTTTAGATATGCAAAACCAGAGCAGGAACAGCCTCCTTGTAGAAATCTCCATGTCTATTATCTGATCCTGTTCTGGCTGACTTGAGCAGGCAAAAGGTGAAGCACAGTGAGACATAATGCAAATGCCATAGTATTTTAATAGATTCCAATTTCTTGTTGCAGTTCTAGTTTTAACAGATGTCTTAGAGGTAATTTGTCCTATGGAAGGAAACTACATAGCTATACAAAGGTGTACTGGCATAAAATAATGTACACATAGCAACAGGGGGAAAATATCACTAACAAGATGATGTTTTCATCACCCACTTTTAGAGCATACACTGGCCTCTTAAAAATCCCTGTATTTCATAATTAATGCGCTTTTAGCCGGAGTAAAACTGCATTAGTTTTGAACTTTGCTTTGGCAAGTACATAGATTATTAGACTTTTTTATCAGTCTAAATCAATTAACAGAAATTTGATTTCAATCGACAGGATAAAAGGAAGGTAATATTCAGGTTCATTTTTGATTGTGATGATACATCTCACATATGGCCTTAAGTACAGAAAACAGTACTCAGAGGGAATCCAACAAAAAGAGAATTGCCTGAGGCGAACTAACCACATGAGTTCCCCTGATTGGTTAGTGCTATCATTAGTGCCACTGCTGTTTAAGAACTACACACGGACAGGACAGGGTGACAGCTAAGACTTTAAAGCCTATGTATTTTTCAAACAGCTTTTCAAACTGTTTTTCATGACAGATTTTTTTTCAGCTCTATCATTAACTGCTGACAAGCTGACAGAATAAATACTTCAGCCTTTCAGAAGATTCTAACAATCTTTTTTTTCCCACCCTCTCCCCTTATTTTTGATGTGGGAGGAGGAGAGGAGGAAGGAAAGAAGAAAGGAGATGAAGATATGAGTTTCTTTACAGTCTTACCTCATCAGTTTGGGTGAGGAGTTGGGTGAATTTCTCATGCCTCCATTTCGCTGCTTTTTTTTGGGTGATAGTGTCGACGGCTGCTCATCTTCAACTGGAAATATAAGGAACTCATGAGATTAAGTACTGCAATATGAAATAGAAGTGAAGTAGCAAAGAACACACACTCTACGTCCATTCACGCACTGATACTTCATTGCCAACATAGGCCCAACAGTAATAAAAATCAAATACATGTTAGTCGAAGAGATTGGTTTGAAGGAGAAGCAGGGAAGAATACCAGGGTTTTGAACACAGGCGTTCAAATTGGTTTCATACTTCAAAAACAAAGTGGGGGAACCACATTTGGGTTATTCTTAGAGTTATTTTCAGTTAATCTGCACTACAGAAAAGTAGAATTAGTGCTCTGCTATATTCCCAGGAAGATAAAGTACTGTTTGCAATACCAACATAACAGCTGCCAGCCTGCTTTTGCTAATGAACTAGACACCAGTTGGTTCTTGCTCCTCACATGCCAAACAACAGAGTCTTCATGAAGAGATGTAAAATATTCAATGCCTTGATGTTCAATGATTCAGTTAGTCGGGAATGTGAACGCAGCCTGCCATTGTGCACAGATCTCCAGCACAAGTCAGACCTCATCGCTCTACCCTTCTCACAAAAGGGAGTTTTAACAAGAGTGAACAGAATGAGGTTGAATGGAAGTGGGGAGACAATATCTGTATAACAGAGAATGCATGTGTTATGCAATCTTTTAATGAGGATGAGGTGTATTTGCAATGACAGATCAATTTCCAGATGTAAAATCACTTACAGTTTTGCCAATCATAAACTACTCTTGGATAACCTATGTCAGAGTACGTATTGCGTAAAGAAGTGCAGCTTCGTAATAGCTCATCTTTAAGAATTAACCATCATCTTTAGTGTTTTAAGATTGTTACTGCACTTGATAATCTGCACATAAGGTTTACATGTGCTGTCAAAGGGCATTACCTTATGCTTGCTTTCTCAAATTCACACTAATGCTGAATTATCCTAATATAAAGAAGGAAAAGTACACTTTTTTTTTTCCATCCTATTGTTAAGTGAAAAAAATGAACTAGAAGATAATATAACTGATGCCTAGGAAGCTGCTACTTTAAAGCTAAAAGGAAAGAGATTAGTAGCAGTAGTAGTAGCACCTATATTAAAAGAACTTAATACACATTAGCAGTGCACAAGCAGAGGCTGGAAAAAAAGAAAATTCTATTTGTAACAAGTTATGTAGGAACAGCCACAAAACCTGGATATGTGTCACCTGCCCTACACTTATCTGTGAAGAAATTAAGCAATATCCTTAGGTTACAACCCTTTTCTGACGCTATTTTATTACAGACTGCATTCTAGCCTGTCACGTCTGTCTATTTGCACAAGACTGTTACGGAACTTCATTTTCCCTTGGTCAAGACCAAAGGATGTGCTGTCTTTTTAAATGACCTGGCATCACCTAACATATCAAAGGAATCAAAATAAAAGAAAGCATTGTGAAAGAAAAACAAAACAAAATTTAAAAAGTCAACCCCAAAATAAATGTCCCAAAGGTAGTGTAAAAGGTAATACTTAGATCAATGACTGTCTAATAATGATTTATTTCACTAACTTAATATTTTTTTTCTTCTCAGGCAGCATCCCCAAAGTCAATGCCATTTCCTTCTCATTTGACTTCTATTTTTTTCCAAGTCAGGGTTCTATAGTGGAAACGCTCAGTGACGATTAGTCAAGTACCATTCTTTGTTTAGCTGAGAGAGAAATAAGCCCATTAAAAATTCTCAAAAATATACAAAGTGAAATTTTATTTCTGTGACAGTTTGTTCAGACTAAACAAGATCACTTCAGTATTTAGCTATTTCTGTACATGAAGTGAATATGCACAGAGTTATTTTGTTAGTAATATCTTTCTATTTCTGATTATAAAAAAGTGTAAGTATTTGTGCATTTCATAACACCCTCTGCAAATCACTCTCTTGGAAATGGCCTAGTCTTGTTTTAAAGTTGTCTATCAAAAAGTTATTCACATGCTATTCCACACAGACAATAGATTGCTTTCGAGATATACACTGCACTGTCTTGTTCTTTATAGGATGTAAATATTCAGTTCCAATCTGATGAATCCACCACCTAAAAGATCAAAGAAACAAGAACCATGCTAAACGTTCCTTCCAGAAACCAGCTACAACTGATATGTTTTGCACTCTTGGCAGTAAAAATTCTAAATTTCACCTAATTTAATCTGCTACCATGGGGTTACAGAATGTTTGTCAAGAAATTCAATATCACGCCATAATTAAAGTGTATTGTTAACTATTTTAACAGTTTAAGGAAGATACAAAGCCATCAGGACCATGTGCAAAATCTTACATTAACACAAGCCAACTGTAGATCACATTATAACCAGAAATATTTCTACGAACAATAAAAAAAAACATTTAAAGAGTACTTTTCCAAGTTTTTAGCTAGCTAATAAGACTCCTGTCTGATCCTTTCAAATACTGAAAGTCAGCACAATAAGGATCTTTTGTACTATATGGTCCAACATTTTAGTTCTTCAGTGCTGCAAGGTAATGCTACCCTGCCATTCAACTAAAAACCAAAGTCTTACTAGTAATCATCCAGAATAGCCATTTCTAGAACTAGAGTACTAGTCGTCTGCACTTATTTTTGGTATTGCATCTACAGTAAAAAAGCTCCCTCTTTTGGTATATGTTTGTCATATTCAAACTGTGTTACTGTCACCAACTGCCTGGAAAGCCCAAGGTTAATGTGGCTCACTATTTAATACCTGTTAGCAAAGCCTTCTGAGGGATTTGTTGCAAAAGTAATGCCTTGCTTAAGCAAGGAAGCCGTTTATTCTCATTGCAGCAATGAAAGGTGATCTATCTTAATCATATCACATCCAAACATGATTTTGTTTTCCAATGAAATCTGTGTGTAGAGCTTACAGGGCATCTGCAGTTTAGAAATGCAGCACCAAAAGAATGGAGGAAGGGAATCCATGAAGCTGAAATATGTGAATGCTATATATAATGGCCATCATTACCTACGGCTTGGTTCCCAAAAGTGTTGCAATGATAACTCACAAGTGGCTTCTTAGTAGTAAGTAAGATGTAAAACATATTTAATTATTATCCTTCAGATACTCTTATGAATTTCCTGCATATTTAAAGAAATAGATCTAGCAAAATTTTTAGTAAAGTCATAAAATATCATTTTAGTTTCATGGTTCCTGTGTCTGCATTAATTTAAAAGGCAGTCTTAAATTTGCTTGTTCTTATGAAAGACCACCATTATTGAATAATGGGCTGTGATATATGACAATTCAACTCTGATTATGTATGTTTTACCTAGTGCTTTTGCTAATGAGTGCTCATTTTTAGTATTTTTGATGTCTTTATGCTACAGGATTTGTATGCAAATACAATAATATTATTCAGATTTTCTTTACCAGCTTTTGTGAAAATCACCAAAAAAAAGTTCAAGAATTTGACACAGAATTTTATAGAATCAGAACTCTATCCAGCCTCTCAATTCTAACGAAATTAAAGAGCTTGTTTGAGCATCCCTAAGTAAAACCCTTAATGTACTGTTGAAACAACAGAGTGCTCACTTGTCTAATAGGCACAGAATCTAACAGTTTTGCAGTTCAGGAAGACTCAGTGCTAGAAAAATGTCAGGTGAGTCTAATGAGTCTTCAGATGCTCCAGTTTATGCTGGAATTTAATTTAAAGTTACACTGATGTTCTAACTCGTTTGCTTATTCTTGAGTAAAGACGATTCATTATTTCAATGACGTAACCTCCAGACAATGTTTCATGAATGGATTTAAGATGAGCTGCTAATTTTAACAACCTTAATGTAGAACTGAACATCTGTAACAACATATTCCTTGACTTTTATCCTCAGTTCATTTTTTAAGCAAAATAAAGGGAATATCTTTCAGAAACAGTGGACAAGTTCATAACTTTTTTCTTCATTATTTCGTTACTATTTTTTAAATAAATCTGTCTCCTTCACTGCCTCTCCCAGGCTGCTAGCAAAACCGTTTATAGACATTGCTTTTCAGACCCCAAAAAGAGCTGGAATTTGAAATAACATCTATGTTACTGAACATCACACAAACTGGAATACCTAGTAAACTCATTCTGCCTAACATGTAAATGCTTCAGAGCAAATAAACCATATGAAAAGTAAAGCACAAACCACCCAGAAACATTAGTTGACTAGCTAGCTTAATTAACTTATTAATCATCACACCTGGAGAAACCCACATCTGTAAGCACTTAACAGAGCATTAGTAGTGTCATAGTCGCACTGAAAACAGACTGCAAAACCATGCACAAACCAATCTGTATTGCCTTATGCATCCAACTACAGGGCTACCTACGGAGATCTTGGTTCAACCCAGGCTTTTGGGAGTGGTAGCGGTATTTTACAGGCAAGCTGAATGCCCTTTGCAATCTACAGTACGTAGATTTTCCTTGTTCAACAGAACTCAATAAGTTAAGATGCAGCAGCGAGGGGTTGTTGGGTAGGAAGAGGCTTCCTTTACGGTTATTAACAAGTGGAACAGGTTCCAGGATTCCTTCAGTGGACTTGGCACCAACCAATGCATTAGTAGTTGCATTCTTGAATTGATATGAACATTTTGGGTAACTTGATCTAGCTGCATTCTTTACTTCTAAATAATAAGAAAAAACTTAAATTAATGTCTTTGTATTAAAAATTATTTCAAATCACAGGCATGAATCAATTTTGATATTATGTGGAATTACAGACATTAGAGCTTTAAGTATCAGTTTCTACAACTGAAATAAAGGTTTATACCTGCAGCTTTCTTAAGTTTTTTTCTAAAAATGGCTTTTTATAAAAGAACACTTATGAAAGGATTATTCCACAATATTATCACCTCTAAGCAATAATCCCATCATAGGGTAAGTGTGATTGAGGCGACACTTATTTCCCACATGTTGATAAAGGCTTTGAGATTTACTAGCTGTGGAACGTGTTTATTCCTTTGAATCTACTGAAAACGACAGGGGAGGTAGAGCACTTTGCTACTATTAAAATAAATAAGGAATAATAGAAAAAAGTAAGGTCAACACTTCAAAATTGTGCAAGCATACTTATGGAATGAAACTGATGTTGAGGAACCCACACAGAATTTATTGGGTATTCAGAAGTGCTGAATACTGTAAATTTCAGGAGGTCATACATAGCCCCTCTGAAAAGAAAGGTAATAAATTTAACTTCCTAAATATGGATTTAGCTTGAAACTGTGATTCTTAGTCTTCCATTTCCAATATATCAAAGCTAATTTAAAAAATACCCATATTAATACCTCTAATAAATGCCATCACCTGTAAAAGACAATAATAAAATGTTTTTTTTAATGTAATAATGGTCTTCTCCTAATGTTTGTTTCATTTTGAAAGAGTATATTATAGAGAAGATGGTATATCACTGAGTCACTAAGATCTTATATTCTGTTATGTCTTATGAGGTGAGGAGGATAGGTAGGGAGTAGTTTATGGACGGATAATCTTGCAGCAGTATTTCCATATGTTTCAATTGCCTTAAAGTTTCCACAGAGAACTCTGAGTAGACAGTAGCTCCAAATTATTTGAAGAGCTTGGCATATTCTTTGGCATCTTTGTCTAGTGTACCATCAGCTAGAAACACTACCTGGTAACAGGAAAGATAAGTAAATAGCATCCACATGCTTGCCATTTGTGTTCAAGCACAAAATCAATCTGTCTCACAAAAAATAAAAAAAAAGGTGACTATATGTGAATTACAAGAGTCATTTGAATGTACTTTTTAATAAGGTTCAACTATTCGGTGACAAAATATCCTTTCCCATTCAATGATCTCTGAATTGATGACTTGATACTATTCTGACTGGGGTGACAAGAAACATCAGTGAGAGTCTAACTCACAATGTTATGCTCTTTGCTAATAGTAGTAACATTTAAAGTATAATGATAATAATATATATGAGAGTTCACATACATTTTAAATCAACGAAGGAAAGCATATATCTTTGATTAGCAAAACTGCCATGAAAAATTCTGTGTATTGTATTGGATGAACTACTTGAAAATTATCAACCTTACCTTGAAATTACTCAATTTTTGTCAAATCTTGTACTTCTATCTTTCATATTCCTCCAGTGAAACAATTTCCAGATTGTAAAATATATCTGCAGAAACATATCTCCTATATTTGAATACTTCAAAATGCATCAATTTGGTTCCATTTTTTAAACTACAGACAGTAATATTGGAAATAATCTTTATAAATCTACATGCCTGCATCAAAGTATCTTCACATACCATGGAAGAAGAAAAAAATCTATTAATAATGCTTATCCACTGTCCTACCAAGTTGTTTAAGAAGTATCATAATCTTTTTACAGTCTCTTTTGGAGTTCAGTAAGTGTTGGTTTCAGACACCAGACCTGACTATTAAGTACTAAACTTCCAAAACAGTGTATGTCTTATGGCACATTCCATGCAGACATAAGCAAGCCTTCCTGAGATTTTGTGCTTGCAGCGGCACAGCATGAGCCAGAACTAAAATACCTTGCCTTTCCGTATGGCTTAATAGCTTGAGCTTGGCATCGTATTTAATAGCGTCACATGATCTTGTTCAGCATGAAGGCAGACTGAGCTGCTTAAAACATATCCTACTTCCCCTTATTTCCAACAGTGTGGATAGGTACTACCACTGAAAAGCGAAATATTAAATAATGGGGATAACAGAGTTGCCTTTTTTTTTTGTCAAATTATTACAGATTTAAAAGTTCTAACTACCAGTTTCATCCCATGACCTCTGACCTCCTGCATCTGACAAGAGCTCAGCTGCTTCAGATGAATATGGAAGAAGCTCCACAGTCGCTGACTATGAAATACTTTGTTTGTAGGACAACTATTTTTCAGTCATAGTTAGATTAGTTTCCCTTTATCTAATAGGACATATGCTTTTATTTTCAATGCAAACGGTCACAGGATGAGTGTGCTGCCTGTGTTGTTTATTCTACTAAAGTTCATTAGAACTACTAAGGGCACCTATCATGTATCCGTAAGGCATGATTATTGTTAACTAAGGATAGAGACACTTACTGATCATTTTGAGAACAAATTTTGAATAACTTTTTGAAAAGGGCAAACAATAAGGAAGTGGCTAAGAGTACAGAAAGAGTAAGAAATTCCATGTTTTCCGTAGTATTTCCTAATTACACCCTGGGTGAACACTACCTGCTTTTGGTAAATGCTGTACAGAACTTGCCCAAGCAACCTGTCAACATTAGACAGATAAAAAATAACATCTATAAAATGTGAGATATTAATGTGATTTATGTAAAGGTATTTTGAAGCTGTATACATTCCTGTTCCTTCCCCCCACCCTCAAAAACTCCTTTTCAAGCTCAATGAATATACACTTGCCTACAGACTGCATTAGAGTATCATGCCTGTTTCTATTTCTATTCATTTTATTTATTATAATGAAGATAATTTGAAATGCAATCTGCAACTCCCCGAACATTTTTAAAACAACCAATGTAGTTAATCTAATGCCTGTGGCAATCTCTGTTTATTCTTTCTGAGCATACACTTGCCATAACTTGAAACTGGGCTGAGCTTTAATTTAAATGTAACAAGGCAGAATACCAGTACAGTGCTTTCAACAAAATGGCTGAAACTGGCTTCAGTATGATTTGCCTGGAAGGGAAGATGAAAATGTGTTTTAAAGGAGAAAAAATATCCTGACCAAAACCAGACATTCTAAACAACCACCACCGATACCCACTGCTCCTTTCCTCCCCCATCTCTATCAGCTGCCTGGCTTTCAGCACCGTTTTTCGCCAGACACTAGCACAGTGTTTTCCTTCATAGTCAGCCATCAGCCAGAGCTGTCACTTGCAGATATTTCATTTTTGTTTCAGTCTAATTCATACCGCACCCCCTTAATCTCTGCAGTGAGGAATGCCATGTCACTGTGCAGATACGCCAGATCCAGCACTAGAGGTAGAGAGAGTGTTTTTAACAATTAAACTATCTCAGTTTGAAAAAATATTTCATTTCTTCCCCCAACTTAACTGTTCTCTTTCTCCTAAGCATCTTCCCAGCTGACCTCCAAAGGAGGAATCACCGTTCTGCAATCTGGCATGTCTTCCATAAAGCTCAGCTTCCACAGGGTGGGTGAAGAGAAGCTGCAGCTCTGCATTACTAAAAGCAAATAATCAATATGTTGATTAAGCTTTTGGCTACAAGAGTTCTTTCAATGTGAGTGACAATAAGCACGACTTCCATTTTTCAATGACAAGCCTGTTTAGACTTTGCTACCTACCACTTTGTGAATCAGGCAACTGAAAATACCCACAGCAATTCCTCCAAACTGTCAGCTATTGCTGTGATTCCACCCAGCACCCCCTGTACAAGACAACAGATTAACCATTAGGCTAGATATGTTGAAAATATACAGCTTCAACCTTTCCCGAGCTAGCTCAGAGCGATGTATAGATGATTATTTCAACCGTCAGCTGCCGCATAGACTTAAACCCCTGCACAATAACTCCTGGATTCATCTGCCCCTTGTCAAACTTGCACAGCTTTACTTTGAGCATACATAGTGTGGCAGTTCCACTGCGGATCTAGAATAATCCAGACGGCTGCTGTCTCTTTGTTAACAGAAAGCTAAACTGATGAGTTTGTAATGCATTTCTTATCAAAGGTAGTTTCTGAAAAGAAAATGTGCCCAATCAGTTGGGGTTGGAATTTAGCATAGTATTGAAATATGGTTTAATCAGAACATTTGTTATTTGTTCGGAAAAAATATTATTTATCTCCTTTAAAAATCACTTTATGCCAATGAACTATTTATTTTACAAATTTACTTGACTTTTTGGTGGTAACAGATGTAATGAAATAATTGACTAGAAACTACAATGCAATGGTGCTTGATGAGATACAAGAATGTTAATTTTAGAAAGTGCAGAGCAGTGTGCTTGGTGTCTGAAATGGTAATTCAAATGAAAAAGGATTGCTGTTTTGGTTTCTATGTGCATTACAAACTCAGCAAAATGCATTTCATTGCTTTTTTTTTTGTATTCAAAGAGAAACAGATATGCTGCGTATCTCTAAATACTAGTACCATTAGAAAAGCAGGTGAGGCTCACTGGCTTTTAGCTGCAGTGTGTGCCATTTGAAACACATAAGGAAACATCAAGATCCGAGAATGTCAAGAACGCATCATCTCAGAACATTTTACAAATACTGAATGGTGCTTACATGAGACGTTCTCTTTGAAAGACTGCAGCACATGAAACACCTTTTTTTCTTTTTTTTTTTTTTTTTTTTTGTCTTTTTGTCCCAGACTTGCACCTTTTGGCTAAAGGCACGTAAAATTGAACGACAAATACATTACTCCACTTCTTTTTTTTTCTATTGGCATCCAGTGCTTAAATTTTATATTAATAATAGACAGTCTTTCAGTCTTTAATTCTCCTCATACATAAAGGATTGAAACTCAGCTATATCTTACCTATATTCCTCACCTTTTCTTTTCCATAAATGCTGTAAAAAGACAGTTAATAGAAAATGTGGAATGTTGCTAGGCTGGATCTGGTTATGTATTCTAGACAGCTACTCTGATATTCTGTGAAACCATGATAAGCTTTAAAGTTCCTGAGATTTTAGGGTTACATGTGTACATGAAAGACAGACTGCAAAGGTCTTTGGAAACGCAGCAATTTTTTAACTTGAATCTTTTGGTAAAAATAGTCCAGGGTATGGTTCTACACTAATTTATTTTTAGGGGTAGAGCAATCCCCTAAGGTTACTGTAGAACTTCGAATTTTTTCCTTTGCTCCTCCAGTTTAATTCAAGAGCATAATTACTATGAATGCTTTACAAAAGATTATTATCACTTCTCTATGACTATGACTTCACAAGCAAAGAAGTGGTTTAAGGCTGTTCAAATTGTGGTTGATCTAAAGTTCACTGAAGTCAGAGAAAACACCTTGACTTCAGTGGACTTTAGATCAGGAGCTGTTCAGATCTCACGCTTCATGGTGCAAACTGATAAAATGGGGCAGGAAGAAAGCTCTTCCCATATATATAAGATTTTACAATTGGCTTGGGCAATTTAGAGAAGAAAGGCTTCTGATTCATGGACTGGTTTCTTTTTTTCTATACAGAAGTATATATATAATGTGACACTATTTGTACATAACAACCACCTTCCCTTTCTCCTGACAAATGTGTAGAAAAATGCTTAATTCCAAATCAAACCCTAATTTATATTTAGACGAAGTCATAAGTCCATCGAACCTTGATCATCTCTTCTGATTCAGATTTTAGTATTCCCTTAATCTATTTTTCTTGATTTTTAGTCTCCATTCTCTGTTGCCTTTTCAATTTATGATTTGCTCTGTAATTGTTTATTCAAGTAATTATATTGTTATTGGAAAACTGTCAAATGAAAAGTTTAAAAAAAAGCATCAGTGGACTTTTTTTCCTCTGTCCATTTAATTGTCCAATTGACTTCTCCACATGTTGCACTCATCTAGAATACTATTTGGGTAAATTAATGTTTATTTTGGGAAAAAGTGAAGAAAGGGAGATATGTCTAAATTGTAGAATGTAAAAGAGAACATGAGCTGTGTTCATGGGGGTCTGTTCTCCAGACAAACATCAAAGTGAAAGGAATTGACTTTGTCTTTTGAGAGTGCACTTAGGGAATAAGGGAACTCAAAGTTTCTCATTGGGTATGGTGAGTGTAAATATTCTCAGAGTTAAATTTTAAATTGTATTATTTCATTATGACAAGCTTTCTGCTCTCTGAACACTGAGGAGGAGCAACAGCAAAATGTTACCCCTGTGTGTTAGAAAAGAGCTGTTCAGACCCTGTGTGTCCTACTGTGTCACAAGCGGTTATGAACTCCAATTTTAGAGCTCCAGCTGCTGCGTCTGGCAGAAGCAAAGTACAAAAGGATTTCTCAAAGCCACATGTTAACTTTTTAATAGACTACCTGATGATCCCATGGCTACACACAGAGGACTGGGAATCTCTTGACTGGGATTTAGTTCTACCACTGATGTGTTACACAGCCTTGGGTTGCTCACTTGCAGTCAGTTCCCATTCAATGGAGTTCCTTACAGCTCTTGCTAAGACTCATGTGACTCATCTGAAAATGTGGCTGTTAATCACTGGTTTTCTCAAATCTCAAAAGGTATAAGATGGTAAGGTTGCTACTGCTGTTTGGAAAGTACATTTGGAATACATTCCATGAAAACATATCACAAGCAGATGTGATAAGAGTAAATTATTATTACAGTGTTCCACTTTTTTTTTTTTTAATTAGACATGCAAGTGTATCTCTAACATCAAATAACTGTGACATCTTTTTTATTTCTATGTTTCTTTTTTCTTTCTTCTCTTCTTAAAAAAAATACAGTGTCAGTTAAAGGACACTGATTTCCTTATGAGTGGTCCTTTGACAGTTCCTCAAGGCATCACATGTAAAGCCAAAAGGCATGTCTTTGGGGAATTCTTTAAGAGTAGCAACACACAGCAAATCGTATTTCCACACCCATAGTTCTAATTTCAGTGCATTGTTATAACTACCTTTGTCCCAATACACAGCAATCTAACGTGCATTATCTTTTGTCTTATTGCCTCAGAAATTATTTTGACACCAACTGCATGGGACACAGAGTTGCAGCACTAGTGAGGGTAGACTGTAGTTACACAGTTCTGCCAAACTGTAAAGGAATCTGACCTGCTTTTACAAAATAAAGGAAGTTTGTGACTGAACACACTCATAATCTGATCAGTCACTGCTAAAACTAGTGACATGCTCTAGGTGGACAAAAAATAAGCTCCTACTAAAAATAAAAATCAAAATAAAGATTTGAAAGGCCACTCACCATTGTGCCTGTGAACAGTTTGCTGTTTACACTCCCTCAGCTCCCTTAAGTTCACTGTGAAAATACACAGTCATAAAATCATAGAATGGTTTGGGTTGGAAGGGACCTTGAAGATCATCTAGTTCCAACCCCCCTGCCCTGGGCAGGGACACCTTCCACTAGACCAGGTCGCTCAATGCCTAGAAGTAACTAAGGGAAGAAGTCAGCACAGGAGTCCTTGGTGATTGCTCCTTGGGATTACAAATCTTACTGCATAGATTGTGTTCCTCAGGAAGAGAGAATACTTCAGGTACTTTAGCACATAGGAAAGGATAGTTATATGCCGGCTGCTTTGGAGCAGGAGTCCACAAATTTCAGCTAGGTCTTGCTGCAACTGTTTCCTTCCTGTGACCATTGAGAAGTGTATATTTCATCACACAGAAATCTAACTAGATTTATTACTTTGTTTTCCAGTACAAAGTGCTAATTCATCTCAACATCTCAAAAGTACACATTTCCAGTGTAATTCCAACCAGCACATGCTGAAATTTTGAACTGAAATAACCTTGTCTCTACCCTATTTTTAAATTGATTTAAAAATAAATTTGTGATTAAAGTGTTTTCATTAACACATAACCTGAAGAAGACATACTAGGTCCCCTGTGCCCAATTCCCTGCCAATACAGCAATGCTGAGTAAAGAAGAGAGAGATTTTCATAAACTTCTTATAAATCAAAGGGACTGTATTCTTAACTTCTAAGTTTTAGGGGTTTTTTTGCAATTCTTCCTCTGCTTCCCAGTCTTACTTCTGAAATACAGAATTTAGCAAATATTGTTCAGTTTGGTTTTTTTTTTACTAGGTGGTTAATATGCCACCAGTAAATCGATTTTTTAATTTTATTTTTTAAACTTCACTACCATTTAATTTCTTTTCCCTTTTGGCTGTTGTTTACCCTTGTACAAAAGGGTGTAGAAGTGTCTGTGTGTCTGAAAAAGAAGAATTGAAATCCTGACATTTAACTCTGGCTTTCTTATCATCAGTCTTATCTGGCTTTCATCCACATCAGTGGAAAAAACTTCCATGTATTAAATGTTGATAGGATCAGGAGCAGTGATCCCCAATACTTTTTCAGGTTCAGCTGTAATAGTCCTCTGGGATGGAGGTCTTCACACGACTGTTACCTGTGAGGTCACAATATCATTTTCATATGTAAACTAAGTATAAAATGCTGCGCATGTTTACATACAAGTGCTTACACTGTATATACCTGTTCGAAGACACTTCTATACCAGTAAAACGAGCCATGTGAAATATCAGAAATATTTTTTAAAATCAAACTGTTTCTGCACAAAAGCGGTACATAAAGCTCCTGGAGGCGTTCCAGTCGCCGCTTATTTCTGAGCCGGCACCACCACCTGCTGGCTGCCCGGGGTTCCAGCCCCAGTGCTCTCTGTCTTCAAAACCATGCATAAGAGCAGAACAGTATTTCTCAGCTGCTCTTATACATAGAAGTGTTATTGCCAGAAGACAGATTTTTAGTACATTTAATGATATTTTTCTTACCCGAAGTGTGGCTTTCATAAAAGCAGGGAATATTAATTGCTAACAAACCAATTCTCTCATGCAAAGTACTGTAAGTCACAGGGTAAACATCCAAATTAATCAAATAGATTGAACCTGTTATATTAAAAAGCCTATTGTTACATATGCTGGTTTTATCAGTTACAGATATACAGTTAAAAATACTTCACTACACTAAGAAATCAGTATATTTTTTTTAAGTGTTTCCTATCTTACTTAGTGAGTTCTACAAAGGACTCCATTCTTGTAAAGCTCTGTTTTTCTCTGAAAACATGTATCCAAAAAACATGGTAAATCAGCTGGTAAATATATTAATATATAAAACAAACAAGATATCCATAACTAAGATTAGATCTAGAAAATAGTAGCAGAAATAGCAATAGCAAAAATGCAGACAGAATATAATTTATTGCTATGGAAAATCAAGGAAGTTCAACATATAATTTCTATGTAAATAATAGCAAAACAAAGAAAGTAAAACAACACAAAAGTAATAATAATTACTATTATATAATAATAATAATGATTATAAAAATAATTTAAAAATGTAAATGCAATGTCTACCTCTGACTGTATCTGCAAAAGAACCCACAAAATAATTAATTCTCACATCATTGCCAAAACGTACTGCAGTTTAGCTGAAATCAATTGCTATGGGGAAGCAAGCGCTGGCAATTTCATAACAGTGGAAAATAAAGCATAAGCTAAGAAATCCAGTGGTGATAACTAATAACAACGTTACTTAAAACAGTGTTTTGATCTGTAAGAGAAAGAGTACTCAAAAGGGTGGATGTATTTAGCAAGAATCGTATTTTTCAAATAGAACCTAAATAGGATCAAAATACCTCCATACAAATGTAAAAAAAAAAAATTGTTGTTATAAATTCCCTCTGATTATTCCTCTAATACTCAAAAATACTGCACTGATAACACTGAGATACATGCAGAAGCTAGGGTTGAACTGTTCAGAATTACTGTAAGAGGGAAATGCATGCCATCTCACATTCACTTCATGTAAGAAAAATTGTAACAGTATAAAAGTATGCAAACCAGCAACTGAGAAACAAAGCAAGTAATACTGAATCTACCAAACTAAACTGATAGTCAACTTCAAAAAAAAAATTAAATATGTTTTTTCCTTTTATTTTTTTACTTTGTTACTAAAGCTACATAGAGATGTCAAGCTTGCTTGACAAGAATCAGGCAGCTTATGCAAAGAGATTATGATGCTGAGCAGTTTTAGAAAGAAAACTTCATCAAAGATAAATGCACTGTGCTACGTACTTCTGGTTTTATTAACCAAGCCCAAATGAGAATATGGATATTACCAGAGAAAGTAAAGGTAGCCTAACAGCAGCATCCTTATTGCTGGTACACAATGCACTGAAAAAAGAAAGAAGACAGTGGAAACCTTTTGAGAGAGAATTGTCAGTGTTGAATTAGCCACTCAGGTTGCTTAGCTATGTACTGTAGAATGCTTGGTGTGCTTAGTGTTATACCAAGCAAATAATTTATCCTCTCAGTATAAAATTAAATCATCACTAAAACTAAATAATTGAGGGAAGTGATTCTCCTCCTCTACTCCCACCTGGAGTACCATTCCAGCTCTGGAGCCTCCAACACAAAGAGGACATAGACCTGTTGGAGTGATTCCAGAGGAGGACCACAAAGATGATCAGAGGGCTGAAGCACCTCTCCTATGAGGACAGGCTGAGAGAGTTGGGGCTGTTCAGCCTGGAGAAGAGAAGGCTCCAGGGAGACCTTATAGCGGCCTTCCAGTACCTAAACCTATAAGAGACCTACAAGAAAATTCGAGAGGGACTTTTGACAAGGGCATGTAGTGATAGGACAAGGGGTAATTGCTTTAAACTGGAAGAGGGTAGATTTAGATTAAAGGAAGAAATTCTGTACTGTGAGGGTGGTGAAACACTGGAACACGTTGCACAGAGAAGCTGTGGATGCCCTATCCCTGGAAATGTTCAAGGCCAGGTTGGATGGGGCTTTGAGCAACCTGTTCTAGTGGAAGCTGTCCCTGCTCAAGGCAGGAGATTCGGAATTAGATGATCTTTAAGGTCCCTTCCAACCCAAACCAAATATTCTATGATTCTATTAAATACAGATGATGTTCATTTTCAAAGCAGGTAGCATGACAAGGAGGAAAGAAGATTAATGAAAGCAAAAAAGAAAGAAAATTCATCAGGAAACCAGTGAACTGCCAGCATTTCTGTTATAATTATTACACCAATTTCACAATAAAGGCCACAATCACCTAAAGGAGAAGTAACTCTCTCCAACAAAGAGAAAACTGAAATATAAGATTTTGTAAGATTTATGGGTTAGTTACCACTCTGAAAGTAACTATATCAACCACAAATGACACAGGATGTCAATATGTTTGGAAATAGTGTTGCTACCAGATGTTTTGAGAGTCAGATACTGAAAGTATCCAGAAAGCCAGTGCTCAGGGGACGCTGACAGCTGTCAAGAAAGTAATCTTTCAAAAGTGAATTGCTTGGAGCTCTGCCTCTGAGGATTTTATTTTGTCCTGCTTGAGGAGAAAGAAGAGGGCAGACAAAAGACTAATACGCTAAAGGCAGATTAAAAACAAATGCATATTTTGACATATTTTATATTCCTCATGGCCAGGAATTCAACAATACTGCTGAGGAAGTCTGTGGGACCCAAGGGACAACTTCAGGATATTTTTGGATGAGGATGGGGAGTTTGAATTTTTGAGGCTGAATCTATGAGCCTAAAGAAATAATTCTTGCATTCTCTCAAGCTACAATTTTAGATGCAAAATAAGAGCTTAGCTATCTATTTAGCAGAAATCCCAGTAAAACTGTGGATTAATGAGCTGCAGCATTCAAAAATTCAATCAGCCAATCAAAAAGACCATTAAAGCTTCATCAGTTACTAGACATGATAACACTAGGAATCCTGAACCTAAAACCAGAATATGCATTTTCATTCAAGTAGGAGATGGTATTTTCACAAATTATTCAGAAAAAAAAAAAAAAAAGAAAAGAAAAAGAAAAAAGTTCCACAGACCATGCGATAATAAAAAATAACATGTGGTGGTGATCACAGGAGAGATCTAAAACAAAAATTAAAATTAAAATAACCCCGTGATTGAAAAGAGGCAAATTTAGACAGGGCATTCTAAGAAGAGCAGAATTACACAATAATGCGCATTGAAGTGCACAGATACAGCACAGAATTCATACTACATAAATCAACACACATAAGGATCTAGTGCCAATGGGTGAAAAGAATGCCAGTTCCTACTTTTACAGAATTTCAGACTGATGTAATATCAGAAAAACCTAGACTATGTGATCACAGACCCTTGGCTTGAGTCTTCCCTGTTACTGCAAATTGTGCATTCATTTACTTCTCTTCCAAACATAACCAAAGGCCTTTGCTGAGTCACATAACTCTCCAAACTGTAAGATGCCTGTAAGTTAGAGTCCTTACATGGAAGGATCCTGTCAAATAGCTGGGATTACATTGCTGATTCCAGTCTCTGCAGCTCCTTGCATTACGATTATCAACATGGAATCTATGCCAAGACTGACATCTGTCCCAAATCTACAGTTCTCTTGTCTTTTCTCCTTTGTTCGAATGAAGAAATCAATAAGGTACATCTTGTTACTCAGGACAGTGAGACTCTTGACTAGAAACAATAAAAAAAATACACAATGAAATGCTTTTCATATATATACATATTCATTTTGCCTTAGACAATTCTGCTATGGAACACAAGCTCTTGGTGAAAAAAAAAAATCCAGCTTTTAAGAACTATAGAAAAATTTAGATCTTTAGCAAATGAAACCTGATTTAATTTTCAGTAGATATTTTGTACATAAAACGAAACAAAATTTACATTTTCATATCTCAATTTACACAAAATATAATTTGTCAACAATTAAAATTTAACTTGAATAGCACGCTGAAAATGCGCAACCTCACACAATAGGATAAATATTTTCTATGGAATATCAAAAGCAGGTCTTAGGTCCAAGAGTTAGTAAAATGTATTTTGCGATTTTGCTGCTTGCCCTGACATTGGAAAGCTTCTTGGCTTTGTTCAGAATCAAGTAAAAAAGCAGTATTTCATGTCAAAACCAAGAAAAGATGCAACAATGGCCAGCAGCCTGGTTCCATTATTAGTGAAAAATATTAGCATTTCACCTGAAAATTTTGCAAATGTTTCCCATATGTTGTAAAGGACACTATGTAGTGTAAGCCAGAAAAGTATATCCTATTCTATTCAGCAACGCATCTCACTTCTTTTCACCCTTCTGCTGCCTCATCATGTGGATTATACTAATTTTTCACCCCCTGCAATTCTAAGTAAACACTGTATCACTTCTTTGCTGCCACCCATCTTGACTGACTGATCATAGGGAACCTGACGGTCCTTGCATGTTTTGGTAGATCAGGAATAACTCTAATAGAGATAAAACATGAATAAAAAAATCACTGGATAAATGCCTGTCAATGAAACATGCTATCAGTTTGCAACTATGGACTTTACCTCATGTTACTCATGGAACAGGAATAAGCATCATCTCTATGTTAGGCTCAAAACTTGTACTTGTTTTTATTCTTTGCTAGAAGAATCTTAGTCCTATCAGCCTATGAAACTTCATCAGCTAGGCAAATGTTTATCTTGATTTCTAAGTTGTTGTCCATATGTCACAACTTCTATTTTTACTAAAAGTCCAAGCAATACGCCCTGCATGGGATCATGTAAGTACTAAGAAGAGGGGCTACTTGTAGATTAAACCATATACATTGCTAGATGGCACACCCGCTAGTCCATTCAGGCAAGAATTTGCTCAAGAATAGAACCTCCATTTCTTGTTGCCAGTCCTCCTCCCTGTCATATCTATGCTGATGTAAAATGTCTCTCCATGTTGTAGTGCTGTGTCAGACAACACATAATACCACTAAGTTTGAGAGTGAAGACAATGTCAGGAACATGGGAATGGGAAAAGCAACATCCTTAGTGCAAGCAAAATCTTTTATGCAAGAACGAACAAAAGAAATTGCATGACAAAGATCAAAGACACTATAATGATTTTTTTGTATTTCCTTCAGCAGTTCTTCACAGTAAACAAGGTCTGCATTCCAATTAAAGTTCAGAAGCAGCTAAAAACTGCAGATTATTTTTAATTTTTTTTTTCCTAGATATCTAAAAATAGATCCTTCTCTGCTGAGGCAGATAAACAGAAGCTATCCATGCCCTCTTAGATTGTGTCCTCTTTCAAAACCTCCCTAAATTAGACAGCAGCAAGGCAGTTCTGGTAATTTCCTCATTACTTCTTTCTGTCATGTACCCCATTTCACTTTCCTCTCCTTCTTTCCATGTATCTATGACCTCCTTCAGCAAAGACCAGAAGACATGAAAATTGGCCTCCGTACGGGAATCACTATGTCAAAAGGACACCCAGGCTTATATTCAGTACTTCAAAATGTAAGTATCTCAAAACACTTCTTAGCATAAAATATACTGTAATATATTAAGAATACAACATTCTCAGTCTCTGGATCGAGCTGGATGAACTACAGTCATGTAGTAAGTCAGTGGCACAGTCAAGATTGGGTTCTTTGCCTTGTGCCATTTTTGTTTCATATTTGCCTAGGTAGAATTTCCAGTCAAACTAAAATATCCACATGATTTTTTAACCAGATGACACTGGCCACATTTTACACAGTAATAATTATTTTTCTACCCTTCCTTTTCAAAGTAATTGTACTGTACTAAAAAGATTTGCTCAGTATCAGTGAAGCGTGTGTGTGAAGTAGCAGACAGTATGTTTCCTAAAGTCATTGATAAAAAGTGAATCACAGCATCCCAGCATTCAGTAATATGTAAGATATCACAAGGAAAGCTATATCATTGTATTCTCAAAAGGAATGCTAACAGAAGCTGGTGAAGTCTCAAACAATGGAAGTACAACACTTGAACTTTAACCTATTTTATATTATCAACATATTTAAGCACTTACATAATAAAATAAATGCATCTTTAATTTCTTAAAAACAAATTAAAACTTTTCTTTATTTGTTCAACTCCCTCCTATTATAAACTCAATCAGAGCAACAATACAGGACGGGTGCTTGTTCTGTGGCACTTCAAGGCATATACAAATACCTGGAAAGGTTCTAGGTACTCAGAAGAAAATATGATGACCCAGAAAAAGCTGTCTTACAAGTTGCTTCTGTCTTCCAGGCTAAGGGCTGGACCACTCTGCTGGACCTGCACTGAACTTGATAATATCTGACGATCTCTGGTTCTAACTCCTAGCTTAGGTAAGGACTAGGCTGGTTGCATCTAGCTCCAGTTGTAGAAGTACGAATCACATAGGACATATGTTAGTGGTCACACTAGAACTAATATGACTACTTACTTGATTAAAAGGATGCATATATTAAGTACGCTAGGGGTCTCAATGGAAGAATCAGATGGTGGAAACAGTGTGCTTGATTTTTTCCTTCTTTCTTCTGTTTTTACATCAAAACACATTAGAAGCAATAATACTCCCATAGATAATGCAAACCAAGCACATTTTAGCTCTGTTTGGAGGGCTTTTATTTTTTTAATAATAAATTGTATTCCACTTTATAAGTTTAAATCATATTGTAGTCTTCTTGTATACTTCAATAAGCACCCCCTTCTATAGATTACAATAACTTCAGATCACATGAAAAGCAGACCTAGGCAAGAGGACTTCTTTTTCTACAAATCTAAAGGACAATACTCCAAGTCAGTGAACATATTTTTCCATTAATTATAAAAGGAGTCAATCAATAAGGACATGGAAAAAAATATATTATATTATAAAGTACATGCTTTACAAATCAACTGTTCATTTTAGTTTGTAAGCAATTTGAAAAGAACACAGATTATGCATCAAAGTGTATCTGTGATTAGCATGAGCTGATAGCTTTCTGCTGTTATTGGTTTAATATTAATTTGAGACTTAGCCCAATAACATCAACACAAATTAGCTAAGACTCAAAATGGCAATCAAGTTGGGGGACCTATCCTGAAAAGTGGTACTAACAACTTTGCAGCATCAATGAGCTTCTCAATCCTGCAGCTGTTTTTAAAAGCTTCCTCCCAAAGGCACATTTAGAACTGAATTAAATGCAACTTTGACTTAATTAACGTTTTAAATTATAATGAATACAATGTAGATTCACATAAGGCATTTACGTTGTGTTATAAAACTGATAAAAAATTAATAACTCTTTGTTAATAAGTTATGTCTCTCCAGACCCATAAAGCCTAAGGCAGTTGGTGCTGTAGTCTAGGGTCTAATCCAGGTTCCTAATGCAGGTGGTAGAAGGAAGCATGAGACTGACTTGACACTTGACATTTGCTCTAAGCCTGCTCTGGATCAAGCCACTGCTTGTTCATAAATACTTTATTTCATATTGTAAAGGTCAGAATTTGGGCTCAAGGCATGGCTATGACAGAAATGCTCAAGCTGCAACCGAGCCAGCTCTGGCATCTGTCGCTTGAAATAGCTTGAAAATAGTAGAGAAGGAGACCTAACCGCCTAGCATCTGTCCCACACCAAGAAGGTAACAGGAAGAATCAGCTGCCTGGTGGTAAGAAACTGTCATGGTGAGTTTCACGACAACCAGCCACACTTGGGAACTAAAAATGCAAACATAATTTCCATGTCACCTTGCATAAGACCCTCTGCTAAATTCAGTCCACAGGATGCAGACAGCATCTTTTCTAGCTTGTCCCCGTCAAAGTAAGCCACTCACTAGTCTGTTCCCTGTGACCCTCGTAAGAATCACTACTGAATCTAAAGGGCTAAAGGAATAAAATGCAGATTTCTTGATCTTTCCCTCCCCCACCTTCACAATTCTTCAAAAGATTTGCTACTAAACTTAGCAGTGTCTCCATCCCACAGTGGTATGAGAGTTTATCTCCTTGTTACAGACATCACAAATTGGGCAGGGTTCCCTCACATCAGCCTAGTGTTATATGTTGCAGCACAAAACTCATCCAAAAAGGCATGTGCTTCATTATTGATATTTTTGGGTCATAAGTAATGAGTTAGATTGTCTCACTTTTACCATTCTACTATCTGAAAAGGAACAGCTTGGTTTGGGGGTGGGTTGTTTTTTTTTTTTCTACTCTTGCATTTCTACATCACAGTATTCATCTTCATGCTGATATATCCCAAATAAAGATAAATAATTTAGCAGCACCCAAGTTCTATTAAAACAATAACAGGGATGCATTTTTGGAGTGTTAAGAGTCAAATTACATATCTGAAGTCACCTATTGTAAAAATACTTATTGTTTCATTTTACTTTCCCCCCTCTCTGTAACTAGTGCCATCTATTCAGTGTTTGAAAATAAAATACAAAAGTCCCTGTGCATGCATACACATGAAAAAAAAAGATGGAATAGAAACAAAGAGTCTCAGGAGGGCATATACCAGCCCATTCTGGTCATCGCTTCTATCTCTATGTTAGCAATACAGAAAAATACAGTTGCATCAGGCAGAGGATCCCCTGAAGTTCTGCACATCAAGAGTGAGAGAAAGGCAGACAAATCAAAGGGTTGGTTCAGTGAAAGCACTGTTCCAGCAAGCAGTTCTCGAATGCTAGTTAAGACTATGGTTGCATATATTGAGTCAATTCATTCTGTCTTCTGTAGTGGAAACACCTGCATGCATCTTTGTAAGATCGCCACAAGAAGATGGAAAGAAAGTAGGTTAGGCAGAATTGCAAATATAAACTAAGCTTGAAAGTGGAAGAGTAATTAGGAGATTCTCAGAAAAGCAGATCTCATGGTTTCTGCTTCTGATTTGCCAGTACCACAGGCTATGGAACTGGCTGCAAATACAGCAAATCTCTAGCATGTACAAGCATTGACTGAATGTACCATAAGAACCTCTATACAACAGCACAGGAATTTTCCACATTGGTATTTTCTTTTTCAACTGTTCCAATGTAGTTCATTCTGAGAAGGTGGCTAAGGGTGTCATATGGTACGGAATACCCCTTCGGCCAGTTTGGGTCAGCTGCCCTGGCTGTGCCTTTTCCCAGCTCCTTGTGCACCTCCAGCCTTCTTGCTGGCAGCGTATGAGAAGCTGAAAAGTACACTTAGTGTAAGCACTACTTAGGAGTAACTAAAACATAAGTGTGTTATCAACATTATTCTCATACTAAATCCAAAGCACAACACTATATCAGCTACTAGGAAGAAAATTACCTCTGTCCCAGCTGAAACCAGGATAGCTGGTTTTCTTCATTACCCAGCAGCCACACAGACTACATTAAGTTCAGGAGAGGTGATTCTCATCCTCTACTCTGCTCTTGTGAGATCCCACCTGGAATACCATGTCCAACTTTGGGGCCCCCAACATAAGAAGGATGTGGAGCTGTTGGAGCAAGTCCAGAGGAGGGTCACAAAGATGATCAGAGGGCTGAAGCACCTCTCCTATGAGGACAGGCTGAGAGAGTTGGGGCTGTTCAGCCTGGAGAAGAGAAGGCTCCAGGGAGACCTTATAGCGGCCTTCCAGTACCTAAACCTAAAAGAGGCCTACAAAGAAACTGGAGAGGGACTTTTGACAAGGGCATGTAGCGACAGGACAAGGGCTAATGGCTCTAAACTGGAAGAAGGTAGGTTTAGATCAGGCATAAGGAAGGTATTCTGTACTGTGAGGGTGGTGAGCCACTGGAACAGGTTGCCCAGAGAAGCTGTAGATGCCCCATCCCTGGATGTGTTCAAGGCTAGATTGATGGGGCTTGGAGCAACCTGCTCTAGTGGAAAGTGTCCCTGCTTAAGGCAGGGGCTTGGAACTAGATGATCTTTCAGGTCCCTTCCAACCCAAACCATTCTATGTGTCTATGCGTGTACGCTTGATTTTTTCCCAGCTGTATTAGACTTTTATCTTAACTGAGTTATCTAAAATAGGGTTTTCTCTGCCAAACTGAGCATCAAAATATACACAGGTGGCCATTTTTTACATGATTTTCAATTTTTTGAAAAGGGACACTTGCAGTCTTATAGGGGTATTTACAATAAACATCATAGCCATGTCAGATCTCAGGAATACGACCCTGAAGACATGGAAACTGTTGTAACTGAAGTAAAAATCTGTCACCTTAAAAGAAAGAATAATATTTGGAAGTAGTTTTACATAAATCAATATATCATCAGCAACGTGTTCTGCAGACTTATTATTTATATTCTCTGTAGTTTTGAATTAGTAGGAATCGATTTGGCACTATATCCCATTCTAACGTCACATTACCATTAATCTCTTGTTTTTTTCAAGTTGTAAAGACATACAGGCAGTCTACATCGCCCTAAGTAGCACAGGTCAATGAAGATGCTAGAGTTTTCCTTGACCTAACTTGTTAAACCACGTTGCCAGACATAGCTTCAGCACAGTGTACCAATCTTGGTTCAATTGCCATCCTTATTCAAGCTACCCAAAATATTCATTTAAGCTTGCAAAATGTGATTTCAGGTCCTCTGAGAAAGACTCAGCAGCTAACTTATCTGTTCAGCATAAACCACATGATGGCATTACAAGATCAGATGGAATATAGGGTTCTAAACTGGGCTTGGTACACTGGTAGATACATGCTTCAGTTACTTTCTCCAGCTTTTCTTAGCATGGCCTTTCTTTCCACATAAGATGGCTAAGAGTTTGGGTTGAACCTTGAATTCAAAATACAGTGATAATTAGTCTTATCTTTTGTCTCCAGAGATCCCTGACATTCATCAAAGTCAAAGTCTTCACATGAAGCTTCTCAGAAGTATCAGAGCATGCCAAAGTATGTTTTCTCACAAGCTGAATTAGATATGCCTGGGCCTAGTATCAAGAATGTCCCTGGAAATTTAGATTCCCATAGCAGTGGGCATAGCAACAAGTTTAGAAAAGGTTTCCTTTTGGAACGTGAACTTTTTATGTTCCTGAGAACTACAGCCATATGGTGATACAGAAACACAGAAATTAAATGGTTCGGGTTAAGATTCTGTCTGCATCAATTAATCATTTGAATGGCACTCCTCAAGACTTGGCATAGACCTAAGCAGAAACATCACACTTATTAGTAACATAATTTCATTGTATAAACTACCTCAGGTTTTTCAGTGGCTAGATGCCTCTCTTAACTCTAATTCACTTGAGTCTCCAGTGCAAAAAAAAAATGCTTGGACCACTTGACTGCTGTTCATGTAGCAATCTACCAAAAGCAGCTAAACCTGAAAAAATGTAGACACAAAAAATTCTGTTTCCTTATGTTTAGAAAAATCATACTCATTTTTTTCCCAGATAACTGCCTATAAACTCAAATGCTATTTTAATGTAATTATATTTAATTAAAATATGATTTTCATTTGCTGGAAGTACAAGCAACAATATAATAACAGAGAAACTCATTCACAGTGGAAAATAACACTGCAAATGTTACCTTCTCTCTATATTATACAATTAGTACACTAAGTCCTGTGTACACAATTGAACATGTAACTTGATATCTTCTACTTAACATCAGATTCTTACAAAGAGCATTAATTCTTACAAAAGCTACTCATTGTTTCAAGAAGTTTCACACAATGGTCTGTGATTTTATTTACCTTTAAAAAAAAAAAAATCCTGCACTTATAATCAAAAGTAAAAAAAAAAAAAAAAAAAAAGGGGTAAAAAAGAAAGAAATGCATTAAGCAATTGTAGAAGCAAACCAACCCAACTGGGGCACCACGACCAAAGCAAGCCTTGTAATAGTATAATGACCTTTAATGAGTGTCTGGGGAAACAATACAGTCTTAGCATAAAAGACAAAGGGCAAAACCCATCATGGCTCCACTGACACTAATTCAAAATGATTTTCAGTACAACTAAAGAATGTAAGAGAGGTAATCTGATCCACCAATCTGACCTCACTTTGATTCTGGGGCCCTGCTGCTGCCATTTCTAATTGTCAAACACTCTACATTTCACATCTGCTCATATTTAATGAAAAGCTGACTCTCACTGCCATTCTTTGAGTTAACTAGCTCTGTTAAGATGGGCATCATATGACCCCTGCGCAATGCAAAAACAACACACTGATTTCTACTGAAGCCCTGCCAGTGAAATATTGCATGTGTACACATATATATTTTAATTGGAAAAGAAAGGCTTACGCTGCTTTGCAAAGCGTGTGACTTGGTATTGACATTTTTGTACTTATTATTAACAGTCAAAGGTGACTAGTCTCTACAAGGGGTAGAGTGAGATCTCTTTTGATTTGATGGAGTGATGAAGGGGGGAAAAGGCCCTTGAAAGACAGGATGCTAAAAATCCTCACAGCTGCCAATATCACTTATCCTTCAAAATACAACGTAGAGCTAACAATGTTTCCCAAAAGTACTGGGTTTTGGTGAAAATAATACATTTATTGTGGAGGCAGGCAACACAATCAAAAATGCTTACTTTATCTGCCTCTATAGAGTCTTAAGTGAACTTGAAAGCTTCGGCAAACCTACAAATTACAGGTTTTCTTTCCTTGCCAAATGGTGCCAATGGCAGAAATTTTACCCATTTGTAGGGGACATATTCATTTAGTTTAGGTTGCTGTTAACGCCAGTGGAGAGACCTCACCACATACTCTCTGTACTAGTCTGTATTAATGCAAATTACACCAGGCACACTATTACTTACTGAGGCTGTTAGGCTGTGTAAGTAACATTGCCTGCAGTAATTCTCAATCTAGGAAAGTTTCTTGTTCACTTTTCTTAACAAAATATGTTTTGCTATGTTTTACTCTGATAAAGGTCTCTTTAAAGGATTAAAACTCCTGTAACTTAGAATACGACTTAAAACTGGGAACCATCTCCCCTGAGGTGATGCATGAGTTGCAACCAAGTAGATAAAAAGAACATTCAGAGTGCTCATACACATATACAGAGAGAAGATTTCTGGTAAAATCTCTAAGAAATGCCATTAGAATCAGTTTAATTGACACAGTCTTCAGACAAAAAAAATGCTTTAAAAAATCATATTGTTGTTACATCCTCCACATTTGTGTCTGGAGAAATAGTTCAAATGTTAAAATAGTTAAAGCAAAGTCATTCACCACTTCATACTGCAATACACCTATAGTATCAAAAGGCAACCAGATGCATAATCTCTACTAACTACATTATACTCTTAGTAGTGAAAAACATTTTTATCCATGGTAACTTGTAACATAAAGCAGACGTGCTTCCTGGTCAAAACTCCCAATACTCCTTATAGACATATCTGAATAATTTTATAGTTTTTCTTTGCCATTTGAGTAGGGAAAGGAAAACACTTCCTATCCCAAGACACAGTTTTGCTCGTTATGAATGTCTAAAGAAGTTAAGAAAATGAAAAAAAAAAAAAGTCACCATTTTACTTAACAATCCTCCTCAATTGTTGACCTGACACTGATACAGCAAGCTTTGCAATCCCTACCATTTGCCCAAAGAATTAATGGCTAAGCAAAATTGTTCTAAGCTCTCTGCCTTCTCTCTCTCTCAACTCTGATCAAGCTCTGATAAGAGCTTTTAAGGTGTATTCCAGAATGGTACTGTCCTATGGGACAGATCCTACAGTTAATTTCAAAAAGTTTGCATCAGGAAGTTTGTATCAGGTTAACCCTTATAAAAAGGCACTACAAAGAGTACAACCATTTTTGCTAAGACTTCTGTGGTTTCAGTATTAGATGGAAGGTCCTGCCTTACTGAGAACGAAGGGTTGCAAACAAAACTAAAGATAAAGGTAGCAGTATAGAATAGAATTCCAGCTACTACAGTTCAGCCACTAAGTTGATTCCTGTATATTTATTCACTGCCTATTGTATACTGCTTTAGTGCCAGCACTATTAGAGCTGTCTGCTTAGTGCTAGTCATAGATTTAGACATAGGCCTGTTCCTCCACTGAAGCACTTAGTGTTTAATTAATGACAATTTATATTGTATGAATTAAATAAAAAAAGATGTCACCAAACTGCACTACTAAGGTTCTGCATGCTATTGCAAGAGCATGCTTCCTAAAGAGCACAAAAAGCAAAATAATGAATTACATTTTTCCTACTAAAAATAAATTAAAACAGAAATATAAATAAAGAGCTGTATTAAAATTTGGGTTTTACTTTTTAAAAAAGCATCAGCCCGGTAAAACTCACAGAACTACAATGTACGACACAAGACGGGGATGATACCACAGACACCACAGACATGGAACAGCATGTGTTGGCGTTAAAACTTACAGGCACGTAAACTGGTGGAGCAATCATTAACAGAGACAGAAGAAAGTGGGAAGGCTCTCTCAAGGGTGTCCATGTTACTATGTACACTGCCTGACATGCAAGAGCAGTCACGCTCAGAGCGTCCGCAATCAAAACAACATGCCAGTTTCATTCTCTTGTAGATGGACATCTTGGCTATAACCATATGTTGGATGGGAGGAGAGGAAGAGCAGCAGGTTAATGGCAAGGTTATATATAACAAGGCAGCTGGAAGGTAATTTAAGGGATTTAATACAGGCCTTAGTTTATGTTAACAGTCTTGACCCAAGGAAAAAAAAAGCAATAAGATTATTGATAACACTTTGGTTGTACATTAAAAGTAGGGCAAAAGATAAATTGTTCTTTATTTCTCTTCAGTCTTACAGGGTGACCGCAGACATGGGGAAGAATTACTGATTACAGTCAAGTGTTTGGATCAAAAAAGAACAGTGTAAAAGCAGAGAACGCTAAGAATATATTTTTTCCCTTGGCACAATTAATACTATTGGGCTAAAATGAAAAGAAAAATCTCAAGTTGGTAACTCATTAGATATTTTTGGCCTACTCTGCTTCTTGTAAAACTCAGACTTTTATATATCTATATATATATATGTATGTATACACACACAAAAAACCACACACACATATATTCTTACATACACACACTCAAACACATACATTATACACATACATACATATATATACACATATAAAATATATTTTTTCTTAAATATATGGTAATAATTGGTCTGTATTGAACTGTGCCAGGGAACTCCTTTATTGCAATAAATCACACATTACTAAAGTGTTACAAGATGTTAATAAAATTTTCCAAAAATTTCCTTCGTTTACATTGTATCTTCAGGAATTCAAATTAATTCTTGACAGAATACCAAAATTTGCCCATATAAGAGACACAACTAATAATGGTAAATATGCTTGACATCAAAATCAGTTCACAAATAAGGCATCACCAAAAGCACACAGAGCATTGGTCCACTGAAACATGCTGAACCAATCACTGGCATGTTTTCTGCTCTGGATTCAAAGGTAGATCAAGAATCAAATAACTGACTATAGAATTAGGGGCTAATTCCAAAAGGAATATCAAGTTAGAAGAGAATATTTATATCTTTCAGTTAAGGGGATTTCCTTGTTATATATTTCTGGAAATACACAGCATCCTATCTCATAAATGTATGTGTAATTACCATCATGCAATTTTGTATGTTACCTGAAATCACAGGTATGTTAAAGTCTGAAGAAATGCAAAGGCCACTTAGATTGTTTCACATGTTGCACTGAACCAACACTTTTGGTAATGGTTTAGATTGAACTGACTCAATTATACTAAAAACAAAACAGAACACTGACAGGCAAAAACAAAACCTTAAAAGCAAATGCAGAAAAAAGGTAATGTTTCTCTGGCCTGTACCTTCAGTTTAAGGTATCTTTTTTGCATTATGATAACGACATTAAATTTAAAATCATTGCTCTTATTCTTTTTTTCCAGTTTCTTAATGCCACAGTCACCAGGGAAGAGGGATAGAAATCACTCAAATGGGTCAAGTCCTGTTCTAAGGCCTTGATGACTTGCCATACAGTATACTTGTCAAGCAAGGGTAACATTATGATTGTGGAAAACAGGCATTGAGGGAGATGAATGAGTGACCTCTTCAGCAGCGACTCCATTCCTCTAAAACTTTGCTCACATGACTAATGCCATGTTCTTTTAGCATCCTAGTAGAGTTATCTTACAGCTGTTCAGAAAGTCATCATGCAGCATCAGGCTTGTTCATTGCATGGTACATCATTCCTCAGAGCTTGGCTTTTAGTAAGACGGTTTTTCCACTGCAGCTTTTGATGCACATACATTCTAACTACACAGAAAATTCAAAACAGCATTTGTTTTCCCATGTTTTCCCTCTAACTCTTCCCAACACATTCTTTAAAATTGAAAAGTTGGGCAGAAAAAGAAAAGTGAAATACGTTACCAAATATGTGGAAGTCTTTCTAGTATTATTATTTTTATTATTTTCACTTTAAGGAAATTAAAGGGGAAAAAAAGGGCATTTGTGAAACACACTAACAGTAGGTGAGGAAAAAGGCCCATTTTGTTCTAATTATAGCTGTTTTGAAGGATTTTTTCTAATCAAATGCTGTAGCAAAACACACTGCTCAGAAATTCTCAACTGCTACGTCATTGGTTAGTAACAGTCCCTGGTTTTCATTTACTTGTTGCCATATCTTATCAACAGTCAATAATAGGATAGGACACATCTGTGAAAATTAAAATAAATCATCCTTAAGGGCAAAGAGGGTTGGGAAGGAAAACTTTTTGTACTATTTTCATCAGACTTAAACCAATGAGGTGGGGAATTTAAGCCCTTCTGTTCAATAGCAGAAGGACTCCATAGCGCTTCTCGAAAACAATGTCCTTTCAGGGACTGTTTTTAACTATTACTATCAGTTGTTCTGGAGATCATGCATAATTTTAATATTTCACATCATTAACATGCAGGAAACAGGCTTCGACCTGGAAATATAAGTAGCAAAAAGGACTTGCTAAAAGGGTTTCAACCATTATATATAAGCAACTGCATATCACAGCAATACATTTTAGAAAGAAAACATGCTTTTATACAGTCATTGTTACATTCATACAAAATACAATACTTATTTTATTTTAAATTAAAACAAAACATGGATATTAGTAGGGATGACTAGTGACAAGATCGAAGACAAGACAGAAATGATTTTATATGGTTCAGCCACATATATACCATTTCCTACAAAACTTCCATAAACATGTACAAAAAATGGGAATCATCAGAGAGACAGGGGGACCTTAAGAATAGCCTCTGGGTGGGTGTTAAATTCATTTGACACCTGTACCACCTGCATAAGAATCAAATAATTTCTATTCATAGAAATGTTGTAGATGTTGAATGGAACTCTTAATTGCTACTAGTGAAAATGTAAGTTGGGACATAACAGAAACTATTTTCCTATTTTCAATTGAATAATAAATGGAAAAAAAGGAAGAACGGATCCTTCTACTTAGCATGATGACAATCCCACAGCATTTGTAAAATGAATTAGTAAAAATTTCAGGGGAAGTTATCATGGATATGGAAATCAGACTACTTAAATAATTTAGACAAAACAGGGCATTTTCTGATTTTTTTTTTACTGGCAAAAGGAAGGCTAAATGTATGTCAGTTATTTATAAAGCAAATAAATCATTTTTAAAACTTTTTTTTTTGGTTGCAATTTTTCTCAGAAGGCAATAGCCTTCCATTCTAATAAGGAAGGAATGTGCCTTAGCTGTCTAAGCTTCTAGTAGTACATTGCTTTCTGATCTCAAAAATTCAAAAAGCCTAGTCAAAATTTCTAGATTGTCTGGATCTGAGGAATTACTTAGAGTTAAAAAATAGTAATGGGAAATATTTCCAACTGCAAAAACAAGCAAAGGAAACTGCAGATTATTCTTTACCTAAGATGTCAAGGAACAGCTCCTTTTTTTTTTTTTTTTTTTTAGAAAAAAAAAAAAAAAGGAAAGCCGAACAAAGCATCCCTTCATTTTTTTTTTTTTTTTTTTAACTATACAGTCTACCCATTTGTCGTATTCCACCCATCACTACAGCAGTTTTCCTTGTCACCTCTATGGTAACAAAAAGTAGATCTATGAGGACATCTAGTGGCTCTCTATGAGATAACGGCTGGTTGAGAAGATTATGAACTGGAAGTTTCTTGACCAGCAAATGGTAAAAAAAAGGTCTCACTACACTTAAGAATTGAAATGCAAACAGTGTCATTTCAATTCATCAAGTTCTCATGATCTAGACTATGAGTAAAGTAACAGCAGCATTAAAGGACGACCAGTCTGATTTGATCGCCTTTTAGCAATGCTGGTTAGCATCATGAGATTGAAATATTGAAAGGACTTTCCCCAGCACAATTTCAGTTTCCTGAAAAATACAGCAGCATACCTTAAACAGTTTGAGAGAATTTATTTTCTCTTAACTCAACAGGCAAAGCTATCTCTCCATTATTTAATTTTTACAGAAAAACTTCAAGACCACCAAGTCAGCTTGTTCACTATCTTGCCATTTTTGCAATCAAAGGCAATCGGATAGTTGTTGGCTACAACTCATACAATGCTGTTCTTTGTCAAAACTGTAGAAACAGCAAGTTATCTAAGTGGACAATTTGCCCTGTTTTAGTAGCTATAAGAATGACTCACAGGTTTTGAAGTAATGGCACATTTATAGACCAATTCATTTTAATTTTCAAATCAGATCAAGACCTTTCCTTTGTTACCTTAAAGAAGACTCTCAGCCAGTGTACTCTCAAAGCTAACTGCATTTCTGAACAAACAGAAGCTTGTGGGGAAATGGAAAAAAAAAAAAAAAAGTCAAAGCTACATGACCTTTTTTTTTTTTAATACTCTCATAGTATGAAGAACTATTTTAAATTCGTATATTTATTACTATTTAAACTAATTTTTCTGGTCCAGAAAGGCCTCAACATAGAAACATACTTAACATAAATACGTTGTTCAAATAAATCCAAGTCACCTCCAATATTTTGCCTCAATGTCAATAGAATTCGTCATTTTATCCATATAAATTAGTTTCTTTCTGGTTTATTATTAAGTATTGATTCTTATCATGCTGACCTGTTTCACAATCTGCTTTTTTGTGCTGCCCCATCTTTCTGCTGTGGCATTCTATTGGCTGAAAATAGATCTTTGGAGAAATTCCTGTTCTGTTTGAATGCTTTCTACCACAACAGGATCTCAATCCCTTATGTAGTTTGCAGGCATCACAATAAGATAAATAGCAAATAATTCTAATCATAATGAAGGCCATCACAATTCCAATATGGCTAGCACTTTATTGTGCAACTCCAGGAGTGTCAACTTCTCCTTGATTATTTGTGTACAGCTGAGTGAGAAAAAAAAAAATTCTCAGTCTTAAGACCTGAAGTGTTACTACACAATAAATTCAGAATATCTTGTCAAAATTTGAACAAGTCTCATAGCCTCACTTATTTAGAATAGCTGCAGTAAGACAGTATGGTTAGCAGCCTCAATCTGGTACCATAATGCCTCACGGCAGCTATGAAATATTTGATCCCTCCTGCTATTCGAAAGGACAACTCCGTATAATTCCAGCACTGCCCTATAACCAGTACATTTCTTTGCTTGTATTTCTAAGTAGCAAATTCTTTCCATGTCCCCAAAACTGTGTTTATTTAAATTATGACACCTGTTCACATTAAAAGTGGCTGATGAGAGCCTTCACAGATTCTGCACACTTTAAAGTGATACGACTTAGACTAACATGAAGTGGTCTATAAAGTTTGCATTCTATATATAATAATAATGTAAAACTGTACTGCTTAGGTCCTGTAAAGTCAGCTCTATTCAGGTAATTAATTTCAAAACAAGCAAGCTGGGGAAAATAATAACTGTGATTTGTTTCCTGTTTAAGATATCTGTAGTTTTATAGATTAAAAGTTAGCCACACATGTAATTCATTGTCTGGCTTTACCCCATCTCCTTCTTTTTTTTTTTTTTTGTTTTTTTTTTTTTTCAGATGGGGAGAAAGGAGTTAGAAAAGGACAGTAAAAGACTGCTGTGTTGCTCTTTGTGTCAGCTATGCAATGGAAAAGACAAAGTACAAAAAAAACCTGAACATAGGTCTGACAATGAATTGCATTTAACCAGGCAAACAGTGCCTACAGTGGTAATTACCCCAGACTAAACAATATCCCTAAAAATTCATGAGATAGCTCTAGAATTATTTCAAGCAAATGTCATTGCCAAGATCTGACTTTCAAACAGGGATAAAAAACAAGGTTGTGGGGAAAAAAAAGGGCAAAAAGGTGGAAGAGGGGAAAACTGCTGTATTTTCTTCAACGTCACCCTAATCTCCGTGGGTGTAAACGATGAGAAACTTGTGGGTATGACGTCACTGCTACATGCAACATAAATAAAGAAAAGAACCAAAAATACTGAACAAAAATACTCTCTGCTAGAGAAAGACAGGTTGGACCGCACTCTGGGCTACGGGGAACCCATTTTTACTCACAATAGATCACTATCAGTGTGCAGTTAAAATATAGTAGGGGCCGTGTTCCAAGGCAGCAAGAGGAAAAATAAATCAAAAGTTTGTCAATTGTCATAGATTACAAGAAATTCCTTCAAACACATCAATGTACACATGATATGTTCCCTCAGGGGCTCAACCCCCATCGTTCACAGCAAGCACTGTCACTGGAAAAAATATATACAGAATTAGACCATAACTGTTGCACAAAATGAAAGAAACAGGAGGAGTAGGTCATCTAGTTTAGAGATTTCATTCCAATGTGGCTGCATTTTATATAAATATACACATGTATTTGGCCCCTTGCTGCAAAAACTACAGTTAAATGGAATAGGAAAGAGACTGAAAACATTAAAAAAATATTAACAATCTGTGAATAAAATTTCCACACAAGCATTTCTCTGGACAATGTGACATCAGCAATCATATATTATTCAGTGAGTGGGGTGGGTAAAGAGAAAGGGATGGCAAAGAAATTGCAAAAGGAAACCAAGGTTACTTTAATTATCCCTGGCCTTGTGGAAACGTACTGATCTGCCCTGAATTATTAATATTAGGCTTAACAGGTTTGGACAAATGGCTATGTAGGTCAGACTCACGTTTAGACCCCAACAATACCACAAGCTAATGTTCAGACAGTATCTAAACTGATGTGCAACCTCAGATGCATTATTAAAGAATGTGGTTTTCAGGTGTCACAGGAATCTGCATTAATGCCATCATAATGAAGTTTTCCATGTAAAGATATTCTTCCACATTGAATTCACCTGAATGTGTCAATATTTTACATACAACTTTTAATTTTGTCTTACACTTTTTTTCTGTATTCAGCTGCCTGTAAGGGCTATATTACTTGCTAATTAAAATACGTATTTACCATACAGGGCTACATATACGTATGTGTGTTGCAGTGTCTGAAAATCAAATTGACATATTAGCTCTTGACAGATCAGCTGACAGTTTCCTAACTCAGCAGAGAAAGAGGTTTTTAATTTATCCATTGTTTTGGTTAGACTGCATTTTTAAGACCAATGATTTGTGTAGCTTATAGATGGATAATATAGTTAAGATTTTCCAAAGTGATTAGTGATTTGAAAGCTAAAGTTAGGACATGTAACAGGCTGCACTAAAGACTTACCTTTAAAAACAATCAGGTCCCATAAAAGGGATCTCAAGATTGTCATCAAAATTTGAGAGATCAAAAATCACTAATTACTGCTGAAATTTGTAATTTAATTTTTTTTTTGCTGATTGACAGAACTTTAAAAGTAAAGCAATTGTTTTATTCCTAATAGTTGTGAGCATGCTTCTAAGGGGAAGCTGTTCTCTGCTGTACTGAGAGCTGCCAGCTATTGTGGTATCTGTGACCATATGTGTGTGTATGTAGGAAAGGAGAGAAGAGATGGAGAGAGATGGGAGACAACAAAAGGGAAATTTAAGATTTTACTCTCTCTGACCTTTTCTTCTTTTTTTTTTATCTGACTCAGAGGATTCCCTCCTTAGTGTCCAGAGCTCACTGCAGCAGCTGTGACAGCCTCCTTCTTCTGCCTCACTAACTCCATCATTTTGTTTCTTCATCTGTCCAACACCCTTTTATTTATTGGACTGATACGTGTGACCATGCCATTAGGAACATTTCCTAGTGCTACACACAGAAGTTGTCACTCTCACCTCTCCATTGCCCTATTGCTGGTAATATATCCATTGTGTTGGCTGCATTACAGGACACACTGTTTTCTCCGCAGTTTCCTGGTACTGAGGAGCTTACATTGATTTTCATTAATGCATAATAAGGGCTTTTGCCCTTTATATTGTGAATTCCTTATTCCTAATTTCTAACAGATTTCAATGGAAAGTGTGGATCTCATATTAAAATGACAGATCTTTGGGATTTTTTTTTTTGTTTTCATTAGCACATGTGTGAAAAGCATACACTATGTGAGGGAGTATAGAAGAAAATACAAATAAAATGGTATTTTTTGACAGAATCAGATAAAGCTAAACAGGCAACATGTATCTCTTTAACTGTTGCATAATTTGGAAAAAAAGATTGGGTTTGAGAGTTACAGGCACTCCGAGGCATCTGAAACTGGCTTTACCAGAACTTACTCAGCGGCCTCGCTGGCTTTGGCAGCAGTTCAAAGGTCACATTCTCTCATGGATAAACTGTTCTTGAACAATTTTTTTCCAAAATGTTAGGCAATGCATACATTCCTTCCACATCAGGCATGCTTTCCATGTGCTTTGCTCTCCTTGCGGCTACCGGGAGGATAAATACCATTTTCTGTCAGTGTTTCAGCTGCTTTCTCTCAATTATACTACTTTGTTCCACTCTCCTCTTTTTTTTTTTGAGAGGGGAGTTTTTTTAAAAACTCCAGTGACATATTTTTTTTTCTTTTACAAATTATTTTTAATAATTCATCAATTTCAGGCACCCCTTAAAGGCAGAGAAGGTCCAGTTTAGGCTTTCTTCTATCCTCTAAGACAGTGCACTGGTAACACTACGACTGGATCTGTAAATAAGAGAGTTTTTCCCTCTTAAAAGTAATAGTAAAAGAAACAAGATCAAAGACTCCTGAGATTTTTCAATTTACCTAATTAGTATTTTTGACCTGAATTATCTTTTTCATGGTAGAATACCATGGAATGCACGTAAATATTCAGATATCCATTGAGAAATGGATCCCTAAATCCTTTTAATATCAGTATTACAAATATACATGAGTCAAGCATATATTTGGCTAAAACATGGTTGTGATACTTCCTGCAAAAAAAAAAGCCCTTTCAAAGTATATATAGATAAAATGATAATTTTCTCTATATTTATAAAAATACAAACACAAAGTCTGATCTCAATTACAAAACTGAATTATTTCTTCATGCAAAGTTTTCCAAACAATTTAAAAAGCAGACCTAAGAACTTAACTAACCCAAATATTAGCATTACAGCTATGGAATTTTCTAAAAGGATATATTTAAGAGGAATTAATATTTAGTTTCTTCTAGAAAATCCCTTCCTCCAGTAAAACTGATTGTTTGTTTCAATAATAATTTCTTTCAATAGTTAGATGATGGGATATTATTCCCTAGTTTCTTCTTTTACAGAATCATGTTCAGCAAAATAGATAGAAGTTCTTTACAGAAAAGTATTTGAAATTACTGGATTTCTGCATGAACAAGAGCAGAACTTCACTGTTAGCTCATTCTTAATCAGAAACTTCCACAATTAAATCTAGCTTGATTTAATTCTTCAGGTTTTGTTAGCATTGGACCCTAATGGACTTTTTTTTTATGAAGAAACAGGTGCAAGTGGTATGAAATGTAATAAAAATACATGCACTTTAGAAATGCAAATGGCACTTTGTTGCTGTGCATTTACTTCTTAGCTTTTCTGCAGCACTGTGTAAAACATGTAAACATTTGTACATATATTCTTCAAGGCTGACCAGTTCATGAATAGGAGAGGAAAGGAGTGACAGAAATATTACTTACGCCGTTTGCAGCCACATTTTTTTATCCTTTTGGGATCTGTGATGTCATCATGACAGGCCTTGCAGTAAAAAAATGCCCTAGAGAGACAGAATAGAAAAACTGACACATTTCTTAATCCATACAAATTAAATTAGTCCCACATTTCCTCTTCTTGCAGTACCAAATTAATGAAACATGCCAGCACTAATTTCCTTTAATCTTTGAAAATGTTTAGATATTTAAAGTAGGAAATACTTGCTGCAAGACCATAGATTTCAAACATAAGACTCTAAATTAGTGTTTCTTTTAATATACTTTTATTTGAAAAGTAATTGAGAGAAGGGATGATAATTATGACACACTGTATCAGTTCATTTGTCCTTCATATTAGAAAAAAAGAGCATCCAATTAATTTTGTCATGACAACATATATATAATTAATTCTCTATTCTTATCAGATATACTAGATTCTTTTTTTTTTAATTGGTAAAGACTGTCTATAGCACCCTTGGCCAAGTTTTCAGCCTGGTCACAAGACTTCATTCTGGATACAAAGAGAGACTGCAATGAGATCAATGTAACAATAACATCAGATATGGTAGTTACAAAAACACCCCAACCAAAACCAGAAAGGGCAAATCCACTCAAAATAAGTTCCTAAAGGAATGTATAAATAAAACAACTGAAATAATCTTGATTCAGGCTATTTTTGTCTTTTATATCCAAATAGAGCAGATTATTTTTGTTTTGAACAGACAAAAGCCAAAATTTCAAACATAAATATGTGATTAACAAGGTGAACCATCTAGGTTTCTATTTAATGTTTTTGGTTATGAACTTCCACTCTGGTATCAAATGGCTCCTCCCCACAAGGTTAAGCACAAGTAGAACTAAGGAAGAGAGAAAGGATAAACATTTGACTTTATGTAAGATTACAACAACATTGCAATTTAATAAATACACATCAGACTGCCCACTGGAGAATTTAATCATGCCTGTCAAGTCAACATGTAATGTAAGGCTGCTGTGACACATTTCATGAGGATCAAACAGCTGGCCTCTAGCTGGACAGTTACAGTTTACAGGATTCTTGCTGGCATAAAAAATTAAACATACTTTTTAACCTGCTGAAATTTCCTTGCATGTATCCATATTGAGGGTATGTGAACTCCATGCCTATCTTCCCAACCCTTACTCACCGCTAATTCTAAATACAAATTGGAAGAACAAAAGGTGCCACTTTACAACCACCCATGGATTTTGCCAACAGTACTGTTCATAGGTTTAGGATGGTTGGATTGCTACAACAGTATGGAGGTCACTGGAACAGAAAAATGTACAATCCAAAATATAAAAAGAAAAATAAACAATATTAATACATAGCCTCTGAATAAACACAGCCTTTGTCAGTTCAGCTAGGATGATTGCTACTAATTCTTTTTAGATTAATTAGACATGTCCACCACAGGTGGAACTATATTAAAGGAAATATTCAGAAATATGAACTAGATAACTAACACAAATAGCTATGAATTTATCGAAGTTATTTTGCACCTCTGAATAATGATCCAGGTAAAGTAGCCCATCAGGAGAAAGGCAGCAGGTCTAGCATATGAGATATGGACTAGATAATACAAATTTAAATTTGAAGTAAGATCTCACTGAATGTTATCAACTTTTCAAAAATCAAGATAGCATGCAAGCTACTAATGGAAGATATAAGTCCTAAATGTAGCAGACTTGATTTCTCTAAGAAACTGCCAGGAAGATTAGTCTTTCAGACTGTGAAATTGTCTTACTATTTCCAAGAAGCAAAAAGCAAAACGAAAAAGTCCCTTCTCTGAGCACTTGCACACTTTGCTACAGAAAGTTTCTGTTCTCCAAAATATTCACCTTCCAATAAAAAGAAAACAAACTGCCTCCAAGGAAAAGAGAATAAATGTTTTTAACCATGAGTCTATGTAGAGACATAAGCAAGTAGGGTAAAACTGCCTCCAATTTTTACAATTTCTCCTAATCCATCTTAAGTCCCTCTATTGAACAAGAATCCACCATCACAAATATGTCCTCACAAAACTTCATGGCATGAACTGGACATTGGTCATTTCTACAGATTCTGTTTTTGAAATCCACTGCAGAACAAATTCCCTAAAAAGTACCCTTCAGTCCTATGTGCAAAGTCAAGAGCAAATGCCTGAAGTGATCACTGTAATAAAATTATCCTTCTATATAATCGTGTTGAATTATGTGAATTTGAAGCCTGTAGATTTCTGATGTCAGTACCAACATATAAATGGATACAGAATAATAAAGATGCAATGCATACGGTTGGTATTACTTGTAAACTTTCAACATTTTCCACAAAGCTATTTACCTAAGCATAATTGTTTCTACGTATAATTGTTTCTAATGTGAAACTATTGCTCTAAAAATGCAAAAGTAATTCTAGCAAGAAAAGTAATTGAACATTGCATATTATATTTCATTGTGGAATATATATTTGATAAATATGAATACCTTTAACTTAAAGGAGCTGAAATTTCTCCATTAGCATGCCATACAAAACCAGAATAATTTAATTAGAATTTCAGGTATATAACGTTTAATTTTGCTTTATTAAAAAAAAAATATCCTTTTCCCCTCCAAAACACTTCAAGTTTAGAACATATTTCTTACTCTGATTCATAGCTCAAAAGGGTGAAATAAACAATTTACATAATTGGTTTTGTTAGTTAAAACACATCTGATAATCATTCGCTTTGCACAGAACAGCTAAGAAATGTGGTAAGGGAGGCAGCCTGTTTCTAAACAAAGCCTTATGCAAAAAGCAAGGCAGAATTGGGAATTTTGTTTCAGCTTGCTATTAGATAAAATGAATGATGTGTAAATTTCCTCTAAACACATTAGTAACAGTCAACTTCTCCCTGTTAAAAAATGCTATGCCAGTAATTTTTACTAACAGACTGAAATAATTTCATAGGAGAGTGTAAAATGCCTTATAAATTTTAAAAAACCTAGCATCTCAGTGAAGGAATGTGAAGACAGTTCTGTATATTCAAATGGAGAAAAGCACCAGAGAGGAAAAGAACTATATGCTGAAAGGCAGCGTACCTGAGGCAATGCTGGATGCAAGTACTCCAAAGATGGTGCTAGAAATATGAGAGGACAGGAGCACTGCTGTGCTGTTCTGTATGCTTCACCTAGCCAAAAACTCTTAGCTATTTCAATGAAAATAGAATTCAAGTTCTCAGTGATTTTGCTGTTTTTTGATGTTTTGACTTTCTTTAAATATTTGTGGCAAATACGCATTGCTTAAATATTATTTTAATTGTAGTTTAACCATAAAAAGTTTAGGAATTACTAAAGGTTATCATTTGAACATTTTATCATTCTAAGTACAAGACCTAGTTAAAATATCTAACTCGAGCATCAAGTAAAAATTAGATTCTTGACAGTATGACTTACAATACAAACAAATTATGAGGAAGCACTCAGTTGCAGATATTATTTTATTTTTTTTTTAATCTTACAGACATTGAATAATTATTTCTTTTAAAAATTATTTTCTCATATTGCTCTTTTATTCCTTCCAAGCATTTTATAATCTTAACAAACAGGTTTAGACACATTTGGTGCTAAACATAACACCACAAAACCCCTTGTCATTCAACCAAAATCTAATACAGCCAAGAACAACGAACCAGTGAAGTTGTCTACAACAGTTGGGGTACACTGACTGTTGTAGTATGATTTATTATTATGAGGCCATAGAGTATGTAGTTCCAGTGAAGAAAAATTACAACAACATAAACATTTTTCTGTTAATGCAATTACAAATGAATACAGTAGCTTGCTCAAATCAAATATTTGCTAAAGTCTACATAAACTACCCTAAACCTGAAACTCTGACAAAACTGTAATCCCTATACTCCCTCAAAGCAATTCCACTGAGACAAATTAATTATAGAGAAATCAGATAAAAATATTTTACATTTAGTACTTCTAAATCTAGTAGGACTCAGAAAAAGGTATCTTTATTTCTTTTCATATCTGCTGTAAAATTATTTAATTTCCTTGATATTTACGACTGTAGTTAAGAAAACAGTATGCACACATGGTTGGGTCACTAGAGTACCAACTTGATTACCCCTGAGAATCTTTAAAGAGATAATAACAAAAACTAGGTGAGGTGTTTACATGTAAAGAAAAAATAGATATTAAATCCTATATGTTTAAATTTAAAGATTAAAATGTAGGAATTACCTTTTTACTTCTTTGGCATCACTTGCAATGAAGAATCCTAAAGTACCTTCTTGAATCTTGACATGGTTTCCAGGATTGATTAATATACTGCTCAGTGAAACAAGAACAAAAACAACAAATTCATAATTTTAAATTACTTTTAACTGAATGTTCCAAAATAGCCTTATTTGGTTCTGTTATAGGGGACCCACTAGTTAGGAAAGGCTGCAAGGACATTTTAAGCCATTCTTCCTTGAAATTTCCAATCAAATAACATTTCCCATCCTTTTTACAAAAACTTAAGTTTGAGACAGTCATATGCCTCTGCCTATAATCACATCACTTAAGTGTTTGCATCTGTTTTCTTATGTTTTTGCATTAAACTTAGACTATACAAAATAAGAAAGCCTCTCAGAAACATGATGTGTGAAGCTGAGCATTTCAGCTTTCTTGCTCTGCAATGCCAAGTGGTGAAAAATTCACAATATGGTGAAAAAGGAAGAACCAGTAGCCACCACTCAGTAACAATACAAAATATCATTTATGAAGATAAACTCTTTGATGTAAATTTTTGCCGATTTCTAGTGAAACAGAATGTTAATGGGACCCCTATCTGGACATACAATGTTATTGTTTAAAGTAATAAATACACACATACACTCAAGGGGAATGGTACAAGACAACCAGTTCACGATAGCTGAAAAAACATAAAATTAATAGAAAATTTTTAAAACACTGCTATGCAGCCATGGAAGAACAATAGTAACCTAATCATACTGACAAAATAGCCTCAGCTAAATTTGATGAATGAAATTACAAACTGCTATCAAGAAGCGAGGTACTCTCTACAAAATGCCTCTTTTATTTTCATAATAATTTAACTCTAGATTTTATGTAAGGCAATTTGCAAAGTACCAAGTTAAATACAAATATACAAATAGAGATAGATGTAAATATATTCTCCAGTAAGTTTTATTAATATAAGTAAGCTTTTGAGTTGATAAAACTTAATAAAGCTTGGCAAAAGTTCTCTTCATTGTCTTTTATTAAATCTTAGCCTTTGTAAGTCAAAATGTAGTAATGGCACATATATGCAATTTACAGTAAATGAAGACTACCAGCAATTTAAATGCTTGTGAATTTAGCAAAAATTGATTTAAGGAAGTATATATATACAAAAAAAAAAAAAAGTACGTATCTAAACAGACATACATTATTAAAATTTGAAGGCCAAAACTATTTCATGTTATTGTTAGGAGGGAAAACGGGTCTCAGTAGATTTCTTATTAAAGATGTTATGCATTATCTATACATTAGTAATAAATCAGTGTGACAAAAATATATCTGAAAGCTTTATAAGAGCGCATTGTTTTGTGTGATTACACATGCCCACAAGGCCCTACAAAAAGAATATGCAAGCGGCAAAATAAAGTGCTCACAAGTTAAGAACTAAAAGGTTGCTCATGCAGCCGTAATTCAAGCCCCATTATTGTTATGATACAATTCTTAATTTAATAGCCACAAACTACTTTTTTTTTCCCCTTAAAATCTGTAACTTCATTCAGTGGTGTTTTATTGCTATTACTCCAGGTATCGTTTCATGTAGTTTATTTCTTTAAAATCAGCATCATATTTTTCTTATGTGTTTCTGCAGGATTCATTGCTATAGCATGCAAAATATTCACAAATGCATAATTTATTTTACAAGAATAATGAAGATATAGTATTATCCCATTTTACATATAAGAGATTAAGTCACTATGAGATATAGTAGCTATTAATTTGGATTGCCTACAGGCCATTTTTTTAAGTATTTAGCATTTCATAGCTCCATATACACCTAGGGACTTTTGCTGTAAGAAAGAATGCTCAACATTTCCAAAAGCCCAGCTTCTGGTTCTCAACACAATAAACACTCAGAGATCATCGGTAAAAGGTTTTGTTTAAACTATTAGCTCACTCTCAGATAGACATTCTGTGGCAGAGGCTGGAACAGAAATTAAATCTCAGAGAAAGCATTTACCCAGATATCCTTCCTTTTCCTTCATTCACAGTTTCAAGCTTTGCAACAAAAAGGAAAGAACTACAGAAAATGAAAGTCATCACCACAGAAAGCAGGTTCTACTCCACAGCACACTTCAGTAGTATTGCAAAAAATGAAATGTTATGGTGTAAATAATGCCTACGTTGTACACTCACATAAATTTGATGAATTCAAGTTGTACAGCTAAACTTCGCATCTGGTATTTCTTTTGTTAGTGTATTGGCCTTAACAGTTGCGCTTGCAACCAAAACATTTACCTAATGCAGTTTTAAAATGCAATTTCACAGGTTTTGAAATGGAATAAAACAGATAGGGAAAAACCCCAAAGAGCCCCACAAGAATTTCTTCATATGAAACCAGTCATTCAAGACACAGAAGCTGGAAAATTTAGACTCCCTGCACAAACTTTGGTCACTTGAGCCAACAGAGCACTTACTAGCTGTTACAGAGATACCCTACCAGGCCATCGTTAAGGGAAATGAGACATACACGCTACCAGTACACTCTCAGAAAAAAAGTTGAGAATGGGCTATCTTAAGTCTGTGAGTCTATGTAAGCCTAGATAAGTCTCAAGAACCAGGACATAATCTTTCTGCTAGTAACTCTCCAAAGACTTTCTGACAAAACTTTTTATCATGTCTGTAACTGCACCTGTGTTTCGATCTCCACCTTTCCTCTTCCCTGTTTGCTAATCCTTAACCTGCTGTTAAACTCAAAAACCTTGTACAGATGCTAACAACATTTATTTCTATGATACGCTTCATTCTAAAATGTGCAAAGACTTGAAATATGGTTAGGGTTAGCTATTTTTCTTAGATACAAATGGGTACTAGTCAGTCAGAAAAATACTTTTTTTTTTGCCCTTATTTTGTTCTTTGCCCTTAATCATGGAAGCATTACAGCTTTTCAGTGAAAACAACTGAACACAGTTCTTTACATAGATTCACTTTTCTCTCCCTCATCTCATTCTTGGAGATAGATAAACCATACCAAATCAGTTAAAAATCCTACCAAAAGCTCAACAACTACAACTTCATAAGCTGAGGTAACCACTAGATATGTAAATGTTAACTCCTCCTTAACATTTGACAAAGTAATAAGCAAATGAAGCAGTTATTTTAAGAGGCAGTGAACATAATCTTAAATCAGAAGTAACTGGCTTCATTTAGGATGTAATGTATTGTAAGTATCATTTTGTATCTCAAGGTTTTCTGAGACACATTAATTCAATTCAAATGGGTCAGTGTATAGACTATTTTTTTTTCAGATCTTATACTTCATTCCCATATTTTTATTTTCACAAATACAATGTATTTATAGCCACAAAATAAAACTGTGATTGCATTTAATGCAAGTCTTATGTTGAAAATAAAAATTAACCTGCCCCATCACTGCTATTAGCAAAGGGTTACAGCAAAGCCTCATAAAGCTTTGGGTTTATATACACACTAACATTTAACCAAAGCAAAATCATGAGCAATTTCTGCTATCTATATATGGATTTGTTAAACATACTGCTTATTAAAGCAGCAACTGAATTACTTCTTAGGAGACCTGTAGTGTCATTAACTAAAGTTATGCTTTGATAAGTACTCAATCTAGTATGTACAGCAAGGGAAATGTTTTAAATTAAAAGAATAGAACACAGGAAAAAAAGAGGACAGAGAAAAATAAAGCAAGCTTCTGAGCACACCAAGAAGAATGCATCCATCAGTTATTTAGAGATGCATATATCTGTTCAAGCAGCTCACGAAAATATGCATATATATCCTCACAGTTGAGAAGATAAGCACATGGCAAAGTAAATTGGAGTTTTAAGAGAGAAAGCTTCAGCTAATGTCTCATTTTTATGTACCTTCAGGGCTGGGGAGTTTTTCGGATATAGGAAGATGTAGGAAAAGCAAAAAAAAAGGACAGAAACTCATTACGTTTAATAGCAATACATAGAGCTAATCCATATGCATCCTGTGCCACATATTGGAAAAAATGCTCTTGATAATTATATCCCTGATTTTTCCAAATACATGTTTTTATCATAAAATAGAATTTTATTTTTTAATCTCCTAAATCAGCTCATGAAATCAAGCAAGGAATGCCAAATACTTTTAAAGTTTCTGAGTTCTTCATCAAATTTTGTAATTTTATAACATTTCTAGTTTAGGTTACCTCAGAAATTAATCAAGTAATAGCAAGCTCAAAAAAACCTTTTAGTTATAATTTCCTTAACAATTCCAGTTCCAGAAATACATTCCTCAGGACAAAGCTTTTCATGACAGGGGTCACATGTCACTGCAAAAAAAAAAATTATCTTTTGACTTGCTTGCTCCTTCACACATCAACATTTAGAACACACGGCAATTAGAGCCATGTAAACTGAATATGTGTAAATTAAAAATGATTTAATGTGTTTAACAGGAATTTAATGTACTTCTCTAGCATAAACTTAGGAGAAGCCAGTTCCATTACTTTACAATACAACATTGTAAGACACCTCTGGAACAGAATATGCTGTTTGGAAACCTCTGCTTTATACTCATCTGATGTCTAGCAAAAGTTATTCCATTTGCTAAACAAAATTCTCTTAGTGAATGAATGCAAGATTATGCCACACATCAAAAAATGACAGACAACACCCTTGAATTCAGTTTACTCAAAGGAACCACAGAATGAATCACAGAATGGTTTGGGTTGGAAGAGAACTTCAAAGATCATCTAGTTCCAAGCCCCCTGTCACGGTCAGCGATACTTTTCATTAGAACAGATTGTGCAAAGCCCCATTCAACCTCACATTGAAGACTTAAATCTCAGGAGAGAATCAGGAAAAATAGGATCTATACAGTTGAAAATAAGTTCCCAGACTCACTGCAATGTAAGCAGGTAAAGCACAAATGGGAATTAGTGCATATTTGAGATGCACAGTTTAAAAAAAAAACAGAAAAACTCAAATGTGGTCAGAAAAATTCTAGACGAAGGCTTATGTATCTCTTAACTTTTCACTGAACAATCTATGTAAAAATAGGACATGATGATTTTTTCTTGTCAGTGGAGAATAGATATCTGTTAATAACTCAGAGAGACTGTGAATTTTTGTCACTTTACTCACTTGTTGGTTTGCATATTTCTGATGTTTTAAGTATACATGATACCTTTTGTAAAATACAGATACATGAAAATACCTGTTCATTCATTCTTATATACCTGAAACTAACCCAGAACATGAGCACTGCTCAATATCTTTTTGGTAGAGCATGGATGATTGAATGCATAATACAACAATATTATGATCTTGATAAAGAACACCATATTATGTCTTCCCTTAAAGCATTAAAAGTGAGCTAAGGTTTTGATTAGTAATTACAGGTTTTCCACATTTTGCCGAAATTAAAGATATTTAATGGAAAACCTGACAGTTGGAGGTTTGAACTGTAGGACAATTTGTGAACTGATACTTTGAGGCAGGACTAATTCCGTCCAGCTCTTTATTTTTTACTCATTTCTGCTGTTGGATCATTTTTATTTGTCTTCTGCTTTCAAGTATCATACATGTTCGATTCAAATTATTTTTCTTGGGTTGAAACAGCATTAGAAACAGATGGCTGTTATCTGTTCATATTACTACAATACATAAAACATTATTTGTAATAAATTTGCAGTACACAAAAATTTCAGTAGAAGAAGAAAAGTATTTCCTATAGCTTTCTATAATATTCATCTATCTTCTGTGTGAAACACATGGAAAAAAAACAGCCAATCAGCTTTAGAGTTTGAACCATTGTTACACTGCATGTATTTATTGGTAGGCCACTTGCTAAGCAGTATGGCTCCACAATTTGCTTTGCACAGCTTGAAACTGAGTAGGCTTCCATTACTACTGAAGTTGTAAATGGATGTAACTTTGAACTCTTAATCTAGACATAGCACTTATACAGCAGATGAGTCTCAGATTTCCAAAACTGTCAGTCTTCTCTGAGAAAAATCAAGGAATCTTATTAAGATGAAAGAGGTGCAGTAAAGGTATTAAAACTGAGCTGACAAAGGCATGTGGAGATGCCCACCAAGTACAGCACAGCAAACAGGCAAGGGTAACAACATTTTAGCAGCAGTATATGAAGACTAAAAACTGGAAGACATAGATAAGGTCAATCAGTAGAGACGTATACTGGAAGAATTCTTTTAAGAATTTTCCTTGTCAGTAGCCTCAGTTATATACTATTCTTGTTTGTTCTTACTTTCAAGGTTACATTTTAGAGAGCACTAAAGGTGGGATTCATCTCATCTGTCTTAGAATGGAAGCTGCTTTCAAGAATTGTTTCTCTCTTCCCTTGCAATCATGGACTAGTCTGGATAACTAAAAGGTTAGACAGCTAACATTTAGATGGATAAAGTTAGCTGAGATGAATCCCTTTATCAGTGACCAATCAAACAGTTCATGTCTGTATCAAGGAAACTTGTCTGATTCAGTTAACAGTCTTTTTTTTTTTTTTTTTTCTTCTCTAATTTATGGCTACCCTGAAGAAAAAAAAAAAAAAAGATCAAAATTGTTGAACTCAATGAAACACAAATGGCAAAATTTTTACTAAACAAATGACTAAAGCTGTAACAACTCTGTTTTAAACCTTGTGGTAGATGTACTGTACCATTCCCCATGTGACTGAAACAGTAACAATATCATCTAGTAATCAGGAAGATGTAATATTCTTTAAATACTAATAATACAGTATCTAAAACAACTATGTGGTATTACTGTCTATAGCTACCACATTTAAAAATAAAACCAGCTATTATTCTTGGTTGTTTCATGCCATGCCCAGATGAAATGCACCACTAGTAGCATAATGGCCTTTTAAAATGTCCCATGTCATTCACACAACTATAGAATTAGAATTACAAAATTATTTTGAGACAGTATCTTTTGTTTCAGAGTATGTTTTGAAGTGGAGTGTGAGGGTAGGTCCACAAGTCCCACAGTGGGAGCTGCGTGCATACCAGCTTCACACTGATTGTAACACATAAGTATCACTTCTTTCTTCTGGGCTTTATCATTGACATTAATTCAGATCCATATTGCTCTACACAGAAAAATCCAGTAAAACACTAAAAAGAATACAAGGCAAAAGACAGTGCACGTTACATGCTACAGTATATTAAAGCTTAATTACTACAAGCATAAAAAAGGTTGCTCCCAGGAGTTAAGTTCTTTACAATAGCAGCTACGAAGTCATGGTCTACAATATGCATAACATATTTTCTTGGGGCATAGTCCAAACTAGTTCAACGGTGCTGATAAATTCAATACGCTTTGAAACAATTAAATTATTCCTTCTGGTTCCAGAAGTGATTGATTATCAGTACAATGAAGCAGCACAATATGCTTTATTCTGGGAGCAAGCAACTTCACTTGGTACAACACTTCTTCATATTGCTCATCATGCCAGCATTAACATGCCTTCACCACAAGATAATATATACTTAAAAGCAAGAAGCAAAGTAGAGGTGCAACAGCTGCAGATCCTTGAAGATGCTAAGTGTTGCAGTAACTTCTCTGCAGTTGGATCATATCAATAATGCCAAACTGACAGGAAGTCACCTCTCTTTTCACACATCTATTCAGAAACCACAGGAGAATAAGACTAAAAATTAAATAAATACAACACATACAACACACGCAACAGAACAGACATGGAAAGTAAAGTTTGGAGAGTATGATGAAGAAGAAAATTGAAATGTCTGGACAATGAGAATGGTCTTCAAAGAGCACCACTGACAGTTAGACAGACTGTTATAAGCAATTAGAAAAACAAAGCTGGGAGAGGAAAGAGAGATGAGGAGAGGAGAGGAGACGAGAGAGATGGAAGAGCATGCCTTGTTTACTTAATCCAAACTAATAGCAGCAAGAAAGTAGACTAGAGAGGGGTTCACTCCATGGTACACCAAAATAAAATCCAAAACTTGCTATTACAAAGAAAAAACCAAAACTGAGAAACGAATACATTTGGTAACATCTTCATAAATGAACTTAATAAATATCACCAAAATGAATATGACATATCATACAAACTATCCATGGCACTTTCACTGGAAAAGTACAATAGCTCTAATGAATACTGTATTATGAATAACTGGGCTCAAAACAGGACCAGCAATGCAAAGAATCAGGTATTGGTTGTTGTTAATGGAAAGTGAGACTACAAGAGAACACGAACTACTGTGTTGCAAGACGTGTCTTGAAGAAAGACTCTGGGAAAAGGAGGACATAAATGAAGGTGTGTGAATATGGAGACAATATGACAGCACAAGGGCTGGTAAAGACGAAATATACATTGTCACGATACAGTACAAATGAAAAAAGAGGAGGGCAGATGTTAAAAGTAAAGTCTGCTTTTCAAATGCAACAATCTGATGACCCCACAAGGGGAAAAAAAAAAAAAGCCTAAAAAAAACTTATACTGTTCTATTTTGTACTTCCTGCAAAGAAGTTAGTGCATGAGTCACAAGAACCAACAGAGAGATAAAATGCTATTCTCTCTCCTCTTTGAGACTGGGGGCTCATATATAAATATACACACAGATATATACATATATACACACACACATAGACAGATTATATATATATATGTATACATGTGTGTGTATATACAGAGAAAGATAGACAAAGATGTTATCTTCCTGTGTTCTTGGCAAGGAATTAGTCCTGAAGTTAGAAGGAGTGGAGGTAGGATTGAGGTTGGAAGGAAAGGTAACGAAGAGGGCATACCGCTTTCGGCTTCTGCAAACGACAAGAAAAAAATTGCAAATCAAACACTTTGATAAGAAATTAACTGACACCAAAGCAAAAGCAAAAAACCCCTTTATTTAAAAGTCTTCAAGGCTCAAAGGTTTTTCTGCTGAGAATGAAAACAAATATATGGATAGACAAAGAGAAATTTTAACAAGAGGAGTAAACATGGGGTGCAGTAGGAAAGAATCCTGATAAGGCTTTCCTTCTTGCTTACTCATGTGGAAAAAAAATAGAAAAAAAAAAAAACAAAGGGAAAAAGGAAGGCAAAAATATTTCTAAGAGGGACTTCAGATGAGGAGTTTGAAAGTCTGCATTTCAAAGTGATATTCTTTGCTATCTATTTGGCAAGCTCTGCTGGGACATTTTCAGGTTGATGTTCTCCATGTTTCTTTTGCATTTTTTTTTCTACAGAAGAAACAAAGTCTCTCTACAAATGAACTAAGAAAGACCATTTTTAAAGTATTTGGCTTGTATCAGGGACTTTTTTTTTTTTTTTAAGAAGTGCTTCCTGCTCTTAGTAACTGATTATAATATTCACAGATACTAATTAGAGATGAAGGAATGGCTAACTCATATTGTGACCTGGAACTACTCAAGTGCAGTCCTTAGTAGCTGGTCAGAAACCCAGTAAATTCAGTCATGTTTTGTAAATTCAGACGTTTCTTTAATAACTGAACACTAATTTAAACATTATTAAATATACAAATTGAAAGGTAAAGAAAAAAAAATCTAATAATGGCTATTTTAATTAATCTTTAAGACACCTTGATGAGAAACAGTTGCCTAGAAAGATAAACCTACTGTAGATACTTTACCCATTATTTGAAAACTAGTTTGTATTTATCATATCTATTTTACCTATACTTAGGCTTGAAAACTTTTAAATTCTGCTTTTAAGCAATCTTGTAGGTTCATAACTCGTTTATAATTAACAATCTAATGCTGTCAAAATTTGTTATTAAGGTGTGCTTACTGTTTTGTGCACCTTTATTAGGAGTCGGGAAAAATGGAGAAAAAACTCAACTGCAAGCAGGAAGCTCAGCTACTGCTAAATTGTACATTAATATTAGCTTGGATAGCATTCTGATTATTTATAATTACTATTTATACCAAATCTGCTATGTTAGAGTCAACACAACTTTGTTGTAAATCAGAAAGTTTCAGAAAACTGGCACCTAAGAAATTACCTCGGGGAAAAAAAAAAGTGCATATGCAAGTGAGTTTATGCCATGCTGCATGTAGTGAGGCCATTAAAGTCAATGAAAATTCTACTATTGACTTAAAATGTTATTAGGATTTATCCTTAACACCGAGGTGAAAGGGGAATTAGGAAAACTAGAATGCTCTTACATTACCACTTTCAAGAGCTGCACACACTTCTGAAGTCACTTTGCATTGCTTTAGCTCTGAGTGCAAAGTGATGAAGGCAGATGAAATTAATCTTAAAGGAAACTCCCTGTGTAAGTAAAAAATCATATCTATATAATTTACTTGTATAGATATTCTATTATGACTAGTAATACACTGTGGGAGTAAGATCTTCTCATCCCTTAGGCAGAAAGAACGCTTTGAAAATTTCCTCTGCTCCCGAAAATACTGGTCCTAGGCCTGTCTCAGGGAGAAAATACTAGCTCTTAATAAAAGAGCTAATATTCTAAATGTCTATTTATATTTATCATTGTTGCTCTAAATTGTAAACTATGTAAAAACTCATACCGAGTGAAAGATAAAAGGGGACCATCATCAGTCCACCCTTCACCTTCTTCATGAAGAATTACCAATTAAGAATGTAAGATGTGAAGTAGAATAAAATATTTCCAAAGTCAACATCAACAAACATAATTGGTAAGTGACAAATTTATCTTGTTCAAAGATAGCTTGCACTTGTAAACCATGTTAATCTCATTTTTATCTTAATTCTCCATCTTTTCATTTAGTAAGATGCAAAGAAATGCAAGTATACCTAAGAAGTGAGAAACAGAAGTTTTGTTCCATTACCTTTCTGGTTAGACTAAAAGGCCCCAGCTCAGAAAACCACAAATATGTACTTAACATATCTGGGTTGAAGAGCACAGGAACGAGTAGAACAGTACAGATATGCTGCAGGTAGCTCTGTGATTCACTAAACAGTGACTAGAAAATTATCCCTGGTTAACAAAGTCAGTAGATATTACTGTGGATTAGATTTGTAAGGAAATGAATATCTAGCGTATATTATCTCCTCTTGGTACATATGTATTCACAAAATCCAGCTGTTAATATCCCTTTGCTTCCTGCAATTTTTAGGTCTTTTTTTTTCTACCAAATTAATTAATTGTGAACTGTTACCTGCATAGCTTTAAGTACGAAGGAATATATCACTGTATCACATTGTGTTACTTTTTGGGGGATCCTCTGCATCACCTTGTGATTAAGAACTCAATCCAACTCCCACTGAAGTTAGTGCAAAGAATGATATGGAAGCCATAAATTATCTATTACTGAAAAAAGACTGTAATATTAACACTTATGTAAGTAAATGACAAATAAAGTAATGACAACCTAAATTTGGACAATAATTCTTAGGAGAACCAAAAGAAACCAAATATTTTCTAATATTGGAAATACAAAATCTTGTAATTAGGTCCACTCCTGTTACTATCATACTTTTCTCTAGGAAGAGAGGAAACTGTTCAGAGACAAAACAATAAGAAATCATTTGCTTTATCTTAGCTAACACAGAATGAGATCATTCCATGGAAAAGTACTTTAAGAGCCCATGGGAGCTGGAAACATTAAAAAAAAAAATTTGAAATAAAAAAAAAAATTGTGTGAACAAAACCAATATCCAATAGCACATACACCACTGCACATATCACTTCATAAGATAGGAAAGAATCAAGCAAAACCAGCTATAAGGCATGGAAATACTCCTCTAAACAGTTATAACATTGCATTTTCCATGTCAAATGTCCCACATAGGTTTTATAGATATTTTTAATAAAGAAAAATTACAACATATATTAACAAACATTAAAATAAACTTTAAAAACCTCAGAAATTGTGGCATGAGCTCAAATGACAAACTGGTTCTCCTGGAAGGAGAAAAAATTGCCCTCAAAAGTTTTAGGTAATTAGTGGTCAAAAATGAGATGAAATAATATGTATCATTCCAGATTTACTACAGTAGTACAGAATATAATTTTTGACAGAGGAAAATAATATTCAGCTCAAAGTTAGTACTGTCATATTTTTATTATATGCCCCTCCACATGTTGCAGAGCACATTTGTAATATTTCTGTTATACAAAAAAGAATGTTATGGAAAGCACTGATGGACAAGTTGATAGAAGATTTACTCCAGTGCTCACTTGGATTTTTATGAATTTTCGTACAAAAAAAATTAAAATAAATAAATAAGAAAAACTTATTTTCCTGTCTGTGAATCTGTACTAATAATAATGATTTTTTAAAAATTATTTTTGGTTGAGGAAAGGAATTAGCCAGTTGGTAATTTCAAGGCTAAACCAATCTTTTCCAGTTTCATGATGTTATTCATATATACAACTTTTGTCAGAACAGGTATCATATACTACGTTTATCCTACATTCCTGTATCCTATCTAAATTGGTTCTTCCAAACTCACTTAAATTAAATTATTATTTTGAGAATACACATAACGAGTTTTGATATTACATCTGTTTTCCACTTTTCAATTTTCCGTAAAATACGTTGGAAATCCAATTAAAACTAACAGACTATAAACTAAAACATTTTAAGTTTTTGTTTAAGTAAAAATGAATTGGACTTCTGGACATAGGATGTATATATCACTGTATCCCCACCTTCTACTAAATGTTCTGAAAAATAATTAAAAAAAAAAAATTAGGGAAGAAGAATACAGCAAAAATAAGTCTTTCAGCACTATGTGAAACAGTGTAATGTGACGGCATGCTAATTTTACTCTGAAATGTTTCAAAAATATAAGAATAGCTATGTTCCTTCTAAAAAAAAACCAGGCAAAATTCTTGACAGTGCATTCCAGTGCATTCCAACCTTTGTGCGCATTGGACATACCTGCTTTCTCTTTTTTCCGACTTGTATTCTATGGCTATCATTAAGAGCTTTAGTTTCGCAAACACCAGTCTGCAGGAAAAGAAGAGGCCAAGAGTAAGTCTTTTTTCACAACCAACATCACATATGCAGAGATGGCTGAGGGGTATGTATTTTCTTTGAGAATTTACACTAAGACTTTCTCCCATTTTTTCAGTTAGGTATACACAGAATATATATTAAGGTATTTCCATTTTGCAGATAATGAACACATATTTTCCTAAAAATATAAACTGATGAGAACAGTAGCATAAGCACCATCAATAATACTTGAGTATATATTTTTTCTTCAGAAATTGTCCTTTTAAAGGATTGTAAAAGTACCTCTTAGGTTTCCTTGTCTGGGGAGGCAGGTAATATCTCAGTATTGGGAGGTAACACAAAAAGACAGACAGGGGCAAGATTAATTTAACTTTTCCTCAAAAATCAATTAGAACTCTTATTCCACCCCTAGAACTTCAGCCAATGTCAGAAACAGGCAGACAAAATCCTGATAGCTACTGCATTCTTGATTAGCCCATTACCTTCCCCAATATTAACAGGTTAATGAAGCTTAACTATCAGATTCAAAAAAGGAAAAATTAAATTTAAAACTAAATTTTCAAACATATTAACACTAAAGTACCCTATATATTGTATTAAGACTATTATATATTTGTTTAAAAAAAAATTGAGCTGTGATTATCAAGAGTTCTAAATCAATTTTTTTTTTTTATTTTGACCATCTACATTCGTTTAGGAGACACACTTAATTTATCTTCCTTGGTTTCCCAGTATTTGATAATCTATCTACCCATGTATCTTCCTAAAAAGAAAGAAAGAAACAAACAAACAAACAAGCCCAACATAAAGAGACAAGCACAATGCTACCCTAATATTTGGCATCAATACCTTGTTCTTATCTGTAGATTTACTAAAAATATATATAGGTTTACATCCACTTGGCCATGCTATTAAATACTAGGATTAAAAAGTCTCACTATTTAACTGTATTGTGCAAATGTAGTCTGATAGGATTAAAATGAGAAACACAAAGATCTTACACCTGCTTTTGTTCCCCACATACATAATCTTGTAATAAGAAGTCAGAACACTTTTTATCTCAAATTATTATGTAGAAGTCCACCAAAATTGTCAATTATAGTACATGAGGCATTAGTTTCTATTTTATTTCGACCTGTCAGGATCATTTGCTAACTACTGATGAACACAGATGGTCATGAACAAAGGCTCTTAAGAACTTGAATTTGACTGTTTCTACCTACCCAGAGAGAAATCAATTGGTTTTGACACTAAATCTTCCTCCTTTACTGGTAAGACTATCATTGGCATAAATTGACCACAGATATCTGCTGTATTATTTGCATGTGAAAGTACTGGTATATTTAGAATTTAAAGAAATTATCATTCTCCTTTCTGTGCAGAAAAACATAAAAATATAACCTTGATTAGTTCTTAATTATTTAATTTTTGTACCAAACATTTGAAAAAGGATTTTAATTAGAAAAATCTATTGGAAGTAAGTTTTTTTTCTTTTCAAACAGATCTTTGAAATCTTGCACACCATAAATTATTTAGGTTTTTTTCTTCAGGGTCAATTATAACACTTTTTGCTGAACTACTTTTGACAAAGGAATAGGTACTTTCCTCAGGACAGAAAAAGTACTTTCAATCTGCTTCCATACCTTGGTTCAGCTACAGCTAGCAAAAATGTTTTGATATAGGATCAATCACATTGCTATTCACCTCATGAAAAACATATGGAAAAATATAATTCCTGATAAAATAGTGGCAGCTTAAGTTGAGCAAATTACTTACAGTATCAGAATTCTTTCATAAATATATTGTTTTTGTCTTCTTTTCAAACTATTTTTATGCACATTGGCAACTTGTGCTTTCTTTGGTGTGTAGAGAGTGACTTATGTCACTCATGAAAATATGACATATATCACTCATAATGACATAAATAACTCTCTCTATATACACAACACACACAGAAGCACTTAATACAAATTAATTATTTGTACCACTTCCAGTCAGTGGCTCCTGATAAGACCAAGAGCAGGTGAGCAAATAAATTTGCTGCTCATGGGAGTGGATAGCACTGCCATTACTTGGATGGTAGTGAGAAGATGAGCTAAATATTTAATCGTTTTTGGTTGCTGACCTGTCAGTCTATTATGAAAATCCTGTATGTTAGAAATGTCATACAGAATACTACAATGACTTTTCTCTGTAATCCCCACATCAAACATTATCTTGTTTTATGAGATGGTTCCTAATTTGATATGCAAAGCAAGTTCACATTTGGCTGAAGACTGTCATAAATATTTGTCTTTCATTACTTTTGTGTATTATTATCCTGCTAAACAAAACTATAATTCCACTGTTCTTTCTAGCTCCCACTAAAGCTGATCATGTTGGAATAAGAAAACTAAGTAAGGATATTGTTCCTGTAAGAGCTCTACCGAAGGTTTTAAGCACAGAGAAACCAAGCTTGCTTTACAAAAGTGAGTATTGTTAGTTTTCTATGTATGAACAGGAAACATGGTTGCCACATATACAGAGTTTTGAATTAAGAAACCAAAGGACAGTTTGGTTAGTTTACTCTTCAGTCAACATCATCCACACTTGGTCCAACAATATCCAAGGGTGCAGAATGACAGGAATTACATTCACATATTAAAAAAATATTGGTTGGGAATATGTTCTCAGAAGTACACACATATATACTCAGAGTTATAATAAAAGTTGCAGACTGACATTAACTTCTATTTCCATCTAATTCTTCACCCTGGTGTTGACATCAAAAGCTTGACATTCTTCAACAATACTCAGTGTCCCATCCCTGTTGAAAGAGATGTTTCTGCACTCTGTTATCTAAACTGTATGGCAGCCTATTTAACAAAGAATCACATTCCTACACCGGCAATCAAGACCAACAACCCGAGGAAGCAGGATATCTCATTTCGTTTCAGGGTTTTAAAATGTCATTGACTGTATGAATTTTAAAAGCTAAATTACAAAAATTGTTCTCAAAGTCTGTATATTTTGTGGATAGTTCATGCACTAAACTCATTAATACGTAAGACTATATTTTAATTTTCAATGCGCTTTAATTAACTTGAATTTAATGGAGTTATTAAACTGTTGAAAAATTTGAGATAAATAATTTTATTTAATTTAAACTAGGAAACATCATTAATTAAGCTTCCAGATAATCAGATGCTTGAGGAGAACTCCAAAGTTTAGACCTGTTTCTAAATCTCAATAAATACCCTCTCTTTATTGATTATTTTCTCTCAGTTCTACTAGCACAGTTGAATGAATGTCAGCTTTCTGTCAAATACAGCCTCAGCCTCAGTTTCTAAGAACTCATACAGAAACTCATCGATGTTTCACAATGGTTTGGCATGAAGATTTAGTTTCTATGATTGTAGTTACTGTAAACAGCACAAATTACCATTCATTCTGAATGTAGTACAAATTTGTAGAATATGTTATGAAATTTTCTATTTCAAGATAACCAGGCAAAGTTTTGTGTTTATAGTAATAGACTTTTTCCCTCAATAACCTAGTCACAGTCTAGTTAATACAGTGGAGAGATTAATTGTGAGCCTCTTCATTTTACTACCAAACTGAAGACTGGGCTCTGTCACAGTTACATCCCAGAAGAAGACAGATTTTTAAATAGATGAAATTTGTCTAGCAGTTGTTTCTCCCTCATTCTTACGCCATAACCTATGTTTATGCTACTGTAAAAATCATAAAAGGTTGGAGAAGTGAGAGGAGTTAAAGCAAAATAATTCTTTACGTAACAGATGATATCTTACTTCTTCCTCTATTTCCTCTAAGAATGAAGTCTGCAGAAGTTTTTCTGTTATCTAGTTAGATATCAGACTCTTCACAGTAGGGTCTGTTTGTCTCAAAGTATTTGAACAGTGCCTAGCAAAAGCTGTCCACAGTCTTTGTTGTGACCTTTTTGGTACAGCTGTAATGAAGAACAATGCCAAAAGAAGAGTAAACATCACTGGGCTGAGCTATCCTGTTTGTGGCCACAGTATTTATCACAGAAAGTTTGTGCATACAAATCTCTCATTCATAGAATCATTCTAGGGCACATACAAGGATTTTCAGTCTCTAGAAATAAAGTTGCAGCATGGCTTATGCTATGGTTATATACTATATGCTTATAATCCCCACTTGTCAATACAGAACAGACATATTTTTTTTCTGACATATTTCACTTGTTAAAAGTGGTTTGCAACCAGTTCCTCAGAGCTCTGCATACCACACTGCTTATATGACTCCACTATATCTGTTTCAATTAATGAGTATTTTCCTTCGAACGGGACATAAGCCAAGATGGCAACACTGACAACCACTATGCAAAGAATGGGAATCATTAGAAGAAACAATAGGACAGCACTTACAAGTAAACAACTCAATTTAAATGGATTGCTGCTGAATTTGTTCAACACTGAAAATATTTATGCTTTCATTTACAATAACTTAATTCCAAATCTCTTCTGAAAACAGGCATTACAATGTTTGGAATACTTCTATGCAGTTATTGCTTTAATGTGTATTTTATTGTACTCCATCTGATGTAGCAACATTAGGACTGTACCAGAGTGCAAAGGTCTCCTGCAGAAACCTTAGATTTCACTTGAGAAAAATTTTCTACTTGAGAGAAACATTTTTCACTTGAAAGAAATAGTTCTACTTACTCACAAACTGCAGGGAAAGACAAACCCACAAAGGCACTAGACAGGTATTCTGTATACATTTCATTTGCAACTCCTTCCAGGTAGTATTTTTGCCATGTATCCTCCTCAATCTAAAACAAAGACAGATGCAGAGTTCTGAGTAAAACCAAAATCTCTCTTTAGAATTTACAAACAACTGCATAAATATACATCAGATTTTAACAAGTAAGTCAATACAGTGTTATGGCAAATAATATTGCTTATTTTTACAGGATTTCCTGGAATGCAAAAAAAAACCCCAACAAAACCAAACAGTCCATGTAGTCAATAAATCAACTATCCTATGTAAAAATAATACACTTGATTACTGGCAAGTACATACAGAATGAGGTGAAATAAGGTTGTAGATAGTTTAAGGAAAAAAGTTTTTCAATTTTCTCTTTCTGAAAATTCTCTGGGGAGAATGCACTATATTGTTGATTCTCTCTAACAATGTTTCAATTATTTTCACCTTGTTCAGAAGTTTATCAGTAGTTAAAACTTGTCATTTAAAATTACAATTTTTTTTCTCTGCATCTATAACTAACAAGGAAATATGAGAAACATCTATTGAAACAATTTCTTCAATGGTCATCAGTGCTTTAGGACAACAACTGAAGAAAACCTTTACTGCTAAATACAGAGGATCTTTTACTTTTGAAGGTATGAAGGAAAACAAGTCAGACGTGCTACAGGACTACCATCAAAAGCTCAATATATTTGACTAAGCAGAAATTTCCACAGATTTGAGATGTGCATGCAATCCCACCTAGCTTCCAGCTGCTGCCCTGTGGTCCATGGATGCCATGTCATATCTATAAAGCTTATGCCTCAGACACTCTATAAGGTCTTTCAGTTAGCATCAAACGTCTATATTGAGGTAACTAGATTGAGCCGCTTAGTATCCATCAGCAAGAACAGCACTACAATTCAGAAGAGCAAAAACAAAGCCAGCCAATATGACTGGAAATATGGCATATGCTGAAGCTGTTCACTGTTGAAATCCCAGTTCTTTATACCATAATTTGTGCCCTCATCCAAAGCTTGTTTGAAATTAAACTGTTATTCCCAATGAGACTTTCCTAGGTAAACCATCACAAACATGCAGCCTGAAATATCTAAGGCTCCACATCAAAAAGTTGCTTCGCTATTTATTACATCACATTAAAATACAGCAAAAATTTCAAACACGATGCGACATTCCTGCATGTAATTATCTCTTTGGCTTTATTCCTTAATTGTGCTATATAAATTGTGTGAACAGAGAAATTAATATTTTCAACAATTATACAAAGCTCAAAAAATTTATGCATGATAATACAGTATATATCAAATTAGTGAGAAACACATCAATTACATCAGACTAGCAAAAATATTTATTTTTTTTTTAATTTTACATTACCACATTTTCATTAATCAGAGTTTATCTGACTAGACAGTAAACATGAAACAGGTGAAAAGAGAGACATTTTCATTTTCTTAAATAAGGCAACATGATTTTACAGATCACAGAAATATTTTTCTTGTAATTTAGTTCATGTCTAATGGCTATATTTTATTCTTTGCAAAAAAAAAAAAAAGAAGAAACTCTCAGTTCCACTGTTTAGGTTGCCCCATTATGGTCTTGATCTTGCAGAGTAGACAGTGAAACAGTACTGAGTTTAGATGTGTAGGCCAAAAAAAATTGACATAATGAGAAAATAATTAAAAAAATATTGGTAGAGATTTGCAAAGCTACCTGAAAGGCTGAGGTACCAAATCCCAACTAATTTGAGAAGGACTTGGATAACTACATATCTCTTAGACATTTCATAATTTGTCTTTTTCTGATAACCCCAACTTTTCCCAAAGGTCAGGCTACATTGTATAAAGAGATGACGACACTAATCCTGCAGGAAATAGAACTGTAGCCAGGCCCAATAAAGTGGTTAAAAGGATGCTTCAGGAACATTTATTCTCATAAATTACTGCAGGTAAGGCTCAAGGGCTTTAATCTACCCTGCTGATCTTGCTTGTCTGAAGTCCCAGAGCCAGTGTAACGGCAACCAGCTAAGTATGAGCCAGACTTTTTTTTCCCATTACACAGAGAACTCTCAGTATTTCAGAAATTCTCATCAAAGAATTCAGTCCAATAAGATAAACAACTTCATACTGCTTTAAATTTTGTGCAGCTATTCTACTGCCCATCTTATCCAATACCTTGGATAATATCCAGTCAATTATTTTCATAGTATGAAATGCCTTACAGCAGCAAAACATTGGCCTGTATATTCTTTATGACAAAAGCATTACAGTGTGTTAGGAGGAGTGTGGGGTTTGTTATGAATATATATTTCAAACAATAACATAAATGTATATCTCTTTCAGTATACAAGAAAACAAATTAATACATGGGATGTAAATGACCTATACAAATGTGTTAAAATTAATTTCTCAGCTATTCAGCAAAAAATCAAATCAAGAAAAGCATCTTTAAGGAACACTTTATCTTTGTCTGTAGTGTGAAACTATAACTGTTTTTAAATAACATTAAAACAAGAGGTTCCTGCATAACATATAGGGCTTAAAGGAAATCTCATCATGTAAATTCAAAAAAGGATAGAAATTTAAGATGGGAAAAATTAAACCACATACTCTAATCACCAGATAGTTCAGGCCCGTGACCAACAATATACTCTATGCATTTATAATGTATCCACCAGTGGCTTTCTGCCTCTTAAATTTAAAAATGCCTATATAGATATAATTCAAGACTTTTTTCTTGATATTAACTCTATTTTTCCTTTAAGAGATGTATTCATATTGTTGTTTCATTAGTTGTACTACTTATTATTCTACTCTAAATTATGCTTCTAAACAAGGTACAATCAGATGAAAACGTTCAGTGTTTAATAAAACTTTTAAGCTAACTAATTTATATTTTTAATTACAAATTAAATCTTTAGGAACTTGAAAAATCTTATATGCTTTAGGAAATAAAATTATATGAGCACAAGCTGTAAAAGTAAACTACATTTTAAAACCAAAAGCTATAATTGTTATGGAGTTCTATTCATTCCCCAGGAGTCTAGAACAGATTTTTCTTGTTCCTTCTTACACATTTTTATTAAACACTTAATATTTTCTAAAAGTTTTAAGTTATAGTTCTGTACTCATACTCTTACACCAATTCTAAATCATGAAGCTCACAAAATCCCATAAAATAACATTTCTATAGAAATGCAGTTATTTTCTTCTTCCTACTTGTTTTTCTGCTCTTTTGGAGAGCTGTCTTGATCCCCACTTCCCCTGCCTGCAGTTCCATAAATCTCTGGCCTTGACCCTGCCTCTTTGTTTCTCTTGGACAAGAGAAGGCTCTGGGGAGACCTTATAGTGGTCTTCCAGTACCTAAAGTGGGCCTACAGGAAAGATAGGGAGAAACTTTTTAGCAGGGCCTGTTGTGATAGGAAAAGGGGTAATGGTTTCAAAAGAGGGAGGTAGACTCATACTAGACATCATGAAAAAAATTTTTACGAGGGTGGTTTCTTTTTTAAAGAAACCAATGAAATATAAATTACAATTGATTTATTTCTTTTACATTTTCTTGTCCTGTTGATAGGTTGCCAGGTAACCAGTTACTTTAGGTCAAGAGGAGAACTAAACAACTGCAAGAAAAAATTGCAATAAGGAGATGTTCCAAATCATACACTCCCTGACAAGTGGGCTGCAAGCAATCAAGAGACATTTCTTCCCTAGAAGTTGTTCCACCATTCAGAGACCATGTGGGATGCTAAAAGGGATTTGCATTGTGTTACTCTGCACCACACACAGAGAAGCCATATCACATTTTTTATAATCCTTTTATTTATGTGAAGCTTGAAAATGTTGCTGATCAGCAACTCTTCCTATACAAAAAAAAAAAAATAAATAAAGTGTAGGCTTGGTAAAAAATAAGAATAATGAGAGCAAGAACATGTTTCTAACTTATGTAACTTATTTGTGGTGTTTTCTTAGATTGACATCACCTGGGATTGGAAAATAATAATAAAAATACATTACATGTTTCTACTTTCTACTTTCTCCTTGCTTTCTTTTCTTTAGGCAGATGGTTTTGATTTTGAGCAAGAAACAGCAGATCAGACCTACAGTTAAGTACTCTTAGTCAAGGACCAAGAAAGGACTGGAAAAAAAACCAAAATCATTCACAAAGCAGTGATTAAGCTTCATAGATACTGGTTAGTGTTAAATCAACCCTCATGAAGTGATTGGAATGTTTAAGATTAGGACACCATGAAATGTTCATAAGTCAATTGACGGAATTGCTGATATTTGGGATGCTATAAAATGTTATTATAAGTTAATGACAATAATAGACTAAAGATGATCTTTGCATTTTATCTCCATCTAAACTATTATGTTTTCCCTGTGATTTCAAAGACAGAGATGGTCACCTCCCCGGTATTTTTTGAAATGTAGTACCTGCTGATCTGCTAGAAATGAAATCATTATTAAGAACCTCCAGCGTTCAATATTTCTTTACTAAGTCCCTGAGTCTTGCAGTTACCCTGAGTTTTAATAGAGTAAGGTTCCACAGATAAATATAATCAGTTTCGCCTATAAACCATGTCAGTAAGGTACTAACTTCAAAATCCTTAAAGTGAGAAAAAATACTTTACGATTCACTATGTTCTTGACTAATTTAAGCCTTTGTGATGATATTTTAAAGTCTACTGCTGCGGTTAACCTCAAAAACTGAATCTTTAAACAAATTTGATTTTTCATAATGTGTGTTTATTTTCCTGTAAAATACTTAACCATAACTTGAGTGATTGTCATCCAGTCCATCTCTGGACTTACTGATACTTATCTATTACTTACCCTGACTTATCTATATATTAAGAGTAAGTTGCCAAAACTTAACTTTTAATGTAGAGATGAGATCTGTCCCATACACACTTACAAAATGAATGTTTCACATGCAACTTGCTTGAAAACAATGGGGACTAGTTAAAAGTTATGTAAACTTTATAAAGCAAAAACGGCTGAATTTGGGGTGAGTTTGGTTCAAGATGTTACTGAACAAGGTTATCACAAATGTCATTCAGTAAAACTATGGGAGTTATTTATCTGGTTACTGAAATTTGCACCTTGATTTTAGCCTACTGGAAAATATTACTGTGCTTACAAAGACAAAACCAATTTTGATTTTAACTTGAAAAACAAAGAAAAAATACAGTAGTTTAAATTTTATGGTTATAAAGATAATTTTTTTTTTTTTTACCTGAAATACTGGTCTATCCTATTTCCATTCCTGACAGCAGAATCTGGATACTTGTATTTTCTATCTTTGTTCAACATGGACTAATACAGTTGAGACAAAGGGAATATATTTCATTTCAGTGAAGTTTTCTCTGGTAAAGCTTTGCTTGTTGGCCGAACACGTTCCAGCAGAAAGCATAAATCTGTCTTTATTAAGTATTGTGGGTTCCAGGAAGCTAAATGTGCTAGCTTAGTCCTGATATTGGAGATTGGTACCAGGTTTTATCTCCTGTTCATCAGTATCTCTGTGGATAACTGCCAGTTTGAGAAGTTAGGAATTTAGATCACAGAATCACAGAATGGTTTGGGTGGAAGGGACCTTTGAATTGACCCAGTTCCAATCTTCTTGCCGTGAGCAAGGACATCTTTCAATAGATTAGGTTGCTCAAACCTCCATTCATCCTGACCTTGAACACTTCCAGGGAGAGGGTATGCCATCCCCAGATAAAACCTTTATTACTTACTGGAAAATACTGTCTGGGTTACAAACATCGTCAATAACTAAGCAGTCAAATAGTGCTTTGGAATGAAGGGGCTGTATCTTTGCTGGCTGACTAATCAAAGCAGATATATACCCAATATTTAAAATAGAATAAAATGTAGCAGAAAAGCTGTAGCTTCAGGAACAAAACAAGAACGCCAGAAGGCTCGAATTACAAAAACACAACAGCAGAGAACAACTTCAGTGCATGAAAAATAACCATCAGAATCCCTTGATATTTTTTGGTCCTGCTATTATTTATTCTTTTCCCTCTTCTCATTTCTTGCATTTCCATTTTCATTTAGTCTCATACATAAACCTCTACAGATCTTATATAAGGTATAACTGTTAAATGAAGACACAATAATTGATCAAGGACAATTCTATTCCCTTTTTAATTTGGACCTCCTTTACTCATAAAATATTGTACACCTCAAGCATATCACCAAGCATTGACAAAAGGCACTTCTATATGGCTTTCCTTACAGAAAAAGTGTATCTGTCTTTATGAAAGACCTTCCTCTGGATGATCCTAAGGAGAAGGCTTTGCAGGTCATTCTGTTATTTTTATCCCTGAAGTTAAATAACTAACACACTTCAAGCTGATACCATAGCAAAATGAGTAAATGTAACATTTTAGAAAAATAACAAGACAGCACAATTAGCGAATGACGCAACAACAAGAAATAATTCACTGTCTTCTACTGGTGACTACACTATAAATTATTAAGAATAAGTACATAGCATTTTCTTTTGACTTTGATGCTAAATCACTGGAAAACATTAACATGGGATGCTGTTTTGGTACAAACGGTAAGAAGTAATTTTTTTGTTCAGAGATCTTACAAAATCAAGATGAAATTTTTACAAATAGCAATAAAAATTTAAGTTATTCCAACCACAGCTAGGAAGAAAGGTAAAGAGAGTTTAGGCAGCTGTTGGACCTCACACAGACTGTGCCATACACCACCACAGTGACTTGAATCTATATCTTCTAAGTTCCTCTCTAGTACTGTAAGCACATTATTATCTTTCCCTTACAATGTTACACTTCAATTTTGTCTCCTGGATCGTGATAAAACGAATTACCCACGGATTCAATAGCCTATATGAAGAATAGCTGCAAAATGACATAGTATCCCCAAGAGTATCCCAAGAGAAGATACCTAATTTTCATTTGTATCTTTTTTTTAAGTCACAATGCTCCTCTGCATTTTTCCATCTGAATATAGACACAATGCTGCTATCAGCAACTATATTTACATAATATAATCATTTCCTAGTGAGACATAGTGACAGAGATATAAAAAAAACCTGATGTACAACTTGCAAGCACAACAACTCATATTGTCAGGAAAAAAATCTAAACCCTTAACACACCCAGCCCTACCACCTGGCAGTGTAGTTATCAGGAGCTCTGTAGCTCCAACTGATCTATCTTGTTCATGACATTTGCTTCTCAGTGTAATAATGTAAATAGTTACATGAAAAAGACTGAGTACATCTGAACCTGATAACGCTACGCAATCATTTCTGTCAAAATACAAGTCTTACTATCAAGATAGAGAAGTAGTGCTAGATTTGTACAGTGTGACCTAGGATCTTTCACTGCATTTTGCAAGAGAAAACAGGGAAAGGATGGCGGGGTGTCTTTATAAATATTAAGGAAGTGGCACAATGAAACTTCCTTTATAGCACAATGAAAGCAGCTGTAAAATCTGCTCCCTAGCACTGAATCATATCAGCTCATCACCATCAAGGAAAGAGCACAAAACAACACAAAATCTTTGAGAATAATTTCAGATTTTTGAAAGAAGATAATTTGGTTTGATATTTTTGACATATATTTACTTTGATAAGCAACCCTAACTGAATAATAAAAACCCACAAAAAGTACAGTAAATGAACGAGTTGATTCTCTTCATTATCTTTCTGGAATAGCACTTGAATATTTTAGTTCTGTTGTTAAAGTGATCTTGCTTTATTCTAATGGCCTAATTTTTTTTTTTCTTCAGCATATGTGTCCCATTGTGGGTCTTCCCAAAATTATAAGGTTTGTATAAAAAAAAAAATAAAGGGTTGTGTAAACAATATGAAAGTTGTTACCTATTTCCTTTCTAAAATACTTAAAAAATTTTCTGAACAAAGATGCCTAGAAGGCCATGTAGAGAAATGTTTTACAAAAAAAAAATGCCTAGAAAATAACATGTTATCTGGGGCAATTTTATTGAGCCCTTGACAAGTTGTTTTCACCTAGTTCCATCTAACACAGGAACTCCTGCTTACTGCCCTAGTCTTAGAATGGTTCCAGGGCTTCCTCACATTTAAGTTTACAACTCTCTTCTCCACAGCACTGTATGTATTTTTCTAACAACATAGGTGAGAATAACAAGAAAGTGCACACAGAATATTTTTCATTAGTAGTTGAAAAGAAGTTGTACATTGAAAGCAATGTATCTTAAACATTTCCTCACATTCACCTGTAATGGCCTTTCAGTTCACCCAAACTGCTTGTGTGAATCTCTGGTTTTATTATGCCTTTAGATAAGGATATCAAAATCTGACAGATCAGTAATTGGCTGAAAGTTGTTCATACATTCCTAGCAAACAGTGAAGCTTCTTAGATTTACAGTCTTATAATTGAATTTCCTTAAGTATTATAAATTATCAACTACTTCTTTAGTCAATTCCATTGTCCGCTTGAATCAACTAACGAGTATCCTTAGCAGTATAAAAATTTCACAACCTCAGCCAACTATTTCCACAGTTCTTTCTCTATGCAAGAATATTTTTTTTAAATTGGTATGAAATAATATGTTTTATAAAACAACAAATATGCTAATTAGCATCTAATTGGCTCTAATTTAAAATTAGAGATATATGCACTTTTTCATTGTTCATACTAATGTAGAGTCTTGTAGGAGGTCAAAGGAGAGACTATTCTTGAAATATTATGACACCTAATTCTTTACATGCTGACCTTGATGGGTTTGAACTCAAAGGTATACTGGCTTTACTTTTAGTACTTTCAAATTTACAAAACAGGGCAGTATTTCTAACTAATCAATTCAAAAGATAGATTAGTATTGATCTATTCAAATGAGTGACTGACAAACGCACTCCATGGTAAACTTCAGTCCAGGACGAATATACATTTTTCACAAGGACTGATACTACTTGTAAACAGCAAACAGTTTTCAACCACAACAGTTTTTAATTCCTAGCCTCAATTAAAAATAGTACACTCAGGCAGACCTTTTAGAGAATAAATATCTTTGGTAACAGGCTATATTAATATTTGGTCTAAATCCTGTGAGGAGGATCAAGTAATCAGTTTACTATGTAGCCTCCTGAAGAACCTCACAGTAAATGAGAATTTTCATTTCCTCCCCCTCCCTTTGAAAGTTCTCTTTCATTTGAAAGAATTCACTGTGCATACCCTAATCTCACACTTTAAAAGAATCCAAGGCTGTCGAGGTGGCCAAAAATAAATAGCAAACCAGTTGATGTATTCCATCAGTGCAGGTAAGCACCCAATCAATGTAAATCTGTGTGGCTTTACTATGTCTCTCATTCAGCCTGGACGAGAAAGGAATGTAGTGGGAGAAGCAGGCACTGTACATGTGTGGGTGTGAGCAACAGCTGCCATAAGAGCCCACAGAACACTCCTGCTCTCAAATAGCTTGGAGGAAAATTGAGACTGCTCTAGATAATTTTTCAGACTGGAATGAGGTGTACTGTTTTTCCAATAGAGCAAATACAAAACTAATTCGTTTGTGAACTTGTGTTACACTCAAGGACCACATTCCACTTTTTATTAATTTACACAAAAATACTAACTCATAGTGGCTTGCAGGGCTGTATACAGGGACAAAATTGTACCATGTCCATCTTTTATTCCATTTACTTACTTTTTGCAATGTTTTTCATATGGGTAGACTTCTGGTATACATTTGCTAATCCAAACAATTGCAGTACAGTATAGTATTTTCCATCTTTTTTTTGAGACTATGTAAGTTGTAAAGACTCACAATTCCTTTATTAATACTACGATAACAATCTGTGCTATAAAAAGACGGGGCTATTGAAATACAGCTTACAGGTGTAAAGTTTTTTTCCCTAAACATATCATGTGTTGTGTAATCTATCTTTCCTCCCTGAAGTGTTTACAGAACACTAAACTTTTTGAGCTGATTTTCTTTTTGTCTAGTTTGGTGCCAAAAAGAACATAAAAGATTCCATATGAGATTACATTGCAAAAACCAAAAGGAAAATATTAAGAAAAAAAGATAATATTTTGAGGTTTCTTAGTTTGTTTTACCTCTAATACTAGGCAGACTGTTTACACAAATCATTTTGCTGTAAAGTAACATATAATGAGTTAAATGTGTGCAACATCACCATCAATCACGTTCATTTGTGTTTGACTGACCAAACATTTATAGCACTTTAAATCACTTTCTAATCACATTATGAAGGAGGAGGAATAAACACACATTTCAAGCTTTCTTTAAAAAAATACAGAAGTTTTAGTACATTTTCCTGGCATCTCCTAACTTGTGGGAGACTCCACTAATAACATTTGTCCAAGGAATGTATGAAGGTCTGACAGTACTTAAACTCAGTGCTCTGAATGAAAAGTGGTGGAAGTTCTTTAAGGGAATGGATATCTTTCTTTTCAATAGAGTCCTCTTAAAGAATTCCAGCTAATGTAGTAGCTCTCCTACAATACACTGTTGATTCACAGCCACCACTCAGTAACAGTTTTCTCTTTCAATTACAGTTTTTAGAGTAAGACAGCTTGGAGAAAGAATATCCATTCAGCTAAATAAAGAAACAAACCTTTTGTTGTCGCCAATCAAGTTGGATTCTCATGAAGAAATATGTCTCAGTTCCTGTAGATTTATTTTGCTTTAGGTTTCAGAGATCTTTGAAATGACAACATGCATTTTACTTGCCTGGACAATTCGTTCTTACTTAAGCAGCAGACATCTTTTTAACCAGTACTAACAGAGTCTTGCATTCTCCCAATGCACTATTTTAGGGCATTTTCTCTCTCAGTGCCATCTGATGATGACATCTGAAGTAACACAAGTTAAGGTATATCTGCACACTATTCTGTTTATAACTGTATATAATCACAGATACAAGAGCAAAAATGACATTGATAGCTTCCTCCAAATAAAATTCATTACTAGTTTTTTTGCTTATTCTGTAATCTGAGTAGTGCCTTGTGAAGTTGAGCCTTCAGCTTAAAACTGTTCATCAGTGAGACAGTCCAATCTGTCACGGTACTGAAATTATTGTAAGAATATCTTATAAGAAAGCATAGGATTGAGGGTGGGTAAGATAATGGCATAAGTGGTTAGATACATTTACATTTGCAGTTTTTGACTTGGCTAAACGTTTTAACTACAAAACCAGGCCATAAATGTGTGTATCTAGTACAGTTCCCCCATAGTCAGATATTTGTACACTTTATCACTTTCTGAATCTCTTCATTTTCTCACTGCAAGTTTAAATTCAGTATTAAAATAACTTGAATTATGACAGGGGCTTCTGAAGATACCCATATATTTGGATCTCCTTGTGAGAAAACCGGTCCCTTCTGATTTTGGAAAGACAGAAGTTGAGCAAAAGTTTCGTATCTACTTCTGATGTCAAGAGCAAGTTCATAGAACACATTGCCTCAGTAATTTGGATACACTAGTATGACTGTTACAAACGTTTGAGACTCTTGAGAGTTTTGGGTTACCACACCAGGCAAGAGTGAAGGAAACCAGAATGACTGGCAAGAAGAATGACGTTCATAAGAGATAGTTTTCTTTTGGGATAGAAATAGAATGTTTACTATCAAAGCAACCATATGCTGATGAGTCACAGACACTTCTCAATTTTGGCTTTACTGAAGTAAAACAGCTTTTTTTTTTTTTTTTCCAGAACATGAATAAAGATGCAAACATCACAACTGCACACAGTAAAGTGCAGAGTCTAGGCTTCTTTCCATATTGAAAACTAGCACTTTTTTTACTATATATAATAGTGTGGAACATTTTTGACACACAGGAGTCAGCTCTCTCCAAAGAATACCTTAATAAGAATTTCAGGATTTCGTAAGAAGGAAATAAAGATTCACTGTCCCGCACTGACTGGTGCACCTCTGAGAACAGTCCTGGCTTTCTCATCTGAGGGTATTAGGCTGCTTTTTAATTTTTATTGCTTACCTGCACAATGAACTTAAATTGGACCATGGCCTACCTTGTATTCCAGTATTTCCCATCCCATTAATAACACTAATGGAACTGGAAACCAACCATCTTTTATTATTGGAATCAGTATCCTAGAAAGGCATGAGGAAGAAAGCACTGATTGCTGCAATCAAGGCCTTGGTCCAGTGAATTAATACAGTTTCCAAAGAAGTCTAGGAATAATTGGGTTAAAATTTTGCCATGTAAGTCCAAAATAGATCTTAGACTGAGGAGAAATAAATACACAAATAATGTTGTAGGAAGTTCAGGCTTCACTTCCAAAACATGTTCCTTATTTACTCTCACAGTCAGAGGTCCAATAGCCACTTCATGTACAATATCAACATGATCAGTACTTTCTTCTGGGCACTTTGTTGCTATACAGAATATATATAAATCATAATTTTGTTTTAGCAGCATGGGCTTTTCTCATAGATAAACATGTGGCTTGTCTCAAAGAAAGTAAAACACAAAACATCAGAAATATCTCTCTAGAAATGGATGATGCTTTGAAAAACCATTTACAGGCTAAACACTTGCTGAATAAAAATAAAAACAACTTGACAGAACCTGGCTCATTGCCCAATTTGCAGCAGAGCACTTTTGTATGGAAGTGTGCACTATTTCTTTTTTGTCTTACAAAATCTGTTAATGTGTTCCCCTCTGTTTCATATTTGAGTCATGTTCTCTACTAGACTCTCTGACAAACTGAATTGCAGACATATAATACATTAGAATGAAAAAAGACATTACCTTTATGAATGACCTCATAGAGAAGAGGTTGGCTAACATTGTTGAAAGGCCCGGTGCCAGGCAGCTCTGGGCTATGAAGCCCAGCTTGAGCTCAGCAAGACAGATTGCATCATCCCCTTCTTTCCAGTTCCAGCTTGGGATATTTAGCAGATGGGCCTGCAAAACAAACAAACAAATATCCCATAGGTGAAGAACCATAAATACTTCCTCAAATACAGTACAATGTTGAAGGAGATGAATGAATTGCAGTGAATTATTTTCTTTTTTACTGCTTTGACTTTTTCTGAGTAGACAGAAGCACTCCAAGTAGTTTAGAGTTTATATTTTTTTTTGCTAAGAAATTTTCCAATCTTACCCATTATAGACAAAATCTTACATTTCTCAAGCTATATTCTGGCTGTGACCCTCTGCCAGGTCCATCCTCATACCTGAACAAACCACAGAATGTTGTAAAGTTTTCCTTCCCTTCTGCATATTCCTTTTAGAGTACTTTGAGCTACTATCTGATTGATAAGGCACACACATAATACACGGAAATCTAATAAAACTTAGACTACAACTCAAGTTGCCATCTTTATAGGACATTGTCATAGGTATACAACACCTTCTGTCTTTTCTACTTTATTCATTCCACCCTGAAGGATAGCACTTGAGTTAGAAAAAAAGTTTGGATTTTCACTAAGATTGCTATTTATAAGTATAGAAAAAAGAAAATAGCTGATCAAGACACAGCTCTAGTATCAACACTGGTCAGTTAGATATGTATTAACATTGTTCAGTTATTGGCATAAACTATCAGATTCTCTCTTCCATCCACCTTGTATATTTGCATAGACATAAGGAAACACAGAGACCTTCATGCTTGTTTTCCTTCATAAGTTCATATCACATTCAGAAAAGATCTTCCCCTCTGAACCTCTTTAAAGCAGAGATACATCTTGCTTTTATTCTATAAAAATAAAGGCTCCTTCCACTCAGGTACAGGAAGAGGATATCCAAAGTGAAAGTAATTGCCCTTGTTCTAGCCAAAGGTTACAGGCATAAGGAGGTGACAGCAGTTAAACCTTCTAAGTACCAGGATTATTGTGTATTTCATTGAATGATGGTCTATCTTGAAAAAAGCCAAGCTTTTTCTCCAACACTGGGCAATGGTTGACGCTTTTAGACATAACAAAAGAAGCAGGCCACATATGAGTAGTCTGTCCTCTGATATATTCTTCCTAGCCCTGTTAATCAGCAGTTTGTATCCTTCCACATCTCAGGATTGAATGAATTGACTTCATTGCTTTTAAAGGCCACAGATATAACATCAAAAATTTGCCAAATTCTTTTCCAAAGGTGATTTATAATTTTGATCTCTATAATATTTTTAACAACAAATTCCACAACTGAGTTATGTTTTATATGAAAAAAACCACTTAATTTTATTTATTTTGTACCTGCTACTTGGCAATTTCAGGTCTACATTGTCATGCAAGGAAAAAAAAAATCAATAAATCGCCAATAATACAATAATTATATGCAATTTTTTTTAAGTATCCACAAAGAACTAACTTCAGATGGCTTGCCTAGAGGTCATCAATTCATCTGTAGCTCTAGTGTAATCAGCTCAGCAAAACTTACAGAAACTGAGGGGTTAATAGGGGTTAATTCATCTGGAATTAATAGCAACTATGGACAATGTAGCTTTGCGAATTAGATCCAAAGCAATTAACCAATGTCAGGATGTTTCATCAGGTTCCTTGCATATATAAATAAAACTGAATTACCTTGTAACTGGATTACATTTCAAGGCTTATTAGGATGTTTTTGTTTGGAAAGAAAAATACTTACTATTAGTGGAGCTAGCAAAATTGTGTACGAGTGAATGCAATGTAGCAAAATAATCTGGGAAGAGACACTATTGGTCGTTACATTACCTTATTGTGATACTGCAACATCTGAGTGATAATTCTTATCTTCGGATGATAATTCTTTATTGAAATAACTCTAAAGATAAAATAAAAAATAATTAAAATAACTTTTCGCTGGTGGGATATCTGAATAATATATCCCAATACCTCTACTTTACTATGTTGTCAAGTGCTACAGTTAAAATTGTACCCTCTTATTTATCTGAACTGTAAAGTATACTGACAGAAGTTAAATCTATGCAATATTTACACTTAGTCAAATTCAGTTAATAACCACCAGCTAATACCAGAGAACATCAAACTTCAGGAATTATGCAGTTGAATGGTTTGCTTTTATGGAATTTGCAGAAAAACAGACTTGTTTTACTGCAATTAATGTCAAAATAAAGCTTCTCACACTGCAACTGAAATGCATGTTTGGAAAATGAAATTAGGCATATTTAAGACCTGCACCTTCCACAGACAGCTAGATCTCTTGTACACAGTGAACTTTTTCCAGCGGAGAAATTTGATTATTTTTTTAATTTCTCCCTTTCCTTGAATTCACAGCATGCATAACACTGGCGAATTCTATGTTAGAGAATTTTTAACAAATCCTTGACATTTTAACAAGGAGAGACTGATCTCATTAAAACTAGGATTGTATGAACAAAAACCAAAAAATTGAATGGCTTAGGTTTGCTCTAACTCTCGCTGCAATCTACTGACTGACTCATCTCCTTCCTTTAGAGAATACAAGGAAGAAAGTAGACAAGATCTGGTGGTCCCTAATGTGATAAGTACCTTGTCAATCAAAATAAGCAATGTTCGGTCTTCAGTGTAAAAAAAAGGAGGATGGAGCTAGGAGATCACTATATTGTTACTATGATGAAGTAAGATGCTCCCCTCAAGCAGCACAACTACTTCTAGGAGCAGATATACAAAGGAGCAATGAGGTATGAAGAGAATAAGGGTCCTTCTGTCTCATCATTAACAGCAGCTCATGCAGTACATGCACTCAAGTAACATACCTTTGCAACAACATAACTGCATTCTCTTTCATGTCATTTTTATTGGGACTGTGTTCAGCTGTGAATAATTAAACCCTCAGTCCTGCAAAATGACTAAGAGTACCAAAGTTTGTGCTTCAAGTGTCTCTTCTGACACACTCTTTCTAAGGCAGCTAAATTAAATCAGTTTAGGTAGGAATTTAGGGTATCCTCATCCCTGAACTTTTGAGAAAATGTAGTAATTTGTCCCCTAAAAAAATTTCTGCAATATTCTTCAAGTGCAACAGATCAGCAATAAAGCTGTGTATGGCTATAGCCTATTTGGACACCAGAAGTTAGCTAAATCAGTGTTAAGAACCAAAAAGCTATTAAAAACAAATGAGTTTACCTCATAATATTGGAGGCATCTTCAGCATCTGGGTCAGCACAGTATTTATTGGCAAGGATCAGGCAAGCATCTGCTGACTCTATCTGAGACACCAAAGAACAAGCAAACATAAATAGCAACACCTCTTTCTAGCTCTTCCTTCACCATAAAGTATTAGGGCATCCAACACTGCCATTATGAGTGTGAATGTCAGTTCTTAATACCACTAATCAAAAATGTTACACGGCTAACGTGTTAATGTGAGTGATTGTAACAGCTCTCATATACACACAGCAATTCCTTAAAACTTGCTTATGATGCTCAGACCAGGTCAGTAGTTCAATTATTGACTCTGACTTTGTATCAGCTGAGGCATGAAGGTGTTAATGGGCCTATCTTTTGTAACCAGATACTGAAATTTAGATCCCTAAATCCATAGGAAGTTCCTGTTAGTACAGTGCTCCTACAAGTCCTGCGGCTTTATTTGGGAATTTAAGCACCTTCCTGTTAGAGACAGGAAGAAGCAAATGAACTGATGATTTAGAATCTGAGCACCAGTTTTAGAGAGCATGACGAGGAGAACTGATCTGTTCACAGGACCTCTCCGTTCACACAAACCTCAGCTCTATTTAACTCAAAGCAGATGACAAAAGTATTTTTCGGTGTATACAACCAAATACCGACACAAAGAAGGGCGGAATACAGAACACAAAATATCAACACACAATTTTATGGTCATAATTAGAATGTTTTGTTCTAATGAACTGAAATAACATATGTTGGGCTACAAGTTACACAACTCCTGCAGCCAAAATGGACAAAAGACATGATTAGTACTCCAGAAAATGTTAACATTGCACTAAAATATTCTTGCCTTAAGTAGTCAGTTTACATTCCATTTAAAAAAAAAAAAAAGACAGACAGAAGAAGAAACAAAAAAAAAAGTTAATACTGTATCTGACACCTTGCCATCTTTGTTTTTTTCATTTAACCTTCTTGCTTGGCTTTAAGAGTACAAAACAATTTACCATGGAGGATTGTAGACAATAAAACAGTCTCATTTTAGCTACCAAAAAAAAAATTAAGTTGTATTTTTTTCCCCAGGATTCTAGACAATAGAAAACGGGTTTGACAGGTGAAAAATTATCTTCTAATCATTCTGATGAAGGTAAGACAATAGCATTTTAAGAAATTACTGTAAGACAATGTTCTACTATATTAAACTTTAATGTAAAACAGAGTTTTGAACTAAACCTCAATGAAAAATTCACAAAGAGTTCAATGGAATGGCAATATGTCTTAAGTCACAGTGTTACTGTAGCTTTGAAGATCTATTGATCAAGTGAAAACAAAGTTCGTAAGGATAGATATAATTTATTAGGCAAGCTAACAGAGAATTGAAAACAATCTTTTGGGGTTACATGAAGAAGAGCTTTACTGTTTTTTTCCAAATAATGCAATGAGAACTTTAAGAAAAGTCAATTATCAGGAAAACAGAACAACAGAGCTGTACCTTCACTCTCGCCAGGTCATGGGGATTAAGGACTGAACCCTGATAAAATTCCACCTGAGTGAAGTGTCGTTTAAAAAGAGCTTCCAGCTCAAGGTTTGGGGAAATACTGCATTGGGAAGAGAAAGAAAACACAAGAACAAATGAGAAATCAGTTTCCATAATTGCCCTATTTCCTTAATTTATAAACCAACCCATTTATTTATTTTAGGTAATCAGACTCCTGCTGATGCTTTTCCTGTGGTGCAGAAACAGCGTGTGTACTTAAAATACAAATACTATACTGTTTTCACTTCCTTACCTCAGTCTACAGCACTTCTGGCCCACTTCACTGTGCTACTCTGCATGGTCATAATTTGACAGTTTCCCACAGATATGAATCCAGAAGAACTGGTGCAAACATTTGAAAACATCCTCATGCAGCATTCTCCACAGAAATAGTCTAGTAAGACAATCATCCTCTGCATGTCCCCACCATTTGCAAAACAGCCAATTGCATCAAATAAAACAGCTCAATGCAAAATCACTAAAAGCAGGAAACGGAACCCTATCGGTGCCCTGTGGCCTGTATGAGCTACAATTAAAACAAACATAATTATGCTGTGACTTTGCCTCATTTCTTTTTGCCATAACAAAAAAAAAAAAAGAATTAAATGCATCACAATCTATTATACAATGTGCCATCAACCTCATAAATACCTTTTCTGATGCCACTCAATAAAACAGAAGGGATTTAACAGCTGCATAGTAAGTGCCTGCGGTATTTGCTATGCCAGATGCTAAATTGTAATAAGAAAATGAAACAGATATTTGCAAATATTTGTCTGTGAAGGCACAGAAGAAAGCAGGCAGACACAAGTAGCCAGGTGCTAAACTGCCTTCATATGCAGTTTCCTGATTCCTATCACTACGCTTTCTCACTGTGTAAATCTGGATCTCCACTTTTCTCTTACAGTCAATTCTTGTTATTACTTAGAGAGGGGAAACAAGCAAACAAACAATGTAGTTACTTGAGGATATCACCTCTAGTTCAATTTGAAAGACTAGATAAAAAACTGCAAGTGCTTCTGATTCTTAATTTTCCAGCTTCTTTTGTTGAATCATCATAAGCGATCCTTTAACTTTTTAATAATTTTCTTTAACAATAAGAAAAGTGCAGAAATTGATGCTAAATGCAAAAATATTACTCATTCATAGCTTGCAACACTTCTAGACAGATGCCATTCCAGAGCAGAAAAGACCTTTCATGCTGTCTGTCTTTCTAGCACCTGGCTATTTCTAGCAGCTGTTCCCATAGATATGTCTATTTGATGTTGTATTACGTGTAATGCAGAGCCTGCAACAAACAGCAATCACCTTAAGAAACCTTTCCAAACCCCACACTGGAAAAATGCAAGAGACTGTGCACGTAGGTATGTATATATGGGTGAAAGCGCAGCACTAATTATCAACGTGACAAGAATTTCTTTTCTATTTTCACTATACCTGTAAAACAATGTATCTCATTTACATTAAAACTAGACCTGCACCTACATTTTTCTTTTTATAAATATTTCGCAATACGAAATAAGCATTTTTTTCCCTAGTAAAATCACAAGTGAAAATGTGTTATCAGATAGCCTAAGTACATATGACATACCGTATTTTTCACTAATTTTACTGATTTTACCAATTTTGGTAGTTTCACTAAAAATATTTGCCACTAAAGAAAATTCTAACATATATTTATTAGTATATAAATATTTTTTATTTCAAAATTCCATTCCAACTTCAACTATGTGTTTAGCTATCTACCTCACAACTAACATGATTGAGTTTGAAGTCTGTCTGCTTGAAACATCAATACTTAGCAACGAGTTACAAAAAAAAACTGCAGAAAACTCCTCTTTTTTTCCAAAATAGATTGTTAACAAAAGTAACTGCAAACATTAATTTTATGGTTACTTGGAGCTTGAAATATCGCCTCTTCCCCCCCCAAAAAAAAGATATGGCTTAATTGAATGAGTTTTAGTAACATGGTAAGACTAATCTTGAAAGATTACTCACTTATGCAGAAAGACGATTTCTACGTTGACATCATCCCTATCCTTGTGCAGGAAGTCCTTCAGGAAGTTGGACACACTTTCAAGAGTTATGTGACCACAGACAACTATGTGCCTGATGCAGAAAAATTAGAGTTAATCTTGCAAAGAAGGTAAATCAAGCAAGAAAGAAAGCAGAGAAGGAAATGACAATATATTGTCCAAAAAAAAAAAAAAGAGTATTAGTCTCTTCTTGATGTTTTTCTAGATCCTATTCCATGAAGTCAGAGAAGGAAAACATCAGTTCCAAATGATGCTTTGCAATTGCATATACATACTCTCACCTGCAAAGACTACTGTTAACAAACCATTTGGCCAAGTTGCAATACACATTTAACAATAAGTGGCATCATTTATATATATATGTTTATACACCATTTAACTAGTATCTTTCAACTTTTTTTTACACATCTTTCTCCACATCTTTACCTCCTCTACTGATATTTACTTTTAAATTTTTTGGTTTATGACATAATGAGACAGCAGATCTCCCTATGGTTGAAAGCAGACACTTATACCAATGAAGGCAGTGCAAAGCTTGCCAATTATAGGCCATAAGCAGTAAAAAAGAAATCTTTTTGCTACCATGACTCTTGCAAGGAGAGTACTCTACAATAAGAAATCATTATTTATTGCACCATTAAAACAGATTGCTTAGAAAATGAAAATTTGCACAAACTGTGATGTTACAAAGGTTTCTACTGCTCCGTGTTTCCATTACTAGATGTATCTCACCATGTAAGATGAAAGCACAATATATACCTACACACACATTCTCGAATTCTACATCTTAAATTCTGAGAGGCTGAAGAAAAGGCCTAGCAAATTGCACTCTTCCTGACTTAAGGGATCTTTGCTCCTTTATTTGTAAAGCAAAGTCCAAAAAATTTATTATTAGAATATCCTACGTTGTCTCACAACTTTCTTCATGGACTAAACTCTACCCCAGCTTTCATTACAGTCATAAGTTTAAGACAGATGGTGATTTTGACATGCCTATTGCTAACACTTCCAATAACCACATTGCTCACAGAAGTCAGGAAGAGGGACAAGGTGGCATAGATACAATTCCTGAACTAAGAGAAAGTCAACTTCATTACAGTAATACAGAGTATGCACAAATGCTACTAACACACAATTTCACAAACTTATTTGGCACTTGAACTGCCAAATGTGAAGCAAAGTAATTCCAAGGGTAAGAAATAGACCATCCAAGTCTCATCTACTTCAAAACTGTTCTGTGGAAAACTCAGTAACACAGAAACCTCACTGGCTTGAAACAGCAAATAATAGATTACAGCAACAATTACTTATGTAGTAGGCTATAACAGGAGTCTGTTCTTGTTTCGTAATTTGATGCTTGATGAAATGTGTGTGGAAAGTACATAGAACTCATTGGAAAAGGGATAATTTTACAGAACAAAGAATAAATCAGTAATACGCATCATGCAGTAAATACTATCACTATCATGTACTGTTACTTTTGCAGTGGTTCAGATGTTTACTAGAAAAGCAAAACACAACAAACTATTATAGCAGTCTAGCACACTACTATATTGTTCTACTATTATCACTTTTATAAATAGCATAGCACAGAGTTTTAAAGCTTTATTTAGAAATATTATAAACTCAAACTCTCCTGCATGAGTTCTTAGTGATATCATCAGGACTCAGATATAATTTTAAAAATAGCAGCAGTCAAAAATTTCAACAGTTTCACTGTTTTTAACAGGGAAGGAATGATGAGACACTGATTATGCCATTTTGTATTTAACATAGGACTCAATACTATGAACTTCTCTTGCTAAATTAACTATCCAGAGTGTCTCCTTTGGCTTCAGTAGGATTTTACTCATTTTGAACCTAAGTTTTTGGTGCATTGTGTAGAGAATAGAGATCTCAGACTGTAAAAACGTAAAAACACAAAAATCTCTGAGTTAAAGCTTTCCTGTTTTATAAGGTAGTAAGCACAATGTCAGAAAGCAAGGTGTAAAATATATTAGCTCATCCTTTTTTGGTGCAAGGGGTCCTTAAAAGGTTTCCTCTGGGATGGATCTTTGCAGCCTGGCAGAGTCTGCAGCAGCCTCTGTACTGGATAAAATGCCGCCTACAGTCCCTGCCTCAGAAGTGCTCTGCTTCCCTAGTGGTGAATTGCCTGAGCTGCCAGCACTGTGGGTGCACGCATTACTGCTCTCCCAGTTAGGCCAGGATAATAACTTTCAATATAGAACGCTAAAAGCAGATGCATTTGGTATAAAAGTTCAGTCCTGTTATGATTCTTTTTCAGTAGCGTTCCATAGCAACCTGCTCCCATCAAAATAAAACATTTGGCTGTCAAATACTCTTGCATTTGAGCATCAGGACTGATTCTTTTGGAAGTGTTAGAAGGCATCTGCACCATGGTTTCATTTTAGCACTCTGATTTGGGGCTGGACATTATCTATTCTGCTCTTCCTTGCTATCCTTATATAGTGCAAGACAGTGTCCTAAGCAGCGATTACAACAAAAACTGGTTTTCAAACAATATTCTGATGAGGTATTAGCATTAATTTTTGGTTGAAAACTCCCACAAAAAAAAAAATCTTCCTTTAACATAAATTATATTTTTCCTTAGAAGTAGAAGAAATTGAGAACAGGTTTCCTACTTACCCAGAGAGAGTTATTAAGTACATTATTTAAGAAAACTTGGAGAGCATATATTGTTCCAATCTGTCCTGTATATAATTTGAAGATTTATAACTTCCTCTGTTTGTTTCAATAAACATTCCCTTCCCATGTACCACCTACTTTTTTTCCATGCACAGAGAGTTTAAATAAAGTCAACATTCTGGATATCTTTTGCTTTCAGCTAGAGTTGGTTGGTAGAAAAACACTGTATTAATAATAATAGGTCAACAGAAATGTCTAACTTCTGTATTAAGCTTTTGTTTATGAAAAATCTCAAAAGTAATACAGTATTCAGTTAAATTATTATGATTTCTAAATTTTAAAAACAAAATTTAGAAATTCCCTTACAATACTGAAAACCACAACTAAGGAATTTAGACATTTTTATTGCTGGTAAGTATTCAGGAGGACTAAGGTTTCTGTTAAGTAACAGTTGCCATTGGTATTACGTATCAGAGGTGAAACTGGCTTAATATACAAATGGGAATCCATATGACACAATTGTGATGCTGCAAAAATAACATTTTACAGACAATCAAAAGTTTATTAGGAGCCATATTCTATCAACCAATAGAATCAAACTAATCCATTCTCTCCAATATGTACTTATTATCAAAATTAATTATAGCTACCAAATATGAAAAATTAGTACAGTTCTATATAGTTGATTTCTCTTGTGATTCTACACAGTTGAAATTCTCTATAGTACCTAAGTACTATAGCACCTATTTTTTCCCCTCAAGTATTGACATCATTATACATTTGCTAAAAATACATTATCTTCTTATAAAGTAAACAAAAATGGTGATAAAAGGTCAAAGCTATCACAGAAAAAAAACAGTTTCAGGAAGAAAAAAAAAATGAAATAAGCAAAAGCTAAAGCATGTAGAATTCTGACATGAGATAATTGAGAACATACACTTAATCCATGTAAATAGCACTGTAAATGAAAACAGATCCACTATGAAAAGGATTCTTCAAAAAGTATCTTTGCATGGTTCTTCCTTCAAAGGACGCAATACGAAAGGCAAATCTTTTGCCTGTTTATTTTTAAAGAAATTATATCCATTTCCTTGGAACAAGTATAAAGAACTTGAAGAAACTCACTGTAACTAGTCTGTCATAATAAATCAAACATATTAAATACAAAATTCTGTTCAGCATTCAGTTGAATACATGCTGTTCACTTGTCAAGTAACTAAATGAAGTGTGGCACATATTGATCTAGATGTCTCTATAAAACTGTAATATTTATATCAAATTCATATGCTCAAATCTCTTTATGGTCTTTCTGCTTAGTATTCTGAACATATCTTCATCTATCGACCATCTAAACTCTTTCTTTGCATACCAGTAGCAGGCTGTTGTGGTTGAAGTAAACAGGTTCTTGCAGTCTAACTTATTTTCCTCAACAAAGGATGGGTCTTATTCACTTTTTCTCATTAAGAAAAGTCAATATTGTCAACAGAGACTGTACATACGGCCCTCTTGTTTATCTATTAGTCATAAGATTCTTTAAATAAACCAGTCTACAATATATTTCTAATTGCTTGTGCGTTTCATGTTTTACCTAACATGACTCAAGATTGTATTAGTTCAGTTAAGTGAAAACTTACACATGTGCTTAAGTGTCTCTCTTATTTGGTTAAACATATGCCTTATTTTAATATAAGTATAAATTAATACAGATAGAGTAATAGGTGCTGTACAGTCATGATTTCATGGATTTCTCTTTTTTCAGAGACGACTTGGAGCCAAAGATGTTCCTCCAAGGACCACTTACATTTAGCCAATGTGTACAGTGAGCCAGAACAATATGCTTTAATATTTTAACTATTAAAAAGCCTTGTCTATGTATTGCATATACAACAAACACAAAGACTGAGAATCACTCATCTAGAACAGACACTTCTGGACCAAAAAAACCACATCAAGTTGGATTTTAAAAAATAACTCTAGCAGGTATGAAACTAAAAAGCATTATGCCCAAACTTGTCTTTTTGCATTAGTCATTCATGTCTGTGAAGACAGAGCACAAAATACTCTGAAAACAAGGCAAGGTTTTTTTAAAGAATTCAACTGCAAGCTATTTTCTCACTCTGATTCTCAAATCAAGCTCTATAAATCTTCTAGTACAAAAGAGACAAGTAAAAAATATTCAAGGATTTAAAAAATTGTCTGTCAAGTGTGTAACATCCCAGCAACTTTATTTTAACATTTGTTCTCCTTCAGTTGTTCATAAGAAAGTAGATTTTCAAAATTCTCTTTACTCCTGAAGGATTAAAAATTTCGAAAGTGTTGAAGTTACCAAGAAGCCAAAAGCACTGACTTTCGTATATGTATCAACATTAAATTTATAAAAGAATATGACTACATTGTGACTGGAGATGTGATCGCAGTATGTGAGAACATGTCTGAGGTACCTTTAACTTCTGTAAACTGGACCTGCTAGCTTCAGTTGCCAACTATTCAGGAACTAGAGTGAACACATGAAGTCTGTACAGAAGCTGCTGTGATTAATTCTGACAGAAACAATCTGCTCTTTCCAATAGGTTCCACGCTCTTTGGAATCTCTCTTATATCGTGAGTAAAAGGAATTAGTTAGTACCAGAAAACACTCAAAGATCTAAATTCAGTGTATGGTATACAGTACAGATCAGTGGAACAGCACTAGATTATACATCAGATTAACATAAATGGGAAATCATTAATGTCAGGCATTTGAAAGTTACCTCTGATGCAGATATTAATTTACTTTGTAACCAATATAAGTATGTAAAATTAAGAATCAAGAGGGAATAATTTTGAGTTCTCTTAAACATAAAATTTATAATGTGTGACAAACATACAGTCACACACAAGACCCTAATTAGTTGTGAGTTATAACAGCTACAGAATTGCAACAAGCACACCCACACAAATCTAGGTTTCAGTCTTACTCAGTGAATACTGGTGGTGTGTCACTGGCAACCTTTAAATACTAGAAGCTGGTTCTGAAGTGTACAGAAATAGTACAGAAGAATTCACTCACACCAGTCCTCAAATATTTTATGCCCACCTAAGTGAGATTTCTACTGCAGAATAGGCCACTAGAGTGCATTTCAGATACCTTAATCCTGGATAAATGGCACACTCTTTTGTTGAAACTGCATATTAGAGCTTGCATCTAAGCCTGTTTGCTACAGCATGCTACCATAAGTAGTTCACTGTGAGTTGCTTTTTTAATTTCAATTTCCTTGCTCAATTACAGCTAAATTAGTCTATCTTATATTTTTATGATCTAAGGAATTGTGCAACACTTATCAATAAAGCAAGATAAGAAATAAAAGTTAATATTCTTTGCTTGATGCATAACTCTGAAACTGCAATAAAAAGAAGAAAGCACAATGATTTGTTTCTTCTAGGGTCTGGATTAGCTAAGAGGCTTCCACTGTAGCTCAAAGCAAAGGACGAATACTCATCCTTTCATTCAGTCTTGATGCTAGTATTATCTAAAATATTTCTACTTTCACAAAATAATACCAAAATATTTGGACAACACAGCTGTATCACCATAAGAAATAAGTGAATAATTTAGCATAAATAGAAGTAAAAACCTGTTAAATGCTATGGTATGCACAAGGAGTCCATACTAGAAAGCTTACAGTAAAATCCAGGAGTAAACTACACCTCCAGTAATAGCATCTCAGTTGCAAACAGACCTTAATCTACTGTTCTAATCCCTCCAGACCCTGGGCTTCCTTCTTGCAATATTTTGTGCAGCAGATATCACACACACAGGATATCCTGTTCTTATTTTTAATTTATTTCAAAAGTATTTACCCTTAAATAAATTGCTATGTTACAATCATTACTCATTATCAAATTGCATTATGCATTGTTTTTTTTAAATGCTCAATGGGTCCAAAAATAACTAAATCCTTTGCAAGCAACGCAGGAGTTAGAAAAGGCTTTTAAGATTTTCGAGCATTTCATTCATTACCACAGTCAGTGCATTTCTTTCCATAGAAATCATCCCAACATGTCAGGACTAATTTTCTGCAACAGGATCTGAGTGAAAGCTAAAAGTCAATATCCACTAAAACTTGCTGATCAGTTCACCACTTCTGCCATCTCACATCGCACTCCCTGGAACGTCCACACTTAAAGTCATGGCCTGCTTATTTTGTAGAATATGGTACATCAGCAGATTTATAAACCAGATTCTGTCTTTCTTGAGTCAAAATTTGGACAGCAACAACTGCTATTTTGATGTCAAATCCAAAAGTTCTTTTTTAAGTTTAGGCAGAAAGAAGGAAAAGTTGAAATTTTTACAATGTTAACTAGAAATATAAAATTAATGCTGTTATTGTAGGAGTGGAACATGATTTGAGACCTAGAACAGATATTTTTTTAAAAATCATAATATTGTTATATGTTACTTTCCACACTTCATATCGTTATATGTTGCTTCCCACACTTCCTTTCTTGCTTTCATAAGAATGGATATAGCTTAAATAAGCATGCAAAAATGAAAAAAAAAAAATACATTGTCCTATTAGTTTTATCTGTCACTCTATTTAACACTCACCAGATTTTCTTTATCACTAAGTGAGACTTCATTTAAAACAGTGGGATTAGAAGAATGGCTAGCAGATGGGAAATAGAGACACCTCTGGGGATCATAATGCAATCCATGTCACATTCTCTTATTACATTCTTATCCCACTGGAAAATAATATCTTACATATTGTATCAAATTATTCAATATAACAATCTAATGTCACTTTCTTTGGAGCTATGCCTCTCATTACTGCAGCAAATGGACCTTTGCCAAAGTATTTGGATAAGCCTTAATTTTTTTTTCCTAATTTTTAATCAAATTCAAATGTCTAATGAGTCCAAGATGGCCTGTCAACTTAAATTATCTGTTTGTCTTTCTGTTTACCATATCTATCTGTCTACAGTTTTTATTTTTCTCTGTGAAGTTTAGTTACTGAACCCCATGTTTCCTTCTGGAAGGAATCTCTAACAGATGATTCTTCCTGTTGATATGTTGATGATTTGCTAATTTATGGCTTGTAAATTTAAGATATCTGAAGAAATCTCTGGGAAGCAGAGCAGATCATGAGAGAAAAGAAGAGAAACAAGAGATTTTAATAGCTTATACAGTAAAGAATTGTGATTTCATTAAAATATAATTTTAAATCTTTTATATCAACTATAGTAATGCCTCTAGACCAATTTTTAAAAATATTTTCAAAATTTAACAAAGTTTAGCATAACTACTTACTATTGAGACAAGATAAGCAGTTTATATATACACATAAATGTATATAAAATAATAATAATCCCTCTCTCTGCCAATATGTGTTCACATGAAACTGTGTTCTGCTTGCTGACCTCATAAATTGTTTCCACTGGATTTGATAGCAGTTTTACATCAAAAAGGCAAAAAGAATTTGATCTGTGGAATTGAAAGTTGATAATTCAATGTAAAGACTCAAAAAAGTCATAAGTTATCCGATCTCTCTTTCAGTTCATCAATTTACAAATGTGCCTTCCATGTGCTTTCTGGAGCTCTGTGCAGGCTGACTTAGAATAAGATAATGTCTTTAACTGGAAAATATTTCACAGAATTAAAATCCAGTCTGATCATATGAACACATGAACGAAGAAATGAAACAACTGAGTAAGAACATTCTTGATTCTCAAGTAAATTAGTTAACTGCAGAATAATAACTTTTTTTTTTTGGCTTAAGAAAAGTAACACAGATGATCTTGTAAGTCTTGTTTTGGCTAGGACTGAATGTGTAATTTCCAAATATCACAAAAAGCGTGCAACAGCAAAGTTCTACTTATCCAAACCCAAGGATTTCTTGAAGAAAACTCTTGTCTCTTAAGACTTAAAACATGAACTTTATAGCTAAGAGGTTAGTTGGAGCACTTCAAAAAATTATCCAAAGCCAAAGTGATCACTACTTATTCCAGCCTTCCAGATGTATGCAGGCATGAACTAACCTGTAGGCTTATTCCTAAATTCTCAAAACAATCGCCTGTCAGCTATGGTGATACAGTAGCAGATACATTTTCACCCTTCTGTAGTACTCCAATTTAAAATGATCCTTTGAATATTAACTCAGGAACTCTACAGAAAGTCAAATCAAAAGCCTTAAAAACAAAAGAGCTAAATGTAGATAGAGTGTAAGGAACCAGCTTGCTATTCTCAAAATTATTAATAGAAGTGTCTAAGAGGAAATAGCATCAAGCTATATACCATTTCAGTTGTAACTGATGGAAAAAAAGTCAAACAAAAAAGCATAAAACTTCCCCTGCTTATATATATATAAAATTATGTATTATTTTCTAAACTGAAGTCTAATCTATAGACTTTTTATAATAGTGCAATAAGATCAGATTTTTTTTCCTTCTCCACCCAACTACATGCTACATCTAGCTTTTATCTTCAGTATTTGCATCCAATATTTTGCCATTACAAACTACTTCATCTTTTCATAATGATACTAGTTTGTCACTAATTTACTTTATGAAATTACCTGAATATAACTTCTCTCAAGTATATGCTTTCATTAGTTATTTCTTAGAGATCTAGTAAGTTTTGCAATGTTTTAACGAGATATGTCCTATATAATATTGTAGATGTTTTTCAGTGTGACAACATAATGCTTGGTGACAAGGCAATTAATAAGAGTTAACCTTCATTATAAATTTGCCTACTTTGCATTTTAAAAGTATTCCTCTTATTCAGAAACATAAACTTGCCTCCATTAAATCTCACTCAGTCAGGTCTAATCTATTAATAATAAAAATATTCCAACTGTTCTACATAAAAAGTAAGTTAGTTTGTTACCTGCTTCTCCAGAAATCAGCAGAACATGGGCTGACATGTAAAGAATATTACGTGCAATACCTGCTTTGCAAAAAGTATTTCCCAAAACATATGATTATGCGCTACAGAATTTATCCAGAGAAATTCATAGGAAGGAGAAACAGTAGTGACTGAATTGATCATGTGAAAGAAAAGAAAAACTATGTTATCCTAAGATACCTCCTAGCAATTCTGATTGCTTCTCATGCCTGAATTTTACTTCCCAGTTACATTTTAGTTATATACATATATATATTTAATATCAACTATTTTCTGTCTTTGTAACTAGTCTGGTTTTCTCTGTATCACTTGTATTCAGTGGTGACTACAGCAAGAAGCAGCTGTTTGTTCTGAGTATAACTAAACTAAAAAGGCTAGTTTTTCTTCTATATCGACCATCTGATCCTGATGTATCAGGGCACATAGTAAAAACATTACAGTGTTTTCTCATGAGCTGGTCTGTAAACAGCAGCAAAACAGCTGTTTAGCAGTAATCTCCTTACCTATAGAGCAGATCTCATTGCTTACAAATCCGAAATTCAAGACAAGGATTGATAACTTTTTTGTTAACTACTTCAATTTTTTGGCAGTAGGTTGCAATTGTGCCAAAGTGACTACCCTACTTATCATTAAATGTGTATGTTTGGTCACAGTCACATTTTGTATAGATATATTGGTATGCATTTTGGTGTATATGCAACAGTGAGCACTGTTTATTTAACAGATGAAACTTAAGTCAAAGACTAAAATAAAATTCCTGCTTTGTGTTCTATGAGACCTTAGAAGTCTTATCACAGGAACATATTACGAAGCAGAGATCATAAATTAAATTGAAAATTCTCCATGGACTTTTGTAACAAAACTACCTGGCATCCAGTAAATTTAATCAGTGGTAACTGCATATTACCTACAAACTACTTCTGTTTCCAAACTCTGTATGTATGCACCTCTAAGAGAGAAGTAAGCTTTATTGTGCAAAGTGATTCCTGTATAGTTTATGAGTCCTTTGGGGACTTTACTGGCTGAAAAGCAAAATGAAACACAAGATCCAACTTGCTGATGCATTGGTTGTTTCTCTCCTTTAGCAAGTGGAGTTTATAGAAATAATTTTTATGTATACATTCTAACTTAGTACTAAATTGATGTAGTGCACTCTTCACAATATACATAATCATAACTTAATTTTAACTTCCCACCTAGATGTTTAATAATCACATAGAGGTATGTTATTCTACAGACATAGTTCATGAGTCAACATGTATAAACATATATATAAACGCTACAAAGCACATTCCATGTATTTATCTATTTTGGAGAAAGTTTAAAAGTACGCACATCTGCTATTAAAGAGCTGAAATGACATCTTTCAACAAAATATACCTCCTTTCATTTTGAACATGCATTTAATTTTATCTGGAAACTTTCTGACGTTATGAACAGAAGAACCGTAGTTTCTCATTATGTTTGCTGCCAGAATCCATGCTTGGTTGCTCAACTAAAGACCTTATATTGCTAATTACTACCAGATGCCCACATCCTAAGCAAAGGAAAACTTATTGGTTCTGACAATCCATTCTCTCAACACTGAATTCAAAATGAAAACTTAAATTTTGGCCAAACATAACATTTCATCAATCTTGTTCTACTGACTGCAAAAGCAACATCAAACAAGGGGTGCTAATGGTTTTTTTACTGTGCAGTTCCCAAGCTTAGATCCTGTAATGAAAGGCCCACATGAGAAAAGGACATCTTTAAACTACTTAGTCATTAATAATTGAACCAGAAAACAATGCATAAAGTAAATCGAACAGTTTGTAGGCTGATAATAGAACTGAGTTTCAAACGACAAGTTATATGATCAGTAGAGATCAGCAGGGAAAGCACTGACAACAGAGTGAGCTAAAACCAGACAGATAGTGCATATAAATAAAGAGAAAAAGAAAAAGTGAAAAAAATAAAATTAAGCACGCCCCAAAGCTAGCATAAGCCTGTAATCTGGAGTTGAGCTTTTCAGGATGTGGGGTTCTGACTGAAAGTCAGGTCCAAGTTTAGAGACATCTGAGCAATGCTGGGTACTAGTGACAATGTAGAAAGGGAGAGACTAAAACTCTCTATGTAAAACAGTTTTTAACCATATTCCCCTCTGCTATAACTCATTTGGAGCCTCACAGAGGCATAAGTTCTGCATTTGAAAGACTTTGCTCAGAGAAACCAAGTATGAATACAAATTTGAAACTGAGTAGACCTCTGTCACAAAAAAAAAAGAAAAAAAAAATCAGGAAATTAATGATACCTATCTCAGAAATAAATTAAGGTATTTGTTTAATTGCAATAAGTGAATTATGATGCAAGTTTCCAACATTAGTGTTTACAGTAAAAAAGCCCCAAACTTTAGACATTTGAGGGTATGTTAAAAAAATGAAAGTACTGAAATTTTCAATTGTGTCCTCCAATTGCTTGAGTATTATTGAACATGCAATAGTACAAGCTATAACTAAAGAAAAAACTTGAATTTATCTACCCACTGATGTAAAACAGTACTCTACAATTAGCTGTGTGGGACATTTACAGTCTTTCTGCTCCACAGAGAGGAGAAACAACTTGATAAAACCACATTTATTAAATGATGCATGAATGATGATTTGAAAGGAATAAACATATCTTCTTAAAGCAAGGAGAGGCACAATTAATTAGATGCATTGCTTGCAGTACCTTCTTTATGGTCTACAGAAAGGATTTTATATAACTAGTCTTTTAGGGCAAATATTTCTCTACCAATGAATGTCACAATGATATGTAATGAAACAAAAGATGGCAACACTAAAGGTGATATAGAGGAGAAGCTACTATATCGCCAAGTACATCTAGTTCATTAAAGGCTATATCCCAGCATGTCTAGATGCTGAGAACACCAGAAAGAGCTGGTTTTAACTTGGTCAAGAAAACAAGCAGGTTTTCAATAGAAATGTAATGATCTAATGCGGTCCACTAAAACTTAACTTTTGCTACCAGGTAAAGATAGTATTTTTTAAGGGTTTGGGTTTTTTTCCCATACTATACGGATACTAAGGCTACTACTTGCTCTTAGGATAGGTTTTATATGGTGTGTGGAAGGTAATCACTTTAAATCCCTGGTCATGGATCCTAAAATCATTACTGTTGGCAATATTCATATGAAGTCAAAAGGAGCTGCATGAGATATGAATCTGCTGTTTGAACAATGACAAACAGCACTATCAGACTTCTGACATAGTCAGTTTAACGGAATAAGCCAATCAACACAAATCTCACATTTTGCACTCCAGTAAACGCAACTTTTCTAAAGAACTGAGTTGTTTGAAAATCATGTGAATTATCATTGTCACTTAGTTAAGAGGCGACCACATGATAATCTGATGCCCAAAACTGTGAAGGGACAAGTCAACCTTGTTCCAGAAGCTAACTGCATAAGCAATAGTAGCATTTTTTACAAGATATATCAGTGTAGTCTCAGTAGTATCCAGGTTCTCTTGAAGTAGGGACAAAATGTTGTGACTTGTACCATAGCATAGCCCAGGTCTCTAATTATAGTGTGACAACTCTCCAGTGGTAACATCTGATGTCAAGGAATACAGCCTTATAAGCTGTGAGTCAGCTATTACCACCTTCAGGGGCTCTTTAAAGTCACACAACCACACCTGGTCTTTTTTGACTTACTTTCTGCCTCGAGTTGAGTTAAAAGTCCCGCCGTATTTCTTCCGATTAAGGATGAGAGCAGCAATTTCTGGCACGTAGCGAGCAAACATTGCCTACATGCATGAAACAAAAACACAAAAAAAAAAGAAAATGGCATGCAGAGAGTGTTCTACTGCAGCAGAGGCAGCAGAGCCTCCTGGGATACTTACTTTCTTCCACTAACCGCACTATAGGAACCACCATATTTCTTGCGGTTTCCTATTAACTCTATGATTTCAGGGACGTAGCTGGCAAACATGGCCTAAGAAGAAGATAGGAGACAGAAGAAAAGACTAAAAAGAGAGGCCAAAGAAAGGGGGATGATGAATATTTTCAGAAGATATATATCTTTAAGATCTGAAAATCCAAAAGAATTAGATCTATGAAGTTGTTTAAAAAGAAAATTTAAAAAATGTAAAAGTTCTTATCAAACAAAACAAGAAAGGTCAATGTAAAAGTTGGTCTTGGAGAAGGTGCACATCTTATAAATTAAGAAAACCATCAAAAGAGGAAAAATAGGCGCACAAAACAAAACAAGAACAAAATTAATTCAAACTGATATCTAATAATAAAATAAAGTTATCTTTAATTCTTCCTGAAGAGGGACAGGGAAAAAACCTATCCAAGTTCCACTGCAAAAACCAAAACCAAGTGTTATTATTACTGTTACATTTCTATTTTAAAAGACAGACTTTTTTTCCCCCGTTATTACGATTCAAAAGACTACAAAAACAAGATGTAATCAGGGGGTTATTTCCCCTGCCAAGAAACAAAAAAGTCACCTCCCCACCCCCAAAAAAATCTTTTCCAAAAGTTTCTGTTTTTAAAAGGATTGGAATAACATATGATAGAAAAAAAGGGGTTGAGGAGAAAATAAAAATTATTCTGCCATGTTTTGTCCAACAAACATTTTCCTTGTGGCTGGATACTTCGAAGAGCTGCTGCCAGTTGACATAGTCTTTGTCTTCATATGTCAATAAACATAGATGGGAATGCATATTTATGCTCATATATATATACTCATATATATGTATCTGTGTGTGTCTCATATATAGCATTCATAACATTAATCATATACATATCACCTCTTTAAGATGTATGTATATTTGAAATCAATATATGAGAGTAAGGTAACAATACACACATGTATGTATGTGCACAATATATGTTGTGAGTCATCCATAAAGCACTTACCTTGCATAGCGTAAATATTAAAATAAACCTTGCTGGTTTCATAGAATCATGGAATCATAGAATAGTTTGGGTTGGAAGGGACCATTAAAGGTCATCTAGTCCAACCCATCTGCAAGTAGCAGGGACATCTCCAACCAGATCAGGTTGCTCACAGCCCCATCGAACCTGGCCTTGAATGTTTCCAGGGATGGGGCATCCACCACCTCTCTGGGCAACCTGTTCCAGTGCCTCACCACCCTCATTGTAAAATTTTTTTCCTTATGTCTAATCTGAATCTATTTCCTTCTACTTTAAAACCATTACCCCTCATCCTATCACAACAGGCCCTACTGAAGAGTTTCTCCCTATCTCTCCTGTAGATCCCCTTTAGGGACTGGAAGGCCACTGTAAGGTCTCATCTTCTCCAGGCTGAACAGCCCCAACTCTCTCAGCCTGTCCTCATAGGAGAGGGGCTCCTGCCCTCTGATCATCTTCGTGGCCCTCTTCTGGACTCGATCCAACAGCTCCATGCCCTTCTTATGTTGGGGGCTCCAGAGCTGGACACAGTACTCCAGGTGGGGTCTTACGAGAGCAGAGGAGAGAATGAGAATCACCTCCCCCAACCTCTCTTGATGCAGCCCAGGATGTGGTTGGCTTTCTGGACTACAAGCACACATTGCCAGCTCACAGAATAACATTGAAGGTTTAGAAAACAACATTGCAACCGGTCCTATAATATTACTAACACTGATAAATAATAGAAAAGTTTATATAAGACAATTAGTAACTTTGGTACTATATACATATAGGACAAAGAATACAAGAATTTGTTGATATAAAAGGATACTGGTTATGGTCATGTGATAAACTGTGTGAGTTAAAATTGTGCTACATGAAATGAAAGGATGTTTGATATTAAAGAGAATGTGGTTTGCTATCATCTGGATCAGGCAAGCTGCTCTTTAAGGCAGTCCAAAGCCACAGTGTTTGTTGGAATTCTGGGAAGGAACACAGAAGGGTGGGTAGGACTTCTGAAACCGCAAAGTGCCTTGAAGTATCAATAGCAGTCTCAAAAAAATGCACTACAGTCAGTTACTAAAAAGTAAAGGACTACAAATAACATTACAAGCTCAAGTGTTAAGGCACTTCATGTATTCACATGCATTACTCATTTTAATGAATTAGAAAAATTCTGGCTCTACTAAACTGGACTAATTTTACAAGCTCTGACAAAATAGTAATCTATAGAAAAAAATGGGATGTATTACATGTATTTAAAAGTTTTGTAATTAATTTTAATTTACTAAATAAGATATTATTATTTCCTAAATTACAGCATTGAGATATACAGGATCAAATATTAAGGTAGCTGTAATAATAATAAAAAAAGAGTTTTTACCAATCCCCCAAGGATGAAGAATACCATGAAAAGGCGACCAAGGGTTGTTTTTGCATAAACATCACCATAGCCAACAGTGGACATTGTCACCATGAGTAAATAAACACATTCCCAATATGTTAGTGGTTGATTATTTTGGAAATTTTCCCATGGATCCCCTGAGTTCTCCACCTAAGATGCAGAAGAAAACATACAATGAATTGTGTTCACAATTGTGAACAATTGTGTGAGTTGTACCATAAATTAACTCTACTGTATGTGCATGCACATGTGCCTACTTACATATATATATATATATATATATACACACACACACACGAAAAATCTGGCATATAATACAAACTCTGGGTCCTTTCCTGTGATTTATTTTGAAGATATACAGAACCTAACCCTGTCCCAGTTATAGCATTACAGTTCTTTTGGCAATATACATAGCCTGGCCACTCATACTATTTATGCAAAATACCTTTTCCATTCATCACAAAATAATATAACTTATTAATGCAACTAGGTAAGTTCATTTTACAGTAATTTGTTCAGAAATTTTTCAGAAAGAATCTTACTTGTAATGCAATTATACTTCTAAATGTCTCTATTTTAAAGCATTAAGTAGCTATTAAAGACATCAGTGACATGCTAAGTTTAGTGATACACTATTACTTTTCCAATAAACTAGTGTAAGTGACGAAGGTATACATTTATCTGTAGGAAAGGAGTACGCCCTCTAAAATTTGTTCCACAGTAAAAAGTTTGAAGTTTGAGGATTCCTACAGTAGAACAGAGAAACTTACACTGAAAATAATAAAAAAAAAAACCACCCCACACCAAAATCCAAGCCTTAGAAATCGTCTACCTAACACCTCCTCCCCCCGATGTAATTTTTAAAAGGCTTTTTTTCTTGGTTCAAAAACAGAAAAAGAATACATTTCTACAATAAAAATGCAATATTTGCTCAGAGGAGTGTAAAAATGTGGTCATCTGAGAATGACAAGCCTATCATAAACAAAAATATTAAAAATTTTGTGCACCTTTATAAGTTAAAATTAAATTACTATCTGGTATAATAAGAAGATAAACATTCTGAATTTAATCTTATATAGCTGGATGCAGGTCAAGGTAATTCAAGTGAAGTAAATTAAATTGCTCTGGACTAACATCAATACAATTAAATTATAACATTAATCCAAAGCCAGTCCCAAATAACTTATTACTACTAGCAGCTTAAAATTTTTCTGATTCTAACTTGATCATAACATGTACTTAAAGGACAAACACTTAACCATGAATGCAAATGTACTTCTATACTATCTTACATTTTTCAAGTATTGCTGTGAACAATAAAAATCTATTGCAAAAATCTATATTATCTGTGACTGAAAGCTACACCAAAAAAAAAATTTGAAATGTAAAACCAAAAGAGAAGGAAATAATTTCTAAAAAATTGCTACCAGGAATGTTAGCAATCCCATTACTTCTCGTGGAAATACAGAACTGCTTTCTTCTGGCACAACCATTGACTTCGCAGTACCTCGGTGTCATTTCAGCTCTCCCAACCCCTTCCAGGAAGCACTCTGGGCAGTTATTTAGGAAACATTGCCACCTACTGGTACATTCCAATAATTCAAGAAATTGCACCAGTCCAAATCTCGTATTTTATTGCTGAGGTTAATGATGTATTACTTACTATTCATAATTAATTTTGAGTAGAAGTCTAAAATTTGGGAAGCTGTGATGTCTTTTTTTTATTGTACTCTATAGATGTGTTAAAGGATTATCTAGAGCAAGGCAATTTCAGGTAATAAAGTAGCTCAGAGAACAGATGATCCATGAGAAAAAGTCAATGAACTATTTTCAAATATACTTACCAAATGTATGAACCCAGCTGCTGTCAGCCACGTGCTGATAAATATAGAGCACAGATTCACCAGCTTGATGGAATTACTGAAAATAAACAAAACGCAACAACAAATAGGAACTTAGATTGGAATTTATCACACATTTTTAATATGTACCTGTACACAATTGCATACTTTAAACTGAAAGAGTCTGATGATGATTTCTGAAGAGAAGTAGGCTTAATCAAAAGCCTATGCAAAATACGTACTATTTTGTCTTCGCAGAGTTCACATTTGCATAATTTAGCTTAAAAGAAAAATGTCAATGCATTTGAGAGCAGAAAGACAAATGAAAATCTTAGCTGCATCTGTACTCATAATAAACAGAAATAAATAATGTTTTTTTCACAAATAATTTGGTTGCCTCTCCGTCCACTCACCTTCTCATTTTTCATCACTATACACCTCAGCAATTATTTACATGTACATATTCTGTTATCCTGGAATACATCCATGCAGATCCAATGAGTTAAACTGAGCCATGCCAACTGACTTTAGCTTCTGAACACTGCATTTATACAAACAATTGACTGAGGGTTTTTTAATTATTTATTTTTTCATATGCTTCTTGTATATTCCTTGTGCTTTTGACCCCAGACTTGTGGAGGCTTTAAAAAGAGGATGTTTTTGTTGCATACTCACCACATGTTAACACTTGCATACATAACCATAGGGCAAGACTATTTTCCTACAGTTATAGCAAACAACTAATGAACTATTGCATCCAATCTGTAAATGCCATGTTGTTTTTGTGAAAAAAAAATATATGATTCCCAAATTAAATAACTTAGGTATTCTACAGTTTCTGTGTAAAGTTGAAAGCAATTTTCACACTACTCTGTTTGCATGAACTCCTGTGGACTTCTTTGTGGAAATTCATACAGAGCTAGAGTATTTCACACTTCACATTTACATTTTTCTAAAAAAAAAAAAAAAATAAAAAAAAAAAGATTGAAACCTACCAAACAATCCCTGCAAACTGCAAACTCTTTAATCCACTGAGTAGTATGTTCCCTGTTCTATGCAGAAGTTATTTGGAAGCAAGGACCTCACTCAGTTCAGCAGGAAAACACAACATTTAAAAGCTTGTGGAAGAAACATAGCTGAAGCTTGCTCCCTCTCTTCTTACAAAAATCACTATGATTTAAAAAACTAAGAAGGTTATTCAGCAAATACACAAGAAACTGAAGTCCATGGACTACTACTTCTAAATAATCTTATTCATTCACGGAACTATCTTAGAAATAGCTCTCATTTGTTTTTGATAACATTTCTAAGAAATAATAATGCCTCAGAAAAATCATTATTAGTCCTAAAGCAATACATTCAAAAATAATTTTAAAATGGGGAAAATTTCACTATCAGTGTTAGCAGTAGCAGTTTTACAGTAGAATGAATTAATAATTCTGTTTATAACTACTTTAAGGACAATAAAAATGTATTATGTTCTAAACAAAGTTGAGAAATGAACTTGCAAAATTAATCAGACCAGCTCCATTAAAATATTTTTAAGAGTTAGTGCAGTGGACATCTGTGGGTACTAGGAAAGAAAGACAATTGCGTAGTATGACAGATGCTGTAACAAATACTGTACTCAAAAATAAGATAATGTACCAGCAGTTCTGCAATTGGGTAGTGTTCACCTACATCAATATATATTCCCTATTTCTTAAGGTATGGTTGATTAAGTTTCATAATTTGTTGGTAATAACATTCAGTCATACCGCAGGACCCTAACCAATGTGTTTGTAGATTAAATAAAAACATAGAAATCTTGCTGATGTAAAGTTATGTTATGAAAGGCTAAATATCATTCTTCACCTGAACTTAGAACGGGAAAGGCTCCTCATACAAGAGAGTGGCAGTTGGTCTCCACATATTACTGTAGTATAAGTAAACGACAGCAACCATTAATAACTGTTTACATTACTTGTTTGGTACATTTTATTTTTGCAGATTTATTAAACATTGTACCTTATCTCTCATCTGTTAAATACTCTGTGTGTTTCTACCGGTCTAAATATAGATGGAGGATTAGTCACAAACATTTTTTTCCTCCTCTTTAAGCTCTTTCCAACATCTGTGCAAAATCTCTTACTGTGAGCCCTGTCTAAGCCTCTGTAGTTTTGTTGAAAAATATCAGAAAACAGTGAAGGAGAGAAATTTTCAACTGAACACCACATAATTAATTCAATTTCATAAAACACAGGAACAAAAAATATTGAGTAAAATACATTTAATTTCATATCAGGGAAACAAATGGATCCTTAGCAGAGGATCTATATTTTAATGTGCTGCTGTAAAATTTTGCTTTGCCTTACTGGTTCTTTTCAAATATAATTAATAATTTTTCAGATATTCTAATAATTATCTAACATTCCCACACTACTTTGCTAGTCTTCTCACTACCATTATTTTTGCACCATTTAGCTTATTCCTTTGGATTCCAGTGTTTGGAATGGCCCTTCTGCCCATTGTGTAAATTATATATGCTCCTTTAATCCTCATATCTCAGTCACTAATTCCAGGAGTAATTTTACTTACTAGGTTAGAGTAAACCCTTTTTCTTTACTAGGGGAAAGAGGAAAAGAAGTACAGAATTTTTTCTCTAATTGCACCAAATATTAAAACCACAGCAGCGCCCTTTATGACCTATCAGCTTCTTATCTTGTCAGTAGTTGTTATCGATGCCAAGCACCCTGAAATGCCTCTATTCGAATTAGTTCCATATTTTTTTCATATAAACATGTATCACCTTGAACAGAGAACACTTTTATCTTCTGCAGAACTTTTAAATAATAAAAAGTGTTAGGATTTTTTTTTTCTATATTATCATTTCAGAGCAGTAACGATATACTGAATTAGCTATTTCAGTTCAACAATTCAAGTTCTCTCATTAATAGTCATTTTTACATTCACAAACTATGATGTTGAAAATTTCATTGAAACCTTTAAAGTGGATTGCAATAAATTATAAAATATCTTAATTATAGAAGATTTTTAACCATTCCTGACAAAAAAAAAAACGTTGCAGTAGCTGGTCAAAAGCATACAATACAGTATAAGAGTTTAAGGTAATAATAGCAGTTTAAGGACACTGTATGTTATTGAAATCACTGTTTGAATTTAGGGAAGTGAATTTTATTTAATTAAAAATAATTTTACTGAGACTACTAGTTTAACTGCTCTGACTCTTGCAAAATTACTAAAGATTGTCCGTTAACCACAAGTGCTCAGCACACTGCTTTTTTTTTTTTTGAGAAAGATTAATAATGCAGAAATAAGAGCTCTCCATTTAAAAGTGTTTCAGTATTGTAACAGAAAAAGCATATGGTTCACCACACAGACCATAGTTCTTGTTTATGATGGTACTTAAGAACACACTGAAAATAGTGAAGTTAGCAGTAATAAAAGAATTTCCTATTTTTTCCTTTCTAAAAGCTAAACTCATGCAAGACAATAAGTAAAAATCAAGGCACTCACATGGTCAAATTTATGTAAATTGTAACTGAAAACCTTTCTAAAATAAGTGACATACCATTCATTTGTTTTAATTTGACTCATTCATTCTACAAAACCATGTTTTGTGAACACTAGTAGTATTCCAAATTATTTAGTTCATTTCAGGTTGTTAAGTAAGATAGAAAAGAGGGCAGACGTCTTTCTATTGAAGAATGAGGAACAGGGAGACATAAAAAATTGTTTTGAGGCATTGACAGTTTTTAAGTTAAATAAATGGTGTTATTGATGACGGGCTGGGGATTAATCAGCTGGGTAAACTGGATCATATAAGTCATATAAGGAAGCTTTGCTGTATAGGATTCTACTAATCAACATTTGAGGTTTAGAGATAAATAATCACAGAAATTATTATGTCTAATCCAAGAGTAAATTTTGCATCAGAGAAATTATATTTAAATGAACAGGTCAATCTTGAATAAGCTAGCTCTGAATACCCTAAATGTGATTAATGCAGTATCCTTTCATTTATGGATCTGGAACTTTACAAATCCACCACTCCTGAAGGTGCTTTTAGACTTTATCCAAAATCCTTTGAGTTCATAGGGCTTCTCCACTGACTGCCATTTCTTTTTGTGAGGTTGTTCTGTGTGTTAAATACAAACTCATTCAATATTCTGAGCTCCTGCACAAATTGCTCTCCTTCACCATACTGGTAGTATTCTAAGCTACTGGACTACATCTTCACTGCACATTCTTCGATTTCTTTATTTGACAAGAACTGGATTCCTCACAGTCACACAACTAAAGACAGTGTGAGAGTTTCCAGTAAAAAGAATAGTTTCAAGTCTAAGTGTTGAAGAAACAGCTGTTTACCATGAATTTGTACAAATCTCAAGGATCTATTTCCCCATCACTACTAATTAACATAGCAAGTAATCCTATGCAGAGAGCATAGGATTTTCAAATGGAACTGAGTTTACAGTAATTATTGGAAGCTGGGTTCAATACTTCACCTAGGGCCTTTCAGCGAATAATGAAAGGTAATGTGATGAAAGGCAACTGCAAGGCATGGGAAGGTTAATTTTTATTTCCTTCAAAGTGATCTTTTGTTCAAAGTCATGCTGCTTCTGCACAACTTTCATGTATTAATAGCCCAAAGAATCAGTGAAAGCCAGAAGGTTACTTGGAGTATTTTAATTATTCTTTGAAGAAAATGCTAACAACAATGAACACAATATAAAGATAGTTCAGTGTAAAATTAATTTTCATGTTTTTAATGTGAAGAAGAATGCTAGGTTAAAAAAAAACTGAAATAAAGCCACAATGATTATTTCTCAAAATACTTTTAAACTGTATTCTGTTGAATGAATTTTGATTTCTGTTTTTCCAAGGAAGCAGAATACGGATTGATTATGTGGAAAGAAGTAATATTTTATCAGTGCAGAGCTCTGTAATTCATTCTGCTTTTAATTTATCAGCACCCAGTCCTGCTCAGATATTTCAAATGTAACAACACATCAAGTAAAATCTACTGATCACATCGCAAAAGATGCTGACACTGATAAATCATTCAGCAGAAAAAGGTTTAAAGAACAGATAACAAGTGGGTTTTTTTTTTCCAGAAAATAAAATCATATATTACCAGGGCCATAAACCTAAACCGTTTATGTTCTGTCACCAATGCAACTAACTCAGTATGTAAGAAAAGGTCTTACCTTGTTTTAAGAATATTCAGAAACTGCAAAATTTCTGAAAACTGTATCAGTCTAAGGGCTCTTAAAAATCTTAAACCTGCAGTAAAGAAAAAAAAAAAATCTCTAGTAAAGAATAATTCAAATTATAACAACATTTCACTTACAATGACAGTGATCAATTAAATCAACATAGATAGCATACAAAATGTCAAATACCTTTGAAATGTTCTTCCATATTTAATAGTTCCAAGAACTTTAATAGGTCTTTTTCAAATTGTTTTAAAATTATTTCCCTAATAGCTGAAGTATCCTACCAGAAAACTTTAGTTTATGTAGGAATCCATGGGAGCAGACATACAGGTTGAAAGCTAATGGGAGAAACCTCACTGAGGTTCTGTTGGTAGTTCTAGTGCATATGTCCTTCTCTTCCAGGCTGTCAGACACATACAGATCTGAACCTCCTCAGTCCTCAAGCTCCCATATTGCTTAGTGAAAAATAAGGGATTATGGGCAAGAGATCTGACAACCTCGATAAAGTAGACTGCCTGATTAAATTGGTAAATCTTAATGACGTAAAATCTTTTATTGTAATAATTCTCCCTATCTCCACCCTAATTGCAAAAAACTCAAGCAGGAGAACAGAGAAACTACACATTCTCTCTCAAAAATGATAAATCTACTATAATTCTTCCTATCAGACTGTAACTATAGGAACAGATTACACTTTGGTTATTAAAGAAGTAACTATTTTTACAAAGAAATAGCATTTTTGTGTTGAAATCAGGGTGTGTGAATAGCAATTCCCAGACAAATACAAAGCCAGTGAGACATATAAAAGAGTGTGCGCAAGAGAAAATACTATAGAAGATTAAGGGCTTAAATTATTAAAAGAGACTTATGCTCATAGTAAATAATTTGGCTGCAGATCTTTGGCACATGAATAAAAGTACATTATGTATTATACACATGCACAACTTATAAAATTAAAATAAGGCTTTGAGGATAATTTTTATTGGGCAGTACACCCAGGAGTTACATAAAAGTTGTGTAACATGGTATTGCGACTGTTACAGTAGGTCCAGGGTAGATTCTTCGATTTGTTTTACCCAATTCCCAGACTTTTTATTTCTAGAAACCTAAGGAAGGAGTGATCTTGGCAAACATACAACCTGGTCACAACTTTCATCATCTCAGCGGAGTTAAGAGGTTCCCCTCAAGAGCAAAGATGCATGTGTTGAGATGTGTTTAAATCCAGGTTTATTTCTGTAGTATTCTTGGAAAGTTGTTTGGAAAGCTGTTAAATAAATTTTTTACTGTTGCTAAGGGTCATAAGTAGCCTTGTTAAGACACACAAGTAGCCTTAACAAAGCAGAAAATCACTTCTATTTATTACATCAATACAAAGTTTCTTTTTTAATTACTGACTAGGGGGAACCCTGAAGATTAATCACAAATTCAAAACTGGATTTGGGGATCCAGATGAAAAGCAATAAAATGATACTTAATAATTATAAACTCTAGATTTCTCTGCAATTAGAGGATGATCATTTTGGATCATAGTGCTGAAACTGTGAGAAACAAGTCCCTCTGCTCCATTTGCAGTACCTCCCACAGTTGCTACTCCTATCAAAAGAGATGTGGCTGGAGAGTGATGGAGAATACCTTTAATAGTAACTCTAAACTTTCTCAGCTCTGTTTCATCCAGCTACCACCCTCACTCCACTCCCTAAGAACTTTTTAAAAAAATGGCTAGTGGGAGAAATATCCTTCCTTTCAAATGCACTGCATCTCAAGTTAATGAGATGGTCAAGGTACCCATTGTGATGTTTCAAAAAGAAGCCTGAGAAACATCAAAGTAAGCAAAAAAACCTTTATCTCCAAACTATTACAATGCTTATTTTAGTTGCTGAGACATCAAACGATAGAACAAAAAGACTATGGTTTCAATGTATTTTTTGTGAAATAAGAAAATCATTATGGATTTAGTTCAGCATTTGCTACAATCTACACTATTTTAAAGAATTCCCTTCAGAGAACAGAATGGGAAAAAAAAAAAGTGGACAGTTTGACTGAGTAGTTTATTTGAAGTACAAATAGAACTAGCTTGTAATTGTAAAAGGTTACAATCATCTTATAACTCTGTATCTCGTCTAGGACATTACTTCTGGGGCTGTGTTTTATATAGCTAAAGGAATTATTACACAGAAAGGATCAAATTCAGAAACCAAAGTGTATTACCTGCTTTGTGTGGTTCAAATACGATGAACAAAAATGAAATTAAAATCACATTTTCCCTTATGATAATGGGAAATTATTTTTTTCCAGTATTCTAAACTTTTCAAGACCCCAACAGATCTGTTATTAGATTCCTATAAGCATGTAACTTGACATGATTTTCAAAAACTCATAGAACAGTTTGGTTGGAAGGGACCTTTAAAGGTCATCCAGTCCAACCTGCCTGCAAGGAGCAGGGACATTTCCAACCAGATCAGGTTGCTCAGAGCCCCATCCAACCTGGCCTTGAATGTTTCCAGGAATGGGGCATCCACCACCTCTCTGGGCAACCCATTCCAGTATTTCACCACTCTCATCATAAAACATTTCTTCCTTATATCTGGTCTAAATCTACTCTCTTTTACTTTAGAGTCATCAACCATTGTCCTATTGCAACAGGCCCTGCTAATAAGTTTGTCCCCATCTTTCTAATAAGTTCCCTTTAAGTACTGAAAAGTTGCCATAAGGTCTCCTTGGAGTGTTTTCTTTTCCAGGCTCAGACACCAAAACTCTCCCAGGCTTTCTTCATATGACAGGTGTTCCATCTCTGATCATTTTTGTGGCCCTCCTCCGGACCCACTCCAACAGATTCCAGACCCACTCCATGTCTTTCCCGCACTCAGGGCTCCAGAGCTGGATTCAGTACTCCTGGGAGGGTCTCACAAGAGCAGAGCAGAGCTCCCTAACCTGCTGGGCACATTTTTTTGATGCAGCTCAGGTTCAGGTTGCACACGCCAGAACATGTCCAGCTTTTCATCCACCAGCACTCCCAAGTCTTTCTTGGCAGAACTGCTTTCCACCAGCCTGTATTGATATTGGGGATTGCCCCCAAACCAGGTGTAGGACCTTGCACTTGGCCTTGTTGAACCTCATGAGGTTCATGTGGGCCCACTTCTTGAGCTTATCCAGGTCCCTCTGGATTGCATCACATCCTTCAGGCGTGTCAACCACACCACTCAGGTTGGTGTCATCTTCAAACTTGCTGAAGATGCACTTGATCCCACTGTCTATACCATTGATTAAGATATTAAACAGTACTGGTCCCAGTACTGACCCCTCAGGGACACCACTTGTCACCGATCTCCATCTGGACATTGAGCTGTTGACCACTACCCTCTGGATGCAACCATCCAAATCCATATTCTCCAGTTTAGAGAGAAGGATGTTGTGGAGGACTGTGTCAAAGGCCTTACAGAAGTCCAGACAGACGACATCCATAGCTCTTCCTTTGTCCACTGATGTAATCACTCCATCATAGAAGGCCACTAGGTTGGTCAGGCAGGACCTGCCCTTGCTGAAGCCATGCTGGCTGTCTCAAATCACCTCCATGTTATCCATGTGCCTTTCCCTGATCTTCGCAGGCACGGAGATGAGGCTGACAGGTTGATAGTTCCCAGGGTCCTCCATTCTACCCTTTCTAAAAATGGGTGCAATCTTACCCTTTTTCCAGTCACCAGGGACTTTACTTAACTGCCAAGAGATGGGTATTCCAGTAGAACAGTGTAAAAAAGAACTCTGAATAGTGATCTGAACAAAACACATAAAAGGACTGGATAACATCAGGGCTGCATCTTGTAGGTTTGAGTAACCTTGTTTACAGGTACTCACACTATCTTTCTATCAAGAGCTGAGCACAGAAGCATCAGTTAGTTCAGTTTTTGCAAGTAAAACCCACTATGCCTGCAGTGTTTTCTCCCCATAACACTATTAATACAATGAGTCAGTCAGCCAAAACAACTCTACATAGCAGGAACAAGTTACACTGTACAATGCACCAGTGTACACAACATGCCCAGTAGGTTTTACCATGCAAAAACTTTGTGTTGCCTGCTGGCAAAACCCACTAACGCTAGCTGAACTGAAACAAGGGAGATTTCCATTCTTGAATAGTTATTTCTAAAGCCTGTCTGTGAAAGAGATAAGTTGTTCTGTCTTTGAATGAATCTGTTTGGCACTCTAAAAACATTTAATAGCATTGATTGCTTGAACCTCTAGTAAATTATGTGCATTTTGAAAGATTGCAGGTATTTCAGAGATTTCAGCCTTATTCTTCAAACAGACTACAAAAAGCTGCTGCTAGGAATAAACTGTAAGCATCAAGCTCAGATGAAATGAGCACAAAGCACAAAGCCCCTTGCTATGCCCTCTCAGTGTTTCCAAATCAAATTTGACTCATAACTAAGATAATGCTATCTCTTTCAGGCCCACCAATTCACCAAGAACAGAATTTTTTTATGTTTATGCATCAAGAATAGTAAGCAAAATTCTATAATAGGAGCACTAACAAATTCCCATTTTCCCAGAGCTGTCTCAGCTACATATACAAATACGTACATCTCTCTCCTTAGCAATATTTGGGAATGCATTTCATACATGTGGGAAAGAATAATTTCTTTTAATATGAAATAGCTACAAAACTGATTTACATTTAAATTATATAACCAACAGTTGAGACACGGTAAGTTTCTAGCTTATTACAGTAAAGTCTATTCTAATTTTGCACATTTCATAGGATTCTGCCTGCTAAAGTTAATTGTAAACTGCTGAATGGAATCCTCAGGAACTACTTGCTGTTTTGACTCCATCATGTCACTCACTTTTTCTTGGCAAGAGGTTTTATATCAGAATTTTCTTATGGGATCTGACTGGAATAGGATATAATATTCTATACTACAATTTATACCAAAAAAATGTATTAAAAGATTTAATTTACCTCGAAAATCTCTCTAATCACAGGAAAAATACATTAAAAAAAAAAAGAGGGCCTCTTCAGTTTGTCAGTCTTCTGCTTCTTGGTGGATGACTGAAATATGCTTCTGAGCTAGAGTTTATTTCAACTGCAATGCATAGGATAAAGCTGAGAGATTCATAGATTTCTAGACCATAAAAAAACTGTTATCATTATCAAACCAGACTAATTTAACAATATGAGACAAAGAATTCTAGTCAACAGTTTCTGCCTCTAGTAAAACAATTTGAGTTGTAGGTATGATGATTAAAATTAATCTCCAAACACATCACAGGATTATTTTCTTAGTGTGAAAATATTTGTTTAGCTACCTGTGTTGCCTGTACAACCAACAGACCATTTTTGAAGTACACTGAAAATGTAAAATACGTGTATAATATGTTCTATCACTTTTACAAGGTAATTTCCTGGAAAACACGTGTGATGTAATTTTATTTCAGATTGAGTGTTCAACCTGGAATCTGTAAAAACAAAACAAAACAAACAAACAAAAAAAACAAAACACCAAAACCCACAAAAAAATAAAAAAATAAAAAACAAGAACCACACCTGAGTCCTACAGATCAAATACTTGCCTCCTGAAATTCTACACACTGAATTTAGATATAAAAATTTGACACATCCACATCTTCTAGGCCAATTCTGAAGGGTCACTAAGAGACGTCAAATACCTCCCAAAAAAAAATGAAATCAGTCTTAAATACTAGAGAAATCAATGATCTGTGCAATAGGAAAAAATATACTATGTTGAAATAGTGGGCTAGATCTAGAATACAACAGGAGTATTTTTATTCATTTCACGACATGCTTGTTTAGTTCTGTGAGGTGAGGTGCAAATACTCTCCAGCTATCACCTTCTAACTCTTTACTAAGGACTCAGTAAAATGGATGCTTTAGACCAGAATAGTGATATAAACATAACCATTGCCAGTAGCAATGCAATTACAGCAGAAAATTATTTTCTCTATAAAGATTACAGCAAAATAAACAACATTATTTTAAGCTTTATTTGATTTTAGGGTCTTAAAGGTGCAAAAATACAGTATTTTCCTGTCTGTCAGTCTCGTTTGCAGTCTCTTTGCTGAACCGATGTTTTATGCTGGATTAACATACAGCAGCAATCAGGATTACCCGTAGGTTACAAACTCCTCAAAAATTAAATTTACGATTTTAAATCTATTGAGCGGAAGAGGAAGAAATAACGACAGCTAACCTCACTGGCCTTTAATGAGATTCTAAAAAACAGAAACAGGAATTGGGATATTTCTTCATTGAACATGAGAGGTCGATCTACCAGAATACTATCAAGCATTACATTTTTTCTCATCAATGAGATACACAATTCCTTTCTTACTGCCATATGTTGCTTTTTCATGTTTGTTGACAATAGCATATCCAAAATATCGGTATAAGGATTCAATACATAGAGATTCTATATACCATTTCTATTCCTGACAAACCATTCACCTGTTCATCAGAATGGTGTTTTCATCAAACCTATCAATGGCTACTTCTACCCTGTATTTCATTAAGATCATATGGTCTACTAAAGCATGAACAAACCATAATCCATCTTTAGGAAATCAGCACCTTTTCTGAGATATATATAATGGAGGGGTAATTTTTAGGATGCAAAATAATCCTATTCTGAATGTCTTCACACAGCGCAGCAGCCTGAGATTCCACTCCCCGTACATAGGTTTGAAAATGAAAGCTCAAAGAACAAGACAAGAAGAAATAACATGGGAGGAAAAGAATCTGCCACTTCTTGGAAGCAAAACAGCCAAAATATGTTGATACATTTCCCTGCCTCTGTTATACAATTGTACAAGCAGGGAAAACAGTCCACAGCATGAAAAAAAAAATCAATACCCTATGAAATAGGACAGTAAAACTTCATCAAGTTCAGAATCTACATAGCTTATATACTAATTGCTTTCAAACAAGGCTATATCAAAACTTGTTAATAAATCTCTCTGCTGTATATTTCTTCAGCTTACTCTTATACCTGTTAAATAATGACAGCAGTTTTGAAAATAATTTCTTAATAACTCCACCATCACAAAACACTACATTCCATTCTTCAATAAAGACTGGGTTACGTGATTCTAGGTGAACAGTCAACCCCTCTGATGAGGGAGATATGAGCACATTACAGCATTTGAGTTAGGGAAGGAATATTTTCCTATAAAGCAATTGAAATACTGCAGCATTATTTTGAAACTGAAAAATTAAATATAGTATCTTTTTAGGAGAGAATAACACTAGCACTAGACACAGAATCACAAACGACAGTTCTGAACAAAAATCTTAGAGTTAGACCTTACCCCAGTATGAGCCGACCCTATAACAAGACACCAAGGAGTTTCGAAAAGTATGTTGTTCTTCCTTTTCAGGGATATTATGCCCAGCTTTGACACGATATCCATTTTGGAACAATTCTCCAAGAGATTTTTTGCGCCTTCTAGTACTTCTATAAGTTTCTGTACGCGTGCCCCCAGAAGGGTTGTGGTAGACTAAAATCTTGCTGGAAATCATGACTATGTATCTTCAGCTCCAGGAGCACTGCACATAAGTATTGTGGGTCCAGTCTTCAGTCACAGCATCCAGTAATAGTGAAGACAGTAATATATTTACCCTTCTTTTTTGCTAATTCAGTATAAACACGGAGAGATAGCTCAGAGTTCTTTCTTTAAAAGAGCTTCTATTTGGAAGCAGATTTATTTTACTGGACATATAATACTGCAAAGTTCACCTTTGCATGTTGTTACCAAAAGATAATTCAGTATAATCTAGTCCATTTCTGTTAGCATGAAACAAACAGAATTAATTAACATACAAAATTCAGCCTCACAAAACAGACTAAGAGTATCACGAACTGGATGGACAAAACAAATCACAGAAGCAGGCAGGCAGTGCAGATGCTTCTCTGATCCGTGATATATTAGAGCCTAAAAGCCATCTTCTATCCGGATATTACCACATAAGCTTCTTTCAGATACAGCAAAGAACCACACCCACTGATCCAAAACCCACAAATGTGATGCTGTTCACTTGGAAGGAACAGTTACTCTCATAAAGAATATAGTTCTTGTAGTTCATGTACATAAAGGGAATTGTTTTCAGTGTATTATTTTCTTTGGCAACTTTACATATCTGTCTTCTGGCTAAAGCTAGTATGCAGAAGGCAGAGGTCGAATAATCAGGAAACTCTTACAGGATTTACTGCAGATGAAATAAAAAAAAAAAAACAACCCAAAACAAACCCAAACCAAACACATACAACAATCCTTCACCTAATCCCAGTTAATGACAGCTATATTACTGAAGGGGGAAAAAAACAATGAACAATTTAGCCATCAAGCAAGAGCATAAAGAATAGAGTGCATGAGTTCCCTCAAGCAGGCTCGCTCTGTGAATATTCACAAAATGGGATTTTTTTTTTTTTTTTTCACTCAGGCACCACCTCATTCAATCAAAAATGGCTCTTTAAAATAAAATGTAAATGTGAGATATTACCTTCCATGACATATGACATGCTTTCTTAGTCAACTTTTCTGCTTTGAACATAACATACAAACTTCATCTTGAAAAGCTACCGTCATTTCGAGGAATATGCTGCTTATCAATCCTGTTTTTTGCCCCCAGAGGAGCCACAACGATATATATACCAAAAATATATCAATGCCATCTGGAGTACAATGCAAAGCAGACACAAAAATAGACAGCACCATATGCTTATAGGAAATGTACAGGATCTCAAAGCATTTTGGAAATGTTATTAAAGGGTGACAATGCCAAATATAGAAATAGGGAGAACGGCACACACAAATTTCAAGTAATATGCACTGAATGAATCCGAGGTAAATCACTTCCGTGACTCGTTTACATTGTAACCTTTCCACTATGCTCTTACAAACAACCTGGTCTTGTTCCCACTGGCCACAAGTTCCCACACAGTTCCACTGAGTCTAGTTGGAATTGGTTTTGATTCTTTGCATACACATGCAGACATATATATAACATATCTGCGAGCACTTGAATCTTTCCTCTCAAATTGGAAAGATCTGAACAAGGTAGCACTTATCTGTGTTACTAATCACATCTTGTACAGCTGAAACTGAAAGAATGTCCTACTTAATTTTTACCATATAAGGCACACTATTTTTCTTTCTTTTTGTATTTCATCTTGAATAGTATTATAATCTTGTTATTATCCAATTTTTAATCTATCATTAGTGTACTTTGTGCTTAGTGCAGCAAACGTTTGGGTGTAGAATCCACTTACCTTACAAGCTTGAAACATCTCTAAAGGAAAACAGTATCCAAGTAATAAATAGCAAGAGCCAAGCTGTTTAGTTTATATAACTTGTATTTTAGTTTTAGTAATTTGATGCTATTCCTTTAACTCTCTCAGCTCCCTAGCACAGCCAGAATTTTATCTATTTTCCCTCTTCTTTTCTGTCAGTGCACTGCTAAATCTATTGCATACATCAAAATCTGAAAACACAAATCAAATGACAAAAACCAGAAATAAATCTAAAATAAACCTGTTCCACAAGTTTAAAAAATATTACTCTAAATTTCAGCACCAGGAAGATTATGACATATTGTGCTGAGAAGCACTATTCATCATCACAGAGTCACATAAGGATTTATTACTTTCCTGTGCAGACATTTCTGCTTTTCAATTGAATGTTTTTCAACATTTTGTTCTTCAATCTGAGCAAAACAGCTTACTTTTTTTCAGTGAGAGTACAGTTCTCTACCACCTACATTATCTATCTATTACTTGGCTAAATTTTTCATACTAGATGTAAAATTAGATTACAGAAAAATTTTCTCTGTAGGCTACATTATTTTTTTCTTCAATTGTCATGAAAACTACCTTGTAGATCATCTAGCTCAGATGAGCATCTGAGTGAAAGTATGAAGTACAATTAAGCAGATGAAGATGACGCATTAGGAAAATAGCACTGTTTCCAGCGATTCTGTACCTTTTTCCTACCCATGTGAAGGCCATAGTTGACAGTCTCCTGGTCTGAGGTAGACTTAAAACTCCTAAATTGTGTTACCAGAAACATCGGAGATGTCCACAGCCTGCTCCGAAGTATGTACTCCAAACTAATCAACATTCTCTTCTAAAGAGTTCTAGGATGACTTGTTAAAACCTAGCGTACCTTCAGCGAATCCAAATGAAGTAAAGTATGTTATGAGTAAAGTTTTCCATATTTTCAACAGAAGCGTATCCTTGGAGCATGTCACTCCATGACCCTCCTTGAACTTGCCATAAAACTTGATTGATATACTTATGGAAGCATTGCTACAATTAATGACAACTTTTTTTTTTTTTTAAGTCCATCCAAATGTGAAAGTACTAATATCAAATATGCAAGAGAAGAAACCAAGACTTCTCAGCAGCTGAGCTCCGCTTTACCTTTGGCTATGCAGGAAGTAGGTGCTTGCAAGAGGGCAAGGGAAGAATAGATCTCTGGCATAGACAACAAATGTATTGGGTAGAAGTGGGTATCAATTTATTGTCCTCTAAAGCACAGGTAGACAGGAAAGACTTACTTGCTGTGCTTTTGTAGGATACTATCTGCTTACTGTTGTTCTCAAAAGCACACTCTAGAAAAAACATGAAACACAAGGAAACCTGCCAAGAAGAAACCTTCTGTAGAGGAAAATAACTTTTGTTATATTAAGTGACCATTCCCTCCTTGAAAATTACTTTTTAATTTATTTTACAGTAAGGCAACACAGAATGTTCCACGTGTTAGCTTTTCTCTCTTTCAGGTTGCTACATCTGAAACTACAGTGTAAAAGCCATTGTTCTACAAGAAATAGCCCATAAAATTTTCATTGGTCCTGTTTCAAAAAGGGCAGAAGTATTATTCATAGAAAAAAAAAAAAACAAACTTTGGTGTGTCTCAATATAAAAACTATACAGGGTGGCCAACAGCTACTTTTTGGTACAGTTTTGTAACATTGTTTATTGATTATGACGAAACCAGAACAATCTAATGTTCATTCTCCCAAGCACTTGCCACTCATTAATCTCACTAAATGATTTAGAAGGTAAATTTACAATACAAACTTGAGTTCCTGAAGAAATGCATGTAGTTACATTACTTACTTTTTTATCTCCCAGTCTCAAATTCTTAAGATATTAAACTATTTCGAGAAAGCATGGCACTAGCAATAACAGAAACAGTCACTAGATATGTAAACATTAACTTTGCTGCCCTATACCACTTTAGGCAATGACTATGCCATATTCTATAAGATGAGCAGAGATATAGCCAGTAGTGAATGAATAGCAGATCTGTACATAAAATCAGAGTGTATTATCTTTTAAGCACTGTATTTTATAAAGGAAGTATTATCCCTCCAAAGTGATGGTGGTACCATTTTTTAATGAAAGGCTGAAAGCATGAAGGGAAGAATAAAAAATATTCATAATTACCTCATAAAAAAAAAACAAACTAGGGAGAAAAGGAATTTATTAATCTCTCATTTTTCTATTTTTTTTAATCTTACAGTTGTGTAATCTTTTCTAAACGCTGAGTAGGATTCAGTATCCATCCTTCAGAAGGGATGCAAAATATGCCTTTTGTAATTCTTTGATTTTTGGAGAACAAATTAAGTGGACATTTCACTGATGATGCTACCAAAATCAAGATGACCCTTAAATAAGAGGTTACACCTCAGCAAGTTATCTTGCAGAAATGTGGCAGTGAAGGTTGGAAACTTGGGGTTTGTTTTTTAAAATGCCCATTACAACTCGATATAAAGTAGTCTCACTTCCTGAAGAATGACAAGTTAGAATCTTGTATAATTTTCCCTGGCATTCATCAGGAACAAATTGCACTAAAATCAGGAATATGCTATTCTGAGAGGCTGTAACTGTAGGGTAGGACAAATGATAAGAACAAAGGCAAAGGAAGGACAAAGGCCAGACCTAAAGCCTGACTCATGCTGCAGGACAGTAGTTTAAAAAAAGACTTGCAATTCTGCCTCGTCTTTGCTCCTGTGAGTCACAAGACACAGTACACAACTGCCAAAGAAACAATGAGCATGCTATGAAATAAGACTTAAAAAGGAGTAACATATTTCCATTCTAATCAACTGGTATGATATAATGTATCCTAGTTGGTGAAGCCTTTTATTCGCACAAAGAAAATATTTAAAGAATAGATATGAGTAGATACATACAGATATATTAATTATGAAAAATTGGTTATGAAAATGATAAACCACAAAATTCTTTATGTGATTATGAACCAAGTGCAATTAAAAGAAGAAAAAAAAAAAATCAGTTTTCTGACCAGATGGATGCCAAACTTCATAAAATACACCTGTCCAAGAGAAGTAATGCCATTTTACTCAGTGTAAAGAATGATTCCTTGCACATGGTTTACATTTTTATTGTAACAACAAACAGAATATTTAATACTAGCTGTCAGATTAAGAAGTTAGGCATAAAATTTCATAAAAATCAAAGATTATGGTGTTTCAATGGCTTTTTGGAAATACAACTGTCATGTAGGTCCATACACCACTTATCTGTATCCCTTATTTGACCCCATGCCAGTACCAAGATGTAGTCTTCACCCTATTCAGTATTGTATCATGTTTAAATACAAAGTGTGAGAACTGCAAGTGTCAATTGAGCACTAAGGCTGAATCAAGAATAATTCCAGTAAAAGCAGTAGCATTGAAAACTCTTCTCTTCAAATTCATGTCAGACAGAAAACTTGTCTATGATCAGCCTGTTGAGAAGCAAACTTTCAGGGAGTTTCAAGTGCACACAAATGTCTGCACTAATAGGCCAATGTTACCAAATCACTAAGAATAGATAGGGAAAACTTCTGTGCACTATCAGAGTAGATTAGAACCAGTGCCTAGGAAAGCAGGTGTCTGATGTTTTCCTAGAAGATGTCACTCCTCCAAATCTATGTATCATTTGCTATTTTACACCAAACACAAAATATTTCTTATACGATCCACCTTGCATGCAACTGTGCATCACTTTCTTTACATGAATTTCCAAGTTAAGAGTGAGCATAAAAGAATCCAGATAAACCTATCTTGATTTGTTTTAATTTTCTAGATATCTCTGCTTTTACAGTGCTGATATCTACACTTTGCCCACAATAGGAAGGAAAGTAAAACAATACAGAATAATCCAAATTCAGTGTTAATATGGAATTTAATAGAAAATAAAAACTGAGATCACACTGTGTTCCTTACAAATTATCCCATCTCATTTGAATTTACACTTGCAACATGTTACACGTAGACTCAGATGTTCATTGACTGCCACACCATGAGGATACATATAGTCTGCCAACTAACCACTATAAAAATAACCTTTTCTTAAGTTAGCATTGTTCTAACAACATAACTAGCCATTACTAAACATTTCAGTAGCTATGATTTAGTAAGTATCTAAATCCCAAACAATTACATTATATAAAAATTATATATAAATTGTATATATAATACAATTTTTAATATATATAACAGTGATCATAATTTCTTTTATTACATACATAATTAATCACTTAAGCACTTCTAAATAATATCATATCTATTACCTACAGCAGCCTTTATGTAACAGAACATTGGTAAGAACCCTTATAGGATTTAGAATTTCAATAGCTGCTATGAAAGTTGGGTGTTGAATAGGAAAGGGTTGCAAAGGTTGAATTTGAAAAAAAGAATAAATATGAACGTTGTGAAAGGCATTCAAATCATACTAGGATTTTGTGTTTATTGTACTGTGATTATTTCTTATTCTGTCAAAAGGCTGAAGAGGCATTACATACTTGAACTTCACTGAGCCATTTGACTTACCTCAGAGAAAAGCATCCCAGATCAGAATTAAGTAAAAGTGAGCAAATTGATACAAGGTGAAAATAATATTCACTCTGATATCAGCACACAGTGTCAATGCCATACTTGGCCACTAACGTTACAGGTAGCTCATGGCAATAAAAGACCTTTCTGCTAGGCTAAGTCTAGCATCAACTGAAATCATTCTACACTTTCAAGCACACAACACTGTGAACAACGAAGGGGCTGCAGTGTGGATGCATGAGATTGGCATTAACTGTTGGATGCACAGTGACTGCAAATAAATCAGTGTATCTCTGTAGTGCAGCAGGAGCACATCTGTACAGAAAAACTCATACAGTTCTGAAGGAAAATATTCTACGCAGTAAGAGGTTGATCAAAGAAAAACATAACCAGCACTTAGGAAGCCAATAATGCTGACAGATAATTTATACTGAGCAGCAGAGTAACTAGGTGATAATGGACAAATAACCACTGGAGAGTTTTGAGTACCTCGGAAATCTCATAATGCAACAGACTAAACCATTTGGCTCTCAGTCATCTTTACTGATGATGGTACTGCAACATTTTCCTTTTGGTTACACAGATTATTGTCTCCAGACATCCTGACTTGCATACAAAACCTCTTGAAATTGAACTTGACACTTAAGATACTAAATGTCTGATTCTTTTCAGCTAGATGTCCACAATGATGCTACAATATTATTATTTTAATAAAAACAGCACTCCTTACAGAACAACGCTGAACAAAATGCTGCGTACTAGACCTGCCCTTGTACAGCACACTTCCATCTGCCTCACTTTACTAGAAGCTGATTTAAAAAGAAGGCAAAATAATGTCCCCTTAAAATCCCCTGTACAGCACACTTACATCTGCCTTACTTTAATAGAAGCTGATTTAGAAAGAAGGCAAAATAATGTTCCCTTATAACTAAAACAAGAAAATTACTCGGGATGGGGGGGGGGGGGGGAAGTTGTATATACTAGAAGTTTTACTTATGTAGAAAAAAAACCCACATTTTTTCAGTTTAAATACTATTTTTAAAATAAAATACGAATTATAGCAACAAAAAAAGAGCTGATAAAGTCAAATAGGTTGCTTTTCCAATATTTCAGCTTTTGACCTGAAGTAGCAGCTAGGGAAGTTTCATAAGAAAGTCTACTTCTAGCAAACGTCTGTGCAATTTTGAAGACAAGATAAGTTTAGATTGTTGGAACCTAAAATACCAAGAAAATTCAATTTTTCTTTTCTTCATATTCCTTTATACATATTAAATCAGAGAAGTAAGATCGGTAAACAAATTTAGAACAAAATGTTTTGTAACTAACATAAGCCTATATAAAATTCATAAATGTACTGATTTTTTTTTCAAAAGAATTAAAAACTGAGTGCCTGAATTATAAAAAGTGCACTCCAAAGTTTAGTAGCAGCTTATTTAACACTGCCCCATATTAAAAAGTTCCCTGAACAGAAGAAACCGGAAAAAGCAGCAGAAAGATCCAAAAGTATGCACATATAAAGAGCAAGCAAACACTGCCCTTTGAGCATCATTCACTTTATTGGCAAAGATTTCTGGCCATTTATCAGGTACACCACTGCAGTGCAAGTAGTTATGAAGGAGTCAATGACTTCAGAAACACTTTTGTGATGCAGAGAAATGTTCTTCCTTTTACGGAACAGATTTTCTCAGCTGTGTTTCAATTTTTATTTTATTATTTAGAATTTAAGATAGTATGATACTGAACACTGCTGAAGGTGATAACAAGGTTAACGAATGCTAAATGTCTGGGGGTCAAGAATGAATCAAGAATGAGTCCTACATAATGTAAGGATGGACACTATAACTACAGAAACACTAGAGAAGCTTAGGAAGTAAAAAATTGATGTGAAACAAGTGGCAAAAAGTGACCAACTATGAACGATACTGTTTTCTTGACTTAAGTCAATATTGTATGAAACTCTGCCAGATGGTATAAACATCCTGCAGTTCAAAACCTCAGGAAAAAAAAAAAAAGTCTTAAATACTTTAGCTGGAAGAACAGTTATCTCTATATCCCAACTTTTCCTTCTCTACCTGTCACCTGACTTTGTATGGCAAATTAATACAACTGCAAAAGTTGAGTACTGGATCAAGGAACATACTGAGGAGGAATGCAGCACTATTACAAACTATTATTCATCCAACTAATGGATACTTCTGAAATGTCACATAAGCAGGAAGGTCAGAATTTTGCTCATAGTGATAACTGAAGCATAGTACATTTACTCCAGGGCTTAGAAGATAAAAGAGATCCTTTAAGTTGTGTTACAGAAGTTAGATACTTAGAAATACAAAATGAGCTAAAGCACAGAAACAGTCAGCAGGAATCATAACATTTATGTTAAAATTGTAAGAAAATAAACTGTCATGTTCTAGGTATAAGGACTCCCGATTTGGGGCTTATGCAGATATTAATTATATTACTTGTAAAGTATAACATAGTGTAAACAACAAGCATTGAAAATTCAAACTTGAGAAGATCACACTCTGTAACAACATGACTCAGATTCAATGTGTTAAAAAAAAAAAAAAAAAACCAGTTACCAAGAAATTAGTGAAAGAAGATATCATGGGGAACATCTACCAGACAATGTACAATGAATAGATTGAATATCTACAAAGTACCTTACAAGTTAACATACTATCTTGGAGCCAAGACATGAAATTTTATTTTCAACTGGTCTTTCAGTTGACTTTTAAAGATAAGAAACAATTAGTTAAATTAAAAAAAAAAATCTTATCTCTCATATTACCATTCAGAAAAATGTCCAGGTTAGTTAAATGCCATAGGTAGCTCAAAAAAAATTTGGAAAGTCTTTTACTAATGATAATACAATGATCTTTTTGGACACTGCAAATAACATTTTTATATAGCCCTCATGCAAAGGAATACAAATGCCCAAAGATAGCATAAGTGCATTACAGGTTCCCTAAACAGTTCAAGGGAAAGGGTTTATTTCTTTTAGTACATTATTCCACATTCGATTAAAGACAAAACTGTACAGTTTAGGTACCTTTCATTTGAGCAGAAGGGACTTAATCACAGAGTCTGAAAGATCACTAAAACCATTAGAGAATACAATAGAACTCATAAAGTAATTAAACAGATAATAAAAAGCAGGATAAAAATTAAATTTTACAGTGTTTTTTCAGATAATATCTGGATACTGAGAACATATTTTGATTAGACAGGAAGGGATATGGAGAAAAGAAAACTACATAATATCTTACAAAAAAATGCAAAATGTTTGGCTATTAAGTGGAAATGCAGTGATTTATTTTTCAGCATAAAGCCCATATGCTTGATATTTTGATCCTGCTACTATCCGGGAGTATGACTGAACAAAAAATGAGTGAAAAAGTTAAAATCAGTTGTTACAAACTGCTTAGAATTCAGCAGTCCATCTATACTAAAATGACATTCTGTGTTTCTAAATCACTAAATTTGTCAGACTATGATCATGAATGTTTATGGATCAATGTCCATTAAAAACATGAAATAGAACATTAATCAATGATGACAATAAAAAATTTCAGTATATCAGATAACGTAAAGTCTAGCTGCTTATGTTCCTTTCTATAATACATGTGGAAAAAAAAAAAGTTTGATTTACACTATGGAAACGTCTAACTGAAAAACATATGCTAAAGAACTTTAATATACCTTTAGAAGTTCTAAATATTATAACAACAGAAGAAAACCATGAGTGTTTCATTGAAGGGAGAGCTGTCTATATGACTTCATCTTGGCAAACAAGAAGAAAGTGATTATGGAACTGAAATTCAGACTGTTTAAATGAAAGTACTGACTGCATTTAATCTTCTTGGGGTTTAAAAAAAAAAAAAAACAGCCAAAAAACCAACAAAAAAACCCCCAGAAGTCCAAAACAGTAATATCTATTTTGTATTTTAAAACATCAAATTTCAAAAAGAAGAAAATTTTTATGAACTATGTTAACCAAGCATAGATTTACTGCATTGCAAATAAATACATTTTAATTATAGCACTCTATTACTAGCAGCATGGTGGACATGTCAGTAATAATGGAGAAAAGACCAAAGCATCCCATATATTTTTTAACTGAGAAAAAGCCAGTCATGTAATGATGGCATACCTGCCTTTCTAACATGACCATTAAGGAGAATGCTAATAAAGCCATCCATTAAGCCAGACATTTTAAAGTCATCATGTCTGGGTAACTCACATCCAATAGTTTTACTAACTCACTCTGTGGACTACTTAACGTTGGGTTTCAGTGAGTCTGGCGCCTACAGTTTATAGAAGTTCCAGAAATATTTAAGAAAGTTAATGTTATTTTCTTGTGTTTAAAAGAAGTAACAATAGAAACAACCATATTAACCAATCTCAGACAAAACAAAAGATTCTACTACAAAGTAATTAAGTAGTCAAGATCAAGAATTATATTTATGTATACATTTTAGAAAAATACCCTACCCCATTAGTTTTTCCATTAAATGTCATGTTTGAGTGATAAAGCTATAAATGCTGATGTAATTTACCCAGCATTGCCATGGCACTCTTTAAACGGACCAAGAACTATTAAGTCTTGAAATCAATCTGGCATATCTTCCCTGGAAGTCCTGTCCCAGGGAAGGAGGACAAAAGATGCAAGAGGTCCATCCATCCAGTCAGATAAACTAGGAAGCACTTTTATTTAAAGCTATATAACTGGCATGACTACTTTTGGGCTAAGCCTGCCACTCATTCACACAGGAAAAATCTAGGTACCCCCCTACCTATGGCCCCCTACCTATTCTGGTAGAATAGAAAACAGAATAAATTCAGGGTCAACTTTCTATGCAGTGTTAAGTACCACTAACAGACAGTGATAGACTGGGAGCAGAAGATTATTTAAATTATCCAGTTTTCTTTGAATCCAGAGTTGTAGAGAAGCAAGCACACAGTTTCTATGAATGTCAGCTAGATGATAGGAACTAATGACACTTCAGACTACTACTGTCCTTTTGTTTCTCCTCCGCTTCAGTGTCTTTTGGCTAACTTGTTTGATTTCTCATCAATGGAGGAGACAGAAGGAGAAGCATATTTTCACAGTTGTGTGCAACAATATTAATAAGAATTCATTGTGGATATTACAAGAAATACATTATTTGTCACAAGGTTACCTTTTGCTATTAATATTGTGACAACTCAAAAGCCTGTTGTGAAGTATGAATTTAACCATTACCATGTGAAAACGGAACTGATTAAGTTATCTGAAAGAAAGAAAAAAATTGTTTTCTTCAATATAGTACAAATGTCCACTCAATTACATATTATTGACAAATCACCAAGTAGATTGAGTATTCAGAAAAATCTTCATTAAATTCATTCTGATGCCTGTTTGAAGGCACTTGAAGTGTATAGAGGAATGTTACTGCATGAAGTAGTGCATATGCACATAAATTGCAATTATTCTAGGAAATTTTACAGAATGTATCTTCCATTATATATAAAATAACTTATGATGTAAGTAAAATTACACAAAATGCTTTAAAATTGTATAGAATACACTAGTTTTGTAAGAAATACTGTAGCATTTGGATGTGTATTCAAAGTTTTTTGCCAACAGATGGCAGAAATGTACAATACTTAACCGACAAAATCATGGTAAATGATTGCAAAATTTAAGGTGCTAAGAAGGGGACAGTTTTGAGACTTCTGGATGCATCAAAATACAGTAAATGATCATAAAGTTTTGGAGCTCATAATTCCTTCTCTCACACTGGTATCCCTAGAATTTAGTTATCAGAGCACTTCTTCATGTCACTGTGTCCTGGTGACATGCTCTAAGGACTGCTCTAAGTTCCATTAAAATACATATGTTTTCCAAAAGGAATAAAGTGTTCTGCAGATTCAAATATGGTTTCAGGCTGAGTAGTTCTGTAGAGTTTATGTCAAAAAAGTCTACAGGGTATTGAAACAAATGTTTTCATGTCACAGATTTTTAACTAAAGCTTCATCTTCAAGCACACTTGCTGGATGGCCAGGAGGTATTCACACCATCAGCTTAACTATCTTAATAAGACACCTTCGTTTTACTCCAAAGCCATCTCTCTCTTTCCATAGAGGGAAATCAATTTCATTCTCCAGCTCACAAAAATAGCAGAAAGTCAACCAGATATGTTGGAAACAGTATTCTCAGACCAGGAATTGATACTGAGATCACAAGCTTCATCTAAAATTAATTGAGATGTCTGTAACAGGACCTAGACAGAATTTCAGCAAGGTCTGGAAAAGAGGATCCCCTCTTTTTCCATAACTATGCTAATTACCACACAAAGAGATTTGTTCTCCATGCTGTGTATATAATTACATTTGCATCTGTTGTCTGTCTTGTTTTCCCCACTGTAAATCTTGAATTATTTTCTAAAAAAAAAAGAGCATGGCTTCAGCACCAGTATAGACTAAAAGGGATGTAAAGGAAGAAGGTTGATGAAGAAAATCTTCCTAATAATAGAATCTAATAGGAATCAAACAGTTTCTATCACTTGGAATTTTGTACAGTAGAATAGATGAAACATATGGTCAGGAAAAAAAAATGGATTGTTTAACAGATCTTTTCTGTCTTTAAATTTTATGATTCAATAATATGAGACACTATCAAATCCATACATTAGGCTTTATTTAAACCACTGATTGTTCCTCATTCACATGTCCTTGTCAATATGAAGCCAAGTTCATATTTTACATGTTTAATCTTCCTCTCACAATACCACCCTGTCAAGGCAATTTATTCCAATACAGTCTGCTCATAAAATCAATATTTCCTTTTTCATAGGCATACAAGAAAATGACAAAAGGCATTTCAGTTATTTAAAGTGCCTTTGCAATTATAGAAGATAGAACAACAGTTTTAAGTGGCGTGTAAAGTGTTTCTAAATCATTACTGGATGTAACTGGAAGATGTTTATTTGTTGCAGGGTGCTCCAACTTGGCAGACTGCAAGCTATCCAAAGAAATGAAGATTTGAATTTGAAACTTACCTATGAGACTCAGATCACGATGACTTTGTGTTAATAAAAAATGAGTTTCACCATGGCATTATTTCTCCCATTGCAAATTTTTTATTTTCATCCAACAACTTTTTTAGCCTACCTTCACTTAGACTGTAAAGACAGTATCCAGACTCAGCAATGAACTGAAATGGGTTTGGGCAATCCCAGGCAGAAACACAGGCTTGGCAGAGAGTGGATCAAGAGCAGCCCTGAGAAGGACTCGGGTGTGCTGGTAGATGAGAAGCTCAAGATGAGCCAGCAATGCACACTTGGAGCCCAGAGAGACAACCACATCCTGGGCTGCATCAAAAGAAGCATAACCAGCAGGTCGAGGGAGGTGATTCTCCCCCTCTACTCTGCTCTCGTGAGACCCCACCTGGAGTACTGCGTCCAACTCTGGAGTCCCAAACACAAGGAGGACGCAGACCTGTTGGAGAGACTCCAGAGGATGGCCATGAAGACGATCAGAGCTGCTGGAGCACCTCTCCTATGAGGACAGATTGAGAGAGCTGGGGCTGTTCAGTCTGGAGAAGAGAAGGCTCTGGGGAGACCTTGTAGTGCCCTTCCAGTACCTAAAGAGGGCTTATAGGAAAGACAGGGAGAAACTCTTCAGCAGGGCCTGTTGTGACAGGTCAAGGGGTAATGGTTTTAAAATAGACGGAGGCAGATTCAGACTAGACATTAGGAAGGAATTTTTTACCCTGAGGATGGTGGAATACTGAAATAGGTTGCCCAGAGAGGTGGTGGATGCCCCATCTCTGGAAATATTCAAGACCAGGTTGGGCAGGGCTCTGAGCAATCTGATCTGGTTGGAGATGTCCCTGCTCCTTGCAGGGGGGTTGGACTAGATGGCCTTTAAAGGTCCCTTCCAACCCAGACTACTCTATTATTCTATTCTATGGCTGAAATTAACTGTCAAGAGCCAGAAACTCTGCTCTCCCTTCCCCTGGGAAGATTCTCTCCACTCCACAGAAGCCTGTACTTGAAGTGGAGAATTGTCCTTCTATCACTTTCAGAAAGCTTCTTGAACAGTGTTGTGCAAGAAATATTTATGACTTTATAAAGCATAGCTTTCATTTATATGTAAGTATCTACACAAATGCTACTGTTTGCAAAACAGTGTTGGAAAAATGTCAAGGGATCCAGAGACAAATTAACATCAGAAAACACCCTGGTGTATGTATCTGTACAGTTTTACGTCAGAGTATAAGAAACTTTTATACCGACTGTCAAAGCAATGTATATCACTCAATTACAGATTCATTAAAATTTTCTTCCCTTTCTTTACTCCCCCAGTCTTTCAATATGTAGATCATTCCATGTGCCAGCTGTATTCTGCTCATGTACTTCCTTTTCTTATGCTACCCTATGCAAGCAAAAATGATACCCTAGGAATTCTTTCTAAAGGACTTATCAAATCTAAAAATTTGATAATTTGCAAGTTTAAAGTGCTGTTGTGCCTTCAGCTGTACATTAGACGGTGCACATTCTACCATTCCTAGAAAACTTTTGATGGAAAAGCACAATCTGATCCATCTTGCATACTGAATGTTGTTTGCATACTGGGTGTTGTTTGCATACTAGGTGGAAGATTAGATTTGAAACAACATCCTTTCTGAATACTGACTGACAATTTCATTCATATACAGCATTTTGAGATACAAAAAAAATTATATTTTATGAACACTGAATGCAAAAAAAAAGTAGTAGGGAAAGTGGAAGGCTTCACATACTAAGAGTTACATTATAGCTGAATAGTGGCATTTCCAAACTAGCATAAGAAAAAAAAAATCCACTGGCTTTCCACTACAGTACATTAAAAGATTATAGATTCAGACCACATGTCCTTTACTCTGTTTCACACCTTTCTGTAAGCATTTAGGCAAAGTTTATTTTTCATTTAGGAGGGTTTGCTTTCTTTAAATACTGTTTAAACTGTGTGTTCATACTTACTTTATTGTCAGTTAGCTAAAACAGGACAGTTCTTGTGAAACTGGAAATTCAGGGAACCACATTCTGGTGACTTCCATTCTGTGTAGTACTTAGATGAACTCATCATAGTTGACTGACATGAATCAATAGTGAAATAAACCAGAAAGACCCTAACGCACAATACATCCAGACAAGGTATTGTGTTTGGGCTCCTAAATGATCTTGAAATTTAAGGCATATAAAGAGATCCTACTTAATCAGTAACAAACTCTTAAAACATGCAAAGAACTATTGGGATACACCAAAGTCTGAACTTGTTAAGTGATTTTTGCATTGTCTAATGTTAAAAAATCCCCATTTACTCACCTCACTAAAAGGCTAACCTCCCTGCAACTATTTTCATATGGACACAGGGTGCAGAAACCAGAACTTATGTGCTCTGAATTACTGTCTGCACAAGGGTATCTCTCTAAATTACAAAAATTACACAAAAGGAAAAGGAAAAGTAGACATCTAACTTGAAGCTGTAAGTAATATGGTCCAAACACCTCACTTCCCCTCCACTCACACACCCAGTCCTGCCACTGCATCACAAGTATGTCCAAAGTACTTCAGCTCCACAAGCAGAGTAAATTTTGCCATCTCTTTAAAAGGTGTAAAAGAATATACAATCTTCATTAATACACTTCAGTGTATTTGTTTAAAAACTCTTACATTACAGCATCTCAAAACAAAAAGTTGCTGACCTAAATCACAGCTATGTCAGGGATCTCAACAATTCACATTTTATAATTAGTTAATTATTTCACTAAGGATGATTTTCCCTGAAGTGAAAACCTCTTTGTAATAAACACAGAGGAAGCAGGTGCAAAGCTCAAACATTGTAAATATGTCACTCCTAAAACAACTACATTGAAAAAAAAAAAATTACTATGCCTCAGTAGGTGATAAACATCTCAGGAGGATTCCATGAGAAAACAGGTGAAGTCGGACTATGAACAAGAAATCAAGAAAAAGTTACATTGGTGTAATTAACAGAGAGGGAAATCCTTTCGATTCTATGAATAATCTAAGTACAATGCTTAACTCTGCCTGCAAAATGCCATAAATCTTGTAAAAACTACCCAACAGAAACTGCTAAGTGGACAAACCCTCTCACTATTCCTGTTGGTACTGTTAGTTAGATTGCTGTATCACCATGAATCAGTCAATTATGCAGTCAGTTTCACAAAGGGTATTAATCTCTGCCTCATTTCACAAATTTAGTGGTTTTGCTATTTTCTCATTTCATATTCCTTTTTTATGGATCCTGTGATTCTAGCTTTACTCTTGGACAGCCTTCATCTCCAAAGACTTCGATCTCAAAGTTCTGGGAAAGACTGATATGTCACATTCAAGTGTGAAAATACATCTCTTTCATTCACACAATACAAAGAATCTAGGACTCAGTCATAGGAGTTAAATCAGCAATTTTCTTCTAAGCATAAGTTTTTTATTTACATACCTTTTTTAAAATGTGATGTCCTATCATAATTTGGAACTGTATGACATTTTCTCTTTCAAAAATCATTACGTAGTTTTACATACATGACAGAAGTATATGATGAAGACAGTAATCATATGGGGATCTGTAGTGATCGTTTCTGGCTGTTTTACTGCTTTCTTCTTTGGCATACTAATAACCACTGACGTATATAGTATGAACTCTAATGTGGTTATACATTTGTTAATATCTTTTCATATAACAGTATTCATCAATAACTTTTGCATTTTTGCACTTCTGCATCAAGTTGAAATACTACAATACTATAAGAGATCCACAGTTTTATTTTCCTCTCCATGTAAAACATTTAAGATGACCACTCCCTTCAGTTTTTAGGGACAATGAGTGCCTATACTTCTGGAGAAAAAGATTGTCAAATTGTGAGGTTTCATACGTTGTCTAAAGACACAGCATTCACAAAGTACGCCATTTTTAGGAAGTTTTCCCTGAATAAAAACTCCCAAATTTTGACCTTCATTTTACTTAACTAGAGAGAATATGCAAGCTAGAGAGAAATGCACAGGAAAAGTCACACATTATATTATGGGTGTTCTTTAACTGATTTATTTTGTCTGCTCTGTTTCATTTTGTATTCCCTTTTACATGTGGCATATTCTTTTCTAAAGCATTAGTCCTACACAGATGTTAAGCCCAGTAAGTGTCTAAACAAATCTCACAAATCTTTTGTTTCAGTGGATTTAAAATTTAGCTATACTGGCTCAAAATGTGAAGAAAATCGGTTAATTTTATTGTTGACAATAATTCATGGTAATCCAGTTCAGCAAATGAACAGCCTGAATCACCTGTTCAGGTTGTAAGATGAGACAATTACATCAAATTCACCGTTTTATAAAAATGGCATCATGTTACACAGTACTTCCAAGCTGGAGTGCACCACCACTTAGAGTAGGAGACTGTATTAATGTATCAGTAACAAAAAAGACGTAGTAAGTGCTTTTTCTGACATAACTCACATGTCTGCTGAAATGGGAAATTCAGTGCAAAACCAACCTTGGTAACATTCTTCTGCTTACGCAATGCCACAAAATGAAGAAATTCTCCATCCAAATGTGCAAAGTTTAAGCATTTTTATAACTGCTAGTAAAAGGAAAAACTATTTTACTTACCAAGCCAACTTCTGTTTAAATATACTGACACAAACACTGGAGGGACCGTGAAGAAATCTACTACTGAGTTAACTTCTAGCCAAAACCATAGCTTGTCATTGGCTGCTATGAACTGGAAAAAAAAAAGAGTGGGAAGGATGAAAGAATCAGATTCTGCTCACGATGGCTGCAAGTATATGCAATATTTTCCTTTTTAAAATACTAAACTCAAAAGTTAGTGGAGAAGTAACTGATATTTCAGCTCAGTCCAGCAAAACTATACGTCTCACTGGAAAGAAATCTGTATTGTGCATCGCTTGATACCCACATTGAGATTAAAATGAAAGGTCTAACTGAAAAGTCAGTTCATTTATATGAGGAGTTGTAATATCTGCGCTAAAAATAATTTTCTCCACATTTATTAACAATGTATCAGTAATATTAGAAAAATGTACCCAAGTATAAAATATTTCAAAGTATCTTTCCTTTGCTCTAGCACACCAAACATAGTAGCAGTAGTCCTACCATGTATTTGCTCTTCACAGGTTTCTAAATACATGATAGTTTACAAAGAATCCCATTATCACCCTATCCAGAGGCAATCATCAGGATGACTCCTAGAAGGCATAATTCAGGCTGCAGCAGAACTTTAGTCCTTTGAATCATGCCAAGGATGAGGTCATTGCTCTTTCCAGACTATGAAACCAGCCTATGGAAACTGGCAAACTTAGATGTCAAGGACATCACAGTTTGAACCTGTCTATTCATCTATGTGCTTAAATAAGGTCAAACAACTATTTACATTCAAGTAATAATTAAAACATATGTTTTATATAAATATGAAAGATAAATACACATATAAATAGAAAATCTTAGCATATAAAACAGATATGTAATAGAGCAGTTTTACTAATGTAAGTTGTAAAACTTGGACTAACATATTTCAAAACAGTGCTTGTATTTTTTGAATTATAGACAATATCCATTGTCTTTCTTCCAAAGCAAATACTGACATTCTCCATTTCATCCATTCAATCTCCTTGCTTTAGAACTACTTTAAAACTTTAACACAAAATGTTTATGGTGCATACCAACTTTGCTGGAATCTCAGATAAAATATTGGAAAAGGGACTCTACTCATGTCAAGAATGTTGAAATCATACTTAAAAAAAAGATAGACAACATGAGCATCATTTGCCTCAGAAAAGACTCAAAACCAAAAATAAATTGACATTTTGTTAGTCTGTATTATTCAATATCAACATTCCAGCATCAAAACTGAATAAAAATATCCAGTTTAAACAGAAGCTTTCAATTCCCTTCTGTTGAATTTAGCAGTCCGAACACTTCAAACTAAAAGCTTTTTAAGATATCAGATCAATATTTTCGTAACCTGCAATGTATGTTCCAATCATCATTTTATTACAGAAACAAACCTACCATGCTTGAAGAGATATCATATTATTCTAAAAGCACCAGCATAATTCTGTTGCTTACAAAGAAAGATTACTTCCATACTTTCCACATCTCTGCCAGACTCTATTGCAATTTGGACTTAGTCTTCATCAGCAGTTTGCAGACTTCACTTCTGAGTTCTCACATTGTTGGATACTAGTAACAAAAACTTCAGAATGGATATACGCGTGTTTGAACACAAATATCTTCTAGAATTGAAGATATGGTAATATTTATATGATGTTGAGTTGCAACATCATTTTGGGGAGAACAGATGGAAAAGGATAAGATTTTAAAATATTTCTTCAAATACTTTAATTTGCCAGTGAGTCCTCACAGGAAAAAAAAAATAGCTAAGGGTATATGAGATGCTTATTACAAAACTAACAAAATCATTATCGATCCAATTCTTGCATCCACACAACCAAGTATCACCTTTTCCTCAGGAACTCCTGTTTAGTTCAGGAGGACTTGTTGAAGAACTGAAAGTACACGTATATTAACATTTTAACTTAGAAAATGAGTACTAAGCTGAAGTGAATCCTTATCATCTCCACTTACCATACTTCAGTTTGCATCATAAAGTAGTTTTGGATAACACAAAGATTTGTTTTGGTTGAAGCTAAAACTGAAAAAAGGTGTTCTAGCAGTGCATCTCACATATGGTAACTGCTAAACTGCATTCAGCCCACAGGACCAGAGCGGACTCTACAGTACTTTCTCTCCCTTCCCAAAAACATACCACGTGGTGATGAAAGTATTAGCATCACTCAGTATATTCTCTCTTACTGTGCTCTGCTTCTTGATAATGTAGCCTAAGTTACTGCTTTCAGTAAAAATTGCCAATATGCAATTTTAATTCTCTTGGTAAGAGCATACAACCTTATTGCTAGCACAGAATTTACAAAACGTTTGGATATCTCTGAAAAAAAAAGAGTTCTGCAAGTTCACAAGACCATGTATTGAATTTGTTATGTCAAAAAGTTAACCTATATTGCAGGTCTGGTGGACATCTACAAAAGCCCCCCAAATCCTTAAGAATCCTTGGCTATTGCACTATATGCTTTTAAAATACAGCTCAGAAAGCATACATAGTAGTGTAAATACTGAATGAATTTATCTACTTAGTGAAAGGATAGACACTACACCTAGACTAGGTAATGAAATAACCAAGATTTGCAACAAAATTCCTTATCAGATCATTAGAAAAAGTTGGTTAGGTTGGTTGGAAGTGAAATAGGAGGAACCTAACTATCCTCGTCACACAGAAGCTGCTTTGATCGAGGAGCAAAACAAAGGACGATCAGGAGGCAATCCTTGTATCAAATTTAAAGACCAATGTGGCAGACTTTCTGCTCACATGAGGTTTTCCTCGTATTTATGTTTGAGGCCTTTTTTGCCCAATTTTCCAATTAACAACAGGTAAAGTTAGTTTTCAAAGTATATTTAAAAAAATAATAATAAACCACCAACAGCTTGAATTGCAAGCATTACTGGCCCAAACTTTTAAAAGTGTCTGCTTGTTTCAGATGTCTCAACTTTTAGATCCTGAAACAGCATTACTGAATTTTCAGAAAGTGATAAGTATATTCTAAGGATATACATTTCAGCATGTTGACTAGTACTATACTACTTCTGCCAGGTGTTCATTGGCAGTCTGGGAAAGTGGATGTGCATAAAACTGAACATAGCAGCTCTCAGTTGTTATCTCAACCTTCGACTGTCAAAGACATATCTAGCAGCAAAGGAATAAAGCAGGTATTAACTAGTCTTGCTGAGACAGTTATCGCTGCATTGAGAACACTGAAACTAGATTTGATGTCACTAACCAGCACTGAACTATATTAGTTTTCACTTTCTACTACACAAGAACATTCTCAATCAGACAGCTTAGCTTATAAACTATCAGTCTCCTTAGTGAGCTTAGATGCTTATTATTATTACCTAAATTATCTCAATTAAATGCATTAGCTTAATTTTGTCTAGAGATTGTATAGTCAGGCGGTATTCAGACTCTCCCTACCTAACAACTAGATTCCCGCCCTGACTCATGCTATCAAAGACACGCTACTTACACGCAAGCCGAAGTAGAGTAGGAAGAACACATTGAAAGCCATGTCGATCTGTAATGTGAAATCTTTGTAGAAATTCTGGCAGGATTCTATTGGGCTATTTAGAAGAAAAAGAAATCAGAGTAAATTGTCAGTATATGAATTTCTACTGTGGTGAAAATTTTATGCATTTCATTAAAGACCTTGATTCAGAAATCACATATCTTTTTTCCAGTTGTTTACAAGATACAAGCAAGCATTTCAAATGAATTATTTCATTCATTTAGTTAGTCATTCATACATTCTTTATATTCACCTGTTCAGGTAATATCTGAGAATTAACATGCAGATACCTTTAAAAAAGGACAAGCAGGAGAACACCTCAGGATTCCTTAACCCCACATTAACCCTTAAAGAACTGACTTCTTCTATAGGAGGCATACCTATGATACTTTCGGAACAAACCTAACAAGCACACAGCTACAATGAAACATTACATGTTTGTAATTCATATCATAATATAAAACCTTAAAAAAAAAAAAAAGTAGTTGCTTAGGAATATATTAGCCATTAGCAACCTGGGGTACTTAGTCTTGTAGAATCCCTTGTTTATAAGAAGTTGGGTTTGGTTTTTTTTTCCTTTTTCTGACTTATTTTTTGTATATGGCTATTTAGTGTACTTTATGTACAGTACTATGAGCTGAAGAGAAAAGCAGAATAGCCCACTGGTAAAATTAAATAACAAAATAAATTGAGGAATTTGAAGCAGTACTCTAAGGGTTAATTTCTGCATGCAGGTTAATTAAAATACCTTTGTGTGTGTCAGGCAGCCACTGCAAATTCTAGCTTATTATATTAAGCTTTATTTAACAGTGGGACAGGTCCAAAGCATACTCTATACAAACTGGTACTTTATAGATATACCTTTATATAAGGAAGGCAATAACTTCCACTAGTATGACTAGTGATTTATTTGTGAGGTTTCCAAAATAGTTTGGTGAACAGAACACAGAACTATACTAAAGTCACAGACCAAAGTGAAAGTCATGTCCCAATATATGCTGATGTATATACTATATATACATAATGTCCCACCATATGTACATATATATATATATACACACACATATATTGCAAATGATCATGTATTCATCACAACTGTAACAAAGTGGAAAACTAGAATGTAGATAATTTGATCATTTGGAATCCTAGAAATCCTTTAGGGAATGAAAAAATTATTTGGCTTCCCAGGTCAAATAAATCACTGAACGTGAATGTAATACCAGTTAGTATAGCAGTAGCTCTGCAAATACAATGCTAGACTGCTCAACAAGCAAGATTCTATGCATTATGAATGTCATTTATCTAATTTAAGGCATAAAGGAAATTACCTGGGCTACCAGGTCATTACACATGCAGCCAAATTTTCCATTCCTTGTATACATTACAGGTCAACCAAGTTTAGTACAGCATGCCCTCTCCTGTCTTTAGATGCAAGAATGTATACAACAAAATTCTCCTTGAGGTACAAAAGCTTTATATTTCAAGAAGCTTCAGTGCTACAGGAAATTATACTAAAATGTCTTTAAGAAGTTATTTGCAAAGACATTGAAGTTATGAAACATTTCTCTTAATAGTTCAAATAAAAGTGATTTACAGAAGCAGGCAGAAGGGAAGAGAAGCCAAATGTTAACATACATGACGGAAGACAGCACCTCATACTTTACAAGTACAGCTTTAGCTACAAAAACAGTAGATGTAATCCAAAAACTCAACAGGATCTTTTTCTGCATGGCATTATCAAGAGAAAGGGTTTTGTCAAAATAAGGTAGGCTACACACTGAGTCACTATGCACCCTACCAAGAGAAATCACAGAAGTACTGCAGAAGCAGAGCAAACAACTCTGCACGAACACAGAGGCTTGGACCCTTAATTCCAGGTTAGGTTCCTGTAAAAGCAGCGGAAATTCACTGAAGCTAATGGAATTAGACATATAACTAGGATTAAAAAAATCTTCGTTATCTTCCTTTCCACAGTTATTTGGTACTTGTCATGACTGTTAGATAAGGTCACCTAAGGTTGCAGCTAGGCCTGTCCTTTTGTACCACTATCCTTCTATCCTTTACAAAAACCTACAAGATCTGACAAATTAGCAAATGCGTACTACATCTTCCTCTTGTTTGCAAAACACTTAGCAGAGTGGACCACAGTCCTTATTTGGGACTTTTGTTTGCCTAATACCAGAACTACTCCTTCTACTAGTCATATCCCTAAAGTATCCTTCATTTCAGACACCATCTCTCTCTTTCAGTTTCTAAATTATCCATTTCAAAGACCAACACAATGTCCTTTCTTTTTTATTTTAAAACATTATTTTGTCAGAAAAGCATGTCACTAAGGCTAAAGAAACAATTATACTCACAGGATGGATTATACAGGAATTTAGATTTTCCAAATTAAATTTTGGTGATATCATTCAGCTTGGAATTTTTGTTTTCATCACTACCTCACATTTAAGCTGACAGAGAAATACAGCCACTAATCTTTACCCTGCCATCTTTTTATGTAACAAACTAAATGCTACAAGCAATGCCTGGGCTACACAAGTAAGATTTCAGAGACTGACAGTTTTCTTCAGGTCAACATTTATATCAAGTTATCATTTCCTGTAACTGTGCTCTGTGCTACATTTTAATATAAAAATCCCATCTAGAGAAATAACAGTAGGCTTAGTTTGCTTAAAGTGCAATAAGGACAGAACCTTATTGGATTTCTCAGGCATGACCTACACTCTGTTAATTCTATTCCTTCCTCCCCTGCCCTTGAAACACTGCTATTCATTTCAGTTTCACATTACCTGTGTTTACTTGTTCTGTTTATTAATACAGCACTTTTATAGCAATACTAGTAGTTGTAAAGCCCAGTTATACAGGTATCATAGGCATAGTTAGAATCACAGAAAGTTAGGGTTGGAAGGGACCTTTAAAGGGCATCTAGTCCAACCCACCAAGTTCAGTCAGCAGGAGTGACTACAAAAGAAGTAACAAAATTATTCCAGTTTAACTTTACCCAGATGTGCAAAATTTTGACAAGGTGTCCCCAGCATCCTTAAACCTTTCTCACAATCCACACTGAAGCCAACATTTTACATGACAGTTTTACCACAGGTGAACAAATGAAAGAACCCCTTGTCACTTCAATTCAAAATAATTTACTGCTGTTTAAATAACAGCTGTTGTCACAAATGTATTTAATGTATTTATTATTTTTACTTATTTCTGATTCATTTGAAATGCTTCTAATGCATTTGAAATGGTTCTGTTGGGATTACTCTTTGAATAGTCATAGAATGAGTGGGAGAGGGCAAAAAACAGTATGCATTTTAATGTTTTCTGAAATTATTTGTTTCTCGATTATATTAATATTTAACTTCCCACAGAAGAATCCTTGATAGAATATTTCCAGGATTCTGCAATTGCAACAGAGCTTAAAATGTCTTGAGTGTCTTTTTCCTGTATCATTTCACCTCTTGACAGGAGCTGTAGAGCCTATTTCCAACTTCAGAGAAAAGCACAATCACTGCTATTATGACCACACAGAAGTAAGGGGAAGAAATTCTACATTCATTCAGACTTTAGGCCAGCTTTGCAATCATAGTGACATCTATCTGAATGATTTTACATAAAACGCTCCTCACAATAATGAGAAAGGTTGTGCACATCCAATTCGGTACTCGGTAATTGCATATCATATATGCAATTTACATTCCTCTATTCTTTCTGTGTAAAGAGGAGGATACTTGTATTTTGGCACATGTCATTTATATCTGCTCCTAATTTTTTTTGCCTTTTTTTTTCTTTTAATGACAAGGCCTGCAAAGACTACAATGCATGCCAACTTTTATCTATCTATAATTATATATCAAAATACAAAATGTTACTTTTAAGACCTATTAGTCTAGTTACATTTTGCCAAGTGTTTTGAAGGTGAGAAGTTCTATGTAAAACATTCATAAACCACCACAAAAGAAAATTACTTCTACTATAACTTCAAGAAAGTACTGATGTTACTATCGTATCACAGCTGTTACATCTTTGGAACTTTAAGAAGTCACTGAAACTTTTAGAAAATCTGAAAATTGTCCTAATTTACAGTTTTAATTTTTGGAAGCAAAGTTGTCTTCTGAATGGTGGAGGAAAAGCTAAATCCATTATTCAAATTAGATAAAATAGATTTTAATTCCTAATAATAATTAAATAAAATGTAAAAAAATGAAAAAGTTGGAACTAAAAAAAATGTTAAAAACTTAACATGCCTGAGAAAGTAATTCCACAACCTGATACTATGAAAAATTAATAAGTCTTTAATTTTCTTTGCGCATGACAGTTTTTTGATTGAACAATAGTACATTATATGAAAAAAACCAGTAAAACCTGCAGTTCCTATCAGAAGGAATGTCCCATTGATGAGAGTGAATTTTAAAATCAAATTATAATTATGTACAGAAACGTCGGTAGAAGGTGCTAAAATATGATCAATAGAAATGAATAAATAATTGAGAGAAACCACTCAATATTTAGAAGCTTTTTAGCATCTCATCATTTGAAGAAATTCTATTCACTTCTCACTTTCAAATTTTATTTTAATGTAATTAATATGTATTAATTTGGACATGTAAATATTCTTTGTTCATAAAACTGTCTATAGGGGTCGGTTTTATTCAGACTTTTGTTTTACTGGAAGCTCCTCTGTAATACTGAATTCTCTCACATTTATTTATAGAACAAACCCAATTTTATGACATTCAGAATAAAAAATAAGTTTGGTACAAATCTGATATGACAATGTCCATTTATATTCCTTTAATACATATTTTTAAACAACAGAGCAAAAACAAAAAAAAAAGGTGTTATGGTTAGGCTTTTCAATTGTGTTTCAGTGACATAGCACTAAAGTAAAACTAAGGGAAAAGCCAGATGTATCATTTAATGAAAGTAATTTTCATTCAAACACAGAATACTTTCTGTTCCTTTAACTACGGTTTAGTTGTACGGCTCAGAACGGAATAAGCAGTTAAAACCTTTTTTGAAACAGGTATAAACATACAGCAAAATTATAAACATGGATGCCTATCAAGTGTCAACCTAGTGAAACAAATACCTTAATTAAAAGACTAATCAGAAAGACTAACTAAGAATCAAAGGTTTCAAATAATCTCACAGAGTGATAGAGCACGTAACATTTTTTTTCTTACTTCAAGTAGCTTTCATTTATTAACCAAGTTAGTCCCACAGTAAGAAAACAAAAAGTATTTTCTTGCAATATATGTACTGATCTTCTAAATGCAAGAAGCTTTGGTAAATTAATCAATTTAGAAGGCCTTTCTAAATGACTTCACTCTCCCTTGACATCATGTAGTCCAGCACCAGAGAAGTTTTGCTACTAGCATTTTCAGTTAGCATTGCAGGATATGCAGGAAGAGTTAAGTTGGTTTTCTTCCCAAAAACGAAAAGCAGCCAACAAGATCAGAACAATGCTTTAGTAAGGGGAAGGGAATCAGTACATTCCTAGTTACAGATACTTTCTAGGAGGTTTTGGGTACCTGTAGCTAGTGAGCGAAGGAGGAACAATCCCCTTCCTCACTGAATTTTGCAGACAGTTATGACCTGATAGCCAAGGATCATAGAATCATAGAATAGTTTGGTTTGGAAGAGACCTTTAAAGGTCATCTAATCTAAGCCCGTTGCAAGGAGCAGTGACATCTTCAACAATCATGCTGTGACCATTTCCTGCACCTTCTTATTCTGTCCTTGATAAAGATATATTTACATCCTTTTTGATCACTGAACCTCTTACATAAAAATCCTTAGCTAAACTGTTTCTCCTATGCACACATGCATACACGCTCACAGAGCTTTCTTCTCCCAACATGTTTCAGCACCAAATTCTGGAGCTTCTCTTTTATGTTCATATCTAAATGCTGGCCATGCTTGTTTATCTCTCTCACTTTTTTTTATTGTGCCTTCCTCCTGTCTGGACTCCAGCTATTACTTAATCCTCCTCTTCCTTCAGAAAGCTTCAGATAAATATTCCTGCATAACTGCTTGGGACTCTACCGAGTACCTTTATAAAATTCTCTGTTCTGACTCTCGTTTGCTTAACAAATTAAATCGTATTTTTCTTTCCAGTCACAACAACTCCTCAACTTCAGCATGTGATTAATTTATTTTGGATTACTCTATTTTACTGCCTTTGTTTCCATCTCCATTCCTGCCTTGTCTACATGTGGAGTGGCCTCCCTTCTTCACTTGGATATGCATCTTTCTCTTTCACATTCTTTTAAAGGTATACTTTCCTGATGCCCATCTCAGATGCACAAGATATTGCCTGTCATAACTCTACTTTTACAGACAACATACCAAGTGACAGAGTCAAGTAACACTACTAGTACTTATTTTATCTAAATGAATCAATTCAAAATTCAGTATAATTTTGTCAGTTTTCTTCTTTCTTTTTCAAGTTTTCCATGATTTTTAAGTACATCATGTGTCTTCATAGATTGCCCTAGTAAAACATAAGCCAATCTACCACAGAACTCAAGCAAAATCAAATACTTGTCGTCCTCAGCGCAAACACAAAACTGTATCCAAGTATGGTAACAAGAAACTTTTACCTAGATTTTTATATTTAATTGCTGGGATATACAGAAAACATGAACATTAAAAATGCTCATTCTGAAAACAGTATACTTCTTAATTTTATCAGAGTGTTTGTACATCCACTACCGCCTGCAGCATGTCTTCTGCAATTACTGGCTTTCACAAACAAAAGCTAAAAGAAGATTCCTGCAGAACAGCTTAACAACCGAGTGCTAAAACAGGCATAAGTAAATGGCCCAAAGTCAATCTCCATAACTCTTCTAAGTTCTTTCGGCAATGTACAGAAGACAGAGGACGTGCTTTCTTGTAAAGTACACCGTTAAGATCTTCATCCTACCTAAGATAACTGCACTTGAAAAGGTTTCCTGAGACCACATAGGTAAGTAGGAAGAGTATATTATTTTATTTTGCATTAGATTTGTTAATTGCTTACCATAAGCTGAGAAGACTGGTAATTACAAACAGTATTACATTACCTTAACAAAACAATCTCCCTGATGACAAGCCAATTCTAAGAGAACGATACAGCAACAATGCCAGGGATCATGTTTTTAATCAAAGGTTTTTGTGTGAGACTACTAACACACTAAAGAGAAAAACACCAGGATACTGTTTCAACATTATATTATTACCTTTTTTGACAACATTTAATAACCCACTTCAGTTATACCTAGGATGCTGACAGCATCACAGAAAGATTCTGTTAAACTGCATACCTTATTTACTAAAATTGACAATCTTGGATGTTTCTACTTCTTAATAAGACCCCTTTCTATTACTTCTCATCTGTTATTATTTAATATAATATTCTTTATCAAAGTGTACCAAAGAGTAATAAGTTGATGTAGCTGTGTCCTCATTTCGTCTGGGATAGAGTTAATTTTCCTCTCAGTAGCCAGTGTGTTTTGGATTTCGTATGTGGAGAATGTTGATAAACACCCTGATGTTATGAGTTGTTGAGGACACTGTCTGGCTTTCCAGGCCTCGCTGATGTGCCGATGCAGGAAGCTGGGAGGGATATAGCCAGAACAGTTGACTCAAGTTGGCCAAAGAGAGTATTCCATGCCATAAATGTCATGCTCGGTATGTAAACGAGGGTTGGCCGGGGAGGTAGCTCTCTCTTGCTCCTTTGCCTGCTGCTCAGTTTTATTTTCTATGATTGCTGCTTGGGATGGATTGTGTCAGTCACTGGGGCATCTGGTGGTGAGAAATTGTGCTTTGTTCAATCTGTATATTTTAGTATCCCTATATTTTGTTATTGTTGTCATTATCCTTCGCTATTCTAGTAAACTGTCTTCATCTCAACCTATGAGATTTCTTTTCTTCCCAATTCTCTCCCCCATCCCTCTGGGAAGGGGTAGGGAGAGTGAGCAACTGTGTGGTGACTAGGGCTAAATCATAACAAGCTGTTTACTCCAGAGAACAGAAAATAATTGGTGACATAAACATGCAAACATGTCATATGATGCTGCAAAAAGAATACTAATCCCTTTTCCATATTGACATTGAATTGAACAAAGGGAAATGGATTAAGTTAGTGAGGAGTATATCAGAAAGATAAAACTTTTTCAATTAAAACATATAGTTGAACACTGAAATAGGTTCTTCAAGAAGAATGGTGAATCTCAGATTTTTAAAACTGGTAAATACATACTTTTCAGCCTGGGATATATGAACCACTTACAGTCTTTGAATTTACATATGTAAACAGAATGATCTACACATGTGATATTTCTGAAATGTTCTCCTTCTATAGAAGGCCTACAAACCATTGATCTCTTAGATATGTGTCTGTTTGAATAAATTTATAGCCACTGTTACCCAGCAGCAGAAGGAAAAGTTACTTCCTGAGATTCCTTCTTGCTCTATTTTATGTGATTCTATTTTGCAGCTACTATCTTTTAAAATTACCCAACAGTGCTTTTCATATTTGCTATCCACTTTCCTCAAAGTTTTCAACAGCCTATCATCATCATCGGTTTCCAGCTCAAGATACTCTTCCATCTCAGTGCCTTTTATTATCTTTCTATTCTGTTGATACTGTTGTTCAACTTTTAAAATTCTCCCTCACCTGACTCCGCTCTTTGAAAAAACATATAAAATCTTCAAAAATCAGGATGTCCTCTACCTATCCTATTTGACTCCAAATCAAGATTATTAATCATTTTTCTTTTGTATATTATTATAAAACTAATCTTTAATTTTCTGCTTGATAGAGTTAATAGATTTCTTCAGATGATTGAGCATTCTTTCCGTATGTTTCTTGCTTGCTTATACATTGTATTTAAAAAAAACTAATCTTGTCCTATGAAATTTAATCTAAATTCAACTGTCCTAACTGAAAATTACAAGAGTACCAGATAATTTGGAGTGTAAAAATATTTCCAGTTCGCTCATCTGTCTTTTCTGGAATTCTCTCCTGTGATACTTTAATGAAAATATCTGGCTACTATCTAGTTTTTACTGAGTAGTAATAAACTTGAATCTAAGTTATATTATTTGACTTTAATGTCAGTGAATAACATAATTGAGCAATGAAAGCCAGAAGTACTGCAAAGTGGTAGAAACTTGATACTACATTACTGGATCAGCTTTTTTGGTCAGGCTTTTTAGTGCATGCACCCAAATCTATTATTATCCACAAAAAGCTATCCATATTGTGTTAATAGTAATTCTAAAGCAGTCTTAATACATAGTTAAAGCAGGCAGGATATATTGTTTCATATTTCAAATGAAGGCATAACTGTAAACACAAATCATGTACAGTCCTTCAAAAAATCTCATAAAACTATAAAATACATTAGTCCATAATAAATTTTCATAATTTTAGATTCTCTCTCTCATTCCTCATGAGGATCTTTAAGTCCATTAGCATCAGGGTCCTTTTAAGCACCTTAGTCATTTAATACCTAAGATACATTTAGGGCGCCATAGGTCCTGCAACTCAACTACTCCAAATCCAAACTACTACACATCTAGTATCCTTGTAAATTATCACGAGCAATTTTCTATTTGTATACTTTTTCCACTTTACTAGGAATAACGGACAGGTGAGTTGAAGTAAAAAAACTTTTCAACTACCAAGCGTAACCATCTGAGATCTCTAAATACATCCTGAGCATCACAGTAACCCTGTTTAAATTCCTCTGTCTTAAATCAACTGCAGGCATAATCCAGGCAACATTCACTCCCAGCATATATAAACACTCATGACAGTCCTTTCTAGGAGTTTCCCTTTTTCTTTCCCTGGACTCTTGGAAAGCCTTTATTGCACACACCTTTTTAAAGTAAAACACATGTAACACAGTTTCTCTACCCATACACTCCTCTGCTGTGGCTTACTTTCCACATGCCTATAACTGCAATCTAGTAAATCCTCCTACTTAGAAATGTTTGATGTCACAGCTGTTCTAGCTGTGGGACTTGATTATTTACCAGTACTGTCTTAAGAGCAAATGACCATATTCTTAAGGCGAAAAGCTGATTCTATGAAAGCTCACTGAATAGCCACATTTACTTTGCAAAAGAATAAAAACAGTTTAAACCAACAAAGAAGAAATAAATAAAATACTTCAACTCTTTCTTAGTTTGACTTTTCAGACAAGAAAATTATCCTGTAACCTGAGGGATGGTCTCAATCAGAGTGGCTTTTCTAAACAGGAAAGGCAAAGCCTTTTTTAGGCAGATTAAGGACAGCATGTCTTTCTTTTTTTAGCAGTCACTTTTTCTCCATTAACAAACGGAATAAAGTATTGCCAGAACTTATAGCTGTTGCTCAAATCAACCACAACAAGACCATAAAACTACCTTATATGAGCATAACAGGAGGATTATAATTATATTAAAAATAATATATAGTGGCCCTTTTTTCCTAAGAACATCTCAAAATGGTTTGTACTGTATCATCCAACATCTTTTTATCCTAGCTGCTCTGCATGGGCAAACAGATGCGTAGTTAGACTTACACACTGAGCTACTGGAAAGTCAAAAGGACTGGCGTAATATCCATTTTGCACCAGTTTCAGGAGGAAGAACTTCATGCTGCTATATAGATATATGTCTGACCAGTTTTTTAGTCCTAAAAGAATCTTCCTTCATTATAAGAAAAAAAAAAAAAAAAAAAGCTGTCATTACGTGGAATATAGGGAAAACATTAAAAAATAATAATAATAATCTTAAGTAATCCTAAATAATAAACATTCTTAGGGCAGTACAGTATCAGCACGTGGGTGGCATTACAAAAGATGTGGAAACTACTTCTCTTTTAAATTGTTTTGAATATATTGCATGCTTTCAGTTACCTGCTTAAAAGTACACACTAAGAGCATATTTTTGCTTTATATAGATCTGTTCACAATTTTAATTTTTCAAACATAATATTTTATGTTACAGGCACTCAAAGTTAAATGTTTGTTCACCAAGTTGAACATTAAATTGCAATCCATAAATTAATTTTGAACCTCAAAAAAGTACCAAATGTAACCTCTGAACACATAGCCTTAGAATTTGCACTGTTGGACACCACTACAAAATTGTGTTCAGACACAACATTTCGAGTCACTTTCCAAAGTGCTGTTTCACCATTTCATCAGGAAACAATAGGATTACCATTAAATCATGTCTTCTACTGGGCTGATGAAATATTTATTTGAATATATCTAAGAATACGATTAACAGGTTGCTTAGGATGGTCACAATGTCATTTGTAAAAGAAACTTAGAGCAGTGTTACAATGCTTCATATAAAATTTTCATTTCAGTGGTGTTTGAAATAAATACATTCTAAATTATTTTGCAGGCTATTTCACATTACAAAAAAACCCCAAAACTTGTTGCACTTCAAAATTATGACTTTTAATACATGATTATGTATAATCTTACCTCTTTCCACTGTCACCTGCTGCTAAAGTCGACAGCAGGGAAAGGTTTATCTTTCTGAACACTACTGGCATCATTCAGCTATTGCCACAACAGAACAGTTAGTACCCTCTTTCTTTCCCACAGCTTAACCATGCTGCAATTGTCTATCTAGTCATTAAACATACGTAATATGCTGGAAATTTTAAATATATAGACCGATACGTTTTATGTCCTATTCATGCTACAAAAGCTGAACTAAAGATATTGGTAAGCATAATTTACACTTGCTCAAACTTTCTAATTTTATGTTGTTTTTTTTTTTAATTCCAGTTCATGCACTTAATGCTCTAGACTGCATTCAGTGTAAACATCATTATGGTAAGCACGTTGGCATGCACAGGCAATACAAGAATAGATTATAATTAATCCCAGAGACAACCAAAAAAGGTGAAGTTGCATCATGCAATGAAACCACAGCTTGGCCTGGGCTGCCATGCAGAAAAAAACCTACATCAATGAATCTGCTGTACGGCTCCTAGGTAAGAGTTGATATGAAAGAGGTGAGTTATTTCAGCAATGAAGTCACAGGCTGAAAATGTTTATACTACTGTAAACAAAATACTGTAATACAGTATTACTCCAGGGGGAAAGATGCTTGAAGAGGAGGACAAAAAGGATGAGAAAGAAAAGAAGGGGAGGAGGAACTACAAATTACAGTAACAAGCCTGAAATCCAACCAGTCCTTTATAATAAGCATTTTTTTTTTCATTCAATATAATCTCATTTGAATTTTCAAAGCAAATCTGATTTTTTTCAATGTATTTTAAAAAAAATGGATGAAACCATGAGATGCAGAGTAATTTCAAAATGTCCATAGTGTTCAGTAACTGATGAATAACTGAAGATAATATACACATGTGTAGAGGTGAATTTTTCAATGCAGTGCACAGGACCTAAACCACACCACTTCCACTGATTTAAATGCATAATGTATGGGACTGAATGAATATGGGTAATATAAGGGATGCATTGATATCAGTGATTTAATCAGCGACCTTCTGCTGCTTTTCTAGTAAAAGACATCTTTCTGCTGAATAAAGTTGTTTTTTGCAGAAATTGTGCTAATTCTGAATTGCCTTTACCTTACTCACCTTTATAGTTGTGAATGTGAAAATGTGACATGAATAACAAGGTGATCACCTAGCCTCTTTTAAGGCATATATGTTAAGACCCACTACTTCATAATAGCCTAATTCCGGTAAGCTTAGAAAAAAAATAGTTGACCGGGTAATTTATTTTAAGGTAACACTCACATAAGAGATCCTACCCTCTGATGAAAAAAGCATGATTCTGTAACAGTACAACATATTACTAGGTGTGTTCCATCACAAAAAGATTTGTTCCATGTATTTCAATACATATGCTGGTTTTGAGCAATTTTTCTTTAATTACGCTTAATTGTAGGTGGCCACTCTGTTTTTATCATAGTTCCCAAATATATCAACTAATTATGCAAGGCAGCAATTCAGGGATCACCAAAAACACTTTTATCAAGAAAACAAAAATTTCACTTACTATATAAAGTTTTTATTAAAATCTATTGTGGTTCTGGTTGCAGAACAATTGCTTTTGGTATCTCTGTTTTTATACACAGAAGACTTTTTGAAATATTCATCTTTTCATTTAGCAAATTGCCACAGAAATTTAGATCAAAGTAAAACAGCTCAATTGACAGTAGAAATCATTTTCTGGCCTCTTGAAATTGCTCAGAGAATTTACAGAAAAACCTGTCAGCACCTTTTGATTTTGACAGGTAAAAAAAAAAAATAAATCATATAATCCAGTTAGAAAACCTCCAATTGTACTGCTCTTAGTGAAATACACATTTTGTTTCCAGCCACACACCTCCATCCTTTTCACATGGACAGAACTTACAGTCATGACTCACACCACTCTTGGCCACTATGTGCTATTTAACAAGGCTAACAGGCATTTATTGTATATTAAAAGATGTGAACATTTTCTTGGGTGTACAGCTATGCACTTACAAATGTTGCACTGTGCATGCAAATGTCATCGACTAGGAAGAAGGTTACTGAGCCAAGATAGATGCAAGCACTGCTGACAAAGCCAGCAACCTAGTAAATTGTTTAAGGCAAGCAGCTGAGGAGCCCAAAAATTTAGAAACTGAACTTGCAGATTTCCAAAGTGTATCATCTAAATAGGTACTGTACCATCTGCTATAGGAATTATGGCACACACAGTATGTACTATAACATATATGTATGTACCACAACATAAATTATACATATTATGTATGTATACTTTCCTATTGTTGTGTAAATAAAGTTATCTATCTTTTCTTACTTGATAAACTTGATTTAGCAAAAGATGAAAAACAGTCCTTATATTTATTCTTAACAAAAATAACATGCAGGTAATTTTTCATCTAGATAGAAAAGTCCTCAAGACAGACGGAATATAGAGCTTGCCTTAGTTCTACAATCTCATCACTCTGGATATGAACATAAAAATGTAAAAACAAAATGAGAAGAATCATATCCTTGATATCTGCTACTAGTACACCAGAGGATGATAGAAGCTACAAATATAAGGACTTCTGAAGATCAGGTTAAATTACAGTTTACCATATATCTTCACAATAGTTTATTGTCCTGTGAACAGTGGTTTTTGCTATAAAAGCAGCCAGTCTTGAGAGATCAAATTATTAGGTTTAAGAAAAGATTCAGCCTTCTGTTTTCAGATTGTTGCTATGAACCAACCTCATGTTAGAAAAGTTTTGCTGCTTCAGCTGGAGAGATATTTATCAAACTCACTGATTTCCTAACAAACTAAAATGACAGAAGTTTCTCCCTTTTGTGTAGCCAAAAGCCATAACAAACCTTATGTAGTTCATGCAAGTCTGTTGCAAATTATAAATTCTAATCACGGTGAAGGATACTGTACTGTTAAAACTAAATGACCAGAGTTATCAAATTTAACTAAATTGCTGGGTTATTTTGCCCTGGAATTCAGTTCTTTCCAATCCCTGAATATGAAATTCCTTTTAATAAAACAACAACTGGAAAAGTTTATTCTGGCAAAATGGGGCATCTGATCCTAGCTTTCTGTTTTATCCTAGGCATACTATGACGCATAGAAATCAAATGGGTTAAATTACAGATTCAACATTGTAAATATTTCTGCTTACATACTGCATGGATTTCAGCTAGATTATTCACATACAGAGCTAAGTATGTTGTATGGAGCCTTGTGTAGTGACCAAAAATACCATTAAAATCTTCAACTGGTAGGAATATCATAAAATTAATTGATCCAACCCACTCACTAAAGAAAGCTCAGTTGTATTCAGAGACTTTTTGTCTAACCTGTTCTGAATATTTGCATGAACAAAGATTTCAAATCTCTAGATAGCTTGTTTCAAGGCTTCATATCTCTTACAAATACAGAAAAGCCAAATCATTATTAGTATCAATAATTAATAACAAGCCTTAACCTTTATTATTCTTATAGCTCCCTATATTGAAAAAAATGTTTATGGCAACAAGAATTTTCCCATGATGTTTCTAACATGTTGATCTCCTGGCCTTCACTTAATTTCAGCACATCTAAGAGTCCACAATCTAAAGAGAAGACTGCATTAGCAAGCTGCTGTCATTTTTTTTCTTGTTTGCTAAAACTAAAGGTTGATATTTTTAAGAAATCTAATGATTGAAGCTCCCAGGTGCTTTTGAAAATTTTAATTCATTAATTCATTTAATTCATTAATTATTCCATACTCTAGGAAATGTATATGAACATGTCAATGTTTTTCTATATGTCGCCTTTTTCTAGGCATAGTGTATTGACATTTCATAAATTCAGTTCCTTGTTCTTAGATATGCTGTTAAAGTGAAATCTCAATTCAACAAAAGTACAATAAAGACATAATTAAAACTTCATCCTTACTTTCCTAAACCTAAAAAGGAACAAAGATGAAACATTAAAGCTCACTACATTTATAATGAAAGATTTCTATCAATGAGACTGATAAATATTCCCTACGGAGGGTGGTACACATTGCTTCAAGAAGTAATTTGACAAAATACACCTATAATTTTAGTAAAAAAAAACCCCATAAATTACTAGGCAAAAATAGTCAAGAAATAATTTAATTGATATTCACTACAAGTTAGCTTACTCACAAAACTATCTCAGAAAAAATAGCAGACTATGGATAATCTATCTTCTCTATGGTGGAAGCACTTAAGCCTGACAATTAAAATGAAGATTTGCAGCAACGGTGCAATAAACAATCTGTATTCTTAACATAAAAAACATCCATCAATCACTATTATTGTATTTTCATTCTATCACGTGGTACGATAGAAATAAAATTATTGTAAAAGATCGTTGTCACAAGAGCTTTTGCATTGGAAAATAAGTACTCAGCAAAGGAGGTTACTATCTGTTATCTCCATATTGCATAATACAGGATAGATGCTTACTTAATCAGAATCTATGAAATTATTTTAACTATTTCATGGAACGCTAAAATGATTTAAAAACTATTAACATAATTTAAAACAACTGAGACTTACTCCAGAGTTGCTTTTCCAAGACATGAAGATCTACTTTTTATTCTGATATTCTATACTATCAGAATAAAATTCTACATTATTGAATTATATATCTATTTATCTATATAACAGAAATATATGTCTATATATTCTATATCTATAATCCGGTTCCAAGGCTGTGGAAATAATAATATGAAATTAAGGCAAGAATTTATTCTTTGACCACATAGGAACTATCATTTAACAGGAGAGACAGAGGAATTAGTTACAACTATATACACTAGACTGAAGCTGAGAAAGAACAAAAATGAAAAAAGAGCAGATATGCACTTACAGATATAGAAACTTCACATCACAGATCATGTACTAAAAAGACGACTGAGAACAATCTAATCTCTGCCTCTCCAGATAGAAAAAATTATGACAAAACAGAACAAAATTAAAAAGAAAACAAGTGTAAAAACAAAGAGGTTGATTCAAGTAGGAAATGTATAATTAGTTACCTAACTTTGAAGTACAACATATACTGAAGGGAATAATTGGGAAAAAAAAAAAAAAAAAAAAAGAGAATAAGCTGCCTACGAAGCCTTGATTATGTAAAATCAATTTAGTAAATAAAAGTTATATAAGAAATATTCTGCAAAGCTGTGTGCTAACATAACTGTTACTGTCTGTATGACCTCTTTAAGTCTTTGGACTTGGATTCACTTAACCAAGTAGCTGATCTAATAAGTTTGAGTAACACTTCCGAATTACTTGTCTGAAGATGGCCATAAGCAAGTCACTGGAACTACAGGGCAACCGGATTCATATCCATTAAACCATGGTGATTTGAACAATTGCATTGCCACTGCATTTTAGCTACAAAATCAAATGCATTGGAGTTTCAAATTTTCCCTAGGCGGCCAAGCTTATTCAATTCACATCAGACATTTGTGTTTATGACAGAGAGCTGGTCTAGAGAAAAAGCTTTATTTCCCATGAACTTACAGAGCCTTGAGGCAAGCTTTGAGATATTGTGCTAAAACAGTTCTCAATGAGTGTACTTAGTAGTCATCCTTCCACATAGGAGGGTAGAATAACAGGCTACAGCCTGTCCTGACTGTATCAAAGAACATCTCCCTAATTATCCAATTATTCATACAAACACCATTTAAGTACCCCACCACAGTTTGTCCTTGTCTGCCTGAGATTTTCTCTGTAATGTGCTTCTATACCATTTTGTAACTATTTCTGACAGGGCTTGCTTTTCCTCAGATCTGTAAAAGGAGAAAGGATCAACATGCAGGTTAATTAAAGAAGGCCACTAAGAGTAGGCAAGGCCTAGCTGCCTTTTGACCAGGCAACTGCAGTTGCCTCTGACCTACTGAAGTGAGTTACAGCTGTTCAAGAGCACTGGTCTCTGTGATGAAAGGACAAACTGTTCATCTTTTTTCCCTGCATTCACCACTTAACCTCACTCCTGCTGCCACTGCCAAGTTAAACTGAAGGAAAAAAAATACTATGTTCTGTCTTGGGCTAAAAATTGGAAAAAAAGCCCTAACTCCCAATTTGTAACACTTGTATCAGTGTTTCCATGTGAGCAAATTAGTACAACAAATATTACCAGCTGTTAAGTTAAAGCAAGGGTAGAAATCTCTGGCTCTGCAGAATGTGTGTTTGGCTTAAGATGCACAACCACTGCACAGGTGTTGAATTTTTAATTTATGAAAGACTGTACTGAAAAAAAATAGAAGATGAATAATTTTCTCTAAATCAACATTCCAAATGAGAAAATAAAAAATAAGTCAAATCATTTTACATCCTCTTGAAGGAGTACATCTGCATAAACACACTTGGCAAGGTAGAGCACCAATACAACGTGGAAGCTTAGAGATACAAAGGCTGAAAAGAAAGACACAGCAAGTGACATCAGACCCAACAGCTGAGCTTCCAAATTCTTGTCTAGTCAAGGACTTAGGGAAGCTCAGGAAAAAACAACAGATGAGAATTGTAAGCTACAACCTATTCATGAAAATAATATGAGTTTCTTTTAGAACATGATTTAGTAGGGTTCTACATTGATGACTGGGAATATTATAAAGACTATTACTAGAATACTCAAAACACCTTTAATCCCAAAGGGCTTATCTAGACAGAAACAGGAAGAAACTATGTCAAAACTATTGGAGAACTAGAAAGAGCAGTGTCCCAGGACTTCTGGAAAAAGCAAGTGTAAGCATAGTAGTAGATAATGCAGTAAGGACCAAAACATACACTTGCTAATCTCTCTCTGATGATGGCTGTAAAGAACATGTTTCTATTCAATACTTGCTTATCTAAAAAAGTGTACTGCAATGATCACTAGCCATTAAATGGTCTAGTATGATGGAATATTTATCAGGATTCTGCTTTATGGAACAGTTGGATCCGTAAGTATTCTTTCTAATGTAAGGCATTTCATCACAGATTAAGTTACAAACTAAGTCTGACAAACTTTTGCAGAGTATTATTGATTTGCACATTAGCATACCCACCATTTCATCACTACTGCAAAATTCTAGATGGACTGGTCTACATGTAAAGCAGCTTTATGAAAAATTGTGTGGGTAGATCTATTTTCACAATGACACTGCCCAAGGATGTTTTTTAACATAGGTGTCAGATTGACAGACCTAAAATTCTGAGTTGAATAATAGCTGAGGAGGAGTTGCAGCTAATTGAGAAACATTTTCACAATAGTTTTATTAAGAAATAAATATGCCAACAAAACCTCAAACAAAATTTCACTATTTAAAAGTATTTTTATTTATTTTTTATTTTTAACTAGAACTCCTGAAAATTAAAATTCTCTTACTTATGTGAAGTTTAGGCATTTGACTCCAAAGCAATATAATCTGTGGGCTTAACCTTCACGTCTCACAGGACTCAGCAGCAGTTCTGAGTGCTCAGTACTTCTGTAAATTAGAAGACTAAAACATTGGACTCAGATGCTTATTTTTGGATACTGAAGTTTGAAAATTTAGCATTCAAAATTACAATAGGCAATCTGAGGAGCTTTTTACTTCTACTGCTGTAGAAAATTATAGAAGCATTTGAATCATTTCATCAGATCATCAAAAGAAATTAAAAAAAAAAATCTCACCTGGGAGAAAATATGTGAAGCCTGCTTTTTGTATGTTCACCTAATGCTGCAGTACTAAAAGCTCCTTCTATCTGTGTAGCAACAGAATCCGTGCACCTGCATTTAGTTCATGGCATGGTAATTCTTTCACTTACAAGTCTATTAGGAATTCTCTATATTCTTTATTATCTCTTTGGCACATCCCACAGAAGACACTCTGGAAAGCTAAAGAATTAGCACTTTCAATACTAAGGAAAATCATCTCCAAACTTCCTGACTGCAGAATCATCAACCCATCAGTACTGTAAATCTTGGCACTACCTGAATAAAAGTAATTAGACTGGTCTTATAAGTTCATAGTCGGTTTCCCTCCCGTCTTGCTCCTTGTTTCAATGAAACACAGACTACCAGAGCCAATATTCTGTAATCCATTCAACCTCTTCTAGCAGCTTGAATGCATCCCTAAGGCCTTAAGATGGGCTATATTTATCATGTGCAACAGCAGTAACATGTTGGAGGTTATAAACCATTGGAACTTCACTAACAGACATGCTTTTACACTCGCACTAAGTCTGATGGTGAATTATGGCCTTAGGAAAAAAAAAGGAGTTGAAAAACATTTTCCTGACTGACTGTGATAATACTTCAGTTCCATACCAGTAGATAAACATACACATATGGAACAACCTCTGTGCTTCCATAGGTATGGAAGTTTGCAGCTTCATGCACTTTGAAAAGCTATATAGTAGCTCTATTCAAGCAATAGTTTTGGTTTATGTGTATTTCTTCCCTTTCCCAAAATGCGTTAGTATTACTAATGTAAGGCTGGACCAAAAAGGTAAAATAAAGTATCTTAAACTCCCTCCTCTGATCAATTTTTCAAAAAAAAACTGAAAAGTTTTCATGTCAGCATTACTACTCTGCATGTGCATCAAGGAACACTGCCCTTAAATATGTCTAAGAATGCAATACTATAGAAACACAACAGAAGAGTGATAGATATTCAAAGACGTACAGCTAAAATAATCTGTGCATCTGCACAGTAGGAAAACTTTTTCATTTACTAGAGTGGCATAAGGATTTTGCTCTGATACAGACTGGCCATATGCCATAATTGCTTATGCCTTTCTCTCTTACTGATAAAACATGAGCAGCATAACAATTTTGTTATGTTAAAGTGTATATTGTACAATAATTAAGAATCACAATATTTTGGGGTTTTCATATAAATGTGTTATTTTAGATGAACAGCAAAGACTAAACACTCCGTATGAAAGAGTTTTCCATTTTTTTTTCACTGTAAAAGGGTGTCTGTCTTTAGGCTTATGCATATTTAAAAATCTAACCCTTTTCTGCCTAGTCACTTTTCACTGTATATTGAGAGTGTACAGGGACAGATATAAACTTCATTTTAAGAGAAACAAATGAAAGACTTAAAGCCAATGTAGTTGGCAGGAGAATAAAAAAAGCATACAACAGTGTACTTAAAATTACTTATAATATGCTTCAACTTTTTTTTTATATTAACTATATTTCAAGTTCAGAATGTTCCTATAAATCACATTATAGAAATATACAGTTGTCCTCCAGCTTATTGTAAGAAACTATACAAAATGTTTCTGACTTATTCATGGACTACCTTTTTAAATATGACAACATTCTAATCTTATTATGGTATTTTTTATAATATAACAATATGAGATTACTAATCAAGATGATGGAGAATTTTCATGGTCTGTATTTTCTGTGAGGGATTTATGTTAATTGCTTCAATCCATTTGACAAAGTTCAAATCTGCTGAGCCAAAAGTACACACTGCAACTCTACTTTCCTGATTTCTACTTCTTTTACTTCATGAAGAAGCAAACGGAAATGTATAAAAGATGGCATGATAGTCTGTTGCAGTTTTTACTTATGAGTACACTCCATCTAGATTGACTTGTATGGAAATTTCACACATGTTAATAAAACCATAAATATGGATATTAGTATTTGTGAAAACAAATGTAAGAATAGTAAACATTTTATTCATCTGAAGACATATATTTAGAATTCTACATACAATAATTTACTTATCTGAAATACATATTGAAATAAATTTAAGCTATATTAGTACACTGGCCAGTTTAGTCCTGCCTATATGCACTGCCCTTGCATCATATGTACTTGCTATACAATAGACACTTTACAGACTACACAAGAAGAAAAATATTTTAAAAGCTCAATCAGAACAAGAAACAAAACTGAAGTATAATTTATGTTTTGATAACCTTCATCTTTCAAGAAAAAAGAATCATTCCTGACATGAACAAACATAGAGATGAAAAGCCCTCTTTTCCTCTTGCTAGAGTATTTCAGTGGGCAGTCACTCACACTATTAACATTTTATGCCTAATTTTCCATCTGAGTTTGTCCAGCATCAGCTTCAAGATATTGATTCTTGTCAAGCCTCTACTATATTAAACAATCTTTTACTTTCTTCCACAAAGATACTTACTATAGTATAACCAAATCACACATCAATCCTCTTCTCAATAAACCAAAGGGATTAAGTTCTTTAAATCTGCTACTCTAAGGAGTTTTCTCCAGCCACTAAGTTTCCTATGCTCTCCACCCTTCACTTTCTGTGTTCCTACAGAGTGAGTATCTGCAATCTCCAATACATGCTTCCACAGAATGGAGATAATAAATTGAGCCTCACAGAGCTTTGGGTATTTAGAACTATAAAGCATGAAAACCACTCTTCAATGGAAGTAACTTTTTCAGAGGAAGACTGCTATCAGCACTGATGCTGACGGTACGCTTCAGACTGTGCATCTTATCTTCTCATATGGTTCAGGAAGCCGTAAACATTAGAAAACATTGTTGTGGATCCTCAGACATATATTTCAAATCACAAGCTCCCAAGTCTTTTAGAAAATCTTCCAGACAACTATAACTTGAAACATTGCAAATTTCACACCTCGAACCTTTCCCTTTCTTAAAAAAGGAAAGCAGGCTTAAAGAAAAAAAGAATGCAGACATTCAGTTATCTAGTATAAATGTACTTAGGGTCATGACAGCTTTGCATTTGATAGAATACTGCACACAATAAATCTCTTGTACAATTATACTGCTTACCTGGCAGACTTACATCAATCCCTGGGGCACAAATTAGATTGAAACTCTTCTCTGAATTTTCTCCTTCTATGTCAGTAATGATACAACAAACTATAAATACCATCATTTGATCTGGGAAAAAGCCTTATCTTTTCCCCTTCTGTCACCTAGAGTTCAGATCAACTCTTCTTTTCTGTACTGAAGTACAAGTGAAAAAATGGATGTAACAGTTGTTATATGCAGCTGACACTTTCTTTATCCTTTAAAAGTGTTTGAAAGGTTTGAAAGTTCTCTGTGGGAGTATGACTACCACTTCAGCAGCAGAACAGAGATTATTCTATTTCAGTCTGTAATTCCACAAGCCTGACTGCAGCGTTTTCATTTAGAATTAAATCTAAGCTTACAGGCAAATAATACCCATATGATACCAAGACTTAAAAACATAGGAAGGCACTTAATCACCTGTCTTGCAATAAGAAATATGTCTGATATTGTACTTTCTGAACTTTAAAGTAGTAACAAAGGTTTCCCTCCTTCCTCAATAGAGGTTGCAACCAATTTAGTTTTCAATAAATACAGACAGACAGACTGGCTTTTATATTTGGTAACTGATTTGACAGCAGTGATTCTGACAAATTACAGTCAATACAACTTCAGAAAGGAAGAAAAAAGTCAAGAAGAGAATCAGTGAAGTAGGTCAGCAATTTGCTGCCATTGCCATGCTGTGTTAACCTAGAACTTATCACATAAAGGTTGATGCCCAGTATGAACTGGGCATCTAAAAGCTGACTCCAGCTTTTACCTGTTTGTCAATTTCTCAGAAACCTAACATCAACAAGAACACCTGATAATAATTTGCTGTGTCTCTTTTTTATTAATAAGACACTGGTATAGAAAATAATAGGGAAACTCCATCATCCATATTTCCTTTTTTGCTTTCTCTTAGCCATTTAAGTGATGCAAAGGAAACAAAAATGGGTAGAGTTCATCAAGAGATAGTCTGCATTTATCAGATAATATCAAAAACCTTTGAAAAATATGTGAGTGAAACATCCCAAAAATGTCTTTACTTTTACACATTTTATAACGAAGAGACTCTTTGGGCACTTTTTCTGAAAAGGTAGAAAGCTCTCATTACAGTCTAATGCTCCTCCCTTATTCTCCCATCACCATCTTCATTTGTTACAGTTACAAGAACTTCAGCTGGAGATCAGGTTGTTTCTAAGCTGTCTCTCTTCACTTTGAGTTAAGAGCTAAGGGACACAATTTTGTCATTCCTGTGTTGCAAATCACTATTAGCTTTATTTCATTCTAAGCTAGAGTACGTGACTCCTTGGAGGGGAAATGAGTGGCAGAAAGCTGGAGGGAAAATAAGGCTGTACAAAAAAAGTCCTGATAGCTTTAAGGTCCTTACAGATGTGCTTATTAAAGATGATAAAAACCTAGACTGTTGAAATCAATATTAAATCTTGCAATATCTGAACACTGAGGGGTTTTAACTTTTTTTTTAATATACCTTTACAGATAGCATGAGAAAATGTGCTTGAACTATCTTTCCGGATGGTTTTAACATTTCCTATGAATCTTAAATTCTTTTCTCTGATTTTTGCTCTGCCAGTTACAAATAGATAAAGCTGGCTGACAGTCACAGCAAGTCCTATAGAGGCCAAAACATAAAGCAGACTTTAATCTTAGATGACTCTTCAATTTAACATGACCCTCATTTCCAAGAACAGATATGAAAGTGAACAAGAAAGTTTAGAAAGACTTAGAACAAAGGCACTAAGGACACTCCCAAATCAAATACACTTTCATTGCCACCATCCCAACACCCTTTGCTTCCTTCCCTTCACATACACAAGTTTCAGCCAGCAAACAGTTCGACAAATTCCCAGCTGGAGTACCAGCATCCTTGTATCTGTTGGGAATTAAGACCTAGTTACAAATGAACTTCATATAACTACTGCTTGTATTCAGATGGCAGTGCAGACAGTGAGAAAATTAAAGTGAGTTCTGTGTTCTCTTCAGCAGAAAGCTGCTTTCCTCATCATTCAAACCAAATTGTTGCTACTAGCTATCTAGAGTCAGAAGAGGTAGAAGATGAACCCAAACAAATGAGAGAAGTACCACAGACCCCTTCCTACTCCCAGCAGTGTTTTCAAGGAATGATGAGAGTAGGGGGTAGACTGGCTGCACAGCTCTCTTTAAATGCAATTGTGCTTGATTCCTTTTCCCATTTTGTCCAACAAGATCCTACTCAGAGAGTGTGTGTCATGTTCTCCACAGTGACAGCATGCTACTGCAAGTATAATACTTCCCTTGTTCCCCTCAGCAGAGCAACAACTCTTCAGAAAGTGGGGCGGTGTAGAAAGGGGAAGTCTGTCTATTAATAACTCTGGCTGAGCCAGGATGACACTGAGTCTTCAAAACTCATCTTATGAAACTGATAACCTGATCAATGCATCAGGACAGTAGTGCCAGCAATTAGTATTTCTCAACTCTAGGTTCCTATCTGCTGTTTTTCATTCAGTTAGGAGTTTCGGTCCTCCGTTCAAATCAGTAGTTTGAAAAGGGAATAAAGTTTATTTACTTTAACAAATCACTACCGAACTCCTCTCCTCCTCTACTAAAGTATCTTTTCAAGAATTCATTAGGATCATGACAAAGATTTATATAAATAGCTATGCACCTGCATGGAATTCTACTAGCCACATGCTGTGAAGTTAATGCTCAGGATATTAACTTGCTTAGCAGGTCTGCTGTCATGATAAGGTCTATTTTCATTGCGTGTTACCACATTTGCTGCATGGAAATGTTTCCTAGGATAATTTTTTTTTTTCTATGCAAGTAATTGTTCCTTCAGTAAAAGCTTTCTTAAGTACTATACAGGCATTTGTATCTACTTCATACTGCTTCATTACTTGCTACCCTCTGTTACCTCTAACTCCAAAGACTGCTTTTCAAAATGTTGAGAAAAAGCAATCTTCAGTGTAACGTCTGCCAATTTTAAGATCTAAAACTCAGAGAATGAAAAATCTATCTTTAAATAAATGTTGTTAGCCTGCCAAATATACTATATTTTTTCCCCATTTTTGGACCTGTAGCTGTCTGCTTGTTTACTGAAATTTTTACTTACTTTTCCGTTCTCTTCTTCCTGTCCTCTCTCTGTCCTGGAGGCATTCAAACTTGGGGGATTTTTGTTTGCTTGTGCACAGAAGAGAGGAAAGCTCCAAATGTCCATCAGATTACTAGCCTTTGTGTCAGACACTTATGATATTAGACTAGTCTTAAGAGACTTTGTTCTCACGCAGGTAAATAATTTATTTTCATTTATCTCCTACCTAAGAGGTTATTCCACTGATTAATCTACACAGGCGGGTTTAATCCCATCTCTCCAGACCTGATGAAACTGTTACTCACGCTCCTAATCAATACAAAATAATTCTGATTTACTTTTCACTGTTAGTCACTTACATGCCAAAACTCTCTTTTTCCATAAACCCAAGTTCTATCTATGTAGCAATCAGAATCAGCAAACTTCTTTCTGGAGTATTAATCAAACTCACCCACAAATAAACCATTATTGAGCTTTGGTACAAAACTTCCAGAAGGCTATCAGTATCCTGTTCACTCTTGTACCATTGGGTGGCATCATCCCCTCCCAACACTTTGTTTTCCATTTACTGATAGATTGTTTAGTTGACAAGCACAGACTTTGTCTACAATGCAAAAAAAAAAAATGTTTTATTCTTGACAGCTGTATTAATTATGATGACTAAGGACAAATAAAAAGAGCAATCATCTCAACGATTCCTTCAATACAGCTTGTCCCTGTTAACAGCAAGCATCAGTGAGACAAACTAATTCCTAGCAACTGGTACAGCCTTTGCTTTGTGTTTTGTAAATTTTCTCCTGATTTTTCAACAAATATTTGAGAAAGAAAATATTAGATATTAGTAGATATTACTGATCTTCAATCAACTTTATAAAATAATTAATACTTAAATGGCAATTTTGCCTGACTGCCCTGACAACAGCAGGAATTCACCCCAACACCCACTAACACCAACACAGCCTGAAAAATTGCACAGGTAATGCCATAGGGATTTGAGGCAAGGGGAGAAGGGTGGGCGTCATCTTCTGAACAAGATAGATATATGAAACTCTCGTGACTGGAAGTAAAAGAAATAAACCTACACAGCTCTGTGTATCAGTGAAGAAAACCAGCCCATTAAATATATAAAGTTTCAAAGAAAAAAGATAATTATTTTAACAATTTCTCAGCCTTCCTCACGCTTCCTGAGAGAATTTTTCAAGACCAAGTAGAATAAAAGGAAGATACATAGAAACTACCCTTGTTAATACATTAAGTCCAACTGCCATGCACTCAGCTTTACAGATATGTAGATTTACTGATTCTTAAAAAGTTCTTTTGAAACTCAGCTTCATAAATGGGATAAGGAGGGAGTAAATATATCCAATGCTCTGTGTAACCAGTATATTCTCATTTGACATTCAATATAAGCACCACAAACAATGTTTTCCTAGTTTAAGCGATCTTCTTTCACAACTCACTAGCTCCATAATAGTTAGAGGGTAGGTCTAACATTTAAGAGCCAGGAGGGGCTCAGTGAAGTTAAACATAATTTTCCTTAAATAAACTATAAATGTGTTTAAATGCCGTTTAGAGCTCCAATTACAAATTTTATGAGGGAACACGTCTATGCGGTGAAAGAACCTGTTGACCAGTCTGTTGCCAAATTTGTTCATATTTCCATCCCACAAAATGACTCCTCTCACTCCCAAAATACTGGATGATGATTATTGTAACTGGGTACTAAACAGCCATGACAGTGTTGTGTTGGCACAGAAAATCATAGTTCTTGGGCCAGCTCCCAGAACAGCATGGTTATTAGTCATGGCTTTGCAAATTCTCTCACATACAATATCTGAACAACTTGAGAAGAAATTCCCAGATTTCTCATTGAAAGTGTATACTACAAGCTTCACCCTAAAGTACTAATGCTTAATACACAGATGAAAAAGCACTGTCTCCTAATGGTAGATTTAAAAAGCTACATATTATTGCAAAAGTAATAATCATAATCTCATACTATAAACTCACTGGGATTCAGTTCTGCCTACATTTCCACTTACCAAGATCCAAGATCTTGGAGAAATCCAGTGTTGCGTATACAGAAAACAGACTCTAAGAATATTTATTCTTCATATTTTTGCACTTGCATGAACCCAGAGAATCTTATCTTTCACTGATTAACTAGCAGGTACTTTTAACGTATCTTTTAAAAACTGAACTGGAAACTGGAGTGTTTTTAGCAATAACTACCTACAGAGAAATGCACACCAAGTTAGTGGACACCATAACTATCCTGTCACTTCAGGTATAACTCCCACTGTATTTGCCATTTCCCTATCATACTTGCATCACAGGTGGTTTTTGCTTGTTGCTGCCAAAAGGGGACCTTCTGGAAGTTTTCAGTCACATGGCCACAGGTGCACCTGACTGGCACAGTTTCTTCATAGTCAAATTGCTTATGACCTCTACTTGTAAACTAATTGCAAAACAAGTACTAAAAGAATAAAAAAAAATTACTCAGGAAGCTAAACACTACAGACTAAGAAGATTCTGCAGTCCCAATGGCTTAGGAAGAGACACTAATCTGATCACTGGTCAGGACTCACAGATCAAAGCTTGCTGTCTTTAATGGGCTTTCCTTCCGAGCAAGACACTTAAGCTCATATGGACCAATAAAAATAACTTTTTAAAATTTTCTTGCACTTACAAAATATTACAACGAATGCCAAAGAATAAGTTTTTATTATTATCTAAAATAATTAACATATCACTATTTCTTTATGTTGATTTTCAGTTAGGCATGAAGAAGATCAGTTTTTGTCAGCTCAAGGAAAATCAAAAGCAGAGCAAAGGCACCACCAGAGTATGTCCTTAAAAATCAAAGAGTGATCCTTCCTTTTTAGTCTATTTTCAAAATTCTGATTCCAAAACTGGCACCCACACCTTTGTCAATATAAGTCATGCATACTATCTTCTACCCTGTTCATCTGTCCTCCCCAACTCTACTGTTGGCAGAAGTAGATGAAAATAATAAAAATAAGAACAAAACAAGTCTACTAGCAAATACTAGTTCAATTTCAGAGGAAGATGACCAGTGATATTGCTCCATTGTTCAATGCTCCCTTTTGCCTTCGCTGGTGATAACCCTGATTGTTCTCTTGGTGAACTCCAATTTGCCTTTCCCTTCTGCATAAAGAAGAGGAAACTGAGTGAGTTGTTACCAGAAAATACACAATCTCAGAACAGAAGCTTTTGTTGGTGTCAGGTGAGACCTCCAACCCACAATTACCAGCTGGAGCTGCCACTGCAATCTTACAAGAAAATCAGCCAGAAATTCCTGAGCTAACAGCAGCTGTTCAAGAGATTGTGAGCAGCTGCCAAAAAATGACAGGAGGTTGTCGGAGTCACAAATATTTTGAGAGATCTGGCAAGTAAGATAATAATCATTACATGTTAAGCCAGAGCTCTTGATTCAAAAAGGTGTGGCATATTGCCCAAAATGAATAAGCTTAGTGATCTTAATTTATTTCGCATGGGTCACTTGATCACATCATTCAGGGAAGTGGTGAAGAGATATTTTATTTCTTTCAATTTTTTTTCTTTCATCTTTCTGCTTGTCCTTCTGTCTCTTCTGTACACCCATTTATTTTTTTACTTTACTTCTGGGTTTGGTAGAGAAGAGATCATTTTCTCATTTTGTTATGTAGCAGAGAGAGGTTCTAAAGGTTAAGATGTATAAGCTTCAGGCTTACCAGTAACAATAACAAACTCAAAATCCATTAAATACATCTTGTAATCACACCAGCTGTTGCTGGAATGATCAACACGCTGCACAGATACTGAAAATTTACTGGTTTTTCTACCAGAAATTGTTTTTCCAAACACCACTAGGAAAAATCAGCTTGTAGTACTGCTGCTGTATTGCCATTAGCTTACAAATGATTACATTTCCTATGTCTGTCACTCAAAAACCTTTATTAAACACATGTAATCAAAATTTGAACAATGAAGAATTATCTGAACTACAATATTCAACCAAATCTATAGTTTAGTATGGGCCAGGTTAAACCATCAGGGATAATGCACTTAAATTTGCCCAGTACTAAATGAAGCTGGCGGGGCTTATCAACAGATCTTTAAACTAGCTACAAGGGGGAAGGGGACAAAACAAGGCCCTCAAGGGAAGAGCCCAGGGGAACGGTGCTCGATCTGGGGCTGAGGCAGCTGTCTCGGCTGATGTGCATCTACACAAATGCATGCAGCATGAGCAACAAGCAGGAGGAGCTGGAAGCGATTGTGCAGCAGGATAACTATGACCTGGTTGCTATTACTGAAACATGGTGGGACCACTCCCACGACTGGAGTGCTGTGATGGAAGGCTACAAGCTCTTCTGTTATAGACCGCCTAATCAGGATGAAGAGAAGGACGAGGCATTCTATGAGCAGCTTGAGCGAGTCGTGCAATCGCCAGCACTCGTTCTTGTGGGAGACTTCAACTTCCCTGATATATGCTGGGAATATCATACAGCACAGAGGAAACAGTCCAAAAGGTTCCTAGAGGGTGTGGAAGATAGTTTCCTTATGCAGCTGGTACGAGAGCCTACCAGGGGTGGTGCCCTGATTGACCTACTCTTTACTAACAGAGAAGGACTGGTGGGAGACGTGAAGGTTGGGCACTGTCTTGGGCAGAGCGACCATGAAATTGTAGAATTCTCTATTCTTGGAGATGTCAGAAGGATCACTAGCAGAACGGCTATCCTGAACTTCAAGAGGGCGGACTTTGACTTGTTCAGGACGCTCCTTAAGGGTAAAGGGGTCCAGGAAGCCCGGACGCTCCTCAAAATGGAGATCTTAAAGGCACAAGAACAGGCTGTTCCTGAATGCCGTAAGGCAAGCTGTAGGGGAAGAAGACCGGTGTGGATGAACCGGGAACTATTGTTGAGGCTCTGGAAGAAAAAGAGAGTCTATGTCCTCTGGAAGAAGGGACAGGCTACTTGGGGAGATTACAAAGAAGTTTCTAAGGTATGCAGGGAGGAAGTTAGGAAGGCAAAAGCTCAGCATGAACTCAGATTGGCCACTGCAGTAAAAGAGAACAATAAATCCTTTTACAAATATATCAGTGGTAAGAGAAGAAATAAGGAGCATTTACACCCTTTACTTGATGCAGCGGGGAATGTGATCACTGAGGATAAGGAGAAAGCTGAGGTCCTCAACGCGTTCTTTACTTCTGCCTTTAATAGGCAGATCAGTTATCCTCAGGGCACTTTATGCCCTAATCTGGAAGCCTGGAATGCCAGGCCGAATACACCCCCTGTGGTACAGGTGGAGACAGTTAGAGAGCTCCTTCTCCATCCGGACTGCCACAAGCCCATGGGACCAGACGGGCTCCATCCTAGGGTGCTAAGGGAGTTGGTGGGGGTGATTGCCGAGCCGCTCTCGGCCATCTACCAGCGCTCCTGGATATCTGGGGAGGTCCCGGAGGACTGGAGGCTTGCCAATGTGACTCCCATCTACAAGAAGGGCTGTAAGGAGGATCCGGGGAACTACAGGCCTGTCAGCCTGACCTCAGTACCCGGGAAAGTTATGGAGCAAATCATCTTGGGTGAGATCACTCGGCATATGAGTGGCATCCAGGGAATCAGGCCCAGGCAGCACGGGTTCACGAAAGGCAGGTCATGCTTGACCAACCTCATTTCCTTTTACGACTGGGTGACCAGACTGGTGGATGAGGGAAAGGCTGTTGATGTGGTCTACCTGGACTTCAGCAAAGCCTTTGACACAGTCTCTCACAGTATTCTCCTAGGGAAACTGGCTGCCCGTGGACTGGGTAGGTATACCCTTCTTTGGATAAAGAACTAGCTAGGGAGTCGTGCCCAGCGGGTAGTAGTTAATGGAGTCAAGTCCAGCTGGTAGCCTGTTACAAGTGGTGTCCCCCAGGGGTCGGTACTTGGGCCCATCTTGTTCAATATCTTTATTGATGACCTAGACCTAGTGTACCCTCAGTAAGTTTGCAGATGACACCAAGTTGGGTGGCGGTGTTGATCTGCCTGAGGGTAGGGAGGCCCTTCAGAGGGATCTGGATAGGCTGGATTGCTGGGCTGAGCTGAATGGGATGAGGTTCAACAAGGCCAAGTGTCCAGTCCTGCGCTTTGGCCACAATAACCCCATGCAGCGCTACAGGCTTGGAGCTGAGTGGCTGGAGGACTGTGAAGAGGAAAGGGACCTGGGGGTGTTGGTTGATGCTCAGCTGAACATGAGCCGACAGTGTGCCCAGGTGGCCAAGAGGGCCAACGGCATCCTGGCCTGCATTAGAAATACTGTGGCCAGCAGGAGGAGGGAGGTAATCATCCCCCTGTATTCAGCGCTGGTGAGGTCACACCTCGAGTATTGTGTTCAGTTTTGGGCCCCTCACTACAAGAAAGACATTGAAGCCCTGGAACATGTCCAGAGAAGGGCAACAAAGCTGGTGAGGGGTCTGGAGCACAAGTCTTATGAGGAGCGGCTGAGAGAGTTGGGATTGTTTAAGTCTGGAGAAGAGGAGGCTCAGGGGAGATCTCATTGCACTCTATAGCTTCCTGAAGGCAGGTTGTGATGAGCAGGGGTTTGGCCTCTTCTCCCAGGCAACAAGCAGGACCCGAGGAAATGGCCACAAGTTGTACCAGAGGAGGTTTAGATTGGATGTGAGGAAAAACTTTTTCTCCCAAAGAGTGGTCAGGCACTGGAATGGCCTGCCCAGGGAGGTGATGGAGTCGCCGTCCCTGGCAGTGTTCAAGAGGCGGCTTGATGAGGAGCTACAAGATATGGTTTAGTAGCTGTGGCAGCAATGGTAGTGGGAAGACGGTTGGACTAGATGATCTTATAGGTCCCATCCAACCATGTGATTCTATGATTCTATGAAAAAAAAAGTACTGAGGATATGAAGCCCTAAAATCAAGCACTGAATCTGTAGGTAAGGCAAATGACTAAAAAGCAGATTAATATTTTGAGTACTCCTCTCCTCAAATCATACTGCCTGTGCCTCTTTCCTCCAGCTGTAAAATTGGGTTTATAGGTTTGGGGTTACTTGTTGGGTTTTGTTTTTTTTTTTTTTTTTTTGGGGGGGGGGGGTTTATCCCTTTCATTTGTTAATCATCTTAACCTATTTGCATGAAATTATATGAAATTGTATGTACTATTACAATATCGAATAGTACAACTATGTAATAATGTGGTAAAAAATGACTAGGGAGATTTGTGAGGATAAAAACCCCCAGTATTCTGTGCCTGGTTGGTAGCCTACATAAAGGCATTGCCCAGGAAACTCAACATTTTTATCTACAACTTAAAGATACGCTTAAAGGAAGAACTAGCACAGCAAACTGGATAGGAAGAAAGACTATAAAATTTAACACAAAGTTTGGATTAACTATTTCAAATGAAGCAATTAATTATTTTAATTTAAGATCTCCTTGACTTGCGAATAGTCCCAAAATTATTTTTTAACTGCTTTCAGCAATCGAGGCTCCACAGATGCTCTAGCAAATTTCAGGAAGAGCACTCTGGTGCCTCTTCACATGTTCAACTTGAAAGTCATCACCAGATTCTGAAACAGAAGGCTTATTTCCACCCCCCTCAACTAAGATGACTCAAGTATTGTTGCCAGGCCCTCTGGTTATTTCCTGGGATTGGCTGGGAATTTAGTTTAATTTTTATTTTATTTTATTTAAGTATCATTGAAAAGTGTCTAAACATTCAAAATGCATGTTTGTGTCACTGGTACATCTCACAAAAGTGGATGAATGGCTTATCTTAAGAGCGTTCTGTGAAACATTTCTGGTGTGAAAACCAGTAGGCCTGTCCAGGTGCCCCAGGAGCCCCATCCCATGCTGACCATTGGAGAACAGCAAGGGCAGTTGCTCCCAGGGGTAACCAGTAGCTCAGGGTGGCCACAACAGTCCTGGCTGGGTTCTCACCCACTGCAGGGCCCTCCTGCAGTACCACTGGCCCAGACAAGTGCACCAAGATGCTGCTAGAAATAGGTCCTGCCAAGGGTCCTGATCCTCAGGGAAAGGGCAAGGCAGGGAGGAGTCAGGGTGGACCCAGGAAATCCCAGCTAAAGCTGGGGAACCAGGCTGGGGCAACACCCCTACAGCCTGGCTAGTGCCAAGATAAGCAGCCTCCTGGGCCGTGTAAGGGGGGAGGCCCCTAGGCAGCCTGTCAGGGCCATTAAGATCTGTTGATGCCAGACTCAAATTTATTCTAGGCCAAAATCTAGCAAGTGATATTTAACTCTGTGGAAAATGTTAATGGTTGAAACGCAAAGGAATTTTTTCAATGGAAATGTTATCACAGGCTTATACAGGAAGTTGGCCAGGAGCTGTAAGATTAAAAATTGCTGCTTTTACTTTTAAGTAGAAGCTGCAAAGTATTATTTGTGAAATTGATTTCTTAATCTGTCTTCCCCAGTAAGTGCTCTCAAAATTGACTTCTGCACTAAAAATTAATTCACAGGGTTTTAAGTAGAGAAAAAAAAGGACAACAAAAATACCATCTTATGGCTGTTATGCTAAGGACATAAATGAGATGGAACAAACTCTGAATTATTTTATTTTGTAATCACTATCTAGTGTTACTTTCCATTAAAGGAAAAAGTAATTACAAAAACATTACCATTAAGAAAATGCCATTCCTACAATATATCCTATGCATTCTGAAGGCACTGGCAAATACAGTTGTAGTTTGATTGCACATAAAAATGAATAGAGACGAGGGATTGCATTTTCCTGATCCATCTTGTAATATAAAGCTACCTTGTTCTGTTTCAGAGGAAGTCCACAAATAAAGCAATGTAATTCTCCTGTGGTTTAGACAGACATGAGTGCATTTTTGCAAAACATATTTGTATAAGTATTAGCAAAAGTTATTCTAATATTAAAAGACAATAATAATATGAAAGAAATGAAAGTCAAGGTAAAGTGCTAAATAGTAGTTTGATAACAGGAAAAAAAAGCAACATGAATACATGTAGGAATAAAATATTCTGAACTCAGTTTACAAAAGCCTGGAATGACTACTAGGCTGCAGAAATTTTTTCTTCGGAAAACCCTGACAAAAGGTCATAGGCTCTACTGTTTGCTACACAAAAAAAGAATGACTTTTCATAACAATGCTGGCTCTACAGATTTAAATATTAAACTTAAGTAAATTCAAATGTAACACCAATATTAACATAGGTGCAGAACATCATACAGATTTTTAGCATTTTTTTTTTTTAACATCTTCATTTGTGAATCTTGATAGAATCTTATCTAGGTTTAACCTCTAAATGGCAAGCATTGGAATGAAATCTACAGAAACCAACTCCTTGGCTGTGTGTTTCCAGAAACAAATACAGCTTTTAGCCCTCCAAGTAGTCCGACCTTTACCAACTTTTAGTGGCACACTCCTACTTTTAGGGTCAAACACATCATTATCAACATGTGTTAACAGATAACAATTACAAAGAGATTAGCCAATGACTAAGATACCTTTCCTTTTCTGTCAACTTTTTCCCTTATTAACGTTCTACATATTAGGATTGCCTGAAAGCTTAAAGAGTGATAAACCATCACAGTGACAGCTTACTGAAGTTCTGCAATGACTGAGTCCTCTTAATAACAATGCTCTCTGTGCTGGCCAGTGAACTAATGGAAGCCTGAAAGGTTCCCCGAGAATGAAAGGATGCACATCATTAGTATAGCAGTTTTTCTGTAAGTCCACAGCTTTGGAGTTCTCACTGTAAAACATCTGCCTTTAATTCAGTAATCAAAAATCCTTCAGCTCTCTACCCACAAACTCCTCAGTCAGCTTTGTCAAGTTACCTACATTTTGACACCCTACAGAGTCTAATAGAGATTTCCAAGCCTGCCATGTAATACAATCTGAGCTGCTGGCAGCCACAACTGCCTTCACATACCATGTCTTTCTGATCTCTGCTGTTAACAGTACTTTAAGTGTCAACAGATGTCATCATGTGTAACGCGTCAAGAAGAGTCAACGCATGTGTACTACAGTTGACAGATTTCCTTCCAAAGATATACAGCACGTATATTACATGAGCAGGTCCTTTGTAGTCATTCTCACACTAAGTGCACTAACTGCTTCAGTGCTTCAGAAGTTTGCTTCAGTGTTCACTTTTAAAGTGAACTGATTCAACTTGCTTTTGGAAAAAGGTTTGTTTGAAAAAAAAAAAAAAAAAAAAAAGAGTAAAAGAAGAAGTCCCTAAAACAGACCACTGACAGTTCCCTCCTGCCTGTCCATGAACATATCACAGCTTTTTGGCAGACAGAGATGATGACTTCTTACATCCCTGGCTAGACTCTTTGGCAGTTATACCATAGTGTTAGCACTAAACCACCAAAGACCATGGCAAACTGTGAAATCCACCATGTGCTACACTATAGCACTAGCACACATATAAGAAAATGTTCCAGTATGCCTTCCAGACCACGGACATTGAACTTCAAGAGATAGTGGGTGTTTGCCGATTAGAAACATCTGTGTATCATACCCATATATCTATCAAATTCATGGAAATTCTGTTTCATTTAAACAAATGTGTTCATCTAATCCTGTTATGAATAGAAACAATAGCTTCCAATATATTTTAAAATGTTCTGAATATACTTAGTACTAAATTTGCTTTTATGTCATACCACAAATGATAAACAAAATATTAACGTAAGTGATCACAGTCCGAGACATTCAAGTCAGGAAGTTAACACATTGAACCCATCAAAAATCATAAGAGGCCTGAGCCAGTATTGGTTTGAAATGTACACAGCTACTTGGTCAGCTGTATTCAAATCACTTAATAAGGTCGGTTCTTTTTTCTTTTCTTTTTACAAAGTGTCAGTTCTCTGAAAACATTCTATTCACATAAGAGATTCCCAGTAGAGCAGAATTATTCACTATTCCCCTAGTTTAGAAGGATTCCACTCTCCAATACAATGAAAAGATTAAATTTTTAGAGGCTACATCAGCCAAAAGGAACAGTTCACAAATAAACTCTAGTCTACAGTGTGATACACAATCAATTACTTGCCAGTTCTAAGATGTAATCTGTCAAAGACTGTCTAACAATTAGTTTGGAGAAACTAGAGACACGGCGCTTAGTTTAAAATGGTAACCTTCTGACAACTACTTGCATAAGTATAGAGTTTTCAGTCTTGACATGACTGATCAATATTATTATGAATTATTTAATAATAGATGTTGATCTTATTTTAAATTATATACACTTTATGTATCAAAGAATGGCACTGCACTACACTCAGATAAGAGGACTTAAGGAAACAATTACCACATTAAACAGCGATTCATTAATCTGCAGTTTAAGGGATTCATATTTACATCAGCATTGCTTAAAGCAGTGAAGTAAGAAAGAAAACTTTTTTTTTAAACAGATTGGATGGGACTGTAGAACTCTATTTTTAGGTTTCTTCAGGGATAAAACATATTCTTTGCTGAAAATAATCATTACAAATTAACATTACAAAAAAAAGAGTCATAATACACATATGGAGGGCTACTGTGAATGAAGAATAATTAAAGAACGTGCACTTGACTGAACATATAGGAGATCAGCATTTGGACAAATAGTGTTAACATCTGGAAGCCATTTGATGATCTCTCTGAAGCTACTCAAGAAATACCAGTGTTTCTAAGGAAAATAAACCAGCAATTTCATTAGTCCCTTTGGCAACATTGTAAATAAAATAAACAACTGGCTAGGTCATTATGATGCTTCTATCTTACACTAGAGAGACTCCATTAAGGTATGCATATAAACAGATGGATGTGTCTATATGAGCTGGAATGCATAATGCCCTTCTGTTATATTCATTCTGGTACTTTTCATAAGTGGCAGACAGACCCAAGAATTTTCAATGACTAAAATTATTACACAATAACTGAATAGATACATATGTAGATATAATTCAACCTCACTTTCAAGGATTAAATAGAGAAAATTGAAACATTTTGATAAAGTCCTATAAAAATGGGAGTTACTTGACAAATATGTATGTGAATTCTTATTTCATGCAGCTGTACCATTAACACCATTTAGATACTTCTGAAAAAAAAGTGACATTCAGCTCAGAGTCAGGCAGCTACCATCTTAGAACAAGAAAGAGCATTACAAATCAGAGAACGCTTAGAGTTGGAAGGGACCTTCAAAGGTCATCTAGTCCAACCCCCCTGCAAGGAGCAGGGACATCCCTGGCTAGATCAGGTTGCTCAGAGCCTCATCCAGCCTGGCCTTGAACGTTTCCAGGGATGGGGCCTCCACCACCTCTCTGGGCAACCTGTGCCAGTGTTCTACAATCCTCACTGTAAAAAATTTTTTCCTAATATCCAATCTAAATCTACCTCCCTCTACTTTAAAACCATTACCCCTCGTCCTATCACAACAGGCCCTACTGAACAGCCTCTCCCCATCTTTCTTGTAGGCCCCCTTGAGGTACTAGAAGACCGCTATAAAGTATCCCCGGAGCCTCCTCTTCTCCAGGCTGAACAGCCCCAACTCTCTCAGCCTGTCCTCATAGGAAAGGTGCTCCAGTCCTCTTATCATCTTTGTGGCCCTCCTCTGGACCTTCTCCAACCAGTCCATGTCCTCCTTATGTTGGGGGCTCCAGAACTGGACACAGTTGAAGAACACTTAAAAATACACAGTCTGTAAAATAACACTAACAAAAATAAAAATCTTGCATAATTACTTTGGCCAGCAAACATGTGCAGTACCATATTCTCAGTATGAATCTGTTCATTAAATAGAATCATAGAATAGTTTGGGTTGGAAGGGACCTTTAAAGGTCATCTAGCCCAATCTCCCCGCAAGGAGCAGGGACATCTCCAACCAGATCAGGTTGCTCAGAGCCCCGTCCAGCCTGGCCTTGAATGGTTAAATTATGGAACTATGGATCTATGTATTTGTCTGAATACAGTGGCCTGGATTTCTCCTTTTCCTCTTTCTATTTCTGTTGGCCTCTGATAGCTTTGTACGTCTCACACAGAATGTGTCAGGATTTATCTTGTTTCTGTTGCATCTACCATACAATCTCTCCACCCAACCTCCACCCCTCCTTCTAATGCCTTTTCAGACACATAGATTTAAAGAACTTCTTTCTGTCTCTAATGTGTTTCTACATTAGTTCCTTTGAATTGACTCTAAATTTATGTTAGCGATTCCCTTTTGAGTTACACGATGATCATATCATGATTCCTTCCTCATGTTGTATGGGATCTATTTCAGACTCCACAAATTCAGGTGGTCTCCCTTTGTGTTAATAGATAACAGGCTCCTGAATCAGATTAAGGTCTACATGGAGTATATTCTATTCTATCAGCATTTGATGTAAAAACCTACATCAGATGCTGAGTGGGGGCTGGAAAAGATCTGGCAGCTGGCACGAGTGGGAGTAAGCAGCCTAAGGACAATGTGCAAAATGTAGCAATGAATGACACTTCCATTTTTATCAGAAACTGAGCCTGGGTTTGCTAAAGAATCTGATCTAGTGCTTAAAATTATATTTCTAACCTGCAGTTCTTTCTTACTGCTACTTTCAGCACTGAATTGAATTGAAATTCAGTACAAAATGGGCTCATTATTAGCTGGAAAAGAAGGACAAGTTATCACCCTAAAGAGTACTATCATTCCTCTTATTTTTGATTGAGGCCTAATCTGATTTAGAACTGAGCAGTTGCGAATCTTCTTTGCTTGACCTGTTTCCAGTGGTTACCTACAGAATGCATGACATTTTAAACATATACACATCTAGAGAAAAAAGAATATCTTTATGTATTACAAGCTTAGTTTAATCTAAATCTCCAATGGAAAAAAAGAATAGAAACATTAATATATATTTGTATTTCAGACAGTGATACTTTAGGTGGCATAACATATATATTGATATTAAAGACCTATTAAATGAACTAGCTGTAGGGGAAAAAATTGCTACCAAGTAGAGATCTGTTTATGCAGTATATAGCATCTGAGCCTCTAAGTTGCCAACAATCTTCAGTTCCTATTGATCTGAGTAAAACCAGAACGATAAAATATTCCTTTTGTATTATTTGAGGGAGTGTTTGCAGAGGAAATGCTTGCTTCTGTGTCTGTAATTAATACAGAAAAATAATTAAGGGAATAATAGTCAGTGCATTATGATAAGTAGACATCCAAATTATTTGCACTATAAGGTCTCCTAGTGCCATTTCATTCTGCTTTAAAAGGATCTTTAGTTAAAAATATGAAGAAACAAATACTTTTGTGAAAAGCCTTAACATAACTGAGTGCGGTTCTTGGTTTTGTACACATGGATCTTATCCAAAATATTTCCAGCTGTATTTGTTGTCTTCTCATTATCTTCTATATGTAGCAGTTTCCTTAGCTGTTAAAATATACATTTTAGGACAGATCTGTTGCAATTTAATATTGCAAGCACTTTCTTAGTATGGAAATCATTTATCAATGGTGCCCCATCCAAAATAATCCCATTTCTAGCACTGTTAGGAGGAAAAGTGGTAACCGACAGCATGCCATGTACAACACGAGCACTAGGGGTCATTCCTGTCACACAAATAGTCCAATATAGTAAAGTATTTACTGTTTTTAAGTAGGAATAATACTTTTAATAGAATTAAATATTTCTAAAGAGAAGAGTCAGATTAAAAACCAGAGATATTAATTACTTGTGTACTCCAATTTTACATGTTAAGTGGGAAAAATGAATACTACATCTTTAAAAGAGCTAGCCAGAATAATACGAAGAAACTGAAAGAATATAATACCTATAAAGAGGGGAAAAAAAAAAAAAGATAAAAGAAAAAAAAAAACCACCAACACCCAAACACTCACCTTTTCCAGACTTTTTATTATGTTTTTAAAGGGACAAACATGAAATTGTAACTGCTCTGGCATGGACTATGAAATATGAAACAATGTGAACCCTGATTGAACCCTGTATTATTTACTTGTGCCTTTATTAATTTTTTTTTAGTCCTTCTAAGCATATAGAAGTCTCAATGAAAACAGAGTTGAATACTAACATTCAGAGAACAAGTATTTGATTCACAAAATGTGTGTCCTAAATAAAAGCCAATTTAGTCCTTAGAAGCATAGATCCCATATACTTGTTTGCCAGTCAACTGTAAATATGACTTAAAAAATGAAACTGCACTTTAAAAATAAAACAAATTTAACATGCTGACCAAAGGTTAAAAAAAAAAATTAAAGAAAGAAATTAAATAGAAGGAACCTGCACCTAACATCTCACATGCACACTTTTTAGAGCTTCAGGAAGTAGCTCATTCTATCGTACATGTAAGCTTTATTTACATATATATTTAAATGTACTTAGTTAAGAAAATGAAGCACACAAAAAAAACCTCTGAGGTTTTTCAGCAAAAAAAAAAAAACAAACCATTAATATATAGATAATGATCAAGAAATCATATGCTTACAGAGAAAGACCAGGTCTCCACTTCATTTTATGTTCTGACTCTTTACTAGCTGCAATTTATTACTCCCCACTCTCTTCCAGGCATACCTACACTCTTTTCTATAGGCACATTCTTATTACTGTTACGAGGACATAAATAAATTCACCATTAAGATAACAATGCACTCCAAAAACCTTCACATCTCTAAATTGATAGGGCTTACAAACTATTCTGATAGATTTATTACCACTTAAGCAAAATAAACCTAATAAACAGTGACAAACCCAAACCCCAGCCCACTCTATTATATACATCCCACAACTTTAAGACTACTGCTCTCTTCCATCTTCAGCATTCCAAAATGACTTTTGCTACAGATCTTTTTTTAGAGTCATCTGCAAGCACTGAAGTCTCATCAGGTATTTTAGACTTGGCAAGATAACTTTTTCCTTTGCCAAAAAAAGGAGGAAGTTCATACAGTGATACACCCAGTAATCAAACATGAATACTGTAGAGTGGAAAGAATCACTCCCTCTCTGTCTTGACATCTCCTGGTGTGTTCATTTTCATTGTTTTGAGTAAATGGAGTTGCTCATTCCAGAAGTGAATATATCTTATCCGCTTTAGGAGCAAATAATTTCCACTGAGGAAGGCGGGGGGGGGGGGGGGGGGGGGTGTGTTTTTTTTAAAAAATCAAGCTATGCCTGTATAAGGTGTCCCCAACAACATGAATGCCTCTGTTATGCTTTTTGTTTAGTGACAACGGTGAATGCCTCAGCAACATAACTCTTTCAATATTTTTAACGCGAATGCACTAGAATACTATAATAAAACATGATGTATATATCTTTTTGTTCACTAAGTTCTCGCTAAGCCTTCTAAATCATTTGAATTCACGTCCTAAAACTGTATCATGATCTGTCAACTTATTTAATTTTTGAAAAATCAAGGTCATGAAGGACATGAACATTACGGAGAACAAGTGAAAAAGCAGCCATCTCCATAAAAAGAAATTGTACCTGCCACCATATTCTTTAAAAAGTGGAAACTACCTGAAGTGAAGTTTGATAAAGAAATTAGAAGGGAAGAGCACCAGGTAGTTTACTCTCAGTTTTTCAAATTAAACACACAACTTGCCCCAAAGTTTATCATAGTACACATCTGGTTACATTTACAGTGCTTCAGAAATGAAGCAATCGCAGAGTTCAGACAACTTAAAAAATATTTTGCTCTACGCAGTGCTGGTTTGTCACAGTTCAGAAATAAATTGAGTGGAAAAATATTTCATGCAATAAAGATCTAACTAAATGCTGTTGAGTAGCTATTTAAATGAATCCTAATATTCTGGGACCCACTCAGAACACTGAATTGGCCTAGTCAGTTCAATTTGTCAACTATCCTAGGAAGCTCACCTTGAGAATATGGCATCTTCTTTCCTCTTTTGCACAAACCAACATGTCTGTCAGTGACAACAGAAGAAATTTCATTGCAAAAGTTTCGAGTTGCACGAACTTGCAAGAAAAAAAGAGCTGAGTTCTATCACTTAAAAAGCATAGAGTTTAGATCAACAACTAAGCTTAATAATCCAACTCTTACAAACATCAACTTTGATGTGATCATAACCCCCATCACAGATCACAGTATGAGAGAACTCATCTGAGTGTTACTACCATCACGGGCCACCTTGATGGTACGTTGTTGGCAGGTCAAACAAGAACTTCTACTGCAGAGAAAAAAAGGACAAGCAGGAAAACATCACACCAAGTCAAAAAAAGAAATTAACTTGCTACGAACTTTGTGAATTATGAATCTAAAATACATAATTTATTACATAACAGCAGTCGCAGGGTGCCTAGATTCTGCTGTGATCAGCAATAGTTTCCCTGAACCTAGTACCAAGATGGGAATCCTGTCCAACAAAGGTTGGTACACTAATCACAAGATGTCTAACACTGCAGCTTTGACCAGTTTAAAGTCTACAGAGGGATTCATATTACCAGAACTCAAAGCTCATCTTCAAACACCTGAAAGAGATTTCTTCAACTAGGACTTTGAAATTCTAGTTTTGAAATACCCTTGCTCGGCTTACTAAAATCAAAGCACAGAGGAAACGGAATGATTGTTCAGGTAATCTACCTGTTTCTAACCCACAGAAGATGCCACCACTTCCTCTAGAATCACTATTTTTGGCAAAGTGAAGCAAATACATTGCATTTTGATCTTGAGTTATAGAGAAATAAGTTTGTGGTCAGGCAAAGCTGATATAGCAGAAAATTTGGATCCTGGACTGTGGTGGCCACAAAGGAGCACTACAATGAGCAAAGGCAGAGGCTAGTTAAGTTGCTAACGAGTTCGCGTATGTCCAACGGTGACAAGGGGGTTCCTATGCCATCCTTACTAAAACTTAAATCTGCCTTTCCACAGGAAAACCTCCTGGGAAACACAGATGTGTAAACAACATCTGTCCCACCTTTGGAGTGAGTCCAAGCTACTGCAGACTCTCTTGGTGCCATGAATCCGCAACTCGCAGCATAAGGATGTAAACCATAAACCAAACCAATTTTTATTTAAGCATTTGGATGATTACATATCTTGGTTCAAATGCAACTTATTGCCAAGCAGAACATTTTGTCTTAACTAAACACTATAAATTTGTTATTTTTCCCCATTCTTTTCAATATGAACAACAATCCGTATATAAGACAGATTGTATGTTACACTTAGACTTAAGCACACAGAGGAAAAAAATAACACAAAAAAAAAATCATATAAAGCACACTGGAGGTTGTTTTATGTAGCATATTGCCACTGTATTAAAATTATACACCCTCTATAGATGAATAGTCTTCTAGGTTTTAAACCACACAGAGATGAAGTTTCAGGTCTGCCAAATCAGCCATGAAGAATTCAGTGTGTTAAAGTCTCCCTTTAAGTTGATCTAGCAGATGTGCTTAATTTATTAATTTCTGATAAAGAATTTGTCATGAATGTAAGATGTCTGTGACAACTTGTAAATACTTCATTTTCATATCTTCACTGAGAAACTGATGCTGACATGAACAGTTAGTATATTACATATATAGAATCATAGAATGGTTAGGGTTGGAAGGGACCTTCAAAGGTCATCATATCTGTAAATAAGGTGTAAAACTATATGTAAATACATAAATTATAGCCATATTTGGGACAGATACGATTTTGATTAATTCTTATTCACTCTACTCATCAGTGTACCTCATTCAAATTATATATGTCTAGAAACTCATTCTGTTGTAGATTACTTATACGAATTTTGATTTTACCTAAATGAATTCTGCAGGTCACATTCCTGGACTCTGGAAAATTTAAGTCCCTTGTTACTTTATAGAAAAAAACTTTATATCCAAAAACCACGTGGCTTCAGATAATCAAGGTCACACACTTTCGTGATTAGTACTAGAGTATTGAGTGAGGCAGATAGTAGAGGATAATTAAGAAAAAGAAGGTATTGGAAGAAAAAAAAATCCTATAAAAATTATGTCCAAACTCCTATTTTTGACAAGGAAATACAAAATGCAACCATATGTTTGAATGAAGAGGAAGAAGGGGGACACAGTACAACATCTAGCAGAGACCAATAAACATTTCAGTTTTTGAAGAAAGTTGCATTTGTCACAGACATTTCTCTTAAGTCAGTCTTCAAGAGATCAGAATTTTTTTTTATCTTCTCCTTCCTACCATATCATTATTCTTTCATAATGTAATATCTCAAGTGACAATATAGCACTAGCGATAACTAGTGCTAGCTGGTGCTCTGTTATTCCATAGTACTTGCAGCAAGATCTTAAATATCTTTACACTTCTTCTTTTTTGTATTAATTGTTTTAGAGACTGAAATCAACAGACGTTTCATATCACTACAAAAAAAAAAAAAAAAAGAGAAGGAAGCAACCATGAATAAGCATGCAGAGTCACAATGAGGAATACAAAATATAATCCTGTCAGTTCTTTGGGAAGTCCCAGCATTATTAGTGTCTGAGTAACCAGAGGAAAGGGAATTTTGGCTTCACTGAGTCACATCAAGATGTTCCAGTGATTTTTTTTTTGTTCCCTTTTTAATCTGAACATAATAAAAAAAATCCAAGCACAATTATTTCTGTATTGATATCAATTTACTTCCTAATTACAGTCTCTTACGACACCACATACCTTTTTCTATGTCCGGTCTTTCATTTAGCAACATCAAACTACAGGAATGAGTAAGTCTCACTTTAGGGTCTCAATGCATTACAGAAACTAAGACACAGAAATTAGATTTTTTTAAACTCTCAGATCACACATCAGAAGTGAGTTACAGAATTTAGATGTCCCAAACTGAAGTCTTGGAATTTTATCCTATTTGCCTTATCTCCCAATTACAACATGAATAATATATATCATAACAATCCGGGGGGGGGGGGGGGCGGGGAAGAAAAAAAAAACCACAATTAAAAAACCCCAGAACAAATAAATGAAAAATCCCAGACATCAGGGCTGGAAGCTAGATTTTTGTAGCATAATTTTTCCAGTAAAGTTAAAAGAAGTTACAGATATTTAGCACCTCTGAAAAACAGACTGTAGGCAGCTTACACACAGTAACAACAAAAGTTTGTGACAGAGCTAAAACACAGTCTACATCTCCGAGTTTTCTGCGTTTCGCTACTATGCTGGGAATAGCAAACTAGGATCAATAACATACCAAAAGTAATTCTACAACATTTCACTAAGTGCATTTAACCAAGATGTGAAAATCATTTCAGCAAAGGCGGCCTTAATTTCAAGTAATACAGAGTCAATTTCTGGCTCTGTGTTGAAACTCTGTTGTGTGGTATTAAAGAAAAAAAAAAAAAAAAAAAAAAAAAAAAAGCTGTGAATTTGGTCCACGAAGTAACAACAGAAGAGATTCTTAAAAAATACACACACACAAAAAAAAGCAATTCTATGAATCTTTATTAAGAAAAAAATTGTGGGATTTTATAAAGGTGATGAATAGCTGCTCATCCTGCTGTCAAAGCCATAACTGTGAGAATCAACAAGAATGTGTGGAAACTCTGAGTTCTGTGATGTTTAAGGGGAAAATATCAGCAACAAAGTGCACTGATTTTCACCATGCTAACAAGGTATTTAAATCTATTCCCTATATCCTGACAATATTTGTCCATTATTCAGTAGTTTCTGCTTACCTTACAATAAAAGAGGTCTGGAAGGTCTTAGAACTAGCATTTTAGTTTGGATCAAAACCAGAGTTTGGAAGTTAATCACCTGGCCACACCTGCCTACTGAATTTAAGTTTTTATTGTAGAATAGTGTCAGAGCACACGAAGCAGACACAAAGCAGATTCCTTTACTATGACACTAGGTAGGAGGATGTGCTCCAGGGATACACCTAATAGCCCTCAGGTGCTAAGGAAACTTCACTCCCTGGGAGTCGCCTAGATATAGTCTGAAGTGAACTCCTTTCAAGGTACAGTGTGAACATAGCACCAACTGTTTTAGTCAAAGAACAAGTACTACTTTTGGACAACTAACTGCTAATGTAGACACAGCTCTTGTTTTCATGTTTGCAACTTTCTTTTTTTTTTTTATTTATAGATAAGTGATTTCTTATTCTGACAAGCATTGCTTAAAATGTCAAGCATTAGAATCTGATTAATTTGCTATTTATTCCAGGTGTACACTATGCAACATTTTTAGCTTCAATAAAGTTGCTCCAGACTTGCATAGGTACAAGATAAGAATTATATAGACTTTTTCCTAAGTCCCCTGCTACATATAAAATCCCACTAATGCCTACAATGTTTATCCAGTACCCTTGTTCTCCTTTGTGCCGATTAATTTGCCATATGTGCTTGTCTCTGAAGTGGATGATGTAAAGATTCTTTGAAGAAAAGGAATTTGCATTTGATACAGTCCTGGCTATCCTTACACAGATGCTATCAAATCCATTGACATAGAATATAGAGCAAAGAAATCATCAACTAAAGAAAACCAACTTAATTACTTGTAAATTTCCACTGACTTCTGTAAGTTAAAAAAAAAAAACAAAACCTGTTATATAGACAATAGACAATTCACTTTCAATGTGATACACTAGTGAATTACTACCAGAAAAGTTGTTATGAAAAGATAGAATCTACTTCCGTATGTCTTCCAATACATGTTCTCACTAAATGGTGTTTATTTCATGGAGACTGTCACCAACTTATATGTAGGTGAGTAAGTTTGCTTATTCTATAGTTCCACAGCATATATCATCAAAATATCATTTAGAAATCATCTAAAAGCTTTAGTGTTAAAGATGACTGCAAGAAAAACAGAATCCAACTGATTGGCAAATCTTAGTTTCTGGATGGTCAGAAAGACAATGTACACTTTGCCTCTGGAGAAAAAAAGAAGGCGGGGGGGAGTTGAAGTCCATTACAGAAATGCATATGACATCAAATTTTCTGAATAATTACACTTTCTGATCTGCATTTTATTAGTGTGTTTTGCTGCTGCCATACCTAATAACAGCATCACTGCATTAAAAAAAAACCCTTCAACTTTGTTTCAAAGCCAGCTAATTCTACACATCTTTGTTTAAAATACTACGTTGACAGAAAACAGAAACAAGTGTCTCCTTCCTGCTTAAGAGATTCAGTAGTTTAAGTGGAATATAGATTCATTTCCATTTATGTTCTGGAAAATATATCCTGTCAGCGTTCACAACCCTGTGACTTAGCAACAGTGTTTGGAGAACAAAAAAAAAAAAAAAAAAAAAAGAAAAAACCCCAACCCACACACCACACATATTCCTAATACTGTTTATATTCACTGGTCTACATCCCATACTGTATTCTGTGATGACTTTTATGAAATTATATTTATCTTTCTGAAGTTTAATAAAAAGATTACTTATTTACAGATTATACAGTCAAGTAGTATAAAATATCCTGAATTTACTGGTAATATTTTATGATTATATGACTATGAACTCCTAAAAAAAAAAAAAAAAAAAAATCCATACCCGAGAAGAATCATCCCTCTTTCTAATGGTTTACAAAACCTGTACTACCATTCTGCTCCTTTCTCTTTTACAGGCTTTTACAGCCAGTCACAAACCAGTGCTACTGCAGTGAAACTGCCCAAGAAAAACAGAAATGCAAATTTTTTACTCTATTTATTAATGCCTTTGTACCTTTTCCTTCATATTCTATACATCATAGCAGCTGTGGGAAGAACTAGGAGAGCAAAGAGAATATATAAGCAGCTATGAGCACAGACTATTCAGATCATTTCACATTTTAAGAGCACATTTTAAGCTATGATATTTCCATACATAAACACAGAAATAACGAATTATGTAACATGTACTAACCTACACACATAATACATGAGTATAGAGATAGCTATCATCGAAGACAGGTTTCATCACTTGGAAAAAAATTGAATACTCGGCTTCAGCTCAAATACTGAACAGCTTCGACAATGCAAACTAAAGGAGAAGTTTTCTTCGCAACTAATAGCGTGATATTGTTTTTGGCTTTGCTAAATGGGCAGCAATAAAACCAGAGAGCGCTGTATTAACTTTGCCTTTTATAAATTGCTATCATGCTTTTCACAACAAATAATCAGAGAATATTAAGAAAATGTAGAGTTTTCATTGAAATGAAGTACTCAAAATCACTGAAATATTAATGCCTAATAGCATCCAGTTTAGACTGTAAAATGCTTGAATTAAAATGTTAGAAATAAAATGGAAATGCCAAAGAGTTCAGCTGCTACAATGATTCAGTCTGAAAACTTGTACTATTTTAGGAAACTGAAGAAGACCTTAGTAAGTTCAGTTAATATGAAAAAATAGAGGGGATTAAAATGTGATTTGCGCATGCCTAGAGATCTCTCTACAAAATATTACAGCGGAAAGATCACTAATGGAAAAAAAAAGGAGGTAAGTGGAAGATGATGAAAAATACTTGCATTGAAAGTTAACATACATTTTTAACAGCAAAGTCAGTTAACCAGTGCAATTAGTTCCCTAGGTAAATGGAAGACTGTATCACATCATATCTTTAAAGTCATGTCTGAACATACTTCTGATCAGAAGATACTTGTTTAAAGCAAAATACTGTAGGAACTGCTATATTAAGAAATACGACAAAACGATCCAAATAGGTCCTTTGGCTTAAATTCCAAACACAGGGGTATTTCACAATCAAGTTTATGGATCCTAATTATTTCCCACTTTAATTTTATTATAATAAACTTAATACATGTCATTGAAAAGAATTTTCAAATACAAGGTGAGAAGAATTACAGTTAAAATTAAGTTATCAGAGCTTTACAAAAATTTTTTAAGCATTAGTATTATTCAGAAAGATTACATGTAGTGAAGAATGGATTTTCTGTAAGTAATACCATACCATCTGACTTCTCTACTGCCTTCTATTTTTTAAATTTAAGTAACCTAAGAGCATTTTGACTAACATGACTATTTGTCAATAGAAGAACTAGTTATCTGAGTTACCTAAGCCTTCACCAACAAGTACTCTAGTCACACTGCCCAAGTTGCAGAAGGCAAAGGCGGGAACTGGGAGAATGAAGAACCATCCACTGTAGAAGAGCAGGTTTGAGACCATCTAAGGAACCTGAAGGTGTGCAAGTCCATGGGTGAGATGCATCCCTGTGTCCTGACAGAACTGGCAGATAAATTTCTAAGCCACTATCCATCACAACTATTTCAGAAGTCGTTACATTCTGGTGAATTTCCCAATGACTGGAAAAGAGGAAACATAACCCCCATTTTTAAAACAGGAAGTAAGGAAGACTTAGGGAACTACAGGCCAGTCAGTCTCACCTCTATGCCTGACAAGATCATGGAGTAGATCCTTCTAGAAACTGTGCCAAGGCACATGGGAAATAAGGAGGTAGTTGGTGATAGCCAACATGGCTTCACTAACAGCAAATTGTGCCTGACCAATTTGGTGGCCTTCTTCAACATGGTTACAGCGTTGGTGGATAAGGGAAGAGCAAATAACAGTATCTACCTGGATTGTGCAAAGCATTTGACACTGTCCTGCACAGCATGCTTGTGGAAGAAAGATATATATTTGAGGGATGGACCACGCAGTGGATAAGGCATTGGCTGGATGGTCCCACTAAAAACAGTTGCGGCCAACAGCTTTCTGCCCAAGTGGAGACCAGCAATAAGCAGTGTTCCTCAGGAGTCAGTACTGGGACCAGCACTGTTTAACATCTTCATCAGTGACATGGACAGCGGGATTGAGTGTACCCTCAGCAAGTCTGCCAGCAACACAAAGGTATGTGGTGCAGTCAACACACTGGAGGGAAGGTCCCTCCCATCTAGAGGGACCTTGACAGGCTGGAGAGGTGGGCCCATGTGAACCTCATGCCTTTCAATAAAGCCAAGTGCAAGGTCCTGCACAGCAGTCAGGGAAATCCCAAGCACAAATACAGGCTGGGCAGAGTATGGATTGAGAGCAGCCCTGAGGAGAAGCACTTGGGGGTGTTGGTTGAAGAGAAGCTCAACATGAGCTGGCAATGCGCCCTTGCAGCCTAGAAAGCCAACCACATCCTGGGCTGCATCCAAAGAAGTGTGGCCAGCAAGCCAAGGGAGGTGATTCTGCCCCTCTACTCTGCTCTTGTGAGACCCCACCAGGAGTACTTCATTCAACTCTGGAGCCTCCAACATAAGAAGGACATATACCTGTTGGAGTGAGTCCAGAGGAGGGCTACAAAGATGATGAGAGGGCTGGAGCACCTGTCCTACAAGCATAGGCTGAGAGAGTTGGGGCTGTTCAGCCTGGAGAAGAGAAGGCTCCAAGGAAACTTTATTGCAGCCTTCCAAGTACCTAAAGGAGGCCTACAAGAAAGCTGGAGAAGGACTTTTGACAAGGGCATGTAGTGAGAGGACAAGGGGGAACGGCTCTAAACTGGAAGAAGGTAGGTTTAGATCAGACGTAAGGAAGAAATTCTTTACTATAAGGGTGGTGAGGCACTGGAACAGGGTGCCCAGAGAAGCTGTAGATGCTCCATCCCTGGAAGTGTTCAGTTCAAGGCAGGCTGGATGGAGCTTTGAGCAACCTGCTCTAGTGGAAGGTGTCCCTGCCCAGGACAGGGAGGTTCAAACTAGATGATCTTTAAGGTCTCCTCCAACCCAAACCATTCTATGATTTGATGAGTCCAGTTACATTAGCAGACTTTTAGTCAGAATGAATACTGTGTAATAGCATAAATATAAATAATATCAAAACTTACTTCATATACTCAATATAATTTTATTATTGTAATTCTCACAGGAACAGATAGAAACCAAGCCATCTTTTCAGTAGAGATAGAGTATAATTAATAAAATTTAAATAATTACATGTCAATAGAAAATTTCTTTGTTTTAAGAAAGCATTAAATTTGAAAGTGTAACAAGAACAACAGATAGGCAATATCTTTTAGGGCTATTAGCATCAGACTATTAAACTCACATTGTCCAATGAATCTTACAGGTATCACGCTGTCTCTAGCAAACTTCTGCAATTTTCTGAATTATAATAATTAATTATTTTTTTGATGTTGCAATGAAACCATCTTGCATAGAACCCACTATTTCTAATTATTATCGAGGTGCAGATCCTGTGAGAAAAACAAGTCTGCAAATCTCCAGAAAAAAAAAAAAAATTGCATTGATACAGTTTTATGTGCCATCAAATCATTCCACACAAGTGGCTGGCCATCATTTTTGAGGCCAAATAATTCCCATCAGTACCAGATGAATAAATATGCCACAAGATAACAATTTTGCTAAAGAACAGTCTGCCACACTCTAATTGCACGAGGTCTGATAAAAGTAACAAAAACTTTGTGAGTCTTAAAGTGAGTAAGATCTGCTACAGTGCAACAGCCACTTTAAATACTAATCACATTTGTATTTTATGCTCTCTATCTTACTGAGGCTTGTATAGGATACCCTGTCACATGTGTTATTCTGAATACAGCTGATCATTCAATCGCTGTTCTCTTGCAACACTCTTTCTGTGTGTATTTTAAGTGCATCACAAATAAAAGGATAACAATACTGTAATGCTCCATTACAGCTTTTCTTCTGCACACACTAATCAGATATTAGAGTTCTTTTTGTGAAACTGGTGTTCTGTCAAGTCTCAGAGGGTTTTAAAAAAGGACAAAAAAATAAAAAGAAAGAGAAAGGTGAGATAGTGATGTTCATTAAATTGCACCAGCTGTCTACGAAAGGCTCAAAATACTGGTAGAGTACAGGGAAGGAGAGGAAGCATGCAGGCATACATGTTCACATATATGGGATTTCTTTTTTTTCTGTGTTGTATTCCAGCTCTGGTATTTACTGAAGAGATAGCTTTTTTTCCTTCCCCTAGTTGCTTAATTAACATGGCATAGTTAGCCCTGTGACTGTCAGAAACAACATATACGTCAAAAGTGGAATGGGTGTCCTTGCTGCAAGGAATTCTATTTTTAAGCAGAAATGACTCATCAACTACTAGGATGTCCCAAAAGCTACAATTTGTCAAGCTGTCAGGAGAAAAGGGAGAAAAAAAAAAAGGAAAAGAGGTCACATCTTTATTTGTATCTGTAGTTTGAAAAGTAGAGGGTAAGGCACTGATAGTATGTTTAATGCAGCTCTGAAAGGCAATCTTCTATACAAGTCATGTTTTGATAACAGCTATATAGTATTTGGTATTTTAAAAACCTTGTCTGGGTTATCTCCTTTTTTATACTAAATAGATTCGTAAATGAGTCCAGTGGGAAGGGAGAATGCTGTTAATTCAGTGTGCATAACTAATCTGTCCACAGTGAAAGAAAGCACGAGATTAAATATTTGCAGATGCATTGATGAAACAAAAAATGCTGAGATTTATTTTAAAAGAGTAAAAAGATGAAAACTAAAGAAAGATTCTGACCTATATATCAATTATATACCAGTGTGGTTTTTAAAAGAGTTTAAAATGTAATTTAATATGTTCTCACATCAATACTCACATCAAGCAGCAAAGTATGAATTTGTGAAAACAGAGGAGTGAAGCTGAGCATGCCACAAACGTGATCTATATAGTTTCATTACACAAACTGACCTGCAAATTACGGCATACAGTAGGTGGTGAAAACAAACACAGGACAGACTTCCTGAGCCACTGGCATCTAAGCTGCAATTAAATACTTGTCTAATTTTTCTTTTAATCCGTATTTCTTAAGTTCAGATCCAAGTCATTATGTGTATTCAAGTATAATGGTGTCAATAAACTTCTTATTTTATTACTGCTGTATAGACAGTAAATTATTGTTCAGAGAGACAGTCATGATTAGTAAATTGTAACTTAAGCCACCAAGGAACAGTTGGCTCTTCAGATGCAGCATAACATGCAGTGTTGTAACACAAATATTAAAAATAATTTTCAAAATAAACATAAATTTACAAAATTAGCAAACCACAGGAATAAGAAACTTAGAAGATCTATTGCAATCATTTTGTCATCCCATGGAAACACCATACAATTATTCCCTGAAGCTCATTCTTCAGAGTAATTTCAAGTGTCCAAGGGAGGAACATTTCATATTACTACGTATGGAAGACAAGGCAAATAGTAGCATTAGCATCAGTCACTGCCTTGGATCAGAAAAGAAATAATTAGATAGGGATAAAAATTTTAAAAGTACATTGGTTCTGGGGTTTTGAGAGAACAGAGATACTTATACCACTCTGGTTTCACTGGCCTCACAGTGAGGCCAGTGAGTAAATGCAGAGATGTAAATTGAGTATGGTATCAAAACTAATGCAAGACCTATGCAAGCAGGGCAGCAGACAATCAACTACAGAACTTAAAAGACATTTGAGTAGTATAGTTTTCTAAACTTGTCTGATTATGCCTGATATCTGCTCTAAACCTTCGAGTGAATGGAAGGCTTTTCTTACTCTTGCCACAAATCAAACTTTGAGATCCTGCCCTACAAAATCTAATGGAATTTAGAGCAGATGAGGACAGATCTAGAAAGCAATGAAGACTCCCAGGAACCAACTAGAAGCAGCTGTAAATTTCTAGTCCTTTTTCACCCCAACATTTAACCTGATGTCTTTTGATTTCTCAGTACACAAAAGCAGAAGCAATTCATTGGGAAAGAAAGATGCAGTTTGGCGCACAGTGTGGAATACCAGCTAGTGGTATTCAAATGCCCTTTATCAGTGGGCACTTGCTTGGAGAAAAATTGCCAGGTGAGGCAACAATCCACTATAGTCTTTATCAAGCCACTGTCTTCCCTCCACCCCTTTAAGGAGCTCAGGAATCCCATATAAAGCATAACAAATCAAAACAAAAAAACCAGCAAACTTTTTTTGTTGTTGTTGTTAAATACAGCAGAGACAAAAGAATTTGACTCAAAAAGCAGATTATAACATAGATGTGCAAACCTATGCTTTTAGATCTACTTCTTACAAACAGCTCCAGAATCACCAATATAAACTTTCCTGCCATGAGTGTCACTTGTCATGACACAAGAGAACTGACTTGCAACACAGTAAGAAAGAAAAAAAAAAAAATTCCACCTGTTTGCACTTCATGCTTGCTGGATTTGTTATTAATTTTCAGACAAGCTATAAAATGCTAACATCTAACAACAAATCCTCAGAAGCATTCCTGTGGGCCTACACACATCCTCAGGATTAAAAAAAAAAAAAAAACCAAAAACATTTCTCACTCACATTTAGCTACATTAAAAAACCAAACTCTTATCTGAGTAATTGTGACCTTGAACTGCAGAGCAGTATGTTATGCAAAGACAGTCTGCCCTGGGTCAGAAAGGATCCCACATCTTCCTCATGCTTGGATCCACTTCAGTCTTTTAAGAGTCTCTGAGGTTACTGTCATAAATAATAAACCGTGTTACAAAAGTTGAGAGTGTTAAATGATACCTCTTTAATAAAAGTATTTTTATGCAAAAAATATTTTTGTAGGATTGAAATTCTATAAATATTCTTGCCACTCCTCAGAGCAACAAAGAGATCTTCATTTCCTCTCAGTGTCCAAGGCCATACACAGTCACCTTTACATTACAGAAGACAATAAATAATCACATAGTCCAACATCCTACCAATCAAAGTATCACTAAGTATATGTACAACTGAGATACTCGGTATTTTATTTTCTTCAGATCTCCTTTTCCAGGGAAATTCTACAACCATCCCAGGTTGTCGTTTCCATTATTTCACTGCTGCGACAGCCAACAAACTTTCCTTAAGATCCAAACTAAATTTCCAAAGTTGTAATTTATACAGATTTTATAGCTTCTCCAGACACTATGGAGATGACCTTTGGTTACCCTGGGACTTACATATTGGAGTGGTGCCATGTCTGAGCTCCCTATACCACAAGGTGCATGGTTTTTTTCTTCCCTAGACTGAACAAATCCTTTTCCAACAACCACTCTCCATTCCTTTAACTTATCTGTCACAAGAAGTTTCGTAAACTTTTCATCATTCCTATTTTTCTCCAGACTCTCATTAGTTTGTCTACATGTTTCTGATATGATGATGTAGAAAAAAAAGCAGCATGCTTTGAGGCCTTACCAAGGCTTAAGATACTCTACTGCTCTTAGTCTAGAAACTTCACTGCTGTGAAATTTTTCCTTTTCTCTCCACAAAAAATAGGAAGCCAGGTTTTAGTGTAAAATCTTGCTCCTTTGAAAAAGCCTTGTTATGTAAATATAGCTAACAGGCTATTCAAATTAGACAACACAATTCAGAGTTGAATTTCCTTCATTCATCCTTAAAAAGAGATAAACTAGAGAGAGCAGCTCTCCTGCAAACATGCCAGTGGATACAGATTTTTGTCCATATCAAAACCAAATTTCTGGCTATTCAGTACAAATTGGAGAACTAATGGCACAATGCTTAAAAAAAAAAAACCATTAGCAAATTCCATCTAGCCCTTAAAAAACAGAGGATTAATTACTGAAATATGATACTCTAATATTCTAAGAGATGCTGAAAATTTAAACCACATAAGAACTGGCTCATGAAAAAAATGAGGACTTCTTAAAGATCAAACTCTTAAGTCTGCTGTGTTCAGTATAAACACTATTAATTCAAGTGACAGATATTTATAAAGAGGCTTATGTGGCAACATTTTCATACAAATAAAGTCACTAAATATCATCACATGTATAAATTCTTGTTCTTTAAAATCACTGACTCATTTTTGGAATACCAAAATGATATAGCTTGAACTTCAGTGATTCCTTAGTGAGCAACTGGCAGCAGCTAGAAAGTAGCTTTGCAGAAAAGAACCTGAGAGTTCTAGTGTACAAGTTGAATATAAGCCAACAATGTGCTCTTGTAGTAAAAGGTGGTCAGCAGCATCCTGGGCTGCATTAAGAAATGTCTCTCCAGCATGGAGACATAGACATACAGGAGTGAGACCACTGAAGGGCCACAAAGATGATTAATGAACCAGAGCACTGTCATATGAGGAGTGCTCAGAGACCTGAGATTGTTTTGTTTGGAAAAGAGAAGGCTCAGCGGGATCTTATCAACGCATATATATACACCTGTTGGAGCCTTCTTCAGCAGTAAAGAAAAAAAAGCCAGACTCTTCCCTGTGATACCTAATAATGAAATCACATTAGCATATACATGGAATTCCAGTTAAACATAGGAAAAAGAAACAACATTGGACTATGAGGGTCATCAAACACCAGAACAGGTTGCCCAGAGGGACTGTGGAATTCCCGTTCTTGGAAATATTCAAAACTCTACTGCACGCAGTCCTGAGCAACCTGCTCTAGGTAATCCTGCTTGGACTAAAGGGGTTGGGCTAAACCTAAAGAAGGGTTGGACTAAACAATCTCATGAGGTCTCTTCCAGTCTCAACAATTCAGAGATTCTGCATCAAGGCAACTGAAAAAAAAGTTATATGTTGAAATATACGCTGGTTAGCAAAATACCGAAAACAAACCAAATAGAAGATAATGGCTTGTTTCCAGAACTGCATATACACAACAGATGTGATTTATGTCACAAATTAATTTATTGATTTATCATTTTTTAGTTGTTTTCCAGAAATTTTCAGAAATTTACTGAAATGCTTTACAAGGTCTAACACTTCAAAAAAAATTTATCCCATTGCAATTTATCACATTGTCAAGTTTGTATCTTTTATCTGAAACTCATTCACAGTATTTATAGTTGAATTCAATGGCAACAATTAATTTTGACCACTGAGCAAATACAGTCCACTGGCATTGATTAATAGAAACTTCATTGCATTGTTTTGTCTGGAGAAAACAGGATATTTCCATATTGCCTACCCAGTGATTATGTACAGCTAGTGAAAATCATTTTAATAAAATGTTGATTCATCAATACAATAAAAACATAAAGAGGAATTATCTTTATTTATGATTATAATCTAGCTGAAGAATACTAGAAAGTTTTATGAAGGAGTTTTACAATCTTCCTCGACTAAGTAGGTTGGAAGAGTTATTCAGGTAGTATTTTACCAGTTTTATCTTTATATAATTTACCAAACTCAAGGTCTCTGAGCATGTCAGAGAACAAATGCAAATATTGAGCTAAGAGATGGATAACACATAAAACATTAATCTAATTTCTACAGGTATGCCTCTCTATACCCAACATTATAAATAATTCAAGAAAGATAACACCTATAATGACTGGTTACTGTACCTCAAGGGACAGACGTCTACCAACAAACCTAGAAGACATACAATCATACCTAATCCATTTGTCCTAGGCAGCTAAGTACATACTAACATACGAAGGACAATTACCTGGGTTTTTTCCCTCCACTGTGGCTTATTTGTTTTGCTTTTTGCCTTATAATAAAGTTGCTGGATTTCATTCATAATTAACACTATCTATACCTAACAAAGGCCTTCCATCTCTCTCATATTCAATTGCTTGCAGACATCATGCATTGCATTGCATACCCAACTGGTTTCAACTGTTGCATGCTATTATGAAAGCAATGAATCTTTGCTATGGACATTTTCCCATGAAACTCGGGAAAAAAAAAAAATGAAGAAAATTAATGTTCATTGCCACAAATAAGGCTTTCTTCTGCAAATCGCTTTTCAAGTACACCAACAATGGAGTACACTCAGTTATCTATTACAAACAAAGTAAAGATAAAATTAGCCCTTGCTTATGACTGAAAATCTTATTTAATGGTGTATGAGTTTAAAGAGTGCTGATAGAGTCTTTATAAATGATACATTTCGTCATTTGCTAAGAATCAGCAGCAGGAACAGCTGAAGCTATATTTCTGTTATAACAGTAAAAACCAAGTGACTTGAAACTAATGACTTGAGGAATTTATTTACATATTTAACCTAAATTTTCTTTAAATCAAAAAATTACATCTATCACTCCATTTGACTACTGAGCAGTTAATAAAACTAAGAGTTGTTTTTAGGAATTAACTCTTTATATTTCCCTCCTTTTGTAAAGGAGAGGTGGGGAGAACAAATACAACTGGATTTACTTCAACATGGGACAAAATTTATCAGCTCACAGAAATGACCAGAAATTTCTGCAGTATTAACAAAATCAAAATAAACAAAAAAAAAAAAATCAAAATTGACAAGGAGACTGGCTGAAGGGTACCATGGGGGATTTGGATAGTCTATATTATTTCCCAAAAATTCTCATTATGAAAAGAATAATACTGTTTTAATCTACTTGCCAAGATACAGACCATTGTAATTTTCACCATTGTAATGAGAAGTGGTAAACATCATATAAAAACATGTCCTTGAATCAGATCCCAGAATTTAAAGTCAGCTTCTTCATCTCTATTCAAGCATCATGAAAAAAAATGCATCTATATTAACTCTAACGTGTACTTTTAAGTATGAAGGGATGCTCCAGTGACCACTTAGTGTGGGTTAATGAGTGTATTAAGATGAAAGTTTTATAAATATAATTAAAATATCTTTGCATGAGTAAATTTCACTGTAAGTAGGAAGCACTGACACAAAGCTTAGTGTTATTTAAGCCCTACTTACTGAATTCCTCAAATGTGAAGACTGAAACACTATGTAGAATCTATATGCACTCAGAATACTTAAGAGCATGGGAGCCTGAACTAACTGGAAGGGATATCCTCAATAAAATGACACAGCACAGCTCTAAAAATGTTTACTGGAGCAGCAAACAGCATTCTTTTAAAACTGCAAGACCTATAAATGTAAAAGAAAAATACATTTACAACACTAAAAAAAAAAAAAAGAACATTTATTAGAATATTTTGTAAAAACAAAATCAAAAATCAAAATACTGAACTTTCTCCAAGAACTGTATTTCTGATCATCTTAGACACATCTTCATTTTTTTACACATCAGGCCACTGGGATTTACTCGAAATTCAGATGTAGCAGCACTGAATTGTTTGATTTTGAACTGAAATGTCAAATGCATTTTCCCCTAAGGGCTATGAAACTGAGAAAGAGTCACTAAAATGTTCCGCAGATTAATTCAGGTGATATGGAAAAGCTGACCAATTTGTAATGAAAATACGAGCTTGGTATCTAAAAATACTTCATTTTTGGTTCAGACTTACTGAACTACTCAGTTAAACTTCATACATCAAGACATATCCATAAAAGGGGTAACACAGCCTAAAACAATGAAAATATATGAATTCTCTTGGGCAGTGACACTGTATCTGGTAATATATTTAAATAAACCTCATAAGGCTTGTAGTATTCTTACAGAACATTTTGCTGCACTAAATTAAATGTCACAAGACAAAATGGCAGCAGTAGCAATCAAGCAGCAAAGCCAAACATGATACAAAATTACAACTTATCCTCAAATATTCCCACGAAATAACAGAGTTCATAGGACTTGAAATAAAACGACACTTAGGGGAAAAACAATATTTTGCCTGCAAAACATTCCAAAAAACTTGCTAATGGCATTTTTTTTTCTTGTGCTCTCACACAGGAAATTCCTCAAATTGAATATTTCAAATACATCCCCCCTAATCTATTGCCATAAAACGGAAAAAAAAAAAACAAACAGTGTAAGTCATCCAGACTTCTCATTTTGCGTTGTTTTGTTAAGCAATTTCTAGCACAGCATCTTTGACATCTGTTTCCAGGTAATATTGCTACTAAGCAAGTGGGAAACTAAGACTTGCTTCACTCTAAATACCAAAGACAAGGCCAAAAAACAGAACTGAAAGGCACCACAGGAGACAGTTGAAGCCCAAGAAAACTGTATTCCAGGAGGGAATTACAATATTTTCTAAAAGTTATCTATATATGGAACAGAATGCAAGAGTAAAATTAATTCCTTATTAAATGAGAGTGTCTTTTCATGCAAATATGTATGTGGATACTTTTTATATACATACTTAATAAAAGTCGGACAAAAGAATGAATAATGATGCATTCACTAGATTGTCAGTAGCTCAGTTACAGACATGACAAAGTAGCTTAAAAATTAAGGATGTTTTATTTCTTCTTATAAAATTAGTTGATTAATGTTTGAAATTAACTTTGTGGTTTATTGTCAACAAACACTACCTAAATGTACTATATCCTAGAACAGAGCTGTGAAGATAATTCATCTGATCAACTAAAACTGTGTTTTAAATTGTATTATCACATACTCTTCAGGGATTAATTCACAATGAATGTAATCCCAAACGGGCCAAGCTCTCACGCTCCCAGAGAGTAGAGGATGATCAGTGTCAATCAAACCTTAGTTTGTGGTGACTAAATGTACATCTTTGTGCTCTCTCTCCTGTCATGGCATTGATGAAAGGGGTATGGAGATGAGGAGGATATGTAGGGTATTTTCTGATAGTTTTAGAAATTCGGAAAGCTTTAAGGAAAGTCTATAACAGAAACATTTGCATAAAGCACAAAGCTCATTTAAAAAAAAATAGTTTAGAAAGCAACCTAAGAATCAGAATATAGGCATTTTCCTTATGGTATACTTAAGACAAACTTAGTAGTTTTACATTTGGACAGTATTCAGGCTCCCTGGATATCAGATCTAGACAAATGGTTATTTTGCACAATTAGTATGCAAAAAAAAAAAAAGCAACTATTTTCTAAATATTCTCAGATATACAAAGACATATAAAACACAAAAAATAGAGTTGTAAGTTTAACTTTTTTATTTTCCATTTATAAAAAGAAATAAAGCTACCTAATTAAGAATGCAACAGTTGAGAACAAGCTCAGAGCTCAGCATGAACCTATATATCTGTGTGTATATTTCACAGTATAAATCTTCCTATTCACAGTGTCACTGTTATTCTTAGATCCAGCTGTTACACACTCATTGCCAGATGGCACTTTTATGTACAATTCTAAAAGTACAATACGTGACACAGTATTGGAAAAAAATAGATATTTAGGAATAACTACACTGTTGCCTCTGAAAATATAAACAACTAATCTGAAAACCAAACATGAGTAGAACATATAAAGCAAGTTGTGAGAGTTTTTACGTTTTCACCTTGCCATTCATGGACTCTATTATTTCTACACTGATGTCAGCTTTTAGTGAAGGGACTCCAGTAAATGGTAAACTTCAAGAGACAAGACAGTAATAACAGGTCATTAGAAATCAAGCTCTTTGCCAAAATAAATAAATAAATAAATAAATAAATAAAATCTGTGACTGTAAAGCACAGCTTATATCTATGGCTGCATATTACATTGTATTGTACCCAAGAAGAGAACATAGAACCACAATAGGAAAGGATATTCACATTATAAACATGCTACTGCTATCACAAGAAATAAAAAATGGAACCCCTAAGTAACCAGTTTAGCAGGAAATTGAGCTATCTGCTAGTGCTTTTACTGACCATGCCTAAAGATGATCATGGCAAGCAAATGTTATCCTCTATTCAAGTTACTAATTCAGTATGATATGCAAAGGTCAGGATGACAAATGGAAATGAAAAAAGACAGTTCATCTTTAAAGCCCATGTAAATAATACTTAGAAAAGAACTTCTATATGTATTTGTTAAAACACCTTTTACATGCAGAAAAGTAATCAGAAGCAGACACAGGAAGGAGGAAGGTTGTTGAAAACTACTTATAAAAAAGCATGGACAAGTATGGCAGATATCAAGCTCTCTATTCTACTGCAGCACATTCAGCAGACTCTAGAGAACCATCTAAAGAATACATCAAGTCAGATTTTTCTCTCAAGAATGAAGGATAATTCCATTATTTCCTTACCTTGAAGAATTACATGATGAAAAATTTTAAAGGAAATGGGAACTAGAAAAAAACAATCATTAGGATGCATGATAAGGAAAATAAGGAGGTGATTGGTGACAGTCAACGTCACTTCACTAATGGCAAATTGTGCCTGACCAATTTGGTGGCCTTCTACAATACGGTTACAATATTGGTGCATAAGGGAAGAGCACCTGATGCCATCTACCTGGACTTGTGCAAAGCATTTGATACTGTCCTGCACAAAATTCTTGTTTCTAAACTGGAAAGACATAGATTTGAGGGATGGACCACCCTGTGGATAAGGAATTGCATGGATATTCCCACTCAAAAGAGTTGCGGCCAACAGCTTGCAGTCCAAGTGGAGACCAGTGATGAGCGGTGTTACTCAGGGGTTGGTATTGGAACTGGCACTGTTTAATATCTTTGTCAGTGACATATACAGTGAGATTGAGTGCATTTTCAGCAAGTTTGCCAGCGACACAAAGCTGTGTGATGCAAAGATGGGGACAGACTTTTTGGTAGGGTCTGCTGTGACAGGACAAAGGGTAATGGCTCTAAAGTGGAAGAGGGTAGATTTAGACTAGATATCAGGATTGATTTTCTTACAGTGAGGGTAATGGAACACTGGCACAGGTTGCCCAGAGAGGCGGTGGATGCCACATCCCTGGAGACATTCAAGGCCAGGTTGGATGGGGCTCTGAGCAACCTGATCTGGTTGGAGATGTTCCTGCTCCTTGGAGGGAGGTTGGGCTAGATGACCTTTAATGGTCCCTTCCAACCCCAAATATTCTATGATTCTATTCTGTATTAAAGTAGATCACTTTCTTAAACCAAACTCTAAGTAATTGCTTCTGACTTCTTTGAATGTTCTGCTTTTATTGAAACTACAAATGGAAGACAGACATTAAAGTGAAGGCATCTCTATAAAATAGAAATGTCATTATTTGGTTATTTGTTATCTAAAGATCAAAATAATCATGTGGGTGATATTTATAATATCTCTTGGCAAATGTTTCATGTTTAACTGCTATTTACTGAAATTACCATTGTGCAAGAAAATAGTATTTTATGAATGAGATACTACAAATAAAGGAACGGAGGATTCTAGTCCTTAGTAAGAAGTGAAACATTTCCTACCAGAATGTGACCATATTTAATTGACAGGGATGCCAAGATAGTAATTTCTCTGCTAAATAAATCCTCTGTTTAAGAACTGAAATACCCTATTAGTTGCTGCTACATATCACTGAAACATATTAACTTTAAAGAAAAAAATTCTATATACATCTTGTGGTACTAGGAGACAACAATTCAAGCTGGTGGCTTATAAAAAGTAGAAGCATCAAATAAACAACAGAATAATCTTAATGAAGGGTACTGGAATAATCCCTACCATTTTCAAAACAAATAATCTTCATCCTTTCCACCAAAAATTATTAATTTTTATCATTTTGTTTAGAACCTTTCTTAAAAGGTGAGTTAGGAATGCTTTTTACTAAGAAGTCAATTCAGATTAAAGTAGATATATTGGATCACAACTGGGCCCATATTTTTTAATGGAGTACGGTGCAGAGATCCCTAAGTTTGTGCCAGAACCAGAATGAGTGCAGACATACTGTACAGCAACACAAAGCTGCTTAACTGGCTCTGCTGAGATGTAAGACCAACTGGGATGGACATACTACCTTGATGAATCTGCACTATTTTCTGACCTCAGATCTCTCCAGACAGCATTGCACTGGACATCCCATTTCATTTGGTACTAGTCTGGGAGAGTATCTGTTGGAGTGATGAACTCGGTTGCATACAAATGGTCTTAGTTTACCCTCCTCTCACAGCTGTGATGGCATTCATTTTGCCTCCAGTCACCTTCCCTATATGACAAACATAGCAGTGAGCAACGGGCACCATCTTCAGTATTGAGCCTTATTGACTTCCTCAGTGTCTTCCACTATAACTAATCATGACACACATCCTTGCCTGACAAAACTCAGTGGTCTTTCAACTCTTTCCCGTTCCTTCACTATCTATAAAAATTCCCTTCTTTCTTGATGCCCCTTAGGTATGTAGGATTCTTTTGTGGACATACCTGTCATTGTGTCTGCCAAACTACTAACAGATTAAGTCTTGAATTTTGCTTTAGACAAGCGCTTACACTAGTACTCTTCAGCTTTGGATTAAATACATTATTTTTGTAACTCTATGCATAAGATCAAATAACAGGTAAGTGTCCACGGCACAGGCAGAACACAACAGCTATCAAATGTTTTGTCAAAGTAAAGCACACAATGGTATATGTCACTATCTGTCTGGTGTGCACCCTAGATCCTGTTTGTCTCCACTGCTCCTTGCCAGACCGTAGTGTCTGTTGTTCCAGTTGTTTTACTGAGGATAGTGCAAGCCTTCCTCTCACTGTACCTTAATTATTTCCTGTTTGACAAAAACCTAAATGGAATTACTTTTACTAATCAAGCACTTGGGAATCTTAGACTAATATTTGACTACATTTGATTCTACATTGAAGAAATTATTATCAGATGAGCTGCTAATAAAGAATAGAGCAGAATTTTTCACTTCAGGAATATATCTGGGGAGTTTTTAACCTGAATTAAGCTACTAATGAGTATTTACACAAAAAAAAAAAAAAAACCCACAACAAAACAAAATAACAAAGAGACATACATATGTGCAGGAAGAAAGTAGGGTAAGAGAGAAGGAGGAGAAAACAAAGGAAAAGTGTGCAAGTATATTAACTTGAGGTTGTCAAATTTAAACAGCAGCCAGGAGTTAAACGTTGGCTGAAAATCTAGAGAAACCTACGGTTAAAACACTTTTCTATCCCCATTGAAAGAGCAGCCAAGCAGCTGGTAGGCATACATGGATTAGGTGGCCCATAGAAAGGTTAAGCGCCCTAGGGAAATCTTGTATGCTGTCAGTTTTGCTCTCCTTGAGGAAAACAATCGAACAAAGGCTTCTAGAATGCAGTGCCTAAAATCATTATATAATCCATTAGTTTCACAAAAGACAATTGCCCTGAAAAATAGCTGTATTTTGTTGGTATGAAGTTGAAATGTAAGTGGAAACAGGTTTTATTCTATTTAACACTTTTGACCTGGGTGTATTGGGCACCCAGAAGCTTTGCCATTGTGCTTTAAAAAGTTTTTTTAAAAGATCTTCAGAAAAGCACCACCTTATATGCTTCTGTGGTAATATATTAAATAAAAAACTGCTAAAATTAATGAGAACACTCACAGCAATGTTAAGAAGGAGAAAGTATTGTCCTCACTTTAAGGGAGCTCAAGACAGAACTTGAGTATTTCCACCACTCACAACACCACATTTGTGTTGTACTTGACACATCCAGGCTTGACACTCACACAATATAGAGCTGACATCCACATATTCAAGCATACTTGTTGCTGGTGCTACCACCTACCTAAATATCAGTACATACAGGTGTCAACAGTGTAATGTCTGATCTTCTGAGACACCTAAGGATTGTTTTAGAATATAACCACTGCCATTACTTGACAGCTAGGCTGGCTCACATGGAGTGACTCCAGCATACTATCTTAATCATTGCAGTAATGGCAAGCATAAAGCTAGTTGGGAGAAAAGCAGCAAATGCGTAGTCCGGAAGCTTTAAAATGCTACTAGTACTTGAGAATATCACCCTCCCAAAATAACTGGATTCAATAGAATAATAAGCCCCTTTTTATTTGTTTCTTCTCCGTTAGGCTGCCAACTTGCCTGTTACACCACAGCATTGAGCTTGATATGAAAACAAGGGTGGAGTAAGAATAATATAAAGGAGAGGATATTCCTAGTTACACAGGTTTGTTGCAAACCATCACATACCTCAAGAGATTAGGATGAAACTTTCTATTGTCTCGCCAAAACTACAACACTATAATGTTGTTGTAAATCTAAAAAAAAAAAATGTAGAGACACTCTGCAGGGTTTTACTGGCTCACCTTATCTTGGAAAAAAAATCTATCAAACCCAAGAGTTCGAAATCTTCACAGATATGCAAGATATAATGTTCATACTGTCTCATTCATTCACAGTTTTTCAAAAGCGTTCCTATCAGTCTCCTAAGACATCTTTTTTTCTCCTGCAAACTGTAATTTTTGGCAAATATTCTTGCTCTGTGTTTCTTAACCTAGTCTTGAATTTGAAAGATTCTACATATGACCAATGAACATAAAAAACATAATTTTGCAACAGTATGTATAATCTCAACATACAAAAGTAGTTTTTTTCTCTCTATTCATTCTATAGATCCAATGTGACTGTGTTCAATCTATTTTATATACCATCTTTTCCCTAGTCTTGAGTTATTTTGGTAGACCATACACTATCATAAATTTCTTTGCACTCAGGTGATGAGACCAAGCACTGATTTGAAGTAGATGAATGAAGCAATTTAAAGATGTATAATTGCTGCAGGAAAGGAGAGAAAGGAGAATGTACTAGAATACTCACTTTGACGAATCTATGAAGTATATTACAAGAGCACCAATACTAAGAGCAAAGACTAAGACAACCTATAAAAGAAAAGAAAAGAGTCATTATTTAACAGTGTTAAAGTGAAACATTTATTATTTTACACACACAAAAAGGAAAATAAATTATAAACTAGTATTTTTTATTTCAGCTGTCATTTTCTTTAGAAAGCTACTCCTACTTCAATTTCAAACACTATATATTATCATAGAATGATTTCTTATATTGAAAAATAAACATAAACAAGTTGAATGCTAGGCTCAGAGAAACCCAGTACACAATTAGGTCCTAGATCCTAATCTCTGCTAAGCTATATCCTTTAATTCCAAATGGCAAGCAATCCTACTGCATGGCATTCAAATCGCACTATAAGACCTATCCTTCAGAACTATAGTAAGTTTCTGCTCATTGACAGGTAAACCAAGAGTGATGACAGATTAGACTGAATTTCCATTTATATACATGGTTGTGAAATCTGTAGGATAAGTGTTAGGCTATGTAAAAATATGTATTTACTCTACACTCCTGTCCACTGAGACTACAGTTAATTTTCAAACAGGTTAAAACAATAGCTTGATGCAGCATGGTCTGATACAATGAATACCTACCACAGGCACCTTGTAGTCCCAACCTTTTCCTCCCTTTACATCTGTTGACTTTTTGAATCAAATAATTTTGTTAGGTCTAGCACCCAGCCCTTATTAAAACAAGGCAGAACTTGTTTTTTTCTGGCTAGTGTAGCAGAAGCTGGATTAATCACATCTCCATCTGTCTCTTAATTTCTTTTTCTGAACATAATGCCAATACAACTGTCTGTTCTACTGACTCCCAAAGATTGTCCAACACTGTGGCTAGATGTAGTTTCACATCTACTCATAGTAGGTCTGCATCTAGACAGGACAGCATAAATGAAATTTCTGCACTCAAATTTTTGCTTCAAGAATCATGAAGCACACAATAATTTGTGTACCCATTGTGACGTAGATTTCTGATATCCTTACTCTAGGTTGCTCTCTCTTGAACAATGCCATCCACTGGGTAATTTGGAGTAGGAAAACATGAACCCAATAAGCTATTTTTTGTACCTCAGAATGCAATCCTTCTGTCAGAAATCAAAAAAGAATCTTGTCTGCTGCACTGAGGATGGGAAACAAATGGAAAATTATGTCTCCTGCAACTCATCTGATCTGATGGTCTACAGAATCTAAACAAAATGTCCCTTAGTCTTCTGGCAGGCATGCCTCAAGTAGCTGCTTAGAAGTAATGCCCCTTAAAACAAATCCAGAGAATTGATCACTCAGGATTGCGAAAACCAGGGTACTAACTAAGGGGACATGCAGCTCCTTTAGCTGTCAGTTAAAATACAACTTATTTGGTCAGAAGTGGCTAAAATTTAAGATACTGTCTAAACAACTGCATCTGTGAAATGAACTAGTGGTGTTATTCCAGTTCTGACTGAGCAGATTTATTAATCTGTACGAATAGCATAACTAATACATGCTACCACCCCTATTGCTACTTCCGTTGACAATCTCAACTGTTTAAGCAACAGATGAGCACTTAAACAAAAATTTCTTAATTCAATACAGGCTTCAGACGTTTTTCTGAAGCTGCCATATTAGGAAGGATTCTGACAATCCTAGTGCAAGCAATACAAAAGAATGTGCAATGTGTTAATTCTAAGTGGACTTACTGAAGAAAACAGTGTAGAAGTTTCTCTACTCTCAGTTATCACTCAATGCTGTAATGGCAGTATCTGAAGCAAAATATAATTCTAATTACATAACCAAACTCTGGAGCTATTCAGTGCCACAATCAAACAGGCACATGTTTTCCAATGAAAGAAACTCATTAATTTCTTATCATTATCTAATCACTACAACTTGTTAAGAAAATTCTATTCAACTGAAAGTTTGAATTAATTTTTCATTCCTTTTAGATCTTGCTGACCATAACTTTTTACTTTGTGAATGTTTGAGGAAGAGTATTTTGCCTAAGTATAAGTACCTGTTGTCTTATCTGATGCATTATCACCCAAATCAGTGAGATCTGTCAGTGAAATTCAAGGAGTAAAGCATGAAACTCTTCAAATAACATTTTCACTACCTAAGTCTAATATAATGTTAACATCCAGAGTTTGAATCTTCTTTCATTAAACTACATTATTGATCAGATGTGTAGAGGTGTTGCAAGGTGAAATAAGCTATTAAATCCTTATCAACTGGTAAGAGTCTCACCATCTCAGAAAAAAACTAATGTGGTAAACAGACCTTGTGGCTTGTCACCTGGCAATATACCCCTAATTATGATTAGTAGTGATCCCAAAGCCCATTTTTCTCTGAATTAAGCTACTAGGAATCAAATTGATTGTGCACACCCTGCCCCACCCCTTGCATTATTCCAAGTCACACACAATCACAGTTTGGATCTGAATAAAATCTGCTCCCTTGTCTAGCTCTAGAATTATTTATTATCAACATGTTGCAGGAGAAGTCTCAAATTATTTTTTTTTTTTTTTTTTTTTTTAAACAGAGTTAACCAAGGTGCTGAGGGCTCTGGGAACACAGTGCTTACAATTTTTGGTGAAAATTTTCATTTGACTCAAACCAGTTTCAAACACAGATATTCAATCTTACACACTTTAAAGTCAGGTATTAATGGTGATGTTTTAGCCTACATTCTGTGGAATAATTTATATACTAATAGCATTATCAAAACCACTATTAAATACAAGTATCTCCTTAAAATAATAAAAATAAAGCAAATCAACAAATAACCAAAAAAAAAATCCAACTCACAAAAAAAAACTCAAATCAAATCAACAGATTCACCCTACAGTAGGAATTTTGAGCTGAAGAATGCTGAAATGATCATTTCATGCTGAAAATTAAATTTGAGAAACCAAACTGTAATCTGTTTGGGACTATATTACACTCCTCATTCTTTCAAGTTTTGCAAAGTACACAAGTAAAGCTGGACTTCTATTTTCAATTTCAAATAGCAAGTCTTAGGTAACAACATTCAGTCACTGTCTATTAGCCAAAGCAGTTGTTGAGAACAAAACCAACATAACTGTATACCAGCCTTCCATTTTAGTTATATCTAGTCCCTTAATAATCATCACTGTGCTGCTTAAATCATGTTATGTAGATGCTGAGTAAGTACTTCCAAGACACTTACGGAATTTAAATGTTCCATGACAATTCATATAACTGCAGTAAAATATAAATATCTAAGTTTTGCAAGAAGCTCCAGGTTCCCATGCTATACCAAACAGTGAGATATGTATGCAAAACTACACCATTCCCCTACTGTAACACACATCTGATTTTAAACTGAGGCTTGTTTTCTCTTCTATTGCCCTAAAATATAAACCTAACATTACAATTCATAACATCCCCAAAACCCACAGAACGGGTATCAGAAGAGAATAGAACTTTAAACTCCATTTTTATCCTGCTAGCAGAGAAACACATTTTTCCTTTGCTAAGTGACAGATGTATTGAGCTGAACTCAAATATATCAAGTTTACAGAAAAAGCAGGGCCTGAACCAATCAGGTTAGAGTTATATTAAAATTTTTAAAAATAAAATTAATACCCTTACATGCTATATAAACACATTTGGCAGCAACTCAGATGCAAGTTTTTAGCTGTATTCCCATCTGAAAAAGCTGAATGCAACCTGGTTATTCAGTCTCAGGAAGACAATTATTGAGTTTAGGTCTAGATTGAAATCGGAGTCTTTGCTAGATTGTCATGGAGATAACACCTATTTGGGGGAACTTACTATGCTTGAGGAAAGGTATGAACAGAGACAGACTGGTACTCCAAATCCACAGCAACTATAATCTAAGGGAGGAAAAAAGCACATATGCATGTGAATTATTGCCTTTTTTGTCAACCAGGCCATGGAGAGAAGCTTACTTGTTCTGTTTATTATTCCAAGCTGTTTGGCACAACACTGCAACTGCTACACATCTATTAAAACTTCTTTCTGTCTGGAAGGAAAGAATCTTTTCATTTATAAGAACTTGCTGTTTGTTTAAGATTGGGAAATATGAAGTCATATGCTTAGCAGCTACACTAAGCACTTAGTACAAGTTTAAAATAAACACCAATCTAATTAAAGGAAAGAGAGGGAAAAACATGTAATAGCTGCTGTGTATCTTAAATCTTTGCTTAAAAAAAAAAGAAAAAAAAACCAAAAAAACAAAATCCAGCTAGAGAGTTCAACAAAAGTGAATAATGTCTTTTTGAGGCAGGAGCCAGAAACTGCAGATAAAATCCACTTAAAGAAAAACTATAAAAAATGTTTTTTAAAGAAAAACTATAAAAAAAGTTTTGCTCTCCACTGATAGTAAGACACTCCAGAAGAGCTTTGACTGCTCTGTTGCAGTCAAACTTTATGCATCCACATTAAGGACAGAAAAGAAGAAGAAAAAAAAACAAAGCTGTACATTTTATAGCCATTGAGAAAATACTATCAGAATTAAGCCACGATAACGGTAAAGGGGATCAGCACACCTTCCAGGACAAGGTCTATGTAAAAAAAGGATGGTATTGATAATCCAATGGGTGGCACTGTTTCCCCTACAAGTGCATTGAACATTGTCCCAGCATTATTGAAGAAACATGGGAAAATGGAAAGGCTGTTCACAGTAGAGAGGAGGGCTACAGTTAATACATCCACAACAATGAGTAGTGTAGGGACCCTAGAGTAGGAACTTCAATCTCTCATTTACCCTGTAACATCTCAACATTCTGTAGAACATGAAACAGAGCTCATGGAAGGTTCAAAGGCAAATTCTTGCTTATATAATATTGAACTATCCAAATATCATTAATATAAAACAGCATAGAACTAAAGAAGTAAAAAAGAAAAGAAAAAAGGAATAGTTGTCTAATGTTATATTCCTCTCAACATAAGAAGTATACAGTGAAAAGAAAAAAAAAATTCAGGAATCCTGTAATCACTAAGACTTCAGGGCACCAGATTCCTTATTTTGTCATCTGATTACAATCTGTTGTGTATTGTTCTTCAGAAATGTCTGAAACTCTTATATTCTAAGTAGTACAGTAGGCTTAGGATTGAAAAATTTCATGTTAGAATAATATTAAGTTGTTGATTATTAATATTTTTTAGAATTTCACTTAATTTTAATTTCTACATCATACAGTAAATTCTGTTAATGAGCTACTGAGCTTTTTCATAGGATTCTTCAAAAAGCTTTTATATTTCAAATTATTTAAGGAGACTACAAATTATTTCTTATGAGCATAAAGCTACATCCTCAAGGATCTACTAATTTTGGAACACTAAAGTTTGCATTATTAAGATGTCAATAGCCTGAGGGTTTGACCCAAGTTGAATAAAACTGTACATGCTTTAAATGTAAAACAAAAATTTCCTTTAACCATAAAAATTGAAATCAATTATATTTCTTTTCTAAATAAACAGAATTTACTTGTCTGGATTTGTTAGGAATGAAAACCTGCATTTCGAAGGACACATCAGCTACAAGTTACAGTTCAGAATTAGAAATTACTTCTTCCTTGCTTAGCAATCCCAGCATTAACTTTCAGACTCTAGGATAGACACCAGCAGCGGTACAGTTATTGTAGTTTAACAGAAGTAAGACTCAAGCAAGTCTAGATCACAGAAGAGCCAAAATGGCTTACTTAAATTGATGTCTCATTAACTGATACCCTATATGCAAACAACAACATTCAAAAAGCATTCCATGTAGGCAAAGCCATAAGTGGTAAGAAACTATGTACCGCAGCTGATATAAACAGCTGAGCAATGAATATCTCTTAGGTTATTATAACTACAAATGAAGTAAGTGCTATTTACTATAATGTAATATAGATTCTTGCTCTAACAATCAGTGTTCTCCACGCATCTTTTTTTGGTAGCACTATACTTCATTAAGATGTTTTTATTAATATTACCTTTGGACATATCATAGTGAACTAAAGCACTTGCATAATGTTCATATTAGTACATTCAACAAAATGGTCTTCAGATCCCTGTTATTTGTCAAGACAAATAAAATATATATTTTTTTTTAGCAATTCATAGTAAATTTCTGTTTAGAGACTTTTTTTTCCACAATACCCTGATACCCAGGAGTAAAGCAGGAGTGAGGATCTCTAAAATCTATCAGCAGGACCTAGTACTATGCTCCGTATGGAGCTGTACATTGACTTTTCTGTGGAGTTAAATACATTGTCCTGTCTCCAGTCTTTCTGCCTCTGCTTCTTTACCTCGTTCCTCCCAGGCCAATGTATAAATAACTAAAACAACAAAGGCAAAAGTACAAAACATCCACCATCTACTCTATGAGGTCATGAATTCCAGGGGCTCTTAGAAGGTCATTCTACCTCAATTCTGGTTTGCAAGATCATCTTTCTTATTGATTAAATGGTCTCTTAATATCTTCCAGAACAACTGCATACAATGCCAGTTTCTCTTTAAAGAAAACTATCTAACCATGCATCAGTAGTCACGAGCCACCTTACAGGAGTAAACCAGGAAATGCAAGCAGATGAGAGCTGAAGTAGGTGAATAGAAGGAGACAGGTAAAGTGATAAAATAACGAAAAGACAAACTAAGATTGTATCTTGCTCCTACCAGCAATAAACAATAAATGAAAAGTTCAAACAAAGATTCTAAGAAACTGGGAAATTTCCTGTCATTTACCTTTTATTCACAAATACAGGGAAACAGATTTTACAGTTAATATAATCTCTGTGTAAGAGCCATGCTTGATGGAACATAATACTACAAAGAAGCAACAGTGATATATGCATTGGTTGTCGTGTGAGTAGAGGCAAAGTGCAAATTTTACAGTCAACACCTGATGTAGACAACAGGATACATGGTAACAGCTATGAATCTTAAGGAATGTGTCTGCTGGGTAGTGTGCTAGCTAGTAAATCTGTCTCCGTGACTTATTGATTCTGCCATCTTGCATGCAGAAGAGGCAGGCAATACAGGGGGGTGAACCCAAACAAACAAACAAACTCCCCACATTTCTACTATTTCTTCCACACTTCAAATATCAGATAGGATATTCAGCATCCAATTCCAGAAGGAATTAAGAACCTCCAAGGAGGACAGAAAGCAACCTCATCTTCCAGGGAAGTCAGAAAATGTTCAAGAGTACAAAAATCTGAAAAGCCTTTACTAGCTCTTGGTTTTGAGCCTGAAGCAAATAAAGTACTAAATCCAAACGTTACAACTTTGATAGCCACATTAAAAAATTCTCCGAAACCCGAAGACTTTAAAATGTTTGCATATAAGTTATTTCCTTTCAATTACTTTCTGCTTTTTCATTTTGTTTACCTTTATTACACAACAAGGAGTTAACTAAAAAGTTAATTAGCTATTAAATTCTACAGTAACTAAATTAGTCACCAACATGCATTAAAAGGAGTCCTGAAAACTGAAACGAGATTCTTCACTACATAAATTTTCCCCTTTTGAAAGCTCATATAGACCTACCATATTCCAAGAAAAGTCAAAGTTTATCCAAAAAAGGAGGTGAAAAGGAGTGAGAAATTACAATTTGATAAACCAAAAAGTCTCAGTGGACTCCTCTAGGAAAATTCATGGCAAGGATTTAATTTTAAAAATAAAAGGCAGCAGTAAAGTAGGTCAGCATGAGCTCTGGATGATGATCATGAGCAACCAAAAGACATAGTTATTATCCCTAGTTTTGCCACTCATGATATGTAACCTAAAGCACATTACCTGACCTCTCCAGGCTTCCAATTCTCCATCTTGCTTTCATTTGGCAAAGATACCACACGTCAACTCATTAGGGAAACAGCTGTCTTTCATTACAGGTGTTTGCAATGGATCTAGCACAGCTGAGACCTCTACTGCTGCCACAATAATAATAAAAAGTCTGAGTAGGACACAATGTAACAGTGTCACTACTATCTATGAAAGCAAAGGGACTTTCTATTTAAATAAAAACCTTTGATAAAGATGTCAATATCTCTTTCCAAGATAAACTTCTTGTTTATCTTTCTGGAATTACATTCTTTGTCCCACTAAGCCACTATCTAGTATAGCAGGGCTCTAATTTATTACTGAAAATAAAATTATGTATTTATTGTAAATATATCCTAACAAATATAGTTCATATTTAAAGCATCTCTCTTTTTTTTAACAGACATATTTTACAGATAAGAAATATAGAAACAAAACTGCTGAGAGAGAAAATGGATGCAGCAGATAAAGAAGAGTTACCAAAAAAAAAGGAAATACTAGCCACATATTCAGTTCCCACATATTGGACTTATGCATCAGAACAATAACTTGAGTATTGTCTGATAGGTACAGGTAAGATGCAAGGTAAGGCTTGAATCACTGTGAGCTTGCCTAATTATTCATAACTGTAGTAAGTAATTAATGTAAAAGGTCACTAGGAATAGGATCTATGACATCTCTGAATAAAACCACACAAAACAGAATCAGCAAATTCAGCCTGTCTGCCATCAGCTGCATTTTATTCTCTCTCCAATCAAAGATTCAACTTGTTTACATACACTTTAGATTACTTATCATTTGAGCAGACTGCTTGAAATTAAGAAGTCTTTCTTATTAAAGGGATGCTGTGGAATCAAAATTTAGGAATCAACAGAGCAGACATGAGACTCAGGAATATAAAAAAAAAAATCAAAGGAAATAAACCAAATAAACCAAAGAAAACTAGTATCTTAATGCATATTTGTTTTCCACACACATTCCCAATCTCATTTGAGAAAGAATTTTAAAAAAGGAAATATTTTTGCTTGTTCTGTATATGATTCTAATATGTGTTAATATTTCAGCTTTACTTTTTCATTCTTTTTTAAAAGTTGGGTTTTTTCTCAACTTTCCACTGACATATTGACAATAAAATGAAAATTTCTGTTCAATCCATAAATTTGAAAAGACTAAGATTTTCTAATGAGTGAAAAAAATACAAGACAAAAACTTCCATCTGTTAATGGTGCTCTGTAGCTTGAATTTAATTAGGTTTGCTGGGAGAGTGCCTGGTAATATGACCAATTAAAGTGTATATAACTTCTCCAATTCAGTGTTTAATTTCATTAGTAAAAAAAAAAAATAGCAGTACTTTCTATCACAATGTGCCATTTTCTAGAGCTAAATGGATGGCATCATATGTACACAGGTATGTAAATATGTGTGTGTGTGAATATATATATATATATATTTTTCCCCCCTCTAAGCTAAAAGGTCCTTTCTCCTGACTACCTACCAGTCATCCAAATCACCTCCCATTAAGGTCACCAAAAAAAAAAAAAAATTCCCTTTTTGTATACTGGTAAAAGCGTAACTCACACTGATTGCCAGTGGATACATGACTGGCTGTACAGTCACAATGAGCAAAAAAGTTATGTTGGTAACAGTTACCTACAAACTATTCTTCCAGTTGTAACCATTCTCATTTTCAAGTTCCTCATAGTCTGATTGTAGATAAGGGCCATCAGTGAGCCTACTGGAATGAGAGACTGATCTGTCAAACAATCAAATTGTGCTAACTGAAAAACAAACAATCTTTTCAAGGCAAAAGAATCCAGCTCTAGAGCATGGTCCCCCTACCACACACAACACAGCAGGAGAGCAGTACTCATAACGGTGGTTGATTATTCACAGTTCTATCCCCAGTGCTAGGCCTGGAGAAAGCTTCTGCTTATTGTATCATGCCCTGAAACGCAGTATGTGGTATTTATTTTGTTTGGGTTTTTTTCTATGTTCCTATGTTTCAGTTGTAACACAAGGCTTTTTATCTCTAAATAAAGCCCTAGAACCAACTAACTTCAGATGGAACTGCTTGTTCTAATAACACCTCATCCCACCTCTTGATCAAGAAAGTGATCAAAGAGAGCAAGACGAAGCAGCAAGCAAAGACTCTTGCACTTCCTGGTATAGTGCCTACACAAAAAACTATCCACCAGCACACAGAACATCTTGAAAAGCACAAAAGTGCACTAATTTATGGAAAGAATAAAAAAAGACAAGATACTGCCTCAAAATCATAAACATGTTCTGTATAATTCATTTAGAGAATAATCTAACTACAATGGTTCAACATCAGGGAAATTAACCATCCAAAACAAAGTGGAAATCAAATAAGGTCTATACCAGTAAAAAGTAATAATTTGCCAACCTAGAACCCACAACACAAAATAAAAAGTTAATAAACTGTAAAAAAAAAAAAAAAAAACAAACTGGCAAATGTTGTTTTTTTAAATTAAGTAATTTTCTATTTCTTAATCAGTATTTCTCTAAAACAAACAAACAAAACCCCAAACAAATTTCACTGCTCCTCTTCTCTTTACTTCAATCTACTGCGCTCCTCACCACTTCCCATGAGCTATTTGTTAACTGATGAACAACATAAGAGAGCCAAGAAACTGTCAAGGGAAAAACCAAGATGGAACCCGAAGAACAGCAGTAAAAATGCCAGAAAAATAATAATATAATAAAGAAAATCCTCTATCTTCTAAATACTGAAATCAGAAATATATTTCCAGAGATAAGAATTTGGGGTAAAAAAAACCACTACAAGTGCTCTCAGAAACAAATAAAGTTGCAAATATAGACTGTCTGAGAATTTAGGCCTAATCCTGCAATCCATAGTCTGTGTAATATTATATTACACACATTAACACTGCTGCTAAAGTAACGTCAAGATTTATTGCCATGTCATAAGAAATTACTAAAAGGAGCTACATTTCTTTGTGAATGGAACACTTCAAGGATTACATTTAATGAAATTATTTAGATTACACATTCAAATTAAAGCTAGACAAAAGGAATCCTCATATTTATCAGTCATTTGGACATTAGAGTCTGATATGCAAACTACACAACAGATAGTCATGTCAATAAATGTTTAAAGGGGAATTAGAGGAGAACTAATTAAAAGAGGTTACTTCCTCTTGCTAAGGTTTTATGACTGAATGGGTTGGGTAAGTTCATTTACTCTGCTCTTGTGAGACCCCACCTGGAGTACTGCGTCCAGCTCTGGAGCCCCTGACACAACAAGGACATTGTCCTGTTGGAGTGAGTCCAGAGGAGGGCCACAAAGATGACCAGAGGGCTGGAGCACCTCTTCTATGAGGACAGGCTGAGAGAGTTGGGGACCGTTCAGCCTGGAGAAGAGAAGGCTCCGGGGAGACCTTATATACAGCAGTATTCTGGTACTTAAAGAGGGCTTATAAGAAAGGTGGGGAGAAACTCTTTATCAGAGCCTGTAGCATTAGGACAAGGGGTAATGGTTTTAAAATAGAGGGAGGTAGATTCAGACTGGATAATAAGGAAGAAATTTTTTACCCTGGGGGTGGTGAAACACTGGCACAGGTTGCCCAGAGAGGTGGTGGATGCCACATCCCTGGAAACGTTCAAGGCCAGGTTGGATGAGGCTCTGAACAATCAGATCTGGTTGGAGATGTCCCTGCTCCTTGCAGGGGGCTTGGACTGGATGGGCTTTAAAGGTTCCTTTCAACCCTAACCATTGTATGATTCTATACCACAGCCTAGCAAAGCCAGATAAAGATGCAAAGATTATGGACCCAGAGGAAAGGATGACTTAGAAAAGTTATCTTTGAATTAAACTCTTCATGTTATGTAAAAAGAACATCAAAAGCCATGACACCAGAGGGTGGAATTTAAAGGAGCTGACATTATGTTGGCACTAGCAAGAGAAAAGGTCAGCTAAGGTAACAGTTGGTTTCAAGGCCAGACTCAGTGGTCAAGCAAGGGTAGTAAACAAGACTATTAGTGTTACACTGGATGTTGGTTCTGTAAGCCTTTCATCATATGATAATATGATTTTTATCTTTAAACCATGTTAAAAAGGCTCATGAAAAAAAGCTTTCAGTTTTAAAATTATAGTCACATAGCAACACAGGAAGACTCATCTGGAGGAAACAAGTTTGCTGAATAAATCAGTCTTTGCATCCTTACAGAGAAACTGTTCTTTCCATCCTGCATCTCAAAAAATATAAAAAATGCTCACCACAACTAAAGGTCTGTTGTGTGAACATAACTTTTTACTTTTGCTTGCCACATTATTTATTTTCTGTGTTGGGCTTTAGTGGTAGTTGCAAATCATTGATTCGATTTCATACCTCAGGTGAATTTCTCATCATTTGGTACATGATGTTGAATCATAATTCTAGATTAACAATACTTACAACATACCAACAGCATTTCCTTGATGATTACAGTATGGAAATCAACAATGCCTGTAGTTGACAGTATCAAAGGCTCTTGTGCCTTTCTCTGAAATACCAAAGTGTGAAGAAACCTCCATGTAGCAGTGTAGCCTTGCACCAAATTGTGAATCAAGATTTCACCTGTAGTAGCATATAACTATATTTGCACAGATTTTACATAAGATAAAAGGAAAATTTATGCTTATGTTTTTTAAAGGAGCAGAAACCAGTATATGAACATCATCTCAGTTTCCTTCCAAAGGCCATTGAAAATGGCTTTCTTACTGTGAGTGAATGCTTCCACATAAACCAAGATCACCACAACCCAGAACTGTCTACTTTGTCTACTTTAGGTTTAGCTGCTCCAGTGAAATTGCTAATTTTTATTATTTAATTACAGAGAGTTCTCATATCTCATGATTAATGACTGTGTCAAAGAATTAATTGGCAGGCTTTTCAGCTCAAATTAGCCTAAAACCAAAAGAGCTTACATTGTTCATATTTATGTTGCCATGGGAAATTGAGAGTTCTGATTAGAATTATATTTTGAAATAGCCCCTAAAAAAGTATTATGCTGGTTTTATTTTCTGTTTTCAGATTAGTTGAAGTGTATGCTCTTGTATAGAATTATCAGTTAGCTTAAGTCTGTACAATGACTAAAATTTAGTCAGTACTACAATTTAGTCACTGCCCAGACTTGCTCTATATATAGTTTTCTTTTGTACGCTAATTAAAGACAGCTTTTTGTATGCACAAATTCTTATATAAAGCTGGATGATTAAGTAGGTTTAGTTTTATTCCTAATGATAAAAAAGTCAATTTTTCAGTCTTCAAAGGAGATTGGTATGAGAGATGTTTTCCTGTGGCTGTCAGTCAAAGCTATCAATTTTGGCAAAATGACTGAAGGATAATGCCAGAGAAGGATGAAAAGGAGGAAAAACATGCTTACAAAGGTGACTTTCAAAAATACTATGTTGTTTAACTCCATCAACAATAGTTTCCTCCTTCCTATTTATCATGATTTCCTCACATTGATTTTGTTCATTGATGTCCAGTGTTTTATATTTCATTTAATTACCACAAGAAAGCTTCTGATGTAGTAGACAGCTGTGCCTAATCACCGAGTAGACAATGTGAATTGAGGTACAGTGAGCTCTTGCAAATCTCTGAAGGTATAGTGGTCCCAATTAAAAAGCCATGCTGTTGATGAGTGCCTCTCCTTAGAAGTCTATGAAGCAGCTATGGCTTTTCCTAGGCTTGTACTGGAACTTGACCAATGAATACCAGGCTTCATTCATTTGCAGATATCAGTAATTGTTATACTCTTTGTTCTGGAAACAGAACAGGGGCAGAATCACCTCCCTCGACCTGCTGGCCACACTCCTTTTGATGCAGCCCAGGATACGATTGGCCTTCTGGGCTGCAAGCACAGATTGCCAGCTCATGTTGAGCTTCTCATCAACCAACACCCCCAAGTCCTTCTCCTCAGGGCTGCTCTCAATCCATTCTCTGCGCAGCCTGTATTTGTGCTTGGGATTTCCCCGACCCATGTGCAGGACCTTGCCCTTGGCCTTGGTGAACTTCATGAGATTTCCACGAGCCCACCTCTCAAGCCTTTTGAGGTCACTCTAAATGGCATCCCTTCCCTCCAGCATGTTTACTGCACCACACAGCATAGTGTCATCAGCGAACTTGCTGAGGGTGCACTCTACTCCCCTATCTCCCACCAGTATCCTTATTCTTCTCACAGATGCCCTCTTGAGGCTGGAGACCTGGAAAATTTCCTATCTTTCTGCATGCTTTATATGACCCCTTGTGAAGGTTTAAAATTGTAAGACTACTGAGTTTCTTTCTGGCATGGTCTTATTCTCAGACATAAAAAACAGAGGGTGGAGAACCAAGAACATACAACTTGAACTTATATTCTGTCTCATAACTTTCATCGGTACATAATTTTTCCCCTTTTGTGCATGCTTGCTTCAGCCTAACTATATTCTCTTTTTGAGGAGCTACAAGAACGTGTTTTTGGTTTTTTTTCTGAAAACTACAAATAAACCCAAAATTGAACAAACCAAGTAATCATATACCTATCCTGGCCAAAGAGATTTAGAAGAGGTATTACTGCAATCCTATGTCTTTATCTTAGCACAAAGTTCTGGTTCATGTTTTAAAATACTACAAAGTGGGCAGAAGTTCAAAGTACATCTGGTTTAGGTTTTAAGGGGTTTTTTTGTTTGTTTATTTTTAATTTTAAGTGTGGCAAGAAAAAAAAAATAACAACAGTTTAGGTCTTCAGTCTGGGATGAGTTTCTATATCCCAGCTGTAGGCCCAGCTCCTTTCCTCCCTTGTGCTGACGGACCCACTTCCCTGACACTCAGCCTCCCCTGAAGACACTGCTGTCCTTCTCTTTTATTGTGGCAGGTGAAAGAGAAGCAGTACCAGTGGTGGGCAGGCTATTTGTTTTTCAAAATCAAAATCTCATCAGCCCCTGGGCTCTGTCAACGACCTTTCCCCTCCACTGAACCAGCTCACTGTTATATATGCCCACCTGCACGAGACCAAAAAGTGGAAATCAAGAAGAGAATCACATGTAGTCCAAGGACACTTAAAAATTGCTTAAACCAAATCTGCAGATCAGAAATATTTATACTGTGGTAATAACACTGCACAAGAACAAACACTATCAAGTTGTAATACTAACAAATAATTTGTTTTCTCAATAGCATGGCTGACATGCTTCCTCTCTGACTCCAATACAGAGCTGGAAGAAAGAGCTTTCAGCATTCCTAATTTCAAACATTAAATTAAGTTAGAATTCCTTTTGCTGATTGCCTAAAACATCAGAAGCCTTATCTGCTCAAAACAATTGTATGACAAAGACCTATGTGAAAGCGTGCCAAGGCAACAGAACACTGCTGACTCAGAAAGGAAGTCCACCTACTGATTCATTAACATGACTGCCAGCAACACTGATCTATTCCTTGGAGATCTCTTGTTTAAGTAGTTTCTCATTTCCTAGGTTGGTTTTGTATCGTGATTCCAGGTATATTAAACACCAGGAAGATCAAAACTGCATCTACATCTGCTTACATACCTGACTTAAAGCTGCAGCTTTTTCTTAACTACAAGAGTCATAATGGGATGTTGCTAATAAAAAGAACATGCTACAGGGCTATTTCACAACGTAAAACATGTCCAGGAGGACAGGCTTTTGTGAACAAGCAAAACCTTTGCTAGAACGGGTGACACAGTTTCACTGACAAGGCAACCCTGAGACAGGTGCTCTGCCACTGTCAGGGGGGTTATAAGCTGCACATTAACAGAACAAGCCGTCTTATTTTTGTTCCAGTTCCTTGGTGGGTTAGAAGCAAATGACCACTGTACTGAATATACAGAACAAAGCTCTTTGTGTGATTCAACATAACTTAACCACAACCCCTTTATTTGCAAAAATCAGCAGTCAGTAATTCACCTTTTTCTCAAATCTGCCAACCTAATCTGAAAAAAAGGCAAGTCTGTGCAGCAAACATTTTTGGATGATACCTGCATAGGCATGTTTGAACTATATAGAGTTAATTAATTATATTAAGAAAAAAATTTACACTAAACTAGATGAATAATTGCTTAGTGATAATTTTAATTTCTGAAACATTTTATGGGAAAAATAGAAAAACAATTAAATAGATGCATAAATCTAACATAAGTAAACCTCTTCTTCCTCTCTCCTACATCCAAAAAGGCTGAAAATCAAGTTCTCCAATACCCTTCAAAAACTTAACATTTTACACAAATTTTTTTTTAAAGCAAAGGCTTTCTAATATAGGAATGTAACAGGTATCAGATCAAGCTTCCTCCCAGTTGCCCCAGAATTCCAAATTTATATCTAACCTTTCATTTAAGGGTGTAACAATTTTAACTTCTCATTAAAAGTTTTTTGATTTTCTGCAAACAACAGGAGTCAGTATATTCACTTACGCTCAGTTGATGTTTTGAAAGGTTTCTTCAAGATCAAAGAGGCTAGAAATTTACTGTCTTAAAATTGGAGTTTATGGAAGTATTCCAATATCCACAAAAAAAAAAAACCAAATTGACAGTGCCGATTTTAAAAAGAATCTTTTTTTCTTGTTGATTTTATGAAAAAAAAATCCTGCATTTTTTTTGTTTCTGCAATCCAAGAGCTTTGATCACACAGTCTGCTAGCTTGAGAAAACGACTTTTTTTTTACATTAAGGCCCTGAGACTCCTGAAGGAGCTCTTCTAGCACTTGCAAAAGCAGCTGAGTGTGCCTAAGTTACTATTTTTGAGAGCGCCATAAACAGACACCTCTTGGAGCTACTACATTTACACGTCTTTTCAAAAAAAGGATTAAATGTGGATGAGAAGCATTTGAGCTAAAGTATCAAGAGGTCTGATGAGCTTGTAGAAACATTGCCCACCTCCATAAACTCCTAGGAACACTACAGTTGAACAACAGCATCATAATTATGTTCAGTGAAACATGTATTATTATTAAAGAAAACCAAACAAATTGAACTAATTTATTCTGCGTTATTGCAACCCACTCTTGACAGTACCACTTAACAGTAGTTTATCAGGAGCCTTGCCAAATTGTATTGGTTTACTGTTGTTTCAGTTTATGTCCCTGTTTCCAGAGACATGATAATTTGAACATCCCAGATTTCATTAAAAAAAAAAAAAAATTAAAAACCCAACCACCATGACAATTTTTTTCAGCCCATCTAGTCATACATCAGAAAGTAATAAAATTTGACCACAATTAATCATTTTAATGGTTGAAATATAAGTCTAACATGAAGAAACCTCACTGTTCTTAAAATGTATTATTTTGAAAATAACTCGAATATAGACTTAGGCCTGGTAAATGCTTTGGAATCTGTGTTATTGACAACACCGTTTACATGTTACAAAGCTGGTGATCTTGAACATCATCACCTAGTTTTAAGAGGATTGTTTAGCTTTCATAGTGCAGTCTATGCAATTTTTTTTTTTAAAAAAGAAGAAATTTTAAAACTATAAAATCCTCTGGAAAAGTTACCACATTCAAAATTTACCACCAAGTGTACTGTGTGCTACATTTATAGCAACAGTTTAAGTCCTCACATCACAGTAAATTATTGGCAAATGGCTGTAGTTCTTTGCAACACCTGAATAAAGAATAACAATATATATGCTATAATAGTAAGGTACAACAACATTTAGAATGTTTAAAAACTAAAAATAATGTCAAAGTCTTCACGAGAAAAACAATTGTCAAAATACATTGCTTCATATGATCCATATCTTTCTAAAGAGATAAATGACTCAAAAATGGAGAAGAATCAGGACAAAGATGTCAGGCTGCAATGATAAAGTTGCACTTTTCTTCTCATAAACACCAAGAAATGAAGAATGCTTTAATATGTATGATTATATATGATGACAGAATCAACTTGTCCTCCAGGAAAATATTCAGACAGAACAGCTTTGTTTATGCTTAGTAGCATTAGATTTTAAGGAAAAAAAAAAAAAATTAATTAATCAAACAACACTTCAGTGTAAGCATACATATAGGGATAAGAATTTTATCTGGAATGGGAAGTCCATCCAATTCAAAACAGCCAATGGTCAGGAGATGCATGAGGTTTAGTTCGGCTTTGGTTTGGCTTTTTTTTTTTCTTTTTTTGAAATCAAATTAGATCTTAAATCTCAGTCTTTCAATATGAGAACCTCCAATGCATTGTCTCTCAGTTCCTCTTGTCTGAGATGTTCTATTTTGTGTAAATAAATAATTAAATATCATCTGGAAGACAAACATGCCACATCTCCCACAACCAAGTAAGTGCTATAATTAGTCTGCTCCTGAATGTTGTTCTAACATTCTCCTTTCTCTCCTCTCTCTGTCACTCCTTTTAATTTTTAATTATTAGTTTCAAGTAATACGGTTTATCCCAAAGAATACTGAAAAATTTTGCAGAACTAGTCAACTCTACTACTGAGATTCTAACTTCTTGGCTTTTTAGTTCTGATTTTTTTTTGTTGGTTTTTTTTTGGTTGTTGTTGTTGTTTTTTGTTTTTGTTTTTTTTTCTGAGGATTATATAGACAACATTTAGATTAGGACATTTTTTACTTCACTACTGTTTAGAGCTACTATGAACTGACCTGTGGAAAGATGCATCCCTAGAGACAATGCAGAGGTATCTCATTACAATTAGTCTATTATTAGATATGGGGAGTTGCATAATTCAGGTATAAACATAAGCAGGAACTCCTGTGAATTTTATGTATTGCAATCTTGTGCAATATATGAGATTTATTAATCAATTTATGTCTTTGGCCAATAATGTCCGAATATATTTGAGCAAACCCACTTCAAGGATTCAAGCTGCATTATAGGACAATTTCGTGTCAGAGAGGTTAATGCTGAGCCTCAAGAGTCCTGACTTTCAGGCCAAATCCTGCATTTCAAAACACCTCCATCCACATCTATGAAAGGAAAGATTACATTTTACTTCTCTGATAAACGTCTGAACTAATATTACTAGATTATTTACATTCATTTTTGAAATATATATGGACGTGCACATATATTACTCTTTCATAAATGTAGATTTTTATGCAAACATTTGTTTTGATGAAGTTAGAAAATAACTAGCGCAGAGTAACCTGTGAGCATGATGCAAAAGGTGACAGGAAGAAACCATTATTTTATTTTTTTATAGTTGCCAGTGCTGCTCATTTATCTGTTTTTGGCAATGAACCATATTAATTTTTGCCAAAGGAAATATAAGCATCGACATTGTGCTGAGGCTAGCAAATTATGTAGGACTTCAATTCATCAAAGCAAACTGCAACAAAACTGCCAAAAACACCAAGTGATCCATTACACATCAAAAGACAGGCAGCTTAAGCCCAGCTCCATTTACTATGCAACAAATTGAAGAGCCCAATGCCTTCATCATAAAGCTTTGATAAGTAGTTGTCCATTTTAATCAGATTTGTGCAAACTGTATTATTTGGCTGGTTACAGGATTTTAATTTTTGTGTTTTCTTTACACAGTTAAGTTTACTTTAAGATGTATCTCTTCCACCAAAAAAAAAAGATTTATTAAATAAATTAAATCACTCCAGACAAAATTCTGGGAGTTCACAATTTTAAAAATGACATAAATCTTGTAATTCATAGAATAGCATAGTTTCTTCACCACTAAATAACCTCCTTTTCTGACACTCCAAAAAGCAGTTTCACACCACAGAAAATCAAAATTAAAGGGAAAAAAAAAAGGGGCCTGTCATGATAGGACAAGGCATAATCGTTTTAAACTGAATTTAGATTTATATTCTTTACTGTGATGGTGCTAAGACATTGGAACACATTGCCCAAAGAAGTCACAGACGCCCCATCCCTGGAAGTGTTCAAGGTCAGGCTGGATGGAGCTTTGAACAACCTGATCTAATGAAAAATGTCCCTGCCCACAGTAGGAACTAGATGACCTTTAAGGTCCCTTCCAATCCAAACCATTCTGTGATTCTATGATTGTAAATGTTCATTATTTTCCATTCATTATAAAGCCACAGTAATAATAATATTACTGTTAGCTACTAAATCTATTCCAAGAAGTAAGATAAAAGCACAGCAAGTAGAGGTGTAAAATCAGAGGGTTTATCATAACTTTAAATAACAGTTTATCATAATGATTTTAAATAGTTTTCACTTGGTCTTCCTTTTTTTAATTCTTCTTTGAGGACAGTGAGTACGTCTTTTTATGTAAAAGCAGGAGTGCATGACAGACTTTACTTCTCTCCTTCTTCTTTATTTGTATCCAGCCACTTGTTGAACAGTCCAGGTTTCTGTCAGCCTCAGTAGAATCTGGATTTCTCCATTTCACTGTGCTGTATTACTGGCAGTAAAGGATTTTTCCAGAACACAATAAATCACATGAATAACTAATACTTACATTATAAATAAATGAAGTAAATAACATGGTATAAAAATATGACTATCAGCTAAATAATGAGTTTTATTGATCTGCACACAGAATTCAAAGGGAAACAATGCTACTCACAAGTAAATTCAGTGTGAAATAAACTAATTTTGGCATATGTAAACCAGATGCTTGCAGTCTAAATACTTTAGAGAAGTTATAACAGGGAGTCAAAGAGTATTTATGTGTGGGAGTTGCAAAATGATCAGCAAAAGCACAACTGAGACCTGGCTAACAGAAGTTTTCCTTCAATGGCTGAACAAATTAAAGGTACACCTAACTACTGCTCATTAATTCATGTGTCCTCCAGTACTACTAGATGTTACATAGAACCATGCTTTCTATTATATTTGGTTTTGGTTTTCATTTAATTAATGAAAATATTATGGATATTTTTATCTAGGAAGTATACTTGATAAAGTATAAGCTGTATTTTAAAATTACATATATACAAAATTAAAATTGTCTCAACAAAGTATTTTAAAGTAATACGTTATAGCTAGCAGTCCTGCAGGAATAGAAAGGCAGGCTAGAACAACCAAACTCTCTCTCTCTGGTGCTATAAGACCAGATAATTAAGGTACACAACAAATTCAATTCAGGCTTTTTAAAAAGGAGGCAAGATTTTCATATTAATCATCTCCCATTTCAATAATCTTGACACAAAAAAAAAATGCTTGGCAAAGTTAGTATCTGAGCACTTTTTAAAATTCAGTCTTTAACAGCAATGATTCAGTTACAGGATTTTCTCATTTTCTCTAGAAGCTTTTAAGACCTGTGGCCAGATCAATGTCCATATATTTGATGCTCGCTCTGTAGTGTCCTGATGCACGCACAAAGTAGAAAAGAACTTACATTATGCAAGTGCATTGCTATCCCTTTGTAACAGCAAAAAAAAAAAAAAAAAAAGAGAAATTGTTATTATTCTGTGACGCCAAAGTAAAGTGTTTTCAGTATATGAACAGTATTTTCTCATGTTGACATATACTGAAAGCATGCGCACTTCATAATCTTAGTTTTGTTTATTCTGTATTTGTTCATGTCCTCAAAATACTGCCTCAAGCACACTGACGAAAAGCCCAGGCTTTCATCTTTTTTACAATGATAGAAAACATTTTAATGGACAAAAGCTCTTGCTTTCAACTAAAGCAACTGAAGCTGCTTGACTGTGACGCAGAATTCAAGGCAGAATCTGAAATACTACTTTCAAGAACGCTCTGATATGGTCATGGAAAACACAAGAATTCAAGGAATGTTGCAATTTCCAAGCCTGCTGTAGAACTGTATGGGGCTTGCATAGCAAGGTTTTGGCAGCAGGGGGACGCTACGGGGATGGCTTCTGTGAGAAGCTGCTAGACGCTTCCGCCGTGTCCAATAGAGTCGCTGGCCAAGCCCGAGACAATCAACAACGGTGGTAGCGCCTCTGTGACAGTGTCAGAAGGGGGAAGAACTGCTGCACAACAGCAGCCAGAGAAGAGAGGAGTGAGAATACGTGAAAGGAACAACCCTGCAGACACCAAGGTCCATGAAGGAAGAGGAGGAGGAGGTGCATCAGGCACTGGAGCAGAGATCCCCCCCCGCAGCCCATGGTGAAAGCAGGCTGTCCACCTGCAGCCCATAGAGGCCCACAGAGGAGCAGAGATCCACCTGCAGCCTGTGGAGGACCCCATGCTGGAGGAGGTGGATGCCTGAAGGAAGCTGTGACCCTGTGGGAAGCCTGTGCTGGAGCAGGATCTTGGCAAGACCTATTGACTCATGGAAAGAGAGAAGCCCATACTGGAGCAGGGTTGCTGTCGGGACTTGAGACCACATAGTGGACCCGTGGTGAAGCAGTCTGTTCCTGAAGGACTGCACCCTGTGGAAAGGACCCACACTGCACCTGTTTGTAAAGAACTGCAGCCTGTGGGAAGGACTCACGCTGGAGCAGTTTGTGGAGGACTGTCTCCCAGGGGAGAGACCCCGTGCTGGAGCAGGGGAAGAGTGAGGAGTTCTTCCCCTGACGGGGAAGGAACAGCAGAGATGTGTGATGAACTGACCACAACCCCCATTCCCCATTCCCCATCCCCCTGCTGCACTGGCAGGGAAAGAGGTAGAGAATTCAGGAGTAAAGCTGAGCCTGGGAAGAAACGACGGATGGGGAAGAAGGTGGTTTAAGATTTTGTTTTTATTTCTTGTTACTCTACTCTGGTTTTGATTGGCAGTAAATTAAAATAATTTCCCCAAGTTGAGCTTGTTTTGCCTGTGACTCTAAGTGCTGAATGATCTCCCTGTCCTTATCTCAAAACAGGAGCCTTTCATTACATTTTCCTTCCCCTGTCCAGTTCAGGAGGGGAAATGATAGAGCAACTCAGTGGGCACCTGGCATCCAGTGAAGATCAACCCATCACAAAAACATGGAACAATTCCATTGCCTTGATTTACCTACGTTTCTGTGAGATCATGATCCTCCAGTATCTAGGATCTAAGAATTCTCTAAGATGTTTTATTGTATTTTAATTCTAGATGTCTTTCTCTAACAGAAGGCAGAATATTCTCCTTAACGTATTAATCAGTTCTCCATAAATAATAATTTTGGTATTATAGGTACTAGAGGTTCAGTATCACAAGAAATTCCACAGTTTTGAGTCTAAATTTCTAACTTTCTAAAATTCTCCTTAACATATTATTCAGTTCTCCATAAATAACAATTCTGGTATTATAGGTACTAGAGGTTCAGTATCACAAGAAATTTCACAGTTTTGAGTCTAAATTTCTAACTGCATAGTTGAGTAGACCTACTGGAAGCAGGTCTTCCTGTACTTGAGATACACTGCCTTCTTCGAGGCACAGGAGGAGGAAGGCTGTGTCTGGGGAAAGACAGGAAGCAAAGCTCAGACAGAGCTAAGCAAGAAGTAATGGAATATGCCCAGTGTATACTTCAACTTCTATTTAGCTTTAAAATCCCACACTTAAATTTTTCTGTTTATAGCATGCACATTTTCTTCACACTATTTCTTTCACACCATGTGGACTGACACAGTTGAAAAGTAGGCCATACAAGTTTTGCATGAATAGCGTACTTCAAAATTTATTCTGGCACTTTGTTTCAAGAGCCAGGTTGTTCTCTGCTGGTCCTTGTGCAGCAAGACGTGCTTTGAATCTGCAACCTACTACATTTGAACTTCCTGTTAGAAGACCACAATTAACCTTGATTGTGTGAAAACTGAACTTGTTTTTAAAATGTACAAACATTTTCAAAAAAGAGATTAGTTTATGCTTATTTTTAATTTCTTCTGCCCATTGTATGTTTGGCCAAAATTCACTTCAATTTCAATTTCTACTTCAAGTAATGAACTTGAAAGGACCTGGATTATCTTTTTCACTGTACCAAATCAAACTCCAATTTGAACCAACATCTCACACTCATCCAGCTTCATTATCCTATTTTTTTCAGTGGTATGACAACTTCAAGCTCTTTAGTTTTAATGATCAACAGCATAGCAACATGCATTAGTCAGCTTTTTAATGTCACTGCAATAAAGTTGCATTAGCCGTGAGCATGAGAGCTCCTTTAGTTGCAATTTCATAGACTGTAGTTTATAATAAAACCATGTGTATTTTTCTACACCATATGGAAGCAACTTGCCACTCATTACCAATCAACCAAATGTGAACTTCTTAATCAAATCCTTTTTTTTCCTGGATAAAAATGATATTGCATCCTTTCATTGATACTTTTGTGTGATTTATTGGAATTATAATTTGGAGAGGCCTGCAAAGCCTGTGATATGACAATAATAAATATAAACCAGCTACATACAAAAAGTTTCAAGTTTGAATGCTGAAGATGATGGAAATTGTGCATGTTCAGCAGTGTCAAAATGTGACACATGCTCAGACATCTTAACAGGTTAAGCTCCCAAATATCTTAAAAACCGATGCATACAAACAGATAGAGAGCAGAAAATAGGTTATTAAAACCATGGTTAAAGGTAAATCTTGCAGCATAAAGTATTGGTCTTTTGCATTCAACCAACCAGATAAACTGTCTTCATCCAATACTTTTTTCTTCAAAAAATACACATTTGGTGCAACCAAAATTATTAAAATCTACATGTATTTTCTGTATTATTTGGAGTAGAAAAGTCAAAGTACTATTTCAATTTTTTCAAAAATGTATCTGTGTGTCGTGGTTTTGTTAGGGAGGGGGGGCCTAAGGTGGTAGCTTCTGTAGGAAACTGCTAGAAGTCGCTCGCCTTTGTTCAGTGGACTCGGCCGGGCCTAGGGCGGACCTGCTGCTGGCCAAGGCCAAGTCAATTGGTAGCAGAATGTCCCGTGATAATGCCTCTGCGATAACATATTTAAGAAGGGGAAAACAGAAAAAAAAAAAAAAAAGAGAGAAGAGAAGATGTGAAGAAGCTGAGCGGGGGCAGAGGCGCAGAGGGGGAGGCGCAGGCCTCATGGGCCTTGCAGGCCTCACCCTCTGGCCTCTCGCCAGGCAGCCGACTGGGCCCGACTCGGTCCAGCCTGGCTGCAAGAAGTGGAGAGGAGATGAGAAGTGAATAAGATGTAAAAAAGATCATGAGAGACATCTGCCAGCCTGTTGTGAGGAATGGCTGCAGACGCCAAGGTCAGTTCAGAAGGAGGGGGAGGAGTAATGCGGCTCCTGGCCAAGATTCCCCTGCAGCCTGTGGTGACGACCATGGTGGAGCAGGTTGTCCCCCTGCAGCCCATGGAGGTCCACGGAGGAGCAGAGATCCACTTGGAGCCCGTGAAGGACCCCATACCGGGGGAGGTGGATGCCTGAAGGCAGCTGTGGCCCGTGGAGGGCCCGCTGGGACAGCTGTTCTAGAGGGACTGCACCCGTGGAAGAGATGACCCACGCCGGAGCAGTTCCACAAAGGACTGTGGCGTAGGGGTGGGACCCCATAATGGAGCAGGGGAGGAATGTGAGGAGTTCTTCCCCCGACCACGAAGCAGCGGCGTGAAACAACGTATGATGAACTGACCGCAACCCCCATTCCCTCTTCCCCCCTGTGCCGCTCGGGAGGGGAAGGTAGTAGAGATAATGTTAAGCTTGGGAAGAGGGAGGAGTGGGGGGAGGTTATCTTGTTCTCTGTCTCATTATCCTGCTGTTTGTAGTAATAAATGAATAGTTTTCCCCAAGTCGAGTCTGTTTTGCCCGTGACGGTAACTTTAAGGATTTCTCCCTGTCTTTATCCCAAACCTTGAGCCATTTTTCCTTATATTTTCTCTCCCTGTTTTTCTTGGAGTGTGGGGGGAGTGAGAGAGAGACTGCATAGTCTGGTCCTGATCAGGCCTGAACTACGACACTGTGGTTTTCTTTTATTTCAGAAATGATTGTATTCTAATAGATAAGTGTTATTTAATAAGGAAGAAGATTATTTATTGCTTTGTGCAAAACCTAAAATAGTATTAAATGTACCTTTAATTGCACCAACTTGTCAGATGTCACAAAAATAACCTGGCCTGTTATCTATTTCTATCAGTCTAATTATTCTTTTACAGCCTCTGCTTTGTTTCAAAGTGCAGCCGCTTATTGCTGTTAAAGTATTATCTATCTGGAAATACATCTTCCTCTCAACAGCTTTGCTGATTTACTAACTAGCAACAACTAACTTCCTCAGCGAGTTTCCAGTTAGCAAAGGCAGTCATTAAAATTCACGTTTTTAAGTGTTTACTGCTTGTTCCAAAAGCAAACACTGGAAAGTGCTGTTGGGGAAAGGAAAATAAATAAATCTTCCAAAGAATCTTATGAATAAGTAACAAAACAGAAAGTACATTATCAGGTTTGGCTCATTGTTCTTAGCTCCAATATGGTGTCACAGCATAACAAGGCAATTAATGCATAATGCATTAGTAGTAAAAGGATCACTTTCCATTATGTGAATGAAACTATATCTACATTCTGTCTCAGTGTGTGCCTTTTTATGAACTCTGCATAGTTAGTACAGGGGCAAAGATAAACTAATTTTGTTTGATTTTCTAATGTTTGAAGTGACATTAAAGTTTAAATTCCTCTGAGAGATTCAACTTGAATTTAGACTGAATAGCCAACCGTATCTTTATTCTAATGTAATGCCCTTGCCAAGTAGTATCTAACTTAAGGATACACTAGCAAATATCTTCTAAGCCTCTACGAAACTTTAAAAAGCAAAAATTTTTACAGAATTTTATCCCATATCAACGTATTTCACTTTCAGCAACTTTCTTGTCATCTGAAATTACATTCCACGAGCTAGAAATAAAGGGAAGCCTATTCTCTATTGTCTATTCCATGGATTTGTTTTCTATCAGATTCTGTTCCCCTTTCTTTTATTGCCTTACATTCTCCCACAAACATTTTCTTCTTCATAAAAGATATTCTTCAGACTTTTAGATAAGAAAGTTTTGTGCTCCATGTCTATAGATCACTCTGAACAGGTATGCCTGGGCTGTTCGGCATGACTAGGGACAGCATGTGACTGCCAGTGTGGAGACTCTTACCTGGCTCCCTACTTCCCCACTGCCTGTTAACTGGCCGTAACAGCTTGTGGCAAATGTGCTTGTTCTTTCACAAAAGAGCTTCCACACAGGAAAACCCTCCTATCCACAGTAATTATCTGGGTAGCCATACTTAGCCAAGCGATGGATCAGTGATTAAACACAGATAGACACTAGCCCTGGACTGAGAAGAGGTAAATTTCTGGATCGCAGGCATGGCTATACCAAGTCTGCCTTTCTGTCGTCCACAGGCCTAAGAGAGACAGAGTTAGGAAAGCAGGACCTGAATGCATAGACATAGCGACACCAGGAAAGTAAGGAAGGAAATCCAGGTGTTTGGGATAGGACATAACACACAAGAGTTTGAGGTCTGAATGCAGTTATTCACCCTTAAAACATTTGGATTACCATAGATATATTCTGACCTCAGAACAGTAAAAGAACTTCCCCTTTTCAAAAAGTCAACAGCAGACAGTGTACTCGAGACTCTCTACAACAATCTCAGCACAGTCTCTTCTACTTCAATCTAATGCAGATGATCTAAGGACTACTCAGTTTTAGTCTCTGTGCAAGGCTGGCTGAATAGATAGGTCTTAGTATTCCATTGTTTTTCAAAATACCAGAGGATAAGGACTATTGTATTGAACATAATCAAGATATAAAGCAAACTTTAAATTAAAGAAGCAGAAAGGATGTTTCCAATAACTTTTAAAAATGTAAAACAGGCTGTGGACTTTGACAGACAAATACTTGTTTTGCAAGGTATTAAAGCCCATACTGGTTTAAGACTTATGAGACAAAACTGTATTTTGAATTTTAACCAATCTGTTCAGCGTGTGCTCTACTCCTTCAAGGACAGATATACTCTTTCTTACAGGCTCTCAATCTTCACAAAACGCTGCAGGAAGTTTATTACTAATAAAGCCTTGCACTTTATATGTGCTAATGTTTGGGTGTACCTAGTAGAATAGCTATGAAAAGCTTTTTCCTACAAAATAATTTACTTGCTAGCCTTAGCAAGAACAAAATAACTTCAGCTAGGTATCAACACGGATTCCATTAACTTTTAGCTTGCTTGCTTCCTTGGGATACTGGTTTTGTCATTAATTTTGCCAACTCTCTGCTAGTAAGTTTTATTGAGAAGCATTGTAACAGGTAATAAGGAAGCAGTTCATCCGAGAAGGTCATTTCAGCATAGATCATGATGCTGAAGAGCAGGAGACTTGGCAGATTTTTGCCAAACTGCTCCAGCGTGAGTCCTTCCCACAGGCTGCAATTCTTTACTTTCGGTGAATTTCACAATAGTTTCAAATAAGGATTATCAAATGTAATTTGAGGGGAATATCTCATTCTCTTATTCACATCCACACTCTTTTCCCACAAACTACCAGTGGACTCATCTATTTTCCTTATAATCTTATTGCACTTACATGAAGTTTATTTTAAAGCGACTGGATCTGTATGTGCCATTCCCTTCCAGTTTCAGTAAACATTCTGGCTCTGGAAGATTTTGATCTCTACTGTGTCCTGATAGACAGCAAAGTATCACTTGAATTTGCAAATGTAACACTGGCAAATAGACATGGTGATAGATTCAGGACCCAATCTTCTACTTACAGCAGGTAAAATTCACCCATTTTAGCAGTAATGAGAAATAATGCATTTTCTGTAAGGAAAATTTTACCTGGAGACTTGGTTTAATTAATTACAAAGCAGTAAGGAGGCATTTCAATCTCTTTTACAGTGGACGCTGCATAAGAACTTGATTAAATGAAAGTTTTGGTGTTTTTTGTTTGGCACATACAGATCCAGTTGCTTTAAAATAAACTTAATGTAAGTGAGAGCATCAGCATAGTCTCCTTGGAGCATGTCTAAACCTCCCAAGCTCCCTGATAATTCAGCCTGCAAACTAGAGGAGACAAAAAAAATCATCTTCGCGTCAGAACATCTTGAAGTGCTTTGCCAAATCAGGTGAGTGTTTCTTTGACTAGTCTGAAGTTATTGTCAAAGACAACTATAATACGAGTATAGCTTTTTTTTTGTTACTGTTAATTAATGTAGACATGAGTTTATTTCATATGTGCTCTAATATCAGCCTTTATAAAATAAGATCCTAATTAATAAGAATTGAGCAGGACATTTCAATTTTCAGGATTATGTCAATAATCTAGAATCTATCCAAGGCCATATCCAAGCTAATTTCATATAGCTAAGCCGCTTTACTTGATTTAGATGACAGCAGCTCCATGGCAGCACGGTACATAAGACAAAAACTTCCCAAGAAACTAGATAACCAGTCAGGCATCTAATATATATAAGCTCCATCTGCCCTTTATAAACTGCCAGAATTACTTCACCTGGTTTTCATAAAATTAGCTTTGATATCCCAATACTAATAATTATACTTTAAAAAACAGACCTGATCCATTCTGTCTTGAAAATAACATCTGTGCTGTGCTAATGGACACATAACATAGATGTACAAGTAATGGTCTGTCAGTGTTATCCAAACTGAATAAAGGCCATATGTCTCATTGGATTTACAGGGTAAACTAAAAGCAACAAAAAGCATTACTCAAACTAACTGCTGAAGATCTTCACCTTTCTTATTGGATACTACTTTATATACCAAATTTCTTATTAAAACAGAAAGAATCATTTGGAAGATACTGTGTAATACCTGAATGGGGACATGTGTGTGTGGGGTTTTTTTCAACATGCACATTCATGAAGTTCATACAAAAAGCCACTCAACCTACATGAATATCCTAAAAGGAAGTTCACTGCAAAGTTGTACAGCTTTGTCACTCAAAATATATTAAAACTAAGAAGAATAATATAGATGTGAGTGAGAAATAAGATTGTTTTAGAAAAAATAAAGATGCTACAGTATTTAAAACTTTGTATTAGCGTGCCCTGATACATATGTGTACCTCTGAGTACTGTAATATGAATGTGCCTTCCAAAACCTCAGTTCTAATCACACACTTGCCTCCAGCATTTCTGTTCTTTCAAAGAAGGGAATTTTTTCATATATTAGTGGAAAAGATGTCTGCTGCAACATAAACAAACTCACTAACATATTTGCAGGGCTTCTTGATTGATGTTACTTTGACTCACAATTGAAATCTGTTTTAGTAATCCATTTTATTGCTTTTAGAGTGAGCTGTGGATATTCTGAATCAATACAGTCTAATGATTCCCAGAGCAGAAAGAAAACAATTTTGAATGTGGAGACAATACAATTGATTGACATACAGCTTTGAGTCAGTCATGGTTTCCTATGTAAGTTGCTTCTCCCATTTTCAGTCTTACCTGTTTTTTAAAAGTTCCTCTATTGAGCTATTCATGTCACTGGAATGCCATGAAAATTCATCATATGATATTTATATTGTATTCAAGAAAATTTTAGAAATTGAGTTTAAAAAAAAAATGTATTGTACGATATTCCATAGCACAAAGAGGGACCTACTCAGAATCAGATCACATTGTGCTTAACTAAGAGATTAGCTAGTTAATGAGATTAACAATAAGATTTACAGCCTGTCAGTTAGAAGACAAAGCTTGACAATAAACAAAGTTATCACGTAAGAGTTTTTCAACCAAGTATAATATATTTCTTAATGAATACACTTTCCTCATCATATCTACTTACAGCATAAATATTACCTTATCCTTTGCTAAAACTTTTGAGAAGCTGAATATGAGGATGCGGACTGAAATGTCTCACTCGAAAAGACTTTCTTCTATATATCTAGAGAAGCGGACAATCACGTATCCTAAATAAGCTCCTCAGTTTCCAGATGCTTCAATCTATTTCAACTTATGGGCTTTAGAAGAACAAGTGATAAAAACAAACTTCTAATATACTTACAAGTATTACATTTTAAATATATTCTAAAAATTGTAAAATTTATTTATGCATGTATTTCAAGAGAAATGTACTCTTGCAGACTGTTATAGATTGGTGAAAGCAATTTTAATTTCTAAGCCTTTGCTTCTCACCTTTATTAGAATGATAGAATGGTTAGAGTTGGAAGGGACCTTCAAAGGTCATGTAGTCCAACCAACCTGCAACGAGCAGGGACATCTCCAACCAGATCAGGTTGCTCAGAGGCCCATCCAACCTGGCCTTGAAGGTTTCCAGGGATGAGGCATCCACCACCTCTCTGGGCAACCTGTTCCAATGTCTCACCACCCTCATTATAATTTTTTTTTCTTATTATTGCTTTATTTTTTGTTGAGATTCAGCCAATTTAAAAAGTGCTTTCTTAGTTGAAGTCAAGCTTGTGGTTTTATTCCTTTTTAAATGGGTAGAAGAATCCTTGTAAAAGTGTAAAACCTGTGTCCCTATAGGCAATATGATGATGATTCCGTGTTCACTTTAATTGGCATCTCTTTCCCTCTCTGTTCCTTCTTCAGAATCTCCTGTGGCTTTTTTCCACTCAACCATGTTTTTCACTGATTTTTTTTCCTATGCCTCCAACCCACACTTAAACTTCAACTTCTGCCAAGAGAATTTTAAGCCATTAACTCCTGAGTCAGATTTCCATACGCACAACATTTAACAGAATTCAACAACTCATTCACCCATGTTACAGTAAAAGAAACCAAGAAAAAAAAATAGAACGTCTACTTCAGAATAACAGAATGCCTTAGCTTTCTAGAGTTGGATAATTTTACTTAGTACATAAACACACTGAAGCATAAATATGCATTAATCAGGACTGGGATTTTCACCTAATCATCATTTTGTTGTTGTCGTGGTTTTAAGAGGATCAGAATTCACACAAGAAGAATGACACAAGAGTGATTGGGCACTTATTGCATCATGCTTACTTTTCAAACACCGAAATAGAAAATACTGTTTGAAATGCAAAATTTCACTAGGAAGCTGAATATCATCCTAAAATGTCCACTGCCAATCATTAAGAAAAAAAATTTCCATAAGAGGTGAGTGCAACACTGGAACAGTTTTCCCAGAGACTATGGAATCTCTGTCCTTAGAGGCTTTCAAGACTCAGTCAAATAAAACCACAGCTGACCTAATCTCTTTGTTAGTTCAACAATGCAATTACAAAGTTCTCTAAGTTATATGTTAATATAATTTGTTGGGGACCCTCTAAATGAAGCGATATGAACAGTTTAAAATGGTCAAGTTAACCTGGAGAGAAAACTGAAGTTAATTTTATTCTGCAGTCACAGCCTTTGTCTCTTATATCAGAACTATGACATTACTGTATTTTATCAAAATTGCAAAATAAAAAGGTATGATAAACCAAATTCCATAGTCAATTACCTGCAGAATAGAATACTCTTATTTTAGATAGCCTAAGGAAAAAAAAAAAAGTTAAAATAAGTAAAAAGAAAAGAATTACTGATATGAAGTAAACAAAACCAGTATATACTTTACTACATAAATTTGATATTGAGACCAAGAGTACTATCAATAAGATACAAGCAGAAACTGAAATGATTGGAAAATAAAATGAAGCAAGTTCAATTAAATACCCTATAGATTAACTACAAAATAAAAAAAATATATAACAGAATTTTTTTTTTTAATTGAAGTATTTTATTTTGTCCCTTTCAAGGTAATGACAGAAATGTGGGTGGTTTGACATTTTCAAATTGTATTATGTTCCTTCTCATAGTAATGTTGCCTTAAAATCAAGAAGTTTGGTAGTTATAAATCATCACAAACATAAACCTATTTTAATTTTAAATAGTCTTTTCGGCTGGAGGCCCCAAGGTCTTTGTTGTGGTTCTTATAAATAGACCTTGACCTAAATATCCTGAGATTAGTCAAGCCCTTAAAGAGTTACAGTTAAATGCATTACCTGTAGAGGATTAGAGTAGACAAGTAATCACGTTTCATACCAAACTATGACCTTCATCTAACACAAATGTCAAGTTCATTTAGGAAAGGTATCTGTACAAGGAAAATAGCACTCTTCTCAACCAGTTTTCTCTAAACCATGTGGCTCAGTATATTTGATTTCATTCAGTAAGTGCCATACATAATAGGGACCTGTATTATGAAACTGCAATGCTCCATTCCAGTGAATGGAAAGCTAGAGAAACACTAATGACTGTATTCTCTTAACACACGTGTAATTTCTGTCATTGCTAATGAAGCCTAATTACACTCATTAGTCCTATGCAAGACTTCCTATTTAACTTACTGATTTCAATAAGACTTGTCCTTTAGTGTGCAGCACTAACTAAAGCCCACACAAAAGAAAACAGTCGCCTTATCTCCATATTATTACGTTTTTGTTCATCTTCCAAACATTGCATTTTATTTAGAGGTTGGAGGATGGCAAAAATTACCTGATCTAAGGAAAACAGAAAAGATATTTAAATTTAATAACATTTATTTAAATTTCATAATTTTTCCTCCTCTTTGTTGCCTACTGTATCTTAATAAATGGAGTCTGGAAAATACCACATGTATTTTTCCATGGATTAACTGCATCATTTGAGAGCATCAGTCTTCTGCTGGAAACACACACAGAACAGAAGCAGCATAATCAACTTGCTTTAAACCAAGTTAATTTATTGTGCAGAGGTACAGAAAACAAAGAAATCCTTTGATGGATAATAAGTTAAATAAGGCTCAGAGATAAACAAATGATAATGCAAAGCACTGTTAAGATATGGAGGAAGGGGAGAAAATAGTTTATGATGAGAAACTGCTAAGCTTTATCCAGGATACAGGTTTCATGTTTATATGACAGAAAGAAGAGCTATTACCACTACGAAATAACTTTGAAAATGATTAAAAAAAAAAAAAAGAAATACAGCTGTTGAGGACTTTGCAATTTAAATACAGACTAAGCTAAACCTATTTTTTTCACCTGTAGGCCATTCTACTTAACAAGGCCATAGCATTGAAAATACTTGCAAATTTATCAACTATAACTAGGCCCTGAGCATTCCACAGCTTCCTACCATCATTATCTTATGCTGAACTGGGATCCAAAATCTGAGCGTTGATTTGTTTAACTCTCATTGCCATTTACTCTAAAAGGATGAATTAGTACAGTGTTATCTGCCTCACACTGCAGACAACATGAAACAATACTTTGGAGAAAAACAAGCTGTCAAAATTATCTCAGAGCTTGTAAATACTTTTATTTCATAAATACAGGATTATGTACATGATTTTTATTTTATTAGAGGTCAATAATTCATATTATGCTGAAGCCAAGTGCATTAACATTTTGTTTTCTGTTTCTTCTCTCTATTTGTCCAACTCTAACTTCCCAATAATTACACACCAGTTCATACTTCTGGCATTAGCCCTTAGACATCAGTAGGACTTTATCAAGGAGAAAGAGCAACAGTGATAGGAGCCAAAAGAATAATCTATCTAAAATAATAAATTTAGTTGCTTAGGAAATAATGTGGTAACTCAAGCACAGAGAGACATAAAGTGAAGTAATAGATTGTGACTGTAAATTCCCTTCCCTTTTCCCTTTCTCCTAAGTGGAGATCAAGGATACCACTGCAAGAACTGAGGAATGGCAGAATGATGAGCAGAGCTGAGATTCTTTGAAACTATTTTCCTGGGTAAATTTTTATTATAACATGCACTACAGAGAAGGATACTGTAGCACAATAACATAAGCTAAAATAAATAGAGAAATTAGGGGTAATTGAGCAAATTCACCTTGTTAAATATCAGAGTTGTTATTTGTATATTATACAATCATAGAAATATTTGATATGTCAACATTTTCATAACGTTAAAAAGAAAAATGTAGAATCATTCAAAAGCTTTTACTGACTTGAGTTCTGTCCAACTTCAAACATCTCTATACACATAAAAAATACTTTCTGCTCTTGTTAAAGCTTTTACCACAGTCCCATAGTCACAGTAAATCACCTAACTAAATGAGAATATACATGCCAAACCCAGAGCTGGCATAAGCAGAAACACCTCCATTAATACCAGTTACACCGTGCCTACTTCCACTATAGCGCTTTGGGCCTTGAGCCTTTGGGCCCAAAGCTTCAGGGATCTCCTATAATGAAAAGCTCTTACAACATTTTGATAAATTACCAGCATATTCTAACATTTAAACAGCAAGCAGTTCTACAACTAACTATTTATCTTCTTCTCAGAAAACCAGGGACACTACAGTAAAGGCATTCTAAGCAAGAATGTGCTCCATATATTGCACATATATTTTTCATTTGTTTCTTGCTTTGTCAGGTGGACTTCCTCCCAAGATGGGAGGCTCAATGTCCATGTGGAGACCGGTCATGAGTGGCGTCCCTCAGGGGTCTGTGCTGGGCCCGGCCCTGTTCAACATCTTTGTCGGCGACATGGACAGTGGGATAGAGTGCACCCTCAGCAAGTTCGCCGACGACACCAAGTTGTGTGGTGCCGTCGACACGCTGGAAGGGAGGGATGCCATCCAGAGGGACCTTGACAGGCTGGAGAGGTGGGCCCGTGCCAACCTCATGAAGTTCAACCAGGTCAAGTGCAAGGTCCTGCACCTGGGTCATGGCAATCCCAGGCACAAATACAGGCTGGGCGGGGAATGGATTGAGAGCAGCCCTGAGGAGAAGGACTTGGGAGTGCTGGTGGATGAGAAGCTTAACATGAGCAGGCAATGTGCCCTTGCGGCCCAGAAGGCCAACCGCATCCTGGGCTGCATCAAGAGAAGCGTGGCCAGCAGGTCGAGGGAGGTGATTCTCCCCCTCTACTCTGCCCTGGTGAGACCCCACCTGGAGTACTGTGTCCAGTTCTGGAGCCCCCAACACAAGAAGGACATGGACCAGTTGGAGAAGGTCCAGAGGAGGGCCACGAAGATGATAAAAGGGCTGGAGCACCTCTCTTATGAGGACAGGCTGAGAGAGTTGGGGCTGTTCAGCCTGCAGAAGAGGAGGCTCTGGGGAGACCTGATAGCGGTCTTCCAGTACCTCAAGGGGGCCTACAAGAAAGATGGGGAAAGGCTGTTTAGTAGGGCCTGTTGCAATAGGATGAGGGGTAATGGTTTTAAAATAGAGGGGGGTAGATTTAGATTAGAAATTAGGAAAAAATTTTTTACGATGCGAGTTATAGAACACTGGAACAGGTTGCCCAGAAAGGTGGTGGAGGCCCCATCCCTGGAAACGTTCAAGGCCAGGCTGGATGAGGCTCTGAGCAACCTGATCTAGTCAGGGATGTCCCTGCTTCTTGCAGGGGGGTTGGACTAGATGACCTTTGAAGGTCCCTTCCAACCCTAACCATTCTATGATTCTAAGATTTCTACAAATCACCTGAATTTAGAATATTACTAGGAAAACAAATCTTTATTTTTTTTAATTAACCTATATTTTTTGTATAATACGTATATTTTTGTGATAATATGTGGATGATATAAAACTAATATTTTGCTTAGTTCTGGAAAAGGTTAAAGCTCAAATATCACATAAAGATTTGCAAAACTTTTGAAAAACAGCTTGGTGCGAGAGCTTTCTCAACCAGTTATCACAAACAGCAGATGATTCTCAGTCCTGCTTCAGGAATGGGACTTAAAGCAACATAGCAACACTGCCTGAGCTGTTGAATGTTACACACACCTCCTTCATCTCTGCATTTTTCTTTTTTTTGCAGACTCAGTCTTAGTCTTGAGTGAAACAGAAAAGTCATAGCATTAATCGCAGAATGATAGTTGTTTTGGAACATATTCATTAAGTAAAAAGCACCAATTATTATAATTGGCCTGAGGGAAAAGATAAAGGCAAAGCAATGCCTGCTTCTATAATCTGATTCCATTAAAATAACAAAATTAATTTGGGGGGTTTGGATTATTTGCCTTTTAAAAAAAATAATAATAATAATAACCAAACAAAAGAAATCCAGGAGGAGTACAATCATCTTCTAGTACAGTGAACTTTATTAATTTTCACAAAAAATCAGGCTGATTTTTTTTGTGGCCTTCAGGAACTCTACTTGTGGACTAGACCCCTAGGCTGTTAAAGACGATATTATTAACCTATCAGGTTAAGGACAGCGAAACGCTATTTAAGGGTGCACTGCATTTTCTACAATTCTTTTCATACCAAATGCACATATCCTGCTGTGGTCTTTGCTTCAGCTCTGCTGCATCTGAGCCTGTGCCTGGCTATGCACCTCATGGACCCATATCCTGGATCCCAGACTCACAGACCTGACTTCCCAGTTTCACTTAGATGAAGCACATCTAAGATGTGCACATCTAAGATGAAGCACACTTAGATGTGCTTCCTAGCTTGTCTGGGCATCTGAACTCTTGGCTGAAAGTGGTTATGGTTGCCAAAATTACTCTGTGTTCTCATTGGAGTACTGTAGGATGATGCCTTGATTGGTGAGGGCATGGCTCTGTCTGCCTGCCACCCTCAGCTCAGTTGCCCTATGGGGCAGGCTGGCCTTGTGGCTCCCTGACACAAGCTGTTGAGATGTAACAGAAAAAATAGAAGGTAAAAATTCTCCACTCAATGTGCACATACAAGGAGAAAAATTACTGAGATATGCCTCTAATAAACCACAGCTCAACTGATTCTGACCGTAAAAGACCTAATTGAACAGGAGACTTAAAACACTTTAGGGAGTCCTATCTACAATTTCCAACTTCATTGACCTGGTAAATTGTGGGTATGAACGGATTTGTTCCTTCTTATCTATAAGGCATATCAGTGAAGACTTTTTCTTGATTAATAATAGACTTTTCTTGATTAATAGATAAGATTTTAACCTGCAAAAAGAGTTATGATGCATAGGCCTTCAAATTATTCTTTTTTTAAACAGATATTTTTTAAATAAACTTTGTATATTCCCAGCCCTAATAATAGGCTCGACAGTGCAACTCAACCACAGAGCAGGAAAAATGCCAAAAGAAAACCAAAAGAAAGAGTGTACAGACTCTGCCTGAGATGCTGAGAAACTTGACTGATTTCAGCTGGACTTCTAAGTACTTAATTTGGGAAGCCAAGTGAAATTTGTGCATACACAAAACACTGTTTAGTAAACCTTTCTATCAGTGATGTCACTGGATGTTGCACAGGTAAGCACTCTGTCATTGACACAGATCCCACTGAAGGCTTTTGTTTGTGTGCCCAATCTCTTTCATGTTCGTGAATATAAAACAACAACAGTTACTTCCTTTGCATCCATAAACTGGATCATTTGTTAAGCAAGACTGACCATAATAAGTACTTGAGAGAAATAAGTATGCTTTAAAAATTTTAACAAAAATACCTGAATTACACACAGCACAAAGCTGCTATTAATTTTCTTCAGAACATATCCCTGAGGGCACAGATATATTTTTCTTTGTTCTTTTTGTATTTCCTCTTACCTTTGAGCTACTGAATACGTATTTCAATTTTTAAAATATCACAAGCTAGCCTATGAGTTTAATACATGATCATGAGGCATGGTCAACAGTAAAAAATATACTCATTTTACAAATGTACTGTATGGCAAACAAAATTACGTATTTTTAAATTACTTTTCCCAACTGTACAAGGCTCACAAGTTAGGCATCAATTATTAAGACTGTTTTAAAATCTAATTCAGTGTTCTTTTTAGTCATCTTCTGGTGTGAATTATCTAAAGATCATGTTTTTAGGCTTGGCCTTGAGATTCTTTAATATATCTTTAATTATCTTTAATGTCTTAAGAATAAAAAAAAAGAATATTCTTAGACATTTGATGAAATTGTCATATTTGTAACACACTTATGAATGGCCTTTCCATAAACATGTATTTAAGCCTCCTTCAGTAATGCATTCTGAGATGAAACAATCCATCATTCTTATATCCTAAAAGATCAGGTCTTGAAAGGTGAATACAATTCTTTACTCTCATCAAAGATGATTTAAGGCTGACACGTAAAGCTCTAAAATGTAGGGAGATTATTAGAGACCAGTAAAGATGGATGAAATGACACATTCAATTTTTGGAGGCAACAGAAAAGCCAGAAACAGCAGAACTATTTAAATATTAGTTAATAACAAAGACTGAACAGTCTAGTTTTGTTACCAGCAGTCAGCAAAACCCTTAGGACATCATTTTTCTAATTTATTCCACAGTAAACTATTTAGAAGATATAATTATGTGTCCTCCATTTTTAGACAGTGTATTTTATAATATTATTTTATTTCAAGACAAAACTTACAAATTCATTAGCCCAGCTTCATTGTATAATCTACCTTTGACTGTATTTGTTCAAAGACACATAAAGGTCAAGGACATGGCTTCTAAAAGAAAACGTATCAAAACAAAAGGCAACAGCTAGCCAAAATGTAATGCTCCCAATACTACAAATTACAAGACTGTAAAAAAATATTTCAAGGGAACCAGGGTTAACAGATAGTTAGTTTTATGTGAAAAAAAAAAAAATATAAAAAAAATCTATGGAGTATGGACAAAACCTGATTTTTTTTTCCCTCTAGATGATTCCAATTACTTGAAAGGTATATTTCACAAATATCCATAGGACTTTCTGAAATCTTGAAACCTAGACTGAACCATACTTTTTAATGCTGTGTTTATACACTGTCTTTTGAAAAACGTGCGAAGTATAAACTATAACTGTATTTTACATAATAAAAAACAGTGACAATTATAGATTCGTCAGTGATCTGTGCATTCTCTCCCCAGATCATTCGTGCCTTACAAGGTACTTGGGCTTCTGGCAAGGTATCATCACTACACTACATATTTGTGATGAAATACTACCTTCCTTTTTTTTCTGTTGCTAACACTTCCTTTCCCCCAGTGAATCTAGGCTCATTACAATCCATTCAGCACTTCTGCTATAACATTCATAAGGTGATTTGTCAACACTGTGACATGACTATATAAAAGAAACAGATGCAAGGTCCCAGACACCAGCCTGATTAATGACGAGAATGAAGTGTAATGAGAATTTCTAGTGGCTAATGTAGCAGCAAGAAAGAATAAAAAATAAACAAAAACTTTTCTGGTACAGACTACTTCATATTAGAACTGTGCAAAATATGACAATACTTACATAAATTTGTGAAACCATCTAAACTAGTAACAGTGAACTAGTTCTAAATCATGTCAAAGTTACATGATTAAAAAAACAAACAATCTTAAACATATACTCTGAATTGTGCTAAAAACAGTGCCAAACATTTGTAACTGTCCACCCAGAGTTTACACAGATGCTTGGTTTTTTTTTTTTATTGGCAAAATCTGTCTTTTCCTTCTCAGCAGAACCAAGTTGGGACCAGAAAAATCGTTAAGCTGTGGACATAGCTAAATGAGGGATGCTAATTGGAAATCTACTGTGAGAAAACTTAGTGGTCTAATTTTAAGAGGTGATCAAGCACAATGCATGCTCAACATGTCATGAAATGAGACACTCAGAAGTGGAAACAAATTCACTGCTTCTGTCTTAGGTTGTTTCCCTTCTGTCAGACTACCAGAAATTACCTTGTATATCCTAGCAGATAAACAAGAAAACTCTTAACCTACATTCCCGCATCTACTGAAGTTATCTAAGCACTGAAAATTAAGGACTAACAATTTTGGGAAATTTGGACACTGCACATGTAGTCACAGAAAGCTGAATGCAGAAGTACAGAAAAAAAAAAATAGAGTAAAAAGGCAAGTCATTCAATAGTAAAACTTAAAGTGTACTTAAATAATCAGATCACTGATAATCAGAAGGGAGTAGCCTATAGTGAGCGAGCTACTGGACTTTCAAGAGATTCTGACATTCAACTTGTTTCTTCAGAAAAGGCTATATTGTTCCTGAAAAGCAAAGTGTTTCGCTAGCTCACTATTTTGAAGAAAAAAAAAAAAAGGTAATGATCTGCAACATACATTAATTTTAGTATTTTTTTTTCTTTTATCACCTGACTTATTAAGTTCAATGTTCAAGTTACCAGCCCAGTTCAATGTTCTGAACTTGGAAAAAAGCCATTACAAAATCATATATAGAATCATAGAATGGTTAAGGTTGGAAGGGACCTTCAAAGGTCATCTAGTCCAACCCCCCTGCAAGGAGCAGGGACAGCCCCGACTAGATGAGGTTGCTCAGAGCCTTATTCAGCCTGGCCTTGAGCGTTTCCAGGGATGGGGCTTCCACTAATATTAGTATTATTGAATAGCACAGATGTGGACATTTTGGCTTATCAACCTACTTATAAAGTAAATTGGGATAGCTGCAGAAATCTGTCTTGATACTGTGCCTAACAACATATTTCACAGAGATTCCTCAGGGCAAACAAGAACAGGTTGCCCTACTATCGCTCAGGCATCTTTTGAATCTTACCTGCTATTATAAATTGGCTTGGAGAGCATCTTTATATGTTATTTTTTTTGTGCTTTTGCATTAACAGCAATTGCCGCTTTCAAATTCCAGCCCTCTGTCTCAAAGACTAAATCAAAATATGTTTAACAGTTACACTGTTTCATACATATGGAGATATGTGTTCTCTATGCATACATGGATAAACTTTCACATTTGGAAAAAAAAAAAGTCAACTGAAGAAGAAAGCAATTTCAGGAGAAAAGTAAAATATAATGGAGAAGTTTTAAATAGCTCCCTCTAAGGATAAACCTTATAAATGAAATAGAAGCAGAACATTCAAATGCCTACCTCTTGCAGGAGGAAAGGCTGCAGACACCAAGGTCAGTGAAGAAGGAGGAGGAGGAGTAATGCAGCTCCTGGCCAAGGTTCCCCTGCAGCCTGTGGTGATAACCATGGTGGAGCAGGTTGTCCCCCTGCAGCCCATGGAGGTCCATGGAGGGGCAGAGATTCACCTGCAGCCCGTGGAGGACCCCATGCCAGAGCAGGTGGAGGCCTGAAGGAGGCTGTGGCCCATGGAGGGCACTGCTGGGACAGCTGTTCTGGAGGGACTACACCCTGTGGAAGAGATGACCCATGCCAGAGCAGTTTCACAGAGGACTGTGGCCCGTGGGAGGGACACCACGAAGGAGCAGGGGAGGAATGGGAGGAGTTCTTCCCCCGACGACGAAGCAGCGGTGTAAAACAACGCTTGATGAACTGACCGCGACCCCCATTCCATTTTCCCCCCTGTGCCGCTTGGAGGGGGAAGGTAGTAAAGATAATGTTAAGCCCAGGAAGAGGGAGGGGTGGGGGGAGGTTATCTTGTTCTCTGTCTCATTCTCCTGCTAGTTTTAGAAATAAATGCGTACTTTTCCCCAAGTCTAGTCTGTTTTGCCCATGATGGCAACTTTAAGGATTTCTCCCCGTCCTTATCTTAAACCTCGATCCATTTTTCCTTATATCATCTCCCCCTATTCTTTCAGAGGGTGGAGGGGAGCAGGAGAGAGACTGCATAGTCTGGTCCCAATCAGGGCTGAACTATGACACCATGTCTTTCCTGTGCTGAGGGCTCCACAGCTGGATGCAGTACTCCCAATAGGGTTTCATCAGAGAGAAACAGCAGGGCAGAATCACCTCCTGTGACCTGCTGGCCACACTTCTTTTGATGCAGCCCAGTTTACAGTTGGCCTTCTGGGCTGTGAGCCTACTATGCTGAGCTTCTCATCAGCCAATATCCCCAAGTTCTTCTCAGGGCTGTTCTCAATCCCTTCACTACCCAACCTGTATTGACATCAGGGTTACCCCAGCCTAGGTACAGGACCTTGCACTTTGCCTTCTTGAACCTAATGAGGTTCACATGGGCTGACTTCTCAACCAGGTCCCTCTTGATGTTCTGAGGTGCAGTCAAGACAATGTGTTCCAAAGACAGCAAAAACTTTAAAAAGCCTGAAAATACAGTAGAAAGTACACTACTCCCTCCCTATAACCTTCTCCTTGCACCATGCAACACCTGAATAGGCTAACATATTGTTTATATTTAAGGATTAAATACTTGACTTAGAGCCCAGTGAGCGCAATAAGTCTTTCCACTGATGTCATTTGGCTTTGCCTCAGGACTAACAGAGGTCATTAAATTGTTCTCTTGTTCTCCGTCTTGTCTCTGCCATTCACTCCAATTGCACTATGATGCCATAAGACCCATCACAGAAAATGGATTGACTTTTTTTACACAGTCATATTAAAAAACCCTGATATCCAACAATATATTAAAGTGTATAGCCAATAGAAATATTCAAGTGTATAGATAATAATTTTTCAGTACATTCCAGTTAGTGCCACATCTTGCTTTAGTCAACTAGCACCAATGAAATAATTTTTGGCTCTTCATTTGCAATTTAGTGTTTGGAAATTAACAGTTTTGAAGTCCATTAAGAATTTCAAGTCTAAAATGAGCCGGTTTGCAACATCCCTTACCCATTCCAAACATCTCTTAAATTCTAGCTTATAAATGTCAAGTTTCATAATGTATAGTTCTATTTACATGCAAATTATGACATAGAAAAGGGTGAATTATTGAATTTTATTTACTTTCCTCAAATATTTCCTCCTTTTATACTTTTGTTCTTATCTTCTTTATGTGGTGGTTTTCTTTTTGCCTATCACACTGTTTATCTGAGTGCTCAAGAACAAAGCAATAGCAACAAAGTACTTAAGAGAATCTGGGAACATTGAATGTAAACTGCACTCTTGCTGACCCTCAGGAAAAAAAAAAAAGTATCTTCGTAAAGTATTTTATCTGGGAATCGAAATTATATAATATCTTTAAATGACAGTAGTGATAATGTCTAAGAAGGTTCTAAAATCCATTCCACAAAAAAGCAACACAGTGATCCTGGATGTCTGGGTAAATGACAAGCAATTAAAAACAAGTGTGAGGCAGACTGCAGACCTGTCTTCATTTCAAACCCCTCTAAGCTCAGCATTAGTCCTTCCAAGAATCTTTCCATGATCCAGAAATAAATCCTGCTATATAGGTTAAAGTAAAACATGAGAATACACTAGAAAAGAAACACTGCCTTGTGGGAAAGCGATGCCCAGAAGAGCTTTAGGCTTTGAAAAACTAATAAATCTGGCCTACTGCAGATGCTATTCTACTAACTTACCATTTCTTCCCTTAGTGCATCTGTCTGGTTCACTATATACTATGAAATGTGTTAGGAAGTTCATTATGTCTGGTTAGCGTGTTGTGTTTTTGTAGCGGTGGGGGAGTGGGCAACAGTTGTGGCTTCTGCAAGAAGCTGCTAGAAGTTTCCCCTTTGTTCAGAGAACCCAGCCAGCTCCAGGGTGGACCCACTAGTGGCCGGGGCCAAGCCAATTGGTAACAATGATAATGCCTCTGTGATAACATAGTTAAGAAAAGAAAAGGAAAAAAAAAAAAAAAAAAAAACCAAAAAAACCACACACAAAATAACCAACACACCAACACACCACACAGACACAGAAGTGCAGGCAGAGAGGAGGAGGCATGGGCCTTGGGGGGCCTCGCCCTCTAGCCTCCTGCCAGGCAGTTGTCTTGGCCCAGCCTGGCCAAGAGAATGAGAGGTGTCTGGTTTTTATTTCTCTCTCATTATTCTACTTCAGTTTTATTATTAATGAATTGAATTAATTTTCCCCAGGGCTTGGTCCTGAGCAGGGCTAAACTATGACAGTTAGCTAAGCTAGTGCTGATTGGGAATAACATCAGCTTAAAAAAGAGTAAGATAGGCAATAAAAAAGACCTCTGATTATTTTGAAAGTATCATGTAATTCTGCTCTTTTCAGATTTTGTTTCTATTTCCCTTACAGGTGATAAGAACGGAAAATAGTTATTAATTATCAGGATACTTTCAAAATTTCAAAGAATTAAGTATTTGATTAGACTCTAGCACAAGAACAGTTCTTGGTTTCTCTATGCACCAGAGAAAATAGCAGTAACCTGTCTGATACTTCTTTTAAGTGACTGTGTGGTCATTACACTGCATATTCAATTTGCTAAGAAAGTAGCGAAACTACTTTAAAACAGAAAGAAAAAATATTTCAGTCTTTCAGGAAGACTTGTGAGGGATCATTGCAAAGTATATCAGTCAACAAACAATTTATTCACAAAAAAAATGAAGAGATTACTCCACGTACCTACACATATGACACTGGCCTGAAGCTTATCTTGTAAGCACAGTAATAAGGAGTCTTATTTTTGGGAAGCTATTATACTGAAGAATGTATATCTTTAAAAAGCACATACATAGTTAGTTTAGTAAGAATATTGATTATAAACCAACAAGCTCCCTAAATGTAAGTAAATAAATAAATCATTTTGGCTAGATTTCATTTTATATTTTAGCAGAAAAAAAGCCCAAGGCTGATTCTCCTTCCAGTCACTTCTGTCTTCCAGGCTCCATGCAACAGGACAATCCTGCTATAATGAGCAATGCGGGAAAACTAAAATGACTTTTAAACTAAATATTCCTTTTATTGTGAATTAATGAATGTACATTTTAGTAAATTCAGCCCAAGTAATTTAGTAATTTTTTTTCTAAAGTATGCAATGCTATCCTACTTACTCTGCCAAGCTGTCAGTAGTTCCTATTAAAAAAAAGTCCTCTTAATGGTTACGAAAATGTAGTACCTTGCATGATACATGCTCTCTTCCTCAGTGCTGGTATTATGGTCTACTTTGACAAGTTACTTGAGTCATTTGTGTGTTTCATTACTAAAAATCATCTCCACTATACTCCTGAAGCATCTGATTTCAACGATGTTAACATGATGTGGTGAGGTGGAAGCAGACTGGCAAGGGCGAATACTTCAGACTCTTAATTCCTGGTTTTGCATCATCTTATGAAGAAAAACTAATGCAAAATAAACAAACATTTTCTTATTCATAACAATGAACTTCCTGAATGCAAAATAGGGAATGTTTCAAAACAAAACTAGTTAAAGGCTGCCTCTGAATTTTAAGCCTATAATAATTATTGAAATATCACTTCATTTAGAGACTATTAGCCAATGCACAGATTTTAAAAAATATAAAAGATATTTAATTATTAACTGTTAAACATTTATAGACACACAAAGGCCAACACATATATATATATATGTACATATAAAACTGGACTTCAGTGGAAAAAGGCCTAGGTTTTTCAGAAGCGTTTAACTTCAATCCAATATAAATAAATAGGTGTCAAATGCCTAAATACTTTTTAAAAACTAAATGAAAGACATTTTACCTTTCTTTCCATCTACGACCTCTTAAAGGACTTTTACCACCAATAAACATATAAGTATTAAATGAAATGTATTTTCCCAAAATAAACATGTCAAAAATTTCATAGAAGGACCTAATTCACTGTGCCAGTAGACTTTTTCAAAGTCCAAGCAGAATGACTTCTATAATTAGATTATCCCACTGTCTATTGAGCCTCATAGCAAAATTCATCGGAAAAAGAAGGAGAAAGGCTGAGTCTCAAAGTACCAGATTCTACAGAGAGTGTAGAACTCTTCATGAAAACAGCATTAGCAGAATCTGAAGAGAAACTGAGGGAGAGCTGCAAACGCTAATCACATTCATACTTGGATAAGAAAGAACTTCAGTAGTTCAGGAAGATGACCATAAAGACTCCCTAATTAATATTTTCATGTTTAAAGACTTTAAAAATTTCTTTGTTGTTTCTTTCTGCTCCTTATGGAGGAGGCTGGCCTTGCCAAAGGTGGTAACATCACTGTTGGCAGCTCAAGGATTTTTAAAGCTCAAGGCAAGCTGAAATCTGTCTGTCTAGCACAGCCTAAAAATCATTCACACAATAAATAGCCCAATAAACACTTCATTGCCTCTAGCAACCACCTGCTCTACCCATATGTGGTCACTGAAAGTCTAGCATAAACCCTACCTTCTTCGCTAGTCATTATTCATAAATGAAAGAAGTGTGCTCTGTTGGGATGCAGCTCCATGATTCAGAAAGTAATGCAGCAATTTTTTATTTTTATATTGCAGGGTCAGTATATGGAGAAAGCAAATTACATTACATCTCATTCACTAAACTCATATTCCTGCCTTCACCTGAGGCAGTGCTTTACCCTTTAAAGCATACTGTACAAGTATTAGTATTACATTAGACATACCTTTATTCCAGAATCTGGATTCCAAAATTGCAGAAACCTATTGTCAGTTTCTAGCAGAATGGAAAAAAGGAAGGAAGAGAATGGAGGAATCACAAAACAGAAGCGTTTATTTACTTTCAATATATTACAACATCAAGGAGAATTTTCTTTATACTGTTGGCTCAAGCATCTCATGATTCCATGCACCACAAGCTCTGATACGTAAATAATGACTTAGTGGGGGTTTTAAGAGCTGTCCACAGATAATTCAGATTATTTGCATTCAGTGGATGCCTAATTCCGTAAATATCTCCTTAAAATTTTAAGTTTATATTAGACCACAGGATATATCCGATCACAAAGTTTATTTTCTCCAAGTTTTTCTGCCTCTTCATACTAGGCAGTATAATTCATTTTCAGTTTTACATTTATCTGCCTACCTGTTGCATACAGTTCATAGAATATTTTTGGTTTCCCATTGTATTAAGATGGTTTTTCAAGCATCAAGAACTTGGATGTAATTAAAAGTCTGCTAGAATTTAATAGATGCATTCAATCCTTAAGTGTAATAAAATCTAAGAAACAAGAGGAAGACAGTGGGGAGAGAAAGAAGCCTAACCCCTAGCAATAACTGTTCAAGGTTCTGGAATTTGCAATCAATGCAAAAAGTGAATTGATCCGGTAAAGCCATGTATAAAGACAACAGCCATCCCAAGCGACCAGTTACAGAACTTAAGAGGCATGTAGAACAAAATTAAATGGACAACCTTATTAATCTGGAATTGTAAAAGGAGTTTTGCCTCTACCACCAATTCAAGAGCTCTGCAAAAAAAACCTAAAAGTGAGAAACTTCTCACCTAGAATTCCACCTTCAAAATTTTCACTTAGTTCTTAAAAATGAAGCAAATGAATAATGGCAAATTAAGCTTTTCTGGTAGAACATAGTGATCATCTGCATCTAATCTTTGATTAAGTACTAGCACTCAATCTTTTTGCCAGCATCCTCAGACCTCACAAATAATGAAACTTAGCCAGAGTTAGCTGAAAGCAGTTACTGAGCAGCATACACTGCCAGTGTCCTTATCACCTTTGTATTGTGATATGAAGACTTCAGTCATCTTAGCTGTCAATCTCATACCCTTCTCTATAATTACATTCACTTAACAAGGAAAAAAAAAAAAAAAAAAGGATGCAAAATAGTATGTCTGTGTCTAGCTTCCTGACATCAAATATGTACATAATTACATCACTAAAGATCTTTGTCAATACAACACCATGAGACAAAATATCTTTGAAGATTTCCTTTTTGTCACACATTGAAATGAAATGTCCATACTGTCCATGTACAGAACAGAACAAGGAGCCCAGACTTATACATGAGATTTGAATGCCAAGTGTTTTTTTGCACATCATGCAAAGTACATCAGACCCATATAACAAAATGCATTATGTCAGCTGCTATGTCTGGATGCTGTAAAAGGATGCAAAACATCCTGATGCCGTATTTAAATTGACAGGGCTTACTATATTGGGAATTTTTGCTGTCTCAGTGGGAGCCTGGGGACATTTCTGTCAAACCAAGAAGCAAAGATTGCCCTGTGAAGGGAGCCCTGTCAACTTCTTTTGCATCTTCCACAGTAATTTTTTCTCCTTTGTTCATACTTGGAGACTCCATGTGCTTGCCTTCAGTTTCAGATCCACATCTTTAAGTTGTCAGTCATCTGAAACACACCTCCCCACCATTCCTTTCCATCAAAGTGAAGCTAAATAGTAATGGAATCATCTCAGTGCTATGTTTTCTGATTAGAATCAGCATCATTAGGCCAATTAATTCCTATTTAATGAAAAACAAACAAAAGGAGTACTCTCTGGCTCCTCAACATCAGTGAAACTACTGAGCAATCCTCCTTAGATGTAGCTCCACACTGATACTTAGTATATACTTTCTGCTTATCAAAAGCTTGATGATCTCATGCAAATCAGATTAAAATACATTACACAAGAAAAGCTATATATTCACTACAGCAAACAAACCCTTTCTGACCTAGAAAAAACAATGCTGCTTGTGGCATATCTCTAGACTTTGCAAAATCCACTTGCCAGCTCAGGTTGGCTCAAGTAAACTGGGGAGAAAGAGAAATCAATATGGAAATCAATATTTCTGTGAGGCTGGCATTCAGACATACGGTTTTACAACCATTCATTAAACTGTCTTACCTGAACCCAGCAGAAATGGAAAGAAAGGTAAGCTGCCCTCCAGATTCACAAGAATCACGTACAAAATAGAACACAAATAAAACTTAGTAACTTCAGTTGTCTCTTGGAGCCTAATTTTATTAATATATAAAAAAGAATGCCATACAAATTTTTAGTAGTTTACTATCCTAAGAAGTGTTTTGAGATTTTTGGATAAACAGACATTTTAGAGTCATATGTTTTGTGGGGCTTTTTTGTTGCCTGCCTTAGAATTCCAGTCCTTTTAATTTTTTTTAGAAACCAAGAAACTTATTACAACAAATTAAGGTTGGTTTTTTTTTTTTTCTGAGTAAGAATTTCAGGCCTAGATTCAATAGGAAGGAGAATTAGTATTCTGTATAAATATCCCTGGCATTGGTCCCCAGTAGTCAGATCTCTATTTTCTGTTTTTATTATTTTTAGATATTGGTTGCACTGCAGTATAAACATGAAAATGGATCAATATTTTCTCTTGTAAACATAGCACAATCTGAATACTCCTAAGTGGATTTAGAAATTACTCTAACATTCAAATGACTTATTTTTGTATGAACAAACAGGGCTGCTGGAGATGGTCTGCTTCACTAACCTCTAACAAGGAAAAAAATGGAACTTCTATTGCTACTGTCAATTAGAAAAAGATGAAGTTTGGTTTTTGGGAGTTTTGGAAAATTAAATTCCTTGGAAGATTAAGCCCCTGAGGTTAAGACAAGTAAAGAAAAACTGGGGTACTAGGCATTATCAGATGCTTTTAGTCTTTGTCATTATTTATATAGAACTATATAGAACTATAGCTAAGTGCATTGCATTTAATTCCCATTGTTGAGAGCTTCCAAGTTAGGTAGGGAGAGCTCTTCCCAAGCAGTAAAAGCTAAGGTCTTCAGGGAAAGTTTCTGACAGCAACAGTCCCGTCAGCTTGTCTTTCGCATGCTTAAAGCTTGTAAACCGCTTTTGATGGAGCTGTCTAGGCATTATTTACCAAATAGCTGGGAGTTCATTTCATTTTTAAACATAACATTAAATACCATAATTTTGCATTTCTCATCCACTTGTTAAGTTAAAAGAATTAGATATTTAATCAAGCTTGATTAACAATGGTATACATGAAAAATAGCTATTCCAGGCAATATAAAATTCATAGCTAGCTAGCTTTCCAAGTACAGATGAATCTCAGTACACCTCTGTTTAACTGACTTGTATCAACACAAATTTGTCTGACTGATGGACAGGTGACACTGCAATGTTGCTTTCCCTTGCAGTATCGTGACAAGATAAAATGACTTAGATTTACTGTAACGAATGCTGATGACAAACATTCAGGCTAAAAAAATAAAGACAGACATACTTGTCCTGCAGCTCAATTCCTATGGAGGTACTCATTTGGAAAACCTAGAAAACCCCATTACAAAGAGTTCAGTTATGCTTAATTTCTTAAGCAACAATAGTTCAAAGATTAGACTTCACTTATCAGTATCTGCAGACAGAGCTTACTTATGCAACCAGGTATATTTCTAAGCACAGTTAAAAGCTTTATGATTAACAAAAGGAGCAGGGTAACACTAGTTTTCAGTAGAAGAGAAACTTCATTAAAGAAGAGCTAAAATGTTTGAGGAAAGAAATGTGATCATAAAAGTATCTGAAGTCCCAAATCATCTTAAGTACAGGAAAATCACCTGACAGCATATTACAGAAAAGAGAGAGATTTATATCATATAATATAAAGATATATCTATCTCATCTAATATTCAATAAACAGAAAGGTGAAACATGTTTTCTTTTTATGTAGTCCTTTTGTTTCTCAGTAGATTTACCCTACTTTTCAATGAAAAGAAAACAAGAGAAAACCAGACAACTCATTTGTGTGTGAATCATTACACATCAAAAACCAAAACAAGAATGAAAGTAACTGCATAAAAGACACTGTTACAATTCAAAGGCCTTACTGTGTAACACTTGCAAAACAATTGATGATGATAAATAGATTTTAATTTCTAAAAGCTGCACACACCATCATAAAAAAGTTTTGAAATGTACATGAAAAAAAATGCCCTAAGGAACTTTAACAATTCTGAAATATATCTTAGACTTTAAATTAAGGCTAAGCAAATAATTTCAAATGTATTTAAATGCCACTTTTTAAAACTTAAACTGAAAAGGAAGCATATGTTTAAGGATTGTTTTTATTTATTTGTCTTATCTATCAAAAACAGTACAATTCTAAGTTTCTTTTCTTATATGAAGAGTATTTTTTGACAACTACAGAACATAAGGACAACAGTAGAACTACTACGCATACCTTGTAGGGTCTACACAATTAAAGAAATAACAGTATACAACTGAGAAAAGTTAAATTGTGACTAATTAGCTCTCTGATATTATTTCCTAATATTGAGTTGTAATAAGGCTGCAGAAAACTGGTAAATTCTTCATCTCTTACAGAGAAGTACTAAAGATGTAGAGTGATGTTATTAGTACTTACAAGGCTGCATCTCTTCCAATTGTAGACAAAGTTTAAGAAAATAATCAAGGAACTGAACTTACGACTTTATGACATACAACTGTGTATGGAAAATTGTCTTATTCTCTTTTAGAGAAAAAAAAAAAAATCTTTCTCAACATTTTCTGGGTTATTACATTTTACCCACAAGAAATATAATATACCAGAGGGTAGCAAAATATTATAACGTACAGTGCACAAGTAATTAAATCATTCTATAAAAAGTGAATGCATTCTTAAAAGCTGCACAACTCAACTGATTTACGTATACAGACACTCAATGATTAGTAAGTGTTTTCTTTTAAAAAAAAAAAATTGTAATAATTCAATTCAAATCTACCTTTTCAAAAAAAAAAAAAAAATCTTATTATCTTTTTTCCCCCTGCATTTCATAAGCAGAAAGATTTACTCCCTGGAATGTCAAGGAAGCAAGATTAAGTTTTTTACAGGATATTTTTATAATTGTTTCTGGAGTTCTTCATTGGATTTGCTATTAAAGTACAAACAGCTCTTCTTCATTTGAATGAGAAATTCTTCATTCTTCTAAACTTCTAAGGTAGATTCCTTTTTTCTAGAAAATACTATATAAAATACCTTGTTTTCTTATAAAATGACTCAAAAACTGTGTGCTAACTGCAGCACTAAGTCACAATAGTATGCATAAAAACATAACCCAACAAACAGTGAATCTGATATTTGTGTTTGTGATGGAGGGCATATGCTTGCAAACCTAAACCCAGCCAAACAGTCCTCCACAGTGCAGGGAGCATTGTTATATTGAAATCCCTACTGAAGTGCTTTTTGTTTGGAATTTAACATGACACTGATTACTTGTTGTCATGAAAGAGGCTAATGCAATTTTCCATGTAAATCAAGGCGTTGACAGGGATGTCCTGATATATTTCCAGTGGAAATAACTATAGCCTTTCTCTTCCCCATCCTTTACAGACACTTAGTATTGACTTTGGACTTACTAGCTGCCAGATGTGGCTGAAAATCATTGACAACCTGAACATTAAAGGTAAGCTGCTTCTTATATGCAAATGTTATAATAGTAACAAAACTGAAACACCAAGGTGTTTTTTTTTTCCAGTATAAAATGACTATTCATGATCACAGATAAATTAAAACACTACAAATTACATTTTTGTAATAACTTCTCAGTTAACTTTATGTTAATATCTTCCTTCGGAAGGCCTTTCTTTACTTCACTTTTTGTGAAGAATTTTTCCTTTGAGAAAAATCAAAGTAGAAAAAAAAAAGTATTTTCTTCAGGAATGTAGAACTTTGAATTTAACTTTTAGCTTCAAAACTGTTTTATTAACAGAGGAATGGCTTTTTTTCCCCCTTAAACAGAGAAAAAGATGTTCTACAAAATAGCTGTCATCTTCTTAGAGTGTCATTTAAGTCTGCTAGGCTAATTATTGTTTAGAAGTCACTCAATTATGTAAAATTCCAAACCAACTAAAGCATCAAATAAGTAATAGGACCACCATGATATGACTCTTCAGACTAGAGTGAAATAACAGCATAAGTGTAGGAAGTCAACTAATATCTTTCAAACTAGTTAATTCACTAAAATATTTTAGAGAGGCTGTATCAACATTTAAGACACTGAGTATAATCATCTGTTACCTTGATTATATTGCATTGCTGCTTGCCGAAGACTGGAATTCAACTACCACATGCCACTGAAACTCTATGAGAAAAGTAATTACCACAGTTAAAGAAAAATTATGAACTTTCTGAATTTATAATACAAACCTTGTTTGAACTTGATATCCTCCTTTCCCAAAGCAAAGTTTGATACTGTAATTTAGCATATTCAAATATATTTAAATTTAATTTTAATAAAACACAAGAGAATATGTAGTGATGAAACTAGTATCTAGATTAGATTATAAGTAATTTGATATTTCAGTGCAAATATCATTGCAAATTGCAGACAAATTCAGAAGTGTATTGTTTTTCACCAGTAAAATTGAGTGGGACTGAGGACAGATGTAAGTAAAACAATATAAAGTCATTCCAGCTAAGGCTTATCATACAACCAAGTATTCCTAAGTGTGTGTAGGTTTTCCACCTAGCACTTACACGTGGGCGGATTTTCTTCTATTTGATCATTTGTCTGGTATTTTAGATGTGTAGATTAAACAGAGAAAACCTACTCTGTCCACTCCTACTACATGATCAGATCAATGCTTTGCCTTGGGCTTTGAGCATGAGCAGGAACAAAAAGTGAGTCACACAAAAAGGTGTGGGCTTGGAGCATAGCAGGCTGCCAGCCCGCAGTGAGCTCTGCCTCCACCAGCTGCATTAGCTCCTTGAAGTTGCAGCACATTTGTCCAGATTGCCACCACTGAAAAAGCTTCTTTCCATGAACCAAGTTACTAGAGTGACTTCAGTTGCTATTCAGTCCCAAAATAGCACATCCATTTGCTGAAACAAGTGTATAATTAAAAGATTTATTGTTACATCAGCTATATATTCCATACTGTTCCCTTGTAAATTTTGGAAAGTGTTAAGCCAAATTATCTTCTGGGGTTCCCTTCAGTATAATTTAGACCAACTCATGATTCAGACCATTATTTGGCTATTAACAAGCATAAGATATTTAGACACATGACTGGATGTGTCTAAATTATCATGGAGAAACAATTAAGCTGCAAAAGGGCTCACTGATCATCATTTCCTGAACCATCCAATTTCAGCCAAGTCATCCTTACACAGCTCCAGCCTACACTGTAAGTCACTACTTCTTTGCATCTTCAACAAGGATCTAAGGTTGAGGACAAGGCTAGTTCACAAAACTACAACTCTCACTCTAGATGTGAAACTCCCCTCCATATCAGGCTTCCTTCCCACTATTTTTAGTTCTTGAGCAATTCCTCTGTATTTTTTTTTCTCTCTGTCAAAAATACAGTAGTCCAAATTGCGGTGACAGAAGAACTGAGACTATATGGTTTCCACACATTGTTAGAACTTTTCAACTCATATGATTGTTTATACTGAAATTTCAAGTTCATTATATTATTTATTCACAATTTAAGTGGAGGTCAGCATCTCTGTTTCATTATGCCTCCTAGCACCACTTCAGAAAACAGATTAATAGAATGCTGCTTGCTCTCTTCCCAGTTCTTGATAGCGTGCTGAAGTAATCACACAGCTCAATCATGCTCTGCAGGCTCCAAATCAAATGTTAATGCAATATGAAACTACCAGAAACTGCTAAGAAAAGCCATCTCAGAGCCAAGGAACAAAGTAATTCAAAATGAGTCTATGCTTCTATTTTTATCAAATTCTAAGCACATATAATGATGTTGTCTTCGTACACAATGTTGTACTGCTGCATAGCTAAAGTAAACATTAACCAGAAGGGGGAAAAAGCCCAACTACTTCATTTAAGATGTTAAGAGAAACTGTAATCCAGGATTGACAAGAAGTTCAAGATATAAACTTATCCATTACAGAATTCTGAAAAACCCTTATTGCATAGGTTTTCATAAAGTACAGACTACAAAAAAAAAAAGAGAGATAATAATATATAGTTTTACCAAAAACCCCACATATTTTAACTACCAAATACTCATTACAATGACATTAGTTAATTAAAGTCTGATTTCATCTGCAATTTTGAATGCAGTGTACTTCAAGCAAGGAGTTGGTTCAGAAAAAGGATCTCGTAGAAGCTTCTAGGATCCATACTAAGACTGCAATAACTGACTAGGAAGCCATGAGTTTGTTCTGATGACATGAAGCTATTAACTTGGGCTTTCACTGGCTTATAGTGTTGAGGCTTAATAGCCTGGAGGACAGCTGTATTAACTCCACAAGAGAACATCCAACACAAGACTTACCGAAGCCTTATTCTGTTTCTATTTTTCTAAGCCACTCCTGGCTTACTTCACTTTGAAATACAAAGCATTTATAAAATAAAAAAAAAAATTAAAAATAAAAACAAAGAACCCTTAACACAGACTAAAATGAATAATAACAAAATATAGTGCAACGCTTATATCTTTGCCAACAACAGACTACAACAATGCATTCATTAATTTTCCCTGTTATCATGGATCAGTAGAACAACCTGTATTCAAAGCGGTTTTTTTGAGTTTTCATATTTTATGCTTATGTTGGCCACAGGGTAAAAGTTACAGCATTGGCCCACCTCTCCAGTCTTTCAAGGTCCCTCTGGACAGCATCCTTCCCTCCAGCGTGTAGATCACACCACACAGCTTGGTGTCATCAGCAAACTTGCTGAGAGTGCACTCTATCCCACTTGTCCATGTTGCCAACAAAGATGCTGAACAGAGCCGGGCCCAATATCGACCCCTGAGGAACACCGCTCATCACCAGTCTCCATCTGGACATTGAGCTGTTGGCCATCACTGTGCATCCATCAAGCCAAATGCGGATGACTATAATGACAGATGACTATAATGTCATCTGTCCCTGCCCTCCCTTTAAGCCTGACACCTAAACTCTGTCAGCTCCTCATCCATCCCCAAGCTGAGTTCCATGCACTCCAGGTGATGGTTGACATAGAGGGCAACACTCCCTCCTCATCTCCCCTGCCTGTCCTTCCTAAAGGGCCTATGTCCCTCCATTCCAACACTCCAGTCATAGGAACCATCCCACCACATCTCTGTAATGCCAATAAGATCATAGCATCTGCAGGCATCTCTGACTCCTCTTGTTTATTCCCCATGCTATGTGTGTTTGCACAGAGGCATTTAAGTTGGGCCCTCGATGCAGCTGACTTACTGGCTGGAGTGGCTGGATTGCAAAAATCAGAAGAGAAGTCTATCATTCTTCCTTCCTATGAGAACAAATGCATTACTATTTGACATCTATAAAGAACTCCACTATGCTTTACAAGCTAAGGTAAGTTAGTCTTGCACCTAAATTTCGCAAAGGTAAAAGTAGAAATCCAGCAATCATGTTCCTTCTCCCCAGGTAAGACAAGTGTTCCTATGGCATTTGACAGAAATAACATACACCTATATTGCTTATAAAACTACATAATATTAATCAGCTTCTCACAGCCCAAATCCTGTGCCTTACATAAGAGTGATGCATAATACTTTTTTGTAAAGAAACCACTGTTCTCAATAAAAAAAAAAAGAATCTAGGGAATTCTGCATAATTTTATAAATATAAAATAATGCTATAAAATAGAATATATTTTGATACTTTGAGGTACATTCACCAAATTAGGGTGGTTTTAATGACACAATTAAATTTACTTGAAACAATTCTGTGGGTCATCAGTTTAGTAATTTTTTCTTTATCATTTAACTAAGAAATAGTTAGCAATTTTTTGGTACCAATTCTGTGATTGAGATAATGGCTGATGCAATAATTTCATGTATCACCTACTTAATAGCATATCAAAGGATATCAATTAATATGTTAGCATATTAATAACTGGGGGGAGAAGGGGAGAAACAAAAAATGCTCTTAACTGTATTTTCCCCAGAATAAACTGATGTAATACTAGATGCTATGGATTTAAATTCTACACATTTTGTTTAACTGAACTCCCTCATTCTGAAATAAGGAGATGCAAGTATTTTTCTTCTTCTATTGTCACACACTGGGTATTATGTCACATTCTCTTGAAAACTGAGGTATGCATTACACATCCATTTCCTAGGATTGGAACCAATGGGTAGCTCTTATCCATTTCACAATCATTGCAAAAACCATATCTCCTTCCAAATCAAAATACACTCTTCTCACTAAGATAACTTTTTACCCTTACCTATGCTTTTTCAGAGGAGCCATCTTTGTAAAAGGGTTAAAGCACAATTCCTGTGTGTAATTCAAAAGCTTTTATGCAAGTATGTATGCTCTAAATCCAAAAGTATCAGGATAATCCACACAGGCTTCATCCATAAGACATTCCTGTGTGTAACTGTAAGTTATGTAGTGACTTACAGCTATAAGTTATATGGACTATTATAGAGAGTGACTATGAACTACAGGACTAATCCGGTATAGGATCCAGAAACATCTAGAGTGAATGCCTTAAACACTGAAGTAAAACTGATCTAAAATGTTACAATATTTGTGTTTCTTCACTTCAAACACTCTGGAGTCTCATCTATTAAGACTCTTCAGTCTCTGCAGCATTTCTACTCTATATGAACAATTAACCAAAATGCATCAGGTGATTATATAAAAATACATACACAGTGAAGGCATCACGCCTCTTGTATTTTGAGATGGACAAAAGCAGGTAAGAAGAAAATGCGATCATTTTTGTGTAGCATGAACATTAACTATATTAGAGGCATGGTGTTATTATTATAAACCTAAAACTGAAAAATTCTTAATTTTTCTAATACTCTGTCACAGTGAGGATGGGTGGGATGGGGAGACGAGCTGATGATGGTGTCCATAATTAAGTAAATTTTTAAATAAACAAGTATATTTAGTTTTTAGGATTCTTCTATGGTTAAGATTACACTTAACACACAGCATTTGAGGCACCTGGAAGGACAAAGGAATGACAGAGCACACAGCAGGGCTGAATAGCATGAAAATCAGAGGGAAACACTTCTCCATAGATACCAAAATACACTCCAAATTTGGATTAATGGGGAAATAATAGTAAAGCCTCTGAGGAAATTTTAAGTAACCAATACAAAGAGTTTGTCAAGTAAATAAAAAATATATTGTTAGGTAAGGGAGGAAGAGCACACCTCAAGAATCATCTACAGTCTGACACACCTTTCTTTCAGTCCTACAGCTTTTTCTTCACACCAGCAATTCCATATTAAGTTTAGGTATCCTACTTACTTTACATAGCCCCTGTTATCATAGTATCTGACCACCAGCTACATGAAACACTGGGTTCCATAATGTAAGAAAATGCCCTAACACATTTAGGAGAGGTGAAAACACACAGAGTGGTTAAGTGTCTTGCCCAAGGTTACTTAAGAAGCCCACTGCAAAGGAAGAAAATAAACGTCACAAATGTCACATTATTAAGTGTTAGACCATCTCTCCATTTTTAATGGAAAGGGATGATCAGTGAACAAATATTAAGGATAATAACAGCTTTTGTTTAATCTTTTTGTTAGAATTGTCCCTTCAGTTAAAATAAAATCGCCCCATAATAACAATACATTCATTCAGTAGTTCACAAAAAAAAAAAAAAAATTAAAAAGCTATTTGGCAGATCTCCCTTGAGCAGGAATGTAGATTGGGTCACAAAGGGAAGATCTCTGCCTTGCTGCTTGCAAACGGAGGAACAGTGCAAAGAGAAAGTATCTACCAGCTCAGCACAGATATCTTTCAATGGGTTTGGGAAAAACGTCAGGAAGGACTGAATTATTGTTCTGTGTGTACTTGCTGTGAGACCCTCTTACTAGCAAAGCACTTCAGCTTTCTGCATTTCTATTTCTTCCAAACTATTCAACAAATTGTCTTGTCTATTTAAATACAGGCTTTTGAGAACAGAGATGGTTCCCTATTATTATATTTTTCTGAAGTTTCTACCTGGCACCAGTCTCAAGTGGGGGCTTTTTAGCAGCAACATATTGTCAACTCTAACACAGTAATGATTTATTTAAATTTGCCAGTGATTTGCCTTCAAAGTACATATCTATCACTGAATGAATCAACACACTGAATCATTACAGTATGACCAGCAATGCAAACCATGAGGTTCCTCTGCCCACATATGATGCATGGCAGCATTCATTTCTTGACATGTTTGGGGTGGTTTGGTTTTTTGGGTGTGGTTTTTTTTTTTTTTTTTTTTTGGGGGGGGGGGGTGTGTTTTTTTTTTGGTTTTTTGTTTGTTTTGTTTTTTCTTTCCTTAGGTAAAAGTTTCTCCCAGCACTTACAAAGTCTACTGATATGAGCAAAACTTTGATAAACCAATCTGGACAAACTCTTCCAGCTAGGCAAAGGGAATGAAAAAAGTTACAGGAGTAGATGCTGGAGCAGACAGAAACACTAAGTCATTTGCTTGCTCTAGTCAGTAGTCAGATGTTGCCATTGGAGTCAACTGCTACGTCCTGACAGCTTGAAATGGTGTGAACAAAAAGCAAATTGAAATAAATATAGAAATGACCAAACAATCCATAATTAGAGTTAGTAAAACAAGGATCCTGTGGCAGGAATAGGAATAGCAACAGCACTAGTAAGGCTTGAACGAAAACTTGTTGTGTTTGCATAAAGATGTCCCAACGACAGTAGAACTGTTCAGACAGAAGTGCCTGAACAACAACTCTCAGCTCCCAGCTGATATTTTTTAAGTGCTTCCCTAATTGGAAAAATATTGCCATCATATCCCTGACCCTTATGATTTCTCACAACAGAAAACAGTCAGATATAAGACTAACCATACTTATAAGGTAAGCTGAGAAAACTGATGATGCAAACCATACTTACATCAAAATAAATACAAAAAGCATCCATATAAAATGTCCATAGAAAGTGCTAATGTAAACCTTAAGAATTTAGCAAGCCAATAAAACATTAATCCTTGTGAAACTTAAATATCTTCTATTTTTAAGAGTTCATTTAGCTGCAAATGGCTGTCATCCCTAATCCAAGTACTGTGCTTGTAACAGATGTTGCTTTAATAAAGTGATCTGTGCTGGAGATGCTTATTAAACTGCACACAACAGCAGAGGATTTACTGCTCCAATGCTCATCCTCTTTGATTTCAGCTTCTGCTCCTCTCAGTGGAAACTTTCTATCAGGCTGGCAAAAGCAGATTTCAAAACATTGTGTGACAGTCTTTGGCAGACCACTGAGGGAGTAGTTTAAAGGATAAAGTAGTGCAAGGCATGAACGTCATAATGGGCAGGATCCCCAAGGCAGCTAGAATATATCACTTTGAACATCTACTTCATGCCAGTTGTTGAGCTATCATGTCAATTACCAAGGACCAGTAGACCTATTTTGGAGCACTGCTTATAAATATATTAAAATTAACTGAAACTAATCAATAATCCCAGTGACACAGCAGATAGGAGTACATCTTTTTTTTTTTTTGTAACACAGCAAAAACACAGGACTCCTCTACTCCGCTCTCATGAGATGCCATCTGGAGTACTGCGTCCAGCTCTGGAGCTCCCAGCACAAGAAGGATGTGGACCAGTTGGAGAGAGTCCAGAGGAGGGCCACAAAGATGATCAGAGGGCTGGAGCACCTCTTCTATGAGGACAGGCTGAGAGACTTGGGGACTGTTCAGCCTGGAGAAGAGAAGGCTCCAGGGAGACCTTATATACAGCAGCATTCTGGTACTTAAAGAGGGCTTATAAGAAAGGTGGGGAGAAACTCTTTATCAAAGCCTGTAGCATTAGGACAAGGGGTAATGGTTTTAAAATAGAGGGAGGTAGATTCAGACTGGATAATCAGGAAGAAATTTTTTACACAGGTTGCCCAGAGAGGTGGTGGATGCCCCATCCCTAGAAACATTCAAGGGCAGGTTGGACTGGGCTCTGAGCAACCTGATCCGGTTGGAGATGTCCCTGCTCCTTGCAGGGGTGTTGGAACTAGGTGACTTTTAAAGGTCCCTTCCAACACAAACTCTTCTATGATTCTATGATCTCTATTCTTTTCTTCAACCACCAGTTGCAACTGTTATTTAACAAGTAGCAGCAGAGGTCAAAAAGCATGTTTCACAGCTGCAAGAGACCTAAGGACACAGCAGGGTTAATTAGTTAAACTGTATGCAAGGAAAACTCCATATTTGTTCCTGGACAGCTCAACCTCTGTTCCAGTCCTCTGAAAAAAAAAAGCTGTATTTTAATGGAATTTTAAAGTAAAATATTACCTTTACAAAGAGAGCAGAGTACTTATTGTTGGATCATGAGACAATTCATGGATTCAACTCCTGATCATCCTTCTACCTGCATCCTGCAAATATTTAATCTGGTGTATTACATTTTGAATATACTTCCTTTATTGTTGAGGCAATATTCTCTGCAGATACAAGTTCTGAAACACAAGCCCATTCTATTGCTTTTTGGTTAAATGCTGTAAAGCACATTCTCAAAAACCTACACAACTGAAAACTCCCAAATACTTTATAAACAAATATCAGAAAAAGACATTGCTTCCTATCTAAAGCAGTTTACGTTTTGGGCTGATGTGTAGAAATCCTAACAGTACTGAAGAAGCAACAGATAACTACCTACATTCAAAAAAAAAAAAAACAAACATACTTTCTGCTTTTAAAGATACCTTGTAACAATTGAAGATGGACAAGTATAATAAACAAAAAGATTGGGATTTTTTGGTTTAGATTTGATCTTCTTTAATCACCATAACAGCTTAAAGGATCAGGAAAGTTTAAGCGGGGGATTTTTTTTTGCCTTTAGTATATAAATATAAAATGCACAAGCACATCAGAACAGATAAGGCATGACTATAGGGTTTTTAAGTTAATAATTTAGATATTATAAAATTATTATTTATTTGGAATTCCTGTGTACTGTCTTAGTTTTCCAACTGTTGTTGCTGTCCTGTTCACAAAATTAAGGTACAACTGAAGATTTTTCTTTTAAATATAGGACATTTTGGTAACTGGAAGTGGCTCTACTGTGTGTTATCAATATAAACATCATTGGTATTGAATTTAGAACAGCTCCAAACAGCTGGTGGGTAACATTACAAGACAATGAATCAGTTTAATCTCAACTGAGTGACAGAAGCTAGACTTTTTGCTTATTCAGATAAAATTCTACAGATGACAACTATTCCCATGTCATTGTCAGTGACAACTTCTTCATGTGAGCCATTAGAGACATCAATCCTGGCAGGCCTCTCACTTAATTCACGCAGCTACAGCAAAGCTTAAAAAAAAGTCAACATGCAGCACACCTAGAATTTACCTTACATATTTTACAATTGCTAACTTAGAAGAAATTGAATGTCTCTGCTCACTAGAACACATGATGAAATAGTTTAAAATATGTACATATTTAGCCATTCAGATAAAACACTAGTAAGAAGTACACTGGTTTTTGTAGGTTGCCTGAAAACCTCATACATTTTCAGAATTTGTTTTGAGAAGGTGGCTGAAGCAGTAACTCAACAATTACATAGTAAAAATGATGTCAGCAACTTCCTCCTACAGGGATGCTGAAACTTACTTTTTCTATAGGAACACTGAATTTACAATTTACAAAAGAAAGGCATATTAAAAAAATAATTAAAACCCCTCACCTTTAGTCTTTACTTTCTGTGCATTGTTGAGGAAAGCTGTGATTTTTTAGCATTAAAGTGCCAAAATAAATTCTTTATTTCAGGAATACAAAATAGATGTTGGTAGTTTTTTATACCTGATAGTAGACTTACTGAGATGGGTGGCATTTTTCGGGACAACAGGTGCAGAAAGGCAACAGGTAAAGATTAATATTTGCCTGATTCTCAGACATGATTCTATCTAATAAAAATTTGGAAAACATTCTAATTAGAGAAAGCTCTTGTATCAACATATTTTCTCTTTTTCAAGATGGAAGCACTGGAAATCAGTAGTTCTCTGATTTCATCTTTCTACTTTCCCTTTGTTGAAGATATTTAAGATTTTAAATGTCAAATAATGAACATGTTGACAGGTCATGTAGAGGGATTTATTTCTTTCCACAAGATTTTTCCAGCTTTCCCACTCTATTGTGTGATGAATTGCAGTTGTTCAGTAACCAGTAATACAAGATGACATTATTATAAAGTAAGAACTGATACAACAGGACTTCTGAGATGTCCTGCAAAAACTGAATTGAACTTACAAAAAATGTCAGTTATAAACAATTTCTTCTTCTATGCAAGTAACATCTTTCAGGGAGTAGTAACTCTTCCTTTACACTTCATCAACAACTTCCAGAGAACATCAGATTTATTCCATAAGAATATATCGCAGGTGTAGAAATAGACATTAAGAGGCAGAGGTAAAACTGATACTTAAGACCTTTTCTGTTCATGTAATCTATGTTGTGTTTAACAAAGTTACTCTTGCATTCATATATTCTTGTGATAGAATCTCCCTTGCCAATTTGTCTGTTATCCTAAATCTCTCTCTCCATGACGGACACTGGTTCTCAAGTGATTTTCCTCCTCTTCCTGCCAATATCTGAGACTTACCTTTACACTATAGTTCTGTAGCTTAACTTCCAAGATCATCCTTCCCTTTTATATGTTCAGGTGCTCAATGACATTAGGGTTCAACAATACTTTCCACCTCTCAAAAATATAAACCATCACATACATTCACTTAATTAAAAGTCAGCAATGTCCACTCAGGATATTCAGGAAGAATATCACAATTCAGGCATACGGGACTAAGAACACCACCCACACTTGTATTCCAATATATCTAGTTCAGACCTCCTTGCCCTCAAAACCCCATCCAACCTCATCTTGAACACTTCCAGGGATGGGGCATCCACAGCTTCTCCGGGCAGACTGTTTCAGTGCCTCACCACCCTCACAGTACAGACTTTCTTCTTTATGTCTAGTCTAAATCTACCTTTCTTTTCCAGTTTAAAACCATTACCCTTTGTCCTATCACAACAGGCCCTGGTAAAAAGCTTGTCCCTATCTTTCTTATAAGCCCTGTTTAAGTATTGAAAGGCCACAACAAGGTCTCCATGGAGCCTTCTCTCTGCCAGGCTCATGTTAAACTTATGAAGTTGTATCTAGTTTAAGGTGGTATGAAGAAAAAAAAAGGTATTGATTGCAAGGGTCAAATATGTTTCCAGTTTAAGAACTGAGTTCCAAGATAATTAATTCTAAACAAGAATTGATTACAGTTTGTAAATGAATTCACTATATTTTCAGTGACAAAGGTTCTTGATACATAGATTAAACTCTCAATTCAACCTCTGTTCCATCACCTCATACTCTCACCTCTCCTCAAACTGAAAATAAAGAGTCATTCATCTGGAAAACCTATTAGTTCCCTATTAATAGAACAATGACCTTCTAGTGAAAATGACTGTCTTCCAACTCAGTAAAATTTTTTGTTCACTTGAATCTACAATAGAGAATTGCCATGGTTAACTCTTTCCTGACATTTTAATTATTCTTAAATTGCAATAAATTTACATTTATTTGCTTCAGACAAGTCACACTTATATTGGTTTAACTAGCAGATATAATCAAAGATATATTAAATAATGAAAGGATGATGCCATTAATCAAATTAGGTTAGTAGTCAGTTTCATATCTGCCCCAGTTATTAGTTTATGTCTGACAACACCTAAGCTTTCAGAAGAAATCTTATAAACAATAGACCTAACCTTTAAAAATATTTGTTTTACCTCAGGCAGCTAGCAGTTGTTTTCTATGGCTGTTTTCTGTTTCCATATGCTTTACATTTTTGCTAACTTTTTTTTTTTTTTTTAGGTGATGAGATCAGAACTATTCATTGTATACTGAGAGCACACCACCAACATGTATAGTATTCAATCTGGCAGAGTTTAACTAAGCTTTGGAAGCAGCTCTCAATTATGTAATACACTGAAAAGTTTTTCTGAAGGCTTCTTGATTTAATTGCTGTATTTTAAACTTGCTTCATGCTTTCTACATTGAAATCAGGGGAGAAGAGGTTACAAGAGTCAAATCAGGTTTTCTGACTCCATGGGCTCTAATCTTCATAAGATTAGAGACAGGAGTTCAAAACCCACCCCAGTTTCTGAAAACTTTTATACACAAAAGCCTTCTTATCAAAGGTGGTTCTAAATTGTACGCGTCACTATTCATTTTACTTTTTTTTTTTTTTACATTTTTGTATGCTTCATAAGGGTTATCTAAAATTGCCAGCTCTTCTTAACAGGACATTACCCTGACTGACTCTAATATTAATACCAAGGGTAAGGAAATGCTGCCCTCCAGCTAGGTAATAATTCTTTACCAGGTTATGTAATACTAAGATGCTTGTTAGTATGCAGCTTAACAAAGATATTTGGCTTATCTGTCTCTCAGCAAGGAAGACCACTCTTGCTTTAAATTTATGATGAAAAAAGAAATGAAAGATGGAATATTTGAGGAAGTCTGCTTTAGTGTCACAGAGTTTTTGATAAATCTTATCTTATCTGTATGCTCAATGCTGTCCGGCATAGTCCCAAAGCATTCACTCCTAACAAGACTTTTCAGCAATTTAAATTTTCTTCCCCTGCCTGAGATCTTCAGAAAGAATTGCAACACTAGCATTGCCTAGCCTTCCACTCAAGTTAACTGTTACATCTGATGATTTATACATGTATATCAGTGTGTCAAAAGAGTGGAATACTCCCAACTTAAATATTATATAACCATAGTACTGGATGAAATAAAATTAGTTTTTAATATCAGAATTACAAAACAAACACTTGGAAAGTGAATTAATGTTCTTAAAAGGTGGTTAACTTTAAGAGAGAAAGTATGTGCATTTCAGAGAAATTTCTCTTCCAAACTTACACATGCTTTAATGTTCTGGTGAAGTATGCGCAACAATTTATTTGCATTGTGCCAAATCATTGTGACCAATGCCAGTGACAGAGGATTAATGAGGTAGGGACCAAACTGTGGCATCCACTCAATAACTAGTAGCAATACCAAATTGAACTTGTTCTAAAATATTGAAATACTGCTAATGAAGGATGAACATTGCTTCCAGTTACCACTTATGCTGTGACTTCTTAATGCAATATTTAGCACATTACCGTATGGACTAATATAGGATCTATAACATGCTCCTGGTGGGATGATGTTAGAATCCTCAGATTAACTAGTAACGAGGTACATTTTCAGATCATACAGAAGCAATTGATTTATTTTGAGGGATCTGCAAAATGCTAGTACTATAAATCATCAAAACAAAATAGTCGACAGTACTTCATAATATAAACCAAAAAATCCTGAAACCATAGCGATAGGGAATTGCTTCTTCTGTAAGCAAGCTGAAAAAGAAAACAGAGTGTCTTTTGTGCTGTTACGAACACTTAACACCAGTTGCAAACAAGGAATTCCTAGTATTGAGTCCTAAGAGTGAGATATTTTCAACTATTAGGGCTAGGTGCTTCCTGGTTTCAAATACAAGACTACAAAACAAACTAAAATACACAGAGTGGGCAACAGTATTGTCCAGTCCTCAAATACTGTTCTGCATCAGTTTTGAAAAGGGAAAAGGAATCTCTTTAAACTGTTCCTTTCTCAGAGATCTTCCTTTTCAGTAGCAATCTGAACTGGCAAATAATCACAAAATTATCCCCCTGTAAAAAGCAGGAGGAAATGATCATACATATGTATTCAGATAGTCTGTGGGCAAGAAGTAATCTGGATTAGTCCTCCTAACCTGGCTATGCTTTTTGCTGGTTTCTTCCATATGCTTTTTTATTCCTGCTTTATGTCACTCTGGACAGCTTTTACACAGAATTAATCTTTCAGCCCACAAAAACATAAAAAACATCAAGCCCTACAACAGCAATGATTTACACTGCTAACTGATGGTAGCTTTAAAATTATAATTGGTGTGCTTTTTTCTGATTTTCATTTATTTGGTTGGATTTTTTTTTTTTTTTTTTACAATTACTGAAAGGGACACTCCACGAGAGCTGATCAGGTTGTTATAGTTTAAACCATAAGGTATGAGTTCTCTGTTAGCCTGTCAGTATCTTTACTTTATCCACTAATGAAAACCTAACACTAATTACTAATGAAAGCACAATTTTACATGAGACATCTGTTGAAACATCCCCCTCAGCTGGAGGCTACCACATTTTATTTTAGTCTTGGTCATGTCAAGGCAAAAGTTATACTATGAGTAGAAAGGCCTATAAAAACTGATGCCCAAGTGAAACAGAGCACTACTTGCCCTGAACTTTTTTTCTTTTCTTTAAGGGGTAGCCAAGGATGGGGCCAATGAGTTGTCATAAGTCTCTTAACACTTCAGTCTGTTTTCATTTTTCAACCAGGAATGTGGTATAGATAAAAATTATTTACAGTCCCTTAATCTAAGTTTTGTACATTACTCAACTTACATTAATGCATTCAAAGATCAGGTATATAGGTATAAAGAACAATTATATTAATCACTTATCTCCCTGTGATGCTGACCTACTGGAAACAATATTCCTTTCACTAGCAAAACATTACTGGTGGGTAGGATGGAATTAATTTTCTTTGTCAAGTTTAATTATACAGGTTTTCTTCCCTTACAGTGTCTTCAAATTTATATTATAATCTTGCAAAGATTACATAGGTAAGCAACTAGCATACAGTTGTAAATATATTCAGGCATTTTCAAGCTTAGAGGTTTACTAAGTACTGGCACCATTTCTCTGATGTATAAATCATGAAATATTGTAAGGGTTAGGAAATGATGGTAGAAGCACATAACTCAAAAGTTTAATGCTCTTAGGTCTCAATCATGCCATTTATTTGTTTTGTTATCCACCATGCTATGTGTCTACATTAGTTATCTGACATTCTCACTAATGAAAGACTGCTCTGAGGTTGTATTTATAGAAGCAAGGGATTTTCCATCTCCAGTGCAATCTACCAAAGAGGCTCTTGAAGCTTCTGCAAATAAATGAAAATGTTTCACAGAAATATGGAGATTCAGTTATTGTTCTTAAAAGGACTGAAATGCTAGCATTTCATTTTGGAAGAACTATATGAGAATAAGAACACAACTATGCAAACTAAATTATTTCTGATTATTAGAAGGTGACAACAGTTAAAATCAGATTTTTGGAAGATACATATATTTTTGTAGTCTTAGGTAATACCCAGGCATTTTCTTCATTATACTTACGCAGGACTGAAAAAAGCTAGTAAGAATAAAAGTGTAGTTATTGTATATATCCTATATAGTTACCCTTCGCAGTATCAATTTTTGTTCTTAAGATAATTGAGAGCTTAAAATGACAAAAAAAACCCTATAATATTCTAAACTTCAAAACTTTTATCTTCTTTCCACACTAGGGATGGGAACTAGAAATTACAACAAATTGTAATTGCTGGATCTCCTAGTTGACTATCAGCTTACTGCTTTTAACCGTACAAACGCTAACCCTGAGAAGCAGTGGGGAAATTCAGGATTTCTCTATCAGTCTAACAAGAACTGGCATTATGCCAGTGATAAACTTGAACTGGAAAAATTGAGAAAAGCTCTTATCAAAAATAATTGTTGCAGCCTGCCACAGAGAGTTAAGCAGGGTACAGTGATGTGTGAGAAAGCAATAAAACATTACTCAAGAGTGTTGAAAGCAAGAGAAGAACTATGAACTCTTTTTAATTCTCTGACCTCCCAGCTGCCAGAAACAGACAGGATGCAGTGCTTTTAAGGACTACCACAAGGTCACAAAGCTGCATCCTGTGACCATCATGCTCACACATATTGATCTAGAATGAAGTCCATACATATGTTTTAGATAATCATGAACGAAATCAGGCAATATCTAGGATTTCCTGTCTTTTCAAACATTGCACACTTTAATGCCCAATGCTTATGTAAAATGAAAAGGAAGTTGTTTCTTGTTTGGGTTTTTGTTTGGTTGTGCTGGGCTCTGGGTTTTTTTTAGTGGAGGGAAAGAATGTTGTATTAAATTAAACTTCATATTTTGGGAATGTATATGAAAAAAATGTGTCCCATTTCCCTACAAAGATCATAGTAGACCATAGCAGAACAAATGCATCCTTAATTTTACAGGTTAAAAGCAAAAAAAAAAACAACCCCCTCTAAAATCTCACTAAAATCTCGGGGAGACTTAATTTTCTGCCACAGTCCACAATCACATCCTGATTTGCTAGAAATGTTGGTCTCACCTCCTGCACTAATTTGCAATGTTTATAATGTTTGGTTTTTTTGTTTTCTCTTCCACCACCCATTCCCTTATTTACTGGGCAAGTGTAATTAGGGTTACATATCTTAGGACTACAAAAATGACCACTGATACAATGATATCTATACATGACTATCTGTAACACGTTTCGGTCATCAGCACTAAAATTCCGAAATTGGTGTCTAGTTGCACCATTACATTTCTCATTCAATTATTACAAAAAGTATCCAATAAAAACACAGTACTAGCAATTCTGCACAAGCATTCAGACTTAGCTCCCAAAATGAAAATTAATGTTATCATCTGAGAAATTTCTTGGCCTGCCTCTAAATCACATTCTCATACAAGATGCCTACTATGGGTCAAGCCTGGTTCAATATATTCAAGAACACGCTAAAGCAAATGAGACACAGGTGACATTCTGGTCAGCAAAGTAAGAAGCTCCAATTCCTCCAAAGCAAACTGCTAAATATGCTCAGTTTTCTAAATTTCATATCTGAATTCAAGCCACAAGCTTTTTGTTCTGATGCGCAAGCTTTTTGTTCTGATGTGCTGCATATATTGAACTTTTCTATATATATGGATCTTTTTATTTTATTATTTATAACATATTCTAATATTGACCTAGTTTTACACAGCTGGAACTCCACTGAAATCAATTAAATTAATTCAGATTTAGTGTCACAAGATGTGAGGAAAAGCAGATCTTCAGCTCTTGAAAGGATCATGAAATTAAAAATATCCATCTTAATACAGTAAACAAATTCCATGTGATACATATGCGTGTGTAACAAATGCTGACATTTGAGTGCCTCTAATTATTCTATAATGATGTGGTACTACTCAATCAAAAATTAGGGGATTCTTTAATAACCCATATCATTTACATCCTGAATGACTGATATGAATTTTAGCTGCAATAACTGGAAACCCAAATTATCATATCAGCAGAACAGCCCTCTCTCTGTCTTTGTTTAATCAGTTTATGAGTCGTGGAATACCAGGCAACTATCTTCCAATTGTTGAAAGGTTTTGTTCTGTGTTGCAACTCTACAGAAATTACAGGAATGACAGCAGTTACAGCATGCTAAAAGCAACTTATAGAGGTACAGATTTCTCATATGGGAACTAACGCAGCATTAGCTTCATCATTAGCTACAGCTTTCTGTTCCCACCTCACACCACCCACATGCGGCTGCTACACAGTGCTGCAGCTTCCCCATGGAACTCTAAAGCACCATGATTTAGTGACTTCCAATAAAAAAAAAGTTCAGATATTGTTTTACATATTACATGAAAATATCAACTTCCAGGATGTTACTTCTAGAAATACTTGTTTCATAAAAACTTAAGATGAGATTTCCACATGAAATCCAAGCCAATATATTCCAGCTATGCTGAAGTCATACTATGAAGTAGCTCCATTTCACTAGCTTTTGTCAGCACTGAAGAAAGGAAAACAGTAAATTTTTTTCTTGCTTCTTTCAAAGAAGGCCAAGATTTCTTCTGAGGGAATGATTATGTTATATCTATAGTTTTTAGCAATCACCCATTGTTGAACTAAATATTTAGAGATGACTAAACAAATTCACATGCAACTTGATACATCAAAAGATACAAAAACCTACTTAGTACCTCACGTAAGTTCACTAATAGAGTTCACAGGAAATAAATATTTTCAGAGAACAATCACATGTTCTTATTGAAGTTGATAAGTGGTTTCAACAGACATAAAACACCAATAATATTTACATTGTCTTCAGTCACAGTATGTTAGCTAAACAGTAACAGAAACATCAAGTAGTATGTCTCAGAACCTCTTCTTTCCTTACCAGGTCAGAGGAAGAAACATCCCTAGATCATCCTTGATTCAGTTTTCCTTTTAAGTACAGTTAGCAGTAGTCAAATAACATTGTTCTCATCCTTCAAAACAGCTTTGTAAATCTTTATCATAAAGGGGCATTGTTATTGAATGAAATATTTAGCAGCTGTTGAAAAATGCTATTTTGTCAAAAGAACATTTCTCTTGACATTAAAACTAGATTGCAACATCAAGTCCAGAAGGTGAAGTTTCCTGTTCTGGAATTCTATGTAAGTGCAGAGTCAGGACCACAGCCTACACATTCACATACATACAATACAGAAGGTGACAGCTATTTCTTTCCACTTCCACTGTGTTTAACTTGGCATTAAAATAAAATCTGCTAAAAAGTAACATACAGTAAGATAAATAAGGGACTATTACCGTAACAAAAACTAAGGGAACAAAATGAAGCTGAAGAGTAAATTTAAAAAAAAGAAAAAAAAAACCCCTTCTCCCATCATCACACTCAAACTCATTGTACAGTGCCCCTTCCACCCTATCATTGGCTTTTTTTTTTTTTTTTACAACACAAAACAAAATTACTTGTGCAATGGTAGGTTTGAAAACCTGACAGATAATCTTGGAATTTCTACACTTCATGGTCATAATGACTACTGCTTAAAATTGCTACCAAACAGCTACATAATTTACAAGCAGCACTACATTAACTTCAAGTTGTCAAGGACATAAGCATAAGAGAAGAATAAAATTCGCAAAACACTTGGCAGGGTCAGGCAGAAAGGTCAGCTATGAAAGTACGTTCATATATATTTGCTTGAATAGCTTATATTCCAAAGTTTTTTTTAAATTTTCTGGTTTGTGCTTGGGGGTTTTGGGGGTTGCTTTTTTTTTTTTTTTTTGGCTTTGTTTTTGGGAGATTTTTTTACAGCTTTATAGAATACAATTAAGTTTTATATTTCTTATTTAAGCAGTTACAATAATACCATTTTTTGCTTATTCTATTCTCTTTAGGTTTTTTTTCATGCACACAAAAAAGTAATTACATCTACTGTTACGCAATAATATCACTCTTCTCTTCCAAACAAGGCAAACCAGGAGTTTTTTGATACAATCTGACAGAACTGGCCAGGCATGCTATTTAGATGTAACACTATTTGAAGGCAGTTTACCTTATCTGAAAAGGCTAAAAAGAAAAACCTTTATAATGATACCTTTATAATGATGCATCTGGACTATAGATCTCAAGATACTTCCCCTCATCCAAGTCTGCTTCATGCCAAGTCAATCATAAAGCAGCTACCAGAGATGCCAACTGATACAATACTAATTATTCCCAAGTTATCCTGGTGCCATGCATAGCTGGAAAGGGGGTATCACAGATTTTGGTTTTGAGTGATAGGTCTCCCTCAAAATGTAAGGAACTCATAACTCCCTTCTCCTCATTACTGCAAGACAAGCTACCAGAATTTCAGACTTCTTCCAATTAGCATAACTTGGCTCAGTTTTATCAACTGACTTTGACCCTTAGTAGGGACTAAATGACGAGTCACAAGGTTCTGAAAGTGGTGTAGTATAAGACCATAAAAAGAGATAATTTAACTGGAACTTAACTTGCTTTAATGATCGAGTAGACTACTAAAATAATGTTCACTTCTGAATTTTGGTATTTACTTCCTGGGTAAACTTTCAGTACAGAATTTGATTTTGGGTCTCTCATCCTCTTTCTATATTAATCAAACTGAAAGCTCTCTTGGAAAGCATCTGTTCATGTGCTTGTGCCTTTGCAGTGCTTAGCAAAGCGTAGCTTTGATACATGAGACATCAGGAGTATTTTAAATTTTTTTCTATATTTGCTTCCTAAACCTAGACAAGGTTTCTTTAACTGACCTTTTTGCCCATAGGGTCTTAGTAAAAGACTATGAGCTTAAAACTTTCTGTTGTATTTGAACAGCAACTCCATTGAACATTTGTTAAGTAAAACTGATATGACAAAAGAGCAGCTATGTAAATAATAAATATACAGAAAGACATAAATAATAAAAATAAAGCATTTACATTCTGAGCACATACTAAAATAAAAATATATGGGGATAATTTATTTCATTGAGAACCTTTAGACTTGGGTTTGGTTAGGGTTTTTTTTTCTTTCTTTCTTCTAGTGGTAGATATTTCTGCCTCTTATATGAACTTTCAGCCTGTATATCATGATTCTGACACTTTATGTTTCAGGAAAAAGAAAAAAGATTTCTTTTTGCTGCAGTTGAACATTTTACACCCCTTAAAAACTAAAAACTAACCTGAGTGCTTGTGTTAAAACTGAAGAATGCAACAAAACTTCATCACTTGTACCATGTTAATATGTAGAAGTTATGTAATGAATCATTTTTACCATAATGAACAAGTTTTAAATTAGCATATCTTGCTGGTAAAAAAAAAAAAAAAAAAAGAAGCATTTGTACTAAGTAACTGGTTTTGCTGCTAGAAAAAGATTCTTCTGGGAAGACAACTTTTGTCAAAATAACTGCACCTGTAGCAGGACAACTAAGCAAAGGCATTTTAGCCATCATACTCTTGACTACTGTACTGAGGGATTGAGAAGGAAATGAATAATGAAGTCAGTGATTCCAAAGCGACAGCTCAGTGCTCTGTGGTTATGATCCAACTGAACAACCTACAGTGGATTACTGTGTTCCATAACTGGTGGCATATAACCACATAAAATGCATCTTCGAAAATTCAATTTTGTCCATATTGTGTCTTACACACATGTAACTCAGATGAAGCAGCGTTAGATACCTGTCAGAATGTTAAGCTATGCCACTTCTCTTCTGTGGCATTTTACATCAGTACAAGTTAAATTTCCAATCACAGTTAATTGAAATTATTTTGTTGTCAAGATATTTCATAATATTAACAGTGGATTGATAGTCTTTACATGGTACTATTTCAAAATACTTCTCAAAATAAATGCTTTGCCATTTACTATGTTCATTAATGCAATACCGGATCTATTGATTTTAAAAGAAAATGTTGACACTAATATAATACTTTCCTTACAAAATGCATTACATTTTCCAGAAGACTGGTTTAACCAGGTTAAATACGGGCTATTCTAGCACAGTAGGACAAAAAACTAAAACATCATTTTCATTTTGCTTTTCCAACTACCATTAATAAAGCTGAAATATGCTTCCCACACAAGAAAGACTTTTTTCTTCTAACTGATGTCTCTGTTCAGTGAAATACTATGATATTTCCTTGCTGCAATGGTCATGTTAAAAACATTGTTTTGTATAACTACAAAAAGAAAATTTTCTGAGGAATGGAAAAAAAAAAACCCAAGCATTAAACTTTGCATTACAACTTCCCTTGATCTTACTTTATTGAACAGCAGTACTACAGTCTCTACATGGCTGTGCTAAAGTTTTCCAGAAAAATCTTATCTATAGAGCAACAGATATACCATGCAGTAGTAGGAAAGTAGGCAATATTTCATACAAAACTTGCTTTTTTTTTTTTAACAGTTCTCACAGAACACTGAATCTGCCAACAGACCTAATCATTTTTTTTTTATTTAAATTGTAAGACTAAAATTTTTACGTGTTTATTCTCTAATATCAATTTATCCATGCCAATAATAGAGTAGGCTAATAGAGTATGACAATAAATAGAAACATCCTTACAGAAAAATTATGTGCAAGACGTAAATCATTAAAGCCTACCTGTGATTTCATGTCAATGCTTTTAACAGCTTTAAACGAAAAGCAACACCTTGCTTTCAACTCATTATTCATAAATAGAGAAGAAATTAATTTAAAATTCAATTATTTGCTACAAAGTTTTCTAAAATGGGAAAACTTCAAAGCAGTTTTTAGTCATCCAAGTAAATTTGCTGTTGAGTATTTTATTAGCAAATTAGGAAGTGCATTACAGAAATACAGAAGGATCAAACTCCACATTTTACATATATGAGTGGGAAATTAAGAAATCTAGGAATTCATATAACATTTAGTAATAAAAAATTCAAAAAATAAATAATCAGAATCTGCATTAAAAGCAAGTATCTTTAGCTCAGTGTAGTACAAACGAGCAAGTACTACTTCAGAACGCTAACCAAATCTAATCCTTATATTTTTAAAACCTATGTATATAGTTTTAATAACTTAATATTACATCTAGATCCCACTCCCACTGAAATCAAGAGAACCTACAGAATCATGAGTTTGTTTTTCCTTAGCTGTCTTTTCAGCATATACTTACTGAATTAAGTATACATACTTACGTCCTTGGAAATAACTATTACACTGATCTGTTTTCATATAAGCAGATTCAAGCATTTAATGGACCTTCAGTTCAGCAGTCTATAGTCAGAAAGCACACTATTAGATAATTGTGTGAGAAATAATATTTTTCTGAAACTTACTGGTTTGCATTACCTTCTTACAAAAATGGTAAAAGTTTCTTTTATGTCATTTACCAAGAAAAAAAAATGGCTAGGCTCACAGAATAAGTTTCAATTAATGCCTGGGAATGAAAATATAATTCTGTAGTCATACACACGAGAAAAGATCTCACTGATAAGTTGAAAATGTTTTATAAAATTTCCAGCATCAGTTCTCTATCTTGAAAATCATACAGATTCAATCTGCAAATAAAAGCATGGGATTTCAGAACTGAAAAGATATCTAGAAACCTGGAAGGCCTATAGACAACCGTATAAAAAACAGAACGTCTCCAAACACATCAGAAGTTGCTTCGGCCAAATTTTTGCCCAACCTATAACTGTTACTCCATTAAATATGAATTGTATGCGTCTATCTGATCCTGCCAAGGGGAAGGCTTGACAGGGGGAATTTTCACAGGATTTCATTTCTATTCAATAGCATCTAACCTTGAGCCCAGAAAATTCTCTGGAAGATTGTGGCAGGCAAGTTTTTCTGCTTTGTTTTGTTTTTATTCTAAAGCTTATTTATCTTTCTTCTAGAAACACCCCACAATTAAGTTTTACATTAACAATATGCCTGCATTTGTATTAGTCTTTAAATTTCTTGTAAGAAGGCAAGTGTCTCCAGTTCTGTTAAAGTTTCACTTGGCTCTCTGAGATGAACAGGCTTGTCCGAATATGTCATCTTCAGCCTTGAAAATAGTAGACTACATCTGTCCTCAATTAAACCAGTGTAACAGTGTAAAAGTGGATTGACTGCACTAACTTCCAAATTTTAACTAAAATTTTACCCAAAAGCTGAAACAAATTTACCTTTTTGGTTTAAAATGTTTTCAGTCTTACAGTTCCTTAGATATTTTTGTTTTCTTTCTGATCTATTTTTGTGACATTTTCATAATGAATCATGCTATGCATTTTTTAACCCAAAGAACAAAGCAGGGAAAGGTAATTCAAATAACACATTTGTCAACACCTCTGTAAGCTAAATTATGCTTTTTAGACTTTTCGCTAGAAAATAAAGACATGTATTTTGTTTTTACAGTACTTGACTGTGTTTCAACAACACTTTGAACTAACTGCTTATCATCGCAAACATACTCATGTCACCTTTTTCTACATGCAGATTTTAAAATTGAAATGGATTATTTCAAAATAAAAATCAACCACCAAACACTTCCAAGTTGTTTTTTTTTCAGTTACATTGAGCAAAATAACTTTTTTCCTATTTTCAAAATACTCGTCCTCTAGTCTAAAAAGTACAAAACATCCAAAAATGGAGAAAATAAACAGTCAATAATACTTTGCTCCTAGTACAAGATGAAAGATAAAGCAGTGGAACTACTAATGATACACATTCATGTTTAATCAAGGTTACCCAAGTGAAACTCATGTTTTAGCTGAATTCTGTCTAGCCATCTATTCATTTTCATGCAGTGTTAAACCATCATTTTACATCTCTCAAGCTGAAACTAATCCAGCATCCAAGACCCATAAAAGAGGGTCAGGAGGCACTTCCTTTGTTATCACTTCATTTTATGTCTAAACCAGAATTTTTGGACATAACTTTGTTAGAGAAACTAAAGGACCTTATCGCCCACAAGAATAAAATCGTAGTAGATTTACTATATTAGTAAATAAAAGGCATTCACGTATCTTTCTGAATGTGTAAGAGAAGCAAAGGTACGCTGCTTTCTTTCAAACATGAGAGATGAGAGCAAGTCACCATCTCTCAAAGTACACCTTTTATTGTTTGTTTCTCCTTATGGGTAAGGGCCAAGAGATTACAGCACATTTCAGTCCAACATATCTCATCACAAACGGCACCTTTAAGGTTAATGGTGCTTTTTGTTGTGCTTAGAAAGAGTCTGTCAGTGTATAAGAGAGCAGGTTTACTCCATTGCCAAGCTCCCTCCACTCCTACTGAGGACTTGAAACAGTAAAAGAGACACTATCCAGCTCCTGCATTTTATTGCCTTTCAGTTGAAGACAACTCTGATTATTTTCTTTAGTGGATTAGAAGCCTTTACAAAAAGTTGCCTTGACAAGAAGATCCCTTTCTCTTCTCTCAAATCAGCTCTCCCAGATTGGAGACAGCCTAACATTTATAGAAACCACGCTTTTGTGGAGCAGCATTTAGAACAACAATCTATACCGTTAATTTAATCCTCTTATCCATTATAAATTTAAAATAAGAAAAAGGAGGAAGCTAAAAGGCCAATTTTGCAATAAAAGTCAAGAAGTTAATCTGACACAGAAACACAGTTCCTTATCTGAAGCAGAATCATTGAACCGACCACAGAAATCTCCCAGTCTGGTACCATTTGACACATTCAAAAAGAAAATACAGTCAAGAACAGAGAACAGGAAAGATCAAGAGTTTTGAAAGTTCAAGAATAAAGCTGCTAAACCAATAACAAAAAAAAAAAAAAAAATTAAGTTCCTCATTTGCAATAAATGATACGACTAACCAGTAGAGAACCGGTCAGTTCATTTTATTGTATTTAAATTGGTATTGGCTGCTAACTGTCACACCAGAAGGAACAGAAGATCATGGCTTACTTTAGTACCAAGTAAACTGGTTGAAATACTCATTAAGATAAGAATAATGTGAAAGTCTAGAGAAATACCGTATCATCAGTATCAACCTCCAGAGTTCCCATAAAGTTAACACATGGCTTTGCAAATGCCTATCATAATTCTGTCTATACAGTATTTCAACGGCAACTACATATTAAAACTTCATACAGTTCAGGCTACCGTTATTTCTGAAGAATGCCTGGGAACCTTGAAATCTGAATCCAACAATATCAAATGGTTATGCCTAATTTACTGCAAACAGATTACTGAATTAAAAAAAAAAAAAATCAAAGCAAGCTCCTCCCCCTCTCCCTGCAAAAAAACAACCCACACCACTTGGAACTGATTGTAGTATACATTTTTTAATATTTCCCCTCAATTTTTCTTGGGCAATTAAGGCAGTATGAATACATTCCGCTGTAAAATATTACAATAGGGAAAGTGTTGAAAACTATTTAGTTTAACCTCTCAATGGTCTCAAAATTCTATCCATCAAACAAATCTGCATTTCAGCCATGTCTTAAAATTGTTTCTTCTATGCTTTCTGTGTTACTGATGAAATCAGTACACAAAGTCACAAAGGAATAAGAGGAATAAACGAGGTTCTTCAATTAAAAAAAAAAAAAAAGAAAGCAAACATTATTGAAATCTTCTAGTGGCTAGATGGAGTTCATGATTAACTCTACCAGTTTTTAGAATAATTTTCCAATCATTTAGAATCATTACCTAACAAGTTGCTAAGAGGTTCAGGTTTTTCAGTCACAAAGGTCTACTCAATGGGAATCTGAACATGTTATCAGTAAAATAAAAACATGAACTATCTGATCTCTTTATACATAGCTCTATTTAATGTATTATGTTTTATTTAACACTGATATTGTTTAAAACAAATCTTGCTATTCTTGATATCCTAACCTTCTAAACTGTATGAAATGGTGATGCCTAATTTGCAGTGAAGAATTTTTTTTTCTAATTACAGTATATATTTGTATTCTATATATAAAGATAAATTTATATAAATGTCTAATTAACACTTAAATGCCAATATTGATGCTGAGTCAGATGTTGCTGTAATATGAAACCTTATTTGAAACAAAATGAAAAAGAGGATTCCTACATAGTTATCATTGTGCCTTTAAATGAGACCTAACAGTAGGTAATAAAGCTGTTTAAAATTAGCATGCTAATTCTGAAAGTGCAAGAAATGGAAGAGTTATTTTCCAAGCTTTATTCACACATTCCTATTCCACAAATAATCAGAAAGACAATGAAGCAGAGAATTCCCTTATAAATGCAAGCATCTAACATCAGTACTCTTAACTATACTAGATAAAGCTGAAGTCTTTCTCAATTTAATCCATACTTTGAGGCAAACCAATAGTTTTCAAACTTGAGCTTCTGCTTATCCCTGTAATTCTGTATCAGTCAATTAACTCATGTGACTAATTCTCAACTAGCAATGTCACTTACGTGTTATAAAACCAGATTTAACTTTTTTTTTTACCAGAAGATACATTCTCTTAAGGGAAATAAGCAAAGATCTCGCATAGGCAGGCTTTTCATTTGTAGAAATAAAACAGTGGTTATGGATATACAACAGAACTACATCATTAAAAAAAACTAGGTCTTTCCTATCAAGAGCCATCAGCTATAAAGAGACAATGAGCAACTAGTGTTGATGCCCAAGGCTCTTTCCAAAAGAGAATACATAATGAGTCTAATGGACTGAATGGCAAGGAAAAATTCAGATTGTTTATCTGTCTGCACCTATCAGGCCCAAAAGAGATAAAAAAAGCAGAAGCGCAGAACAAAAACACTAAGGAAAATAGCCTGTATAGTAAAAAATATTTTGATACGTGAATATGCCATCTTAAATTGCAAAATACAGAAGTAAACATAATTCATATACAGATACAGAAATATGTGTGTGTATAGATACACATATTTATATAAAGAGAACATAATACATATTTCATATTACTAGATGGATTTAACTGTATAGGATGGAGATGTATTTTGGACCTGAAAATGTGCAGTGGAAAAGTTAAAAAAAAAAAAAAAAAAAGTAAAGAAATTCCTGATTTCAGTACTATTTAAAAGCTGATTTCAATATTTTTTACAAGCATGGGTAATTATTTTTAATCCTAGCTTGCATAGAAACAAAGGGAGAATAGTAAGTTTAGTTACATGATTAAAATCACCTAAGTTACTGTTATAGCTGAAAGCAGAAACCATGTCAAATTTCTAGACCTGTGCTGCATTTACTGAATCACACTGCTCACATGATTTTGCCAGGGTGTCAGAAAATGCTTAGGGAATTAATAATTACTGTTATGGACTGCATGTACTCTAGCTGATACTTGAAAAAAAGGACAGTTTTCTGCCCAACTAACTCCTCAAATGGCTGTAAACGAGGGGCTGACAATCTTTCCAGTCTGGAGACCCCTAAAATTTTTCAGTTGTACTTACAAACACCAAATAGCAACTGTAAACATATTAACTGCTGGCTTAGTTTTTTTAGTTACTTTTCACAACTTTCCCAACAACAAATTAAAAGCCATCAAACAATTCACCCCAAACAGCTTTGCAATATTTACCATAAGAGAAAACAAGGCAAATCTGAAAAAGTAATCTATAGGGAAATTTTACTACAGCAATTTTCTAGAGTTTGATAGAAAAATATCTACAGGTTTCTCAAACATATTTCTGTTAGTGTGACTGGCAAGCCCTTTATGTTTAACATGCTGATTTATGTCATTGTTTTGTAACATGGAAGAACTACTGATTTGCATGTACTTCATTATTTTCTACAATAATTTATATTCCTTTAAGTATACCAGGAAATAACTTAAAAATCTAGTCTGACAGAGTGTAATTTGATCACATTCACGGAAACATATCCTTAGGTAGAAGCATCAGTGACAAAATTTGCTCAGGTCCTCATTGAGGATTAAAAAAAAATTGCAGTCTTGAAAAAAAAAAAAAAATACGAGCAAACTGCTATCACATTCAAGAAAGAGCCTGCTGAATTCTTCTTTTCATACCTGTGCTGGGTTTCCATACATAATACTATGCCAGGCTTTTGAGGGGTAGCAGAATGTGACAGTCCAGCTTTCTTTAAATTGCTTAGAGAAGAATGTTGAATTCTCTGATTTAGCGGAAAAAAAAACCAACTGAACTGATTCTGCCAGGTTCTGTTTACACATGCATGGTTGCTAAACTGTAGCATGGAGTAAAAATGCAACATTGTCCAGACAGTCTAGCAACACCCAAAACATCTACAGGTCAACTGCCGTAACGGCATGCTCTGTTGATTCTTCTACTTCAAAATTCTCCATGTAAGGTTCAACTTCACAGTATTTGAGTTGAATAGTTTTAAAAATCAAAACCAAAGCAACTGAAGTCAGAAGGCCAAACTTCCTTCCTTTTCCTGAGGAACAGTTTAAAAAAAAAAGGACAAATTATAAAATTAAACAGCTGAGAATGATGTTGCAAACATTTTGCATTGACACCAAAATGAAGACAATATACTCTTGCTCCTTACCAAGATAGACAGCTATACTTTCTCAAGGTACCTCCAGGACCTTCAGAATGCATGTTATGGGATTAAAAGTGTTTGTCAATAACAAAGAAAATAGTGCATCTCCATGTGAAAGCTTAGCATTCTGCGATCCTTTGCAGTAGGGTCATGACAGAATCACATTTTGTGTATGAGAAAGATCAGATGTCTTGACAGAAGTAATTTTTTGCAAGATTTTACCCTGACAGACAGAAATTGTTTGGTTTTGGGTTTGTTTGTTTGTTTGTTTTTAACAGAACATAGTAGTCCTATGTTTTTCAATGAGAGGACTATGAGCATCAGACAGAACTGGATGTCTTTGCATCCAGTGAAGAGTATCTGTCTACACAAAGCACGATCAGGTTTCACATTTCACTGTAGTTCCTAATGTGGTAACTCCATTCTAAGCAGTAACAATTACACTGTGTTTGAAAAAAAATCTTTTCAAGTTTGTACTAGAAATAGAAGAAGAATTAGGTTGTTTCCTTTTCCATTCTATACCCACTCTGCCTCGATTAAGTTAGTTTTGAGCCCCTCTCCATAAGCACAGTTAAGTGGCTCATTAGAAGGCATGGAATTACATTGCAGGAATTGCCTTTTCACCCATCTATCCTAGCTAGCTATGCAGAATAGAAGCAATCTTCACAAGATGGAAAAAGGCAGCAGGACTGCTTTCAACTTCGGAAAAGTCCATTTCTTCCTGTTTTGAGAAAATATTAATAGCTCTTTTCATTTCTCCCACCTTCCCTACTCAAACATTTCTCCTATCCTCATCCTGAGATGAAGGGAAGTGTCTGCAGGATGAAGACTCTCTTACGAGGAAGGAGGGAGCAGGACCAGTCAGCGTAGACATGTAAGTTTCTCCCTTAAACTCACAGCATTTTGCTATAGACTTTCAGAAGACACTGAGAACTTTCAGCTTCTAGGTGATTGTCGTAGTTCAGCCCTGATCACGACCAGACTACACCAGACTACACTACTCTCTCACTCCCCCCACCTTCCGAGAGAACAGGGAGAGAAAATATAAGAAAAAACAGCTCAAGGTTTGAGATAAGGACAGGGAGAAATCCTTAAAGTTACCGTCACAGGCAAAACAGACTCGACTTGGGGAAAACTATTCATTTATTACTACAAACAGCAGGATAATGAGACAGAGAACAAGATAACCTCCCCCCACTCCTCCCTCTTCCCAAGCTTAACATTATCTCTACCACCTTCCCCTCCCGAGCGGCACAGGGGGGAAGAGGGAATGGGGGTTGTGGTCAGTTCATCACACGCTGTTTCACGCCACTGCTTCATGGTTGGCGGAAGAACTCCTCACATTCCTCCTCTGCTCCATTATGGGGTCCCACCCCTACGCCACAGTCCTTTGTGGAACTGCTCCGGCGTGGGTCATCTCTTCCATGGAGTTCAGTCCCTTCAGAACAGCTGCCCCAGCAGGCCCTCCACAGGCCACAGCCGCCTTCAAGCATCCACCTCCCCCGGTACGGGGTCCTTCACGGGCTCCAAGTGGATCTCTGCTCCTCCGTGGACCTCCATGGGCTGCAGGGGGACAACCTGCTCCACCATAGGCTGCACCACAGGCTGCAGGGGAATCTTGGCCAGGAGCCACATTACTCCTCCCCCTCCTTCTGAACTGACCTTGGCGTCTGCAGCCATTCCTCACAACAGGCTGGTAGATGTCTCTCAGGATCTTTTTTACATCTTATTCACTTCTCATCTCCTCTCCACTTCTTGCAGCCGGGCCGGACCAAGTCAGACCCAGTCAGCCACCTGGCAAGAGGCCAGAGGGTGAGGCCTGCAAGGCCCATGAGGCCTGCGCCTCCCCCTCTGCGCCTCTGCCCCCGCTCAGCTTCTTCACATCTTCTCTTCTCTCTCTTTTTTTCTGTTTTCCCCTTCTTAAATACGTTATCGCAGAGGCGTTATCACGGGACATTCTGCTACCAATCGGCTTGGCCTTGGCCAGCAGCAGGTCCGCCCCAGGCCCGGCTGAGTCCACTAAACAAAGGGGAGCGACTTCTAGCAGTTTCCTACAGAAGCTACCACCTTAGGCCCCCCCTCACTAACAAAACCATGACAGTGATACATTTGGAACAGGCAGTTAACATTCCCTGATTTTTACTTTGAATTCACAAATATTTCATCCTAGTTTCTACCATTAAATTTCTTGCTCCTTTCTCAGAAAGACAAGTAGGTTATCTACTGTTACTTCAAATTGAACCAAGCCTTCTGAACCTTAGCAATAAGAGGCATGATGTAAAAAAAAAAAAAAAAAAATTTTTTTTTTTTAAATCTAGGGAGTATGTCAAATTAGGCATGAGTCCTGCATTTCAGTAGCCAGTATTTTAACTGATTCTGACTGAATGGCACACTGTCCTTCCAGCAGCAGGACAGGCATTAGACTTCACAGGAAAAGTGGGACTTTCAGCAGCTTCAGTAGTAAGCTGTAAAGTTGTCTCTGCTACAGCACTTGAAGCTGAAATAAAGCATTAATTACAACAGAGAGGAACCTCCTGTGTCAAAGCAATGCATATTTAAGGAGCCACATAAAACTACTAGTACATATTCAACTATCAAACAACAGTTTAAACAAAAATGAATATTTAAGAAGCAAAAGGAAACTGATTTTGATAGATGATATTTTGTATGGAAATTAACTATTATTTTCTGTGAAACTCCAAAATAGATTTTTTTTTTTAAAAAAAAAAACACAACCACGAGCGTAGTAGTCACCTTACGCATCAGAACAAATCACTGATGGCAGAGCTGCACAAACACATACGCACAATTATCTTTAAAAACATGCATTACGACATCAGTGCTTTGATTTATAAGCACAATTTTATCAAATATACTAAGTGCAAAGAGAAAAAAAATATTAAACAAACAATATTATCAACTGCATCATCAGAGCAGCCCTTTCCATGGGAACGGCGTAAATGCCTTAAGGGAAGCCATCTGTCTCCTCTGGTGAGCTTTGCAAACATGCTTCATTTCCAACAGTTGTGTCCATATCTTTGTTGGATATCTGACTACTGTCAGTGGCCCATAGGAGAAAGGTAAATTTCCTCTGCACTACACTCTTATCATGAGGACGCAGCACAGCATTATCACATGTATGTACTTTCCTTCTAGCTGTATGTAAGAATGAAGTAGGCAAGGACTTTTCCTAACTTATGTTTGACATCAATATAGTTACACAGTCTGAAAATTTTTTTCTATCAATAAAGACTTGTATAACAGAAGTCACCCTCTCAATAGTAGTTTCGCTAAGCCAGTTTTCCTCTGTCTGAATACTAACCATGTTCTTGACTTTCTCCAAATAAGCCCACCATTCAAAACTCGACACAACATGATTTTTAAAAGTTTGCTCTTCTTCATTTTACTGATAGCATGCCACAGATATCCTAATTTAGAAAAAAAAAAAGGAAGTGGTAGATGACAAAGATGTCAGCAGAGTATATTTATTTCCACTGTAGGAAAAGCCACATGCTTTATAATAACATCAGAATAGATTCTACAAGCATGGCCATCTATCTAGAGGTCTTGGAAGTCACTGCAGCACAGCAGAAAGCTTCTGAAGATAACTTTAGAGGAGGTAACTCCCATAGCAGCAGCTCTAAGCTGACTGAAACACTACAGAAATAGAGATTTGACTTACCAAAAAAGAGGCTTTTTAAAATTATTAATTTTAAAAAGCAAGATAAACATTTATGAGTTGTAGGTGTGATGTACACAGTTACTTTTCTATTTCTCCACTTTCTGAGCTAAGAATTGAAATTCACTGTTTAAAGTCCAATTCAGTCCATTTCCCAGTATAGTTTATGCAATTCTTCTATGAAACATACTGTTTATTCTTTTTCTTTATTTGATTTAGCATGTATGTCTACATTATGCTCATCTAACTCATCTCCACATAGCAGTATTTAAAACTAGTAAAATTGAGGAGAAAAAATACTATTTATTTTTGATCAGCCATATATGTCATGGGACACTTAATAGAAAAGAAAGTTTAAGATTGGCATATATTAACACTAAAAGGAAGCTGATGGAGAAATAATTAAATTCAGCCACCTTTCTTCCCATATTACAATGTTAGAGCTGATAATAAAATAACTTATTGGTCCTAGATATTGCCTCATACTGAGAAATTAGCATGTTCTTGTTTTATTATTGTAGTTTGTAGTGTAACCCACTAAGTACTTATTTCCTTTTCTTTTTTTTATTTTAACAAGACAAAATGCCCTGAAATTACAGCAGTTTCACAAAACACAAGGTGGCTGTCTTAAAGATGTAGTGAAAACCAGAAATGCTACAGCAACATTACAGAATTGAATAGTCCAATGCAAAAGAATAGGCACACTGAAAGAATCTTCTCTCCCACAACAACTGTGGGAAAAAGCCCACCCTTTGATCCAAAGCAAAAACTCCGAAAAACATTTCATTGGTATTGTCAATAATAAATAAATATCAAGAAAAAGCAAATGCATAACTGAAACTTAAACTAGCTGCAGTTACCGTAGAAACCAGCAAGACTTGCTCAACACTTCCTACTCTATTCCATTATCATTCAGTATCTCATAAACTCAAATGGAGAAGTATTGTTCCTATTCCTATGGAAACCCTGGAAATAGCCCACATCATTGTCACAGGAGATTAAAGCAATCTAGAACACATCTCTTGGATTCATTTATGTGCCACCAAGGCCTATGCAAGAATAAAAATAACTATAAGTCCATTTCTCCATAGAAAGGAGCGGAATCCATACTATTCCTGTGAACAGCAGGTAAGTAACGAACGCTAACAAGCAGTTTATCGTCTTTGAACAATTGTGATGAACACATGTGTAGAGTTACACTAATGCACTGAAAGGTTCTCAGCAGCTTTGTGTCCTGTCTTTATACAAATGCCCTAACTTGACAAGACTATGCCCTTTAGGCCTCATGACATTTCTCTTCTGTGTTGACGAGGGTGAGGAAAGGAGACCTTTTATACAGATATAATAGTACATAATCTAAAATCCATACACAACCCTTTCCATCACAGAAGACCTAAAGAGAGAAAAAAAAAAAAAAAAAATCAAACCCAAACACCTGCTGCACACAGATTCAGAAATACGTATACTGTTAAATAAACAAGAGTCATTAATATTTGAATGACTATGTATTAAAGGTAAGATGCTTCCCTATTACTCCCTTCCAACTAAATAGATGTCTCCTTTTCCTACTCTATTCATCTAAAGATGTAGAATGAGTAAACTTTTGATCTAGCAATTAGAAGGTATGACTGTAAGTCATTAAAAATTCCCCCCCCAGAGCCAGTTCAGTTGACTATCTAGCATAAACACAAATCTCTAACCATATTAATATTACATGCTTTTCAAGAAGAACAGGAAAGAATAACAACTTTCTGTAGTCCATTCTACTCATACAGCCTTTAGAACAGGTATGTTGGAAGATGACCCATTCCCATTCTCTGTAACATCTATTCGGTATCTGTAGCCCATTTGTCCAATCAATTTTTTTGAACCTGTTGATATTGTCTGCACAGTCTCCCTTTACAAAAAATAAAAAAAAAAAAAAATAAAAAAAAAATCCAGAAGTTCACTGATCCTTGTATAAAAAAAAAAAAGCTTTTTAAAATCCTCTCTTTTCTCCAAACTGAAAACTCTCAGAAATTTTTACCTTATAAGGCAGTTGTTTCACATCCTTGTCACTTTTGTTGCTTTTCTCTGTCCTTTAATTTGTCAAGAACACTGTCAACAAATCTGTATGTACACCAAATGTACCTGCCCTTTCCAAATTCTTATCTGTCAGGGATACCAAATTATCCTTTGAGCACCTATTCTTATATTAAAGTCATGACACAACTATTACTGCCTTTGGAAGGAGGGAGACACCCCACATAATTTCTGTGCTGCTAAATTTCACTTTGGCTGCTAGGCAACTGTAACTTATTGCAAGAGGTAGTGAGTTGTTTTTTTTTTCCCCATCAATGTTAAAAGAATCGGACTCCTCTCCTTCAGGAAAAAAAAAAAAATTGCAGCAAGAGCAAATTAAGTTTTGAAAATATCAAGCAGTATATAGCATATTTACTTTTTTTCCCAGAAAAATCTACTCTAATTACTTACCTATTTAAAAATACACTGGTTTTCCTTACTTGTATTTTTTCAAAACACTCCACCAGCTGTCAAGCAATTCTCCTGAATAGAAACTTAAAAAACAAGGAAAAAAAACCCTAAACAATCACCAGTACTTTTAATTTCATTGCTTCATGTATGTTTTTTTCCCCCCTCTAGGGAAATGTGATATAATTTTTAATGAATCTCCTCTTTATGACATATTTATCAATAAAACCTACAGTTATCTAAGTAAAAATAACTGATTGACACTTAAGAATGTTATCTTGAGTAAGAGTATTGCAAATTAGTGACATTTCAGTACCAAATGTATTTATAATCAAACTGTGATCATTACAAACAAATTAGAAAACCTGAAGGCTTACATTTTGAGAGTCGCAGAAAGACGCCACTCTTATCTTTCCCTGAAGGAGCAATGAGGCCTTTAAGCATTTTAGTGGTTCTTCAGAAGCCAGTCAAGGGTCTAAATCTTTCCATAATAAACATTTACTGCACACTCTATTCATTGGATCATGTTTGATTCAGACTTTTAATCATGTTCTAAAGTTTTGGCAGCAATTTTTCAGAAACTGTAATGTGTAGACCTTGCAGAATGAGACCCTCTGCCAAACAGTCCCAAGTCAGTCCCATGTTTTATTACTAACATCAAAGCTTTGTTCTATCTTGCCAAAACATTTTTAAGACTTTCATTTTTCAGTCGTTGAATATGTAGCACAGTTAGAGCTATAGAAAAAAAAAGAATGAATGTTGGATTTTTTTTGATAGATGAATGTCGCAACAATTATACATTCCAACCAAAGTATGTTACAGAAAATTTCTATTTCATTTTAAATATATACTGGGGAAAATATAGTCACTTTAATAAGAAAGCACCTTCATATACAACTTCCTTATCTTAATGTTTTTAAATGTAGCTACTAAGTATTAAGAACATTTAAAAAGCAACATAAATAATCTTCTAATTAAATAAACTGGTTACAAACAACTTAATACAATGAGAGTTGTAGAGCACTGGAACAGGTTGCCCAGAGAGGTGGTGGATGCCCCATCCCTGGAATCGTTCAAGACCAGGCTGGATGGGGCTCTGAGCAACCTGATCTAGTCAGGGATGTCCCTGCTCCTTGCAGGGGGGTTGGACTAGATGACCGTTGAAGGTCCCTTCCAACTCTAACTATTCTATGATTCTATGATTCTAATACATTACTGCCACTAATTGTCATCCCCTCTTTTCTCCCCTCTCTCTCCAAAAGTGCTTTTCTTCTCCTCTTTCTTTCAATGCTGACAATCTAAAAGACATTTTCATAAGGCAGTGATTAAAAAGCGAAGCCTTATATACTCCATTTTAACAAAAATTTGCCTGTTTCTAAGTGACTGTGTTTCCTTTAGGTACTGTGAGAGTCAAGACAGCAGGCAAAACCACATGGCGCTTAGCACAAGCTAAGTAAAGCTTCTATCTCTGCTATGCATTTACAGATCATGTGTTAAATAAGGAGCAAAACAATAATTTCCTCCACCATTTCATCTCTTGGATTTGAAACTGGAATAATATTTTTTCTTTCTTTGTCAGTTTAAAGGAGAGTTCACATTCAATTGTGTCCTAGATTGAACTGTGTTAACTTCAACAATATACGTATGACTTTCACTCATATATCAAGCACTTTACCTACCTAAGTCTTTTTTTTGTTACTGAAATGATTTAAAAAATTAATTTCAGGAAGCAAAATCAGTTCATAAACACCTTTAATCAGATTAATTATGAATGTATCTGATTCTTCTTTGAGAAACTCACCTCGGGAATTTTTTATCTAATATTTCCATAATCTACAGCATTATATAGCACTTCAAAATAAATCAGTATTTTCCTGAACAGATTTTAAGTAAACTGTTACCTTTTACTGTTATTTATATTTATGCCACTCAACATCAACTGCAAACAGAACTGTATGGGTTCAATTAGCATGTTCTTACATTATATACTTATGTAATTTAACATGCACACATTTTTAAACAGTATGTAAAATTCTCAACTACATTATTTAAAAGTAAAAGTCACATTTTCAAAGGTTGTGCCACCAAGAACATTAAGTTCCAGTCACGCTTTTAAAACCTAAAGAATGAGGAGAAAAGGGATATTTTGTTTAATGATAAAACAAGTGACAGTTAAACGTTTTGAAAATTTGATGGTTTAATTATTTAGGAAGAACATTTCCCATTCTTGTTTCTCATGTTGCTCTCCCAGAACAAAACAAAACAAAATTAAAAATAAAATTATCTTTTTAACAAAATGACAAGTACTCCTGGAGACTGAAACAACAGATATCTGTTTACGAACGGGTCTCTGTTGGACTTGATAGAAAAACTCTCTGAGGAATAAGGAACAGAGGCAACTCCTACCTCATGTAACCAAGAGCTAAGGACACAAGCGGAGATATTAACAGGACATGTTTGAGACACTATCCTTTCCAATAAACCTGTTCTTAGGTACTCATGTGATGAGGGAGGAGCATACTACAAAGGCAAGCATTTCATCTTGAAGAACCAGACATAACTGACTACTTCTGTGGAGTAATACATGACACTGGCAGCACCAATTCTTCTGTGCTACCAGTGCAAGAAGCTTTTGTGCTAGGGAGACAGTTAATTCTGATAGCGTTTAGAATCACTTCCACAAAGAATGTGTGAAAGTTTTTCTCTATACAAAGATTAATTTGCAGAATATCTCTGTCTTTGGCTTCATCTAGTTAGCTCTAATATGTACGTGTAAAAAATACTGCCAAAATCTAAATGACAAGCCTGGATTTTTTCCACAACTCACAGCAAACACTGCTGTCAGGCCAACACATCCACCACAAATACTTTTTACATAAAGTTTCAGATACTTAAAAAGGTTGATTTCTTTTTATTTGAAACAGAACATTTAATTAAAGTCAAAAAAGGTTTAAGAAGGTTTTAATTTCTTCTCTCTTTGTTTAGTCATTAAATGTAATTATTCTTCTGTTATCAGTGGAATGGGAGGAGAGGAGACTAAATATATTTTGGTTCCAGTTTTTTTTGTTGTTGCTTTTATTTGAAGTTACAGAAATCTTCCCTCTCCCACAACCACCAAACAAATTAAATATTTTTAAGAAAATTAGTGTGGAGAGGAATCATCACTTTCAAAGATTTCAAAGCCACTATGTTTGTCAGGAATGGATTAAATCATTTCACTAACTGCCACCAATGACCCAGGTCATGAATAAGAAGCAACATCCCTTAGTGAAACATCCCCTGCAGTGAAATAATACATGATTTGAAAAATATTTTTTTCCAAAATAATTTTCAAACTACCAAAAAAAAAAAAAAAAGGTCATGTTTTCAACAAGTTCTACACTTATAGTGTTGAAGAAGGCCATCTAGTCTGTATTTTAAAGGTTGCCTACTGATTTGCATCTGTTGTCTAAACAGAAATGTTAGATTTCACAAGAGAATTTGGCAAATGGTCCTACATATGTCAATTTTGTACCGCAACTGCATGGATATGAAGCTGTGACCTTTAAAAATAAATTTTGTTCTGTATTTTCCATACTGTTGGCCTTTATTTTATTCACCTCTGTGTAGCCATGAAGTTTAAATATTAAAGAGGAAATTATAGGAGCAGCCACTATATAAATATGTGTTCCAACTTGCCATCTTCACTTGTCAAATAAACCCAGGCAGCATCTACACAACAGCCTTCAGGTGATCATGCTGAACTGAAAATCAATTATAACTCTTCTCCCAAGTCCCTCTTCAGCAGACCACTTTTAAAACTTTTTGGTAAACACAGGATATATAAGATTGATTTTAAACTCTCACAGTGTAAAAACATACTATAATTTCTTTGACTGCAGAGATCTCATGTAATTTTGATTTTCATAGCACTGTAAAGCCACCAGTTCTTTCTTTAGGACATAAAAAAAAAAATTCCTTCCTTTGATTCAGAAATACAATAGCAGGCAGGAACAGGCTATGTTAAGTTAGTAGGAATTTATAAGCAAGTCATAATATTTTCAAGAAATATACTTTGATAAAAATACTGACTTGACTTAGACTTGGCTACATGCTATATCTATAAATAATGTGAATGTTCTCTCTAGCACAAATGTTCATTGAAGCAGTTAACCTTTAGCAAATATAACCATAAAGTAAAATGTAAATGAACAGTCAGTGTTCATACTGGTAAAGTCCTCCAGAAATTACATTCCAACAATTAAAATCCTGAAACTGATCAGTGCTATATCAAAATAAATGCATCTTGTTTTCTAAACTGAACAAAACTAAGACTCCAAACATCACTACTTATTTCTCAGATGGTTATTCTATTGATGAGCCCAGATGTGTACAATACCCAGTTATAGCTTGACAAGACTATAAATATACACTCAGAAATAATCTGACCCAATTATCATGGCCAGCTATCTACAAAAAAAAAAAAATCTAGTCTTTTACAAGATGCAATGGTAAACCGCAAATACAAAAAGAGTACCCAAAAGAAATAAACAAAGTCATAAAATGGAATTGAATAAGTTCTCTCAGTATGAATAAAAATACATAGTAAAATGTGGTCTATATTTTCAGTTTTGGCCTTGATTGCTAGCTTGTATTTGTGCTCACATGTATCTCAGTAAACACAGGCCAATTTCTGAATGCACAGCTAGTAGCATAGGACCCTGGTTTGGGGTGATTTCTAGCCTTGATACTTAAATTAGAACAAGAAGCGTGGTTCTAAGATTGGTCATTTTTAATGCTGAAAATGTCAGGAAAACATGCAAAAGATCGATATGCCACTTTTCATAAGGCAATCAGTATATAGTTTCACATAGAAGACATGTAATGCTAAAAACAGGAATGGAACATGCTTTCAAGCTATTGGGAGAAGCCAGCATTTAATACAAGTGAATGGGCAGAAGGTATTTTTCGGAAAAGACAATCAAAACAATATTATTGCAGAACCAAACAAGACAGCAGCAATTGACCCACCTCAATTTATCACTGTGAAAGATTTGATTGGGAAGTGCAATTCCTTTTCTTTTCCTTTCCTGCCCTCCCTCCACCCAAATAATTACTCTGTAGAGAAGAACTCAGTAAAATATCTCTTACCCAAAAGTAAACAATCAAGGACACAAATTCTGTATTCTGTTTTCAGTTTAACTTAAGCCATTTCCAAAGTCTCAGTGAGATACTCAAAAGTTTTAAATGGGACTTAAATCACTTTAGCTGCTACTTTATGAGTACAAGCATTCTAACAAGGAAACTAATCAAAATCACACAGGAGACACCTTTTACTGCAGTGAACTCCACAGAAAATACTTGGCAATTAAGTATGATTTAACAAGGTTATAAAAAATAATTATATTAAAGTGAAAATTATAAAGCTTTTTCAGGGGAACTTTAAACCACTTTATCAATATATGATTTGTAGCTCTATTTGATACATAATTGTTCACACGTGAAGGATTTCATAATAAAGAAAAAACCTGAGAGAACATAAAATTATTACTAGTCTATTGAAAGTATCACAAATCCCACTGCATGGCCAATTCAAACGTGTCTTTGTTTTACAGTTCGGACTACCTACATTTGTAACACTGTGCTTATTTTTGAAGTTGGGTTCCATTTTAGCAGCAGCACAATTTTACTTCCAGACAAAATAGGCCTATAGCTTTACCACATAATATGAAACTACTAAACTCAGTGTTTGTAGCACAGTTCAAAATCATGGTGTGAGAATACTGAAATAGGCTGTCAGTTTTTCTTACTTGTTATTTCTGTTTCTCTCTTGCAGTGGGAATTAGTCTGCTACTTTGCTTCCAAAGCAAAGCAGAGATGCAACAATCCAATGAAAAATCCTCCACTAATACCAGGACATAGTGTTTCTTACAAAATGATCTTTAAAATATTAAGATAGAAAATAATAGAAAACTTACAAGTACTCTGCCAGTTAATGTCTGGGCAGATATCATGACTCCTGCCCAATCCTTAACGGAGGTCATCCATCCCACTTCTGCTGCCACATTCTCCTCTTTTTCATCTGTTGGTTTGCAGGCCCCATCTGCCTGTGTATCTCCACCACCATTGATCTTCTGGGCCTCCTGCGAAGTACGTATTTGGGTTAGTTAATATTTATCAATTTGACAGTGAAAGTATACAGTTGTGGCTAAGAAAAGCTATGAAAAAAAGTAAATCAGTCTTCCTAGATGCCTGCTAGATAAAGTTAAGCACCTACTTGGTACTCTTTAGAAATAATAGAAATTTTCTATGAGGTTTCAGACTAACAACTACATAATAACACTCTCCTTGACATTACATCTTAAAAACATATATGCAATCATAGAGCTACATTTCAAAGAGTTCGTCAGACATACACCGAAGGACTTTTTGATGTAGTAGTTCAAAACAATGTGTACTAGGTGTGAACATAATTTATATACAATTTTAATTATTATCCCTATAATTCATTGTCTGAGTAAACCTTCACTGAGAAGCATGATGTAACAAGACAATAATTATCAAGTGTGAGGGGAACAAAGTACACCATAGAGAATCTGCAGGGAGCTGCCATGCTATAAGTGAACCAGTGTTTCAATGAAAGCGTTTAATATATCACAGAAATTCTTCTGTCAGTAAGTGGCTGTTGCAGAGTGGAGAGCTCAAATTTAAAGAGGAGCCTCAGCTGCACCAAACTGACTGATGAGTCACATGCATTGGAATTTGTATCAGTCTCTTGCGGATGCTGCAGCAAGCATGTCATGCTCTGTAACTGCCTGCTATGTGCTACAGTCACAGATGCTGCAAAAAAAATCAAGGGAAATGACAGGAAAAGCCAGCCTGGATTGTACAGCATTTAAAGAACATCACATGCAAGGAATCAGACTGTGCTGTGAGCATGCCTTTGGTGACAGCATAATACTAACAACTTCCTGAATACTTGACAAGCTAAACAAGCATAGGGAAGGCAGCAAAATTCAGTGCTGAGGCAAGTACCGAGCACTTGAGCTGCTCCCATAGATATGCACTAGTGCTTCCAGCACTCTGCACTGACCAACAGCTTGAGACACGTTAGTTAGAGATGATCTGCCTATAGGCCACTAAGCAGGAAATCAATTGCCATTAATATCCTTTGGGATACCCATTCTACAAGCAAAGATGTTTGACGCTGGTCTAGTGATTATTACTACAGTAGGAATACTGCATTATGAGGGTCAAAAAGCATAGCTGTGAGATGGCCTTGAGGACACAGCTGGACATAAAGGTAATGGCATTTCCTGAGAGCAGTACTGAACTAATAAGCAGCTGCACTCAATCTGTCAGCAAAGGACAATAGAGCAACACTAAAAACGCAACATGGAGACCAACAGTTGTTTTTAGAGAATCTCAGTATTGCAACTTAATTAGCTAATCAAATTCCTCTCTGTTAGTCTCCTCACGAAACGTGGGCTTTATCTTCATACTAGCAATTACAGCACAGTGCATGACGTGGCTGTATTGATAATAACAAATTATTCAGAGTTACAACAGTAATTCAGTACTTTCTAAGCAAATAACCAGACAGAAGAAAAAAAATGTACTTTGTATTTGCATACCTGGACCTCATTCCCTGACAAATTTGGATACAGTGAATCAGATGTTTTGTACTCAGCATTGAAAGATGCATACTGCAAAGCACACACACAGAGCACAACCTACAGAAATGAGCTCATTGCCTAGGACAGTGACGTATGAGACAGCACAAGGCATTTCCAGGAGAGTAACAGCCGGCTAGGGACAATTTTTGGCCCATATCATCAGCAAGTCATATAGACCACTACCAAAGAAATGCCTTGACCACCATCAGTGTTTTGATTATAAACCAGGAAAGAGATGCTCAACTTCCTTCCCCCCGCCCCAGTAGATGGTATGGCAGTATATACCAGACAACATAATAAAAGAAAATTTTGAGGTTTAAGCAACCTAGATGGATCTCCAAGGTCCTAAGGGAACTCACAGGCTTCACTGGCCCTAGCCACTCTCCCCACCAGGTTCTCCCCCAATCCTGCCTGTGGCCCAGGACACCATTTCAGCCCAGCCCAGGGCCACAAGCTCCCCACAGACCTGTCCAACCCAGCTGTGGGCCCCACCAGCCCAGCCAACTCATGGCTGTGGTCTGACCTTGGTTGCCCCTCACCAGGCCTGATCCTCGCCCTCACCCACAGGCTGATGTCCCAGGCTGGCCTCAGCCTTGCCCCAAGGGGCTGCCCCTCCCTGGCTGGGGTGGTGGGGCCACGGCCCAGGCCGTCAGGGAGCCCTCAGCCCCACAGTGCTCTGACAGCTACTGACTTGTTAAAAATTACGTGTGCCATTTATTTTTCTCTTCCCACCAGTTTGTCTGCCTTTCGTAACTGTCAGACCTCGTCTTTCAGATTGTAAACTCTACACATCAGATTTTACTGCATGGTTCTCTTCTGCATAGCACAGTTGGCTTTTACATGCCATACAAGTTCATACTGAATAAAAGTATTAATGTGGTTTTCATAGTAAAGGAGATGTAATTACCTCTTCCTCTCAGATAAAAAACTGAAACAGTGATTAAGTGCCTAATTCTGTCAACTGGAGAAATCATCAGCAGAGCAAGGATGAAACAACAGATTTGCTTGATTTTTCCAGCCAGTACCTCTACTTAAAATCTCAGGGATGCACACTTTGCTAAAAACATTCATAATTATGGATTTTGCTATAAAAAGTAACAGAACTACAGTTCATTAAACAAAAAGAGCTTAATGGAAAAGTCCATTTTATGGTAGTGAACTTGAAAATATTAAGGTTGGAAAACTCTGTTATTGTTTACATACTCCTTCTTTACCCCCAACCTTTTTGTCAATGTATCAAACTGAATTTTCAAGATGAGATTATTCATAAGATTATAAAAATAAAATTTCCTAACACTCAATAAAAATGTAGATAATTTACTTCATAAAAGGGGAAAGGTAGCTTTCATGTTTTCAAAAGGTTCTAATAACCTACAGTTCTTTTTGCTGTATTGACTTTCAGATGCCAATAGAATAGAGCAGTAAGATGTGACAGACATATTCACTATTTGGTTCTCTGAAGGTATTCAAGTTTGTAATACATTTGTACAGCAGTATTTCTTCATTTATACTACTTATTTCACCTGTATTAAAATCTCTCATCCATATTATTTCTTAATTAAAATATAAGTAAAACAATCATCCCCTGCCAAGTATCATTTGGAGCAAAGTCTCATGATCAGCTACATACCAAATCTAACTCTTGCCATTATTGTAGCTATAATTAATATGCAGATTAGTTGCTGTTACATAATATTTATATTCTGTTGGGATATTTTATATTTTTCATCTACATGCCTAGCTTCTTAGCTTAGTTAATTGGCAGTTAAGTATTAAAAGTTTATTCCCAAGTCATTATGCAGTTGTGCAGACATCACTAAAGGAGATTTAAAGGCTGCTTTCATTTACACTGTGTACAAGCATAAATTCAGTTATTAACTGTAAAGTCTTGTTCCGTTGCTATTTCTTCATCTCAAAGCATTCAGTAACCAACATCACAACCTGATAAAGGTGCTTAAAAAAAAATAAATAACCTGACTGTGATGGTAATTGTTTAATTATTTACAGGCTCAGTAGCTACAAGTAAGATAATACTATCTTTATCCACTCTGTTTACCTGTTGTTTCACAAAGTGTTCATTATTTTAATTACTTCATAACAGCAACATTCACATAGATTAAGTGAGAAGCAGCACATTTTGTGGAATACATATTTCCTGAACTTAATGACAAAATAGAAGAGCATGCATGATGAGGAAGGGTGTACAGTAATCAGGGCTCAGTGTTCTACCAAAGATGTGACACAAACTTGGAGCAGAAACTTCAATGCTTTGTCCTATATTTTCAACAATAAATATTGATTTAGATTACATGCTGTCATGCTTAAACACAGTTATCTTAAGAAATCGGACTTCTAAAAGGGAAAAGACACACAAAAACAGTTTGCATTTTTGAAAATGTAGTCCTGCCTGCTCCACTTTACCTCTGTCTAGAATATCTGTACAAACATAGAATTAACACACAGACACTCCATTCAACGCAGCGCTGCATGAAATAAAACCAGAAAATTATTATGAAAACGTAAAACATGATCTGAGAATAATCTGACTTTTTAGAAGCCCTAAAAACCAGGACACTCTGAAGACAACCTAGTAAGCACTCTCCGAAGTACAGGTACTGAATTTTTACTTGGTGTCTTGTAAAGACACGTTAGAAAACATAGGAAACAGGTCGGTAACATGAGGAAAAAGAACCGGGTTAAAGTCTGATGAAACAAGGAAAAGGACTTCTGATATTCCTGCTTATCTAACATTTAACTCATATGACTAGCACACAAAAATAACTAATTGTCAACTGTAATGAGAATACAGGGCATCGCGGAGTCATGCCCCCCATCATGCAAAAAGCAGCAGTATGCTTAATTTAAGCAGATGTTCAAAAACAGTAACACTAACAGAGCAAGCCCACCACCAGCCTCTGAATTCCATCCTACAGAACAGAAGATAAGAAAGAGTCTGCCAGAATGGCAGTTGCACCTAGTTTGAAGTATGCAGTAATAAGAGAATAATAAAATATAGTTCGGGAAAGTTAGGGAAGGGCTGCTTTATATAATGATGCCAACAGCCTGCAATTTTATCTCTATTAATTGCCCCTCAGTTAACAGCACTGCATTCCCAGAGCCTGCGTTTTAAGTAAGCTTTATATCAGATCAACAACAACACTTTCATACTGGCTATTCTTATATATTGGAAATCTATGTTTAAGTTCCTTTCCTTTTCATTTATTGGCTTTGCCAAAGCCACCAACAGATACTCTGTGAAGATGAATAATTTTGCATGTAAGACTATTTCTCCATTCTATTAGGTAGACCTCTAAAACATCGAGTCTAAAATTATGAGACTTCTATCAGTAATTCAGTTACATGTCCTTAGATACATTCTCTCACTATTTTGATAACTCAGAACAGGTGTCTTAAATTTATATAAAGCATAATATTACACTGCATTCTCAGCAGCTGGGCAATGTCCTACATACACCAAGACATTAGGTACCTGCTGAATACAGTCACAGCAGATGTTCTCCATCAGATATAGTTACCACCTGCAGTCTTCATCTTAATAGTTAACTAAGTACCAGTTCATCCAGTACTAAAAACAAGCAAAACAAACAAAAAAAAAATCTTAAGTAGTTGACCTTTTCTACTGCAGTTTAGCAAACGAAGGATTTCACTAGAATATTAAGAAAACAGATGGGAATGTGAGAAATAAATAGCTGTATGGAGACTTGTAAACCTCTGAAAAAAGTCAATCTTGTCCGAAAGAGAAAATAAAGGCTGAACTAACTAAATGTGAGCTAAGAGGTACTCCTTATGAACTGGCCTATCCACAACATTTCTTGGAATACTAGGTTCTTGCTCAATATTAGGTTACATTGACGTGTTATCATACTGTAGCTACGGTTTGGCTAGTTTCAAAGTATTAATTATTGATACCCAGGAAAACATTATTCCTTTCTCTGAATAAAAGGAAACAGAGTGACCCATGAAAAGCATGGCTGATGAGATAGCCAAGCATTTTTATCTCATAAAATATTCACAAGCTACATAATTTGGTTTTTGCAAATCTAGCAGATTAAGTCAAAACAGATTCCAAAACTTTTCATATTAAAGACACAGATGTTAAACTCCTGTGAGACAACTATTTTTTTTTTTCTGCATTCCTGCAGAAATTCTGAGAAGCTCCTTGCCAGTCCTTACTGGGAAAAAAAAATAAAAAATAAAAAAAAAAATTAAAAAAATCCTTTGCTGTGAAGAGTCTAGATTGCAAGATCAAATAAGTTTTTCTGTTTTTCCAGACCAGCTTCTCTTGGATTTATGCATACCTTCAGTAACCCTGACAGATTTTTTTTTTTTTTTTCAGTGCCCTTCATATTTCCAGTATGGGTTACTTGTATAACATCCCCTTTTCATGTCATTGTTTTGACTGACAAGAACTGCTGCAAGTAGAGGAATTAACTCTAAAACCTTGAACTTGAGAGGCAAGGGAAACTAGATTAGTAAAACACAGTGTTCCAGCCATGATCCCACAAACAGCGTAACAGTCTGTCAAATGAAGGGTTGCTGGGTATGGTTCTCACTTAAAAGAGAACCAGCAGACACCTCTGTTATCTCAAACCTGAAGAAAAACACAAAAAGACTCAGCTGAAATGTTTAAAATTTCTACACGTTATTGGAGGTGTTACATGATAACACCTCCATTGATGTACAACAGTATTTCTGAATAACATCGTAACACCTCCATTGATGTACAACTATATTTCTGAATAACTGGAAAGCTGGTTGAGTGATTTGCATACCAGCTTAAGAATTGGGCGACGTGCTTGAGTCCCTGTTCTGCCATCAAATTTTTAAAGTCTTCATCCACTTTATCTAGTTTCTTCATGTCTTCAACCCACAGCTACAGAAGAAGAGTAACAGTAGTTTCTGTTGCATGGGGATCTTATCAAGCCAAACATATTTAGGATTTTAAGTGTTTCACTATGACACAAATGGCAGGTGATGCATGCATAGTGTAGGGAATTATACTGTAAAACATACTAAAAACATACTGGTAAAGATTGTTAGACTAGTCATACAAAACAATTAAACATACAGGACAGAAGTGTAAAAGAGAAGCAATGAAGAGCTCCAGGCATTATAGTGAAATGAAAAAGCATAGTCTTAATAATGATACCGAGAAAGTAAAAACAGATGATAAAATTAGCGTCCACTAAAGTTATGGAAGAGTAAGCAGGAGGAATATAGCAGGATTGCACAATATGACCATCCAACAATTTTTTTTTTAAATCACACTTAATGAAAGAGATTGACAGAAGGAAAGCATGATTCTTGCAACTTAAAACCCGCAACAAAAACAAAGTCGTTATAAACATACATGCATTCAAATGGACAAACGGGGTGTTTTTTTAAAAAATTTTGATTCTTGGTTCAAGTTAGCAATGGTTTGTGGCAATGTTACATAAGCTTTGACTGTGAGTTCAGAAGTTTGTGTGAATAACTTCATTGATATTTCTTCACAAAAATAAATCCTTAAGTTTTCCTTTCTTACTTCAGATTGTATATCAGACCACATTTAGAGAAATAAATAACTAGTGAACTTGTCAGAAAACTACATAACAAGTTACTTACTCTCTGCAATACAGAAATAACTAAATAAAAATAGGACAAGCCAGTAATGTACAGATTAGGAGTATTCACTGAAAATATTTAACAAATTTTCAGACTAACAACTAGTCCATATCCATAAATTTATTTTCCTTTTTTTGCAGTCAACAGAGCATTTCTTCTTCATTTCCTTTATGAAGATCAAATTATTATCACATTAAAATATTCCCTAAAGCCCCTGTTCAATTATAAAGTAGCAAACAAAAGGGCAAAAGAAGCATTTCATTTTATTAATGGGGACATTAAATTTAAACCAAAGGAGACACATCATTATTCTTTGGTCCCTACATACCATAGAAACAGGTACATTAGGCAGATTAGACAATTACTATGTAAGACAGAATATTAGTTTTACCTGTCTTTTCTGTGGTTCCATCATTATAATGCAACCATTCTTTCAAAATGTATTTTTAAAAGAACTTTAGAGTAGCCATGCCAGACCACTAACCTTAAATATGATGGACACTAAACTTGTAAAAAAATATGAAGCAATATCAGATGGGAGTGAATTATCAAAACTAGAGAAAGGGAAGAGATCCTTAATAGAAAAGCATAGAGAAGGGCTAAAAGGTGCACGCATTTTCTATTATCCTCCCACCTTGTTCCCTCTCACCTAAGAATCAAAGAAAGCATACACCTGAAAAAAACTGACAGATATTATCTTGAATTGAACACTGCCAAATTACCTAGATCCTATTGACTGATTAATCTTGGAGAAAATTTATTTCTGTTTCAGATAACAAAATGTTTTAAATATCAACAATTCAACAAAATTTTTAAAAAGCAAGGAAAAACACATTGCACTTACTCTCTTCATACCTAGTTCATTTCTGTGATAGTATATGATTCATTCATCCAAGTCTCAAAGTGCTTCATGAATGTGTGAAAAAGTTATTAAAAATGAGAAAAAAATAATAAACAGAGGGGAAACTGTTTAAATCTAGCTTGTTTATCTTGATTACAGGAAGTATTTCAGCTAATTGCTTGTAATTTTGTTGTTGTTAATATTAAGTAATACCCAACTCAAGTTCCTCAATCATCTTCTCTTGGCACTTTTTTTACTACTGTGAAAGAATGAAAAATACATTGAAAATGCATTTAGTTTTGCCCAATTTTAAGACAAGTATTACTAGCAAATCTTTTATGATTTACATGATCTAAACTATGAGAGCAGCTTTCACAAAACAGTATGTAGTAAAATCTGAAAAAAAAAAAAAAACAACTGCTGAAAAACTTCTCTGCCTGGAATATTCAACATTACAATAGGTCATTAAAAGGCTCCCAGAGTAAAAGGTTTATTTCACTAAAAGATATCTACAAATACAATGCACAAAATAAGCATCAAACTGCTCTGTCAGTGGAATTAAACTTCACAGTATCTTTTCAGTTGCATGCTTTTCTCCATCCTGATCAATGACAGAAGAGGAGGCCTTTGTCTATTAGCAAACAGTACATTTTTGTCCATTATATTAACTTCCTAATACTTTCTTGCCTGTGGTATCAAAGAGAAAGAGATGCAGACTGGATTGTAGAAGGAAATTTTTTCTCTTCTTTCTCTATTTAAGAAGAGGAAAGTTGTGCAGATAGCAGCAGTGACTAAAACTGGTGCTCAAAATCACCTCTCTGATGCTCAAAAGCCACAAAGATTCTATGGATTAAGAAAAGCATTACACTGCTTAAGGAACAGAGTCTCTAAGCACTGGGAACTATAACTACTCCAAAACTGGGATCATAGTCCTTGCATGAAGGAATTAACTACTTGCTTCCTTGAACTGCAAAATCCCCTAGAAAATTTGGTGATGGGAATTTTAGGTCTTCATTTGATTCAAATCAAACACTTTCACATGGGAGGAATGGACTTAAAAAACTTGTGGTTTCTCCTTTATGTAGGATAGCAAATCATTAACATTATGTGGGAGTATAGGCAACCTCCCTCAATGCTGAGCCTGTCAAACAGAATTTATTTGCATTTACATTTTTTACAAAGAGATTGATGATTTACTTCTGAAAGTTTTAGAGACAAGGGGGTAAAAGATGAAGGAGGGAGGCAGTGGAACAAAAGTAACTGAGAGATTCACAAATATAACTACTTTGTAATATCATAAAACACATCAAAGATGATTTGGAAAATGCCAGAGAATCATTCTGTTATCTGCCATATTGCACAAACCAGGCATTTCTAAGGCCTTTTTAAATTCAAGGATAGTATACACTATTTATGCTTATTGTATTAAAATTTTAAAGGAAATCACAATGAATTAAAGGCAGCTCTCTGTAGGATATAAAGCCATATTGAAGCCTTTACTGATGTAGGAAATTAAGTTCCAGTGTGCAGTGTATAAATATTTTAAGAGCAGCAAGTCAGCCAATAAGTAATTAAAAATATTTAATAGCACACAACACTTCTCACCTCAGGGATTACAAAGTGCAATGCAGCTTTCAGACTGGAAGAACTTCATGGTAGTGAGAAAGAGAGTCAGAGAGCACACAAATGTGCAGGAATCTGAAGGAAAGATATAGAGCTCTAATTTTCAAAAAATATTAAAAATTCAGACTTAGTCATAAAGTAACAATTTTAATGATTACTTTGAAGTAATTATATTAAATGAAACATTCCCCACTAAAGGACCAGCTATCTCATGTTGTAAAAAAAAAAAAAAAAATGCACAAGTGATATTATTTAATCAAGTAGCTATGACCTCATTCATTACCCAGTGCTACAGAAACTATTTTGTTTAATCTGAATCTCATTACTCCCTTGCATAAGTGATTAAGTAGCAAAAGGTTTTAAACCTAAAAAAAAGAAAAATTCCTTGTAGATAAATTTTCTTTCTGTAACATGTATTATTTTGGTTGACTTCTCAGATACTAAATATTAGCATCCAAATTATCCAAAGTCAGTACTTGTAGATTACAAATGCAGCAGCTGGTACATTTAAGATACAAAGAAACATACACAGTTCCTGCAAATTCATAGATACTGAAATCTAAGGTGGAGAAAAGAGGAAAGCTAATTTTTTCTTTGACTTGCATACTATAGCTCCATTAATTTTTATTTATGCCATAAAGAATGAAAACAAGTGAATTCTTTTTTACTTTCTTAACCTTATCATTTTAAGTAACAGGAATAACTTTAACTGGCCTAGATATCATCTCCTCCTCTTGTGAGTGTACCAGTGATGCACTGCTAGAAATTGATGCACAACTATGACATCGAACACAGCCTTTGTAAGCAATCAGAAGTTGGACTACTGGGTACATGGTGTCCATTCTCAGCTCTTATAACAAAGAATTATATCTACATCTTCTTGCTCATGGCAGGATTGAATCTGCCTGTACCAAAAGTTGTAGATGGAGCTCCTACTCTGACAGGTCATTTTCTAAACAAGAACAGCAACTCTTTGGCCTGAGCTGTAGAAGCAGTGCTGGTAAAGTTACATTACTAGCAAAGGGCAGGTGAGGTGCTTAAAGGCAAGCACTGTTCTGTCTCATGAGTCTGCAGTTTTTGGCTTCAAGATTTATCAAACCAGCAAATGCTGCATATGTCACAAAAGTTAACTCTCAACACTCACTCTGTCTATAAATTATGCATGGTAATGCAAGCAGTTATTTTCCACTATCAGGAAAGACAATGAATAGAGGTGAGAGGACAGGGCAATTGACATTTTTAGCTCTTTTTCTAAGATTAAATAATAGCAAGAAATAAAGTATAACAAGTGTTAAATCATCACAGAGTACTGAGTTTTAGCTTGGTCAACCTTAAGGAGCAGAGGCTGACAATGATCAGTAAAAGTTAATGCCACTATGGATATTTCAATCTTGAAAAAAGGTGGAAATCAACTATGCCCTTTGTTTATATCTTGCAATTTTGTGATAATCTGGTAACTTTATTGCTGAGCCTAGAACTCCAGTTTTTTACTTTTAAATTTTATATACATTATTCTGGTAAAAGAGTTTGCAGCAACATAAAGATCAAACAGCTCATCAAAGCAGGCTGTCACACTTTACACTATTTATAAGCTGTGTTTTAGAGAACCTACTCATTAGCTTGACACTTTAGAGTCTTTTTCCATTTACAGTGCTGCATAATTACCTCACAGTTTCCCAAGATGCAGGTGTTCCCCGTAATTTATCTGCGAATAAGATTCATTGACAATCCCATCGAAGTATCACATGAAGTTAAAAAATTTACCTTTACTGCTACTTAAAAGAAAAAGGAGCTTAATTAAACTCTACTAAAGAAGAAGGGAAAAAAAACCTAATTATTAGCACATCAGTAATTCACATCTTAAAAATACCTGACCCTAGTTTGTTCAGGAACAAGATATTGGAGTAATACATGTCAGTAGAGGATGCATTTGAGAAAGCACTTGGATAAATAAGTATATCTATTTCAGATTCTGCTCATGGAAATCAGGGAAAAAAAAAAGAATGAACTTAAAGATCAGCTTTATTTTCTAGTTTAAAAGTATGACTTTTATCCTTACAAACTAGTTTAGCAAGGGAAATGGGATCTACAGTTTACCAAGGCAGAAGTCATGTGTAACATGATTCCCATACTGTCTGCAGATACACAGCTCTAAGAAGAGTATTCACAGACATTTTTCTTTCTAAATCCTCACTGTCGCCTGCATAACTGCACTGTGCATAACTCAAGTGCTTGATTTTATTAACGCTTGTAAAGTGCTCAATATATAAGCAGTTTTGCTTTCAATTACTGATGATGCCCATTCTGGCAACCATTACAGCCTTGAATTGCCAGATAAAGACACCTAGTGGTCCTCACCCTAGGTTGCAAAAGATTTCCACTGTGAACTAACTTCCTGTGAAGAAGGAATCTTATTCCTTAAGACTAAGTCATATCTCACAATTTTGTACTGTGCTGTTTTAATAAAACTTGACATCAAATCTATTTTAAAGGACACACTGTGGAAACAAAATCTTGTTATTGGTTGGATCAATACACAGAGCTGTAAAAATCAAATAAAAAAAAATGTTACCTTCATGCAGTTGTATTTTTTTTTTAGGATTCAAAAATGATAAAACAATTATTTGCTCTAAAAAGCCACCCCTATTGCCATATGAATTTAAGTTGCAATCACTCAGTTCCGCAGAAATCTTTTCCCATACTGATTTCTGCTCATGCAGATAACCACGGGAGTAACAAAGCTATAAACTAAGCAATCTTTCCAAACTCTACTTCCATTTCTATAAAGCAAAGAGTGTTTCACACAAAGTTCCAAACAATTACCCAAAACAGAGGCTAGCGTAAAAAACACACCCAGTAAACTCGTAACTGAACTCTTTGCCTTTTTCTATTAGCTTTTTTACTAAAGCAATAAACTTTTTCCAACACAATCATCAACAAATCTACAAACCTTTAGTGCTTCTGCAGGTCAGAAAGTGATTTTCTTGAGCTGCTATTTAAATACACACCACCTCATTAATTCTCCTACTCTATGATCTCCCAGTAACACCTGTGCAGGTGTGGTACTAAATGCAGTTTTCCTCTTGTCTCAACAAATTTTTGAAAACAGATACAATTCAAACACAAAGCGGGAGAGAATGACTGGGCCTTCACACTCCCATCTCTCAGAACTCTGCTCTCACCAAAAAGGTCCTGGGCATGTTTTCCATTATGATCAGCTATAGCAGCTGTTAGCATATGAAAGCAAACCCTGTGAAAGTCTGTAGTGTCTTTTTCAAACATAATACCAATCAGAAGAGAAAAAAAAAAAAAAAAAAAAAGAAAAAAGACCATGAATTTTCCTACTACTCCTCTCTCAGGATACTACCATCTCTATAGGGATTATAATCTAGAAAAAAAAAGGTAAATGTTGTGAAGCACCATGTGAAACATAAGATCACAATTATACAACTTTGTCCAGAACTATGGAAGTACATAGATCAAGCTAGGAATTCCTTTAACTGGGCTTGGGTTGATATCAAGTTGAATATGAGTCAGCAGTGTGCCCTGGCAGCCAAAAGGGCCAACCATGTCCTGAGGTAGATCAAGCACAGCATAGCTAGCCAGTCAAGGAAAATCATTATCCCACTCTACACTGCACTGGTGCAGCCCCATCTCAAGTACTGTGTGCAGTTTTGGGTGCCTCAATACAAGGACGACACCGAACTATTAGTGTGTGTTCAGAGAGTGACCAAGATGGTGAAAGGCTCAAGGGCAAGACTTAAGAGGAGTGGTTGAGGTCACTTGGTTTGCTCAACTTGGAGAAGACAAGACTGAGGGGTGACCTCCTTGCAGTCTACAACTTCCTCAAGGGGAGTAGTGGACGGAGAGGTGCTCATCTCCTCTCTGGCAACCAGCAGTAGGACACAAGGAAATGGAATGAAGCTGCATTAGGGGAAGTTCAGATGGGACATTAGGAAAAGATTCTTCACTGAGAGGGTGGCTGGTCACAGGAACAGGCTCCCTAGGGAAGTGGTCATGGCACCAACTCTGTCAGAGTTCAAGGTGTTCTGAACAATGCTCTTAGCCATATGTCATCTAGTTTTAGGTAGTCCTGCGAGGAGCAGGGAGTTTGACTCAGTGGTCCTTATACATCCCTTTCAGCTTGAGATATTCTACAATTCTATGACTAATCTCCTAATCTTTAATCTAAATCTGCCATTTTCTAAACTTAACCTTGCTTAAACCCTTCTAATCCTGCTCTCCTTATACACCATGACCTCTGACTCTATTAAGATGTTTGTCCTAACACAGTAGTGATGAGGAAAGAAGCATCGGAGCTTCTAATCAGTTCAGTAGAAGGTGTCCAACGACAAAGAAAATATGTTGAGACAAGATTTATGATCTAAGCCATTTATTCAGGAAAAAGAGGTATCTTCCCCTCTTAATTTTGTACTTTCTAATGGCTTGATTTGAGGGTGCAGTTTTCTGAGGGGTGTGGGTTTTTTTTCCCTTCCTTTATTTTTTTTTTCTCCCTCCATTCAATAGATAACAGTTTGCCATTCGGTGTCTGCAAGTTTGGCTCAGACCCTCCACTTCCTTTCTGAGCATCTTCTGCTATTGCCATTGATTGTGGTGGCACAGCATACTGAAAAGATGATCAACAGCACACATCTTTCTGGATGAAACTCAGGCAGCCTCCTGGGGTGACAGCAGATGTTTTTGTTATTCCTCTTGTCTTGTAGGGGCCAATACTAACCCAGGGAAGGAGCCAAAAAACTGAAAGCAAGACTGACAGGAGGAAAAATATTACAGTCCAACAGGCACTGAGGTCACCATTTAACTAAATAAGGCATTCATGGGAAGATATATGCCAAATTACCAAAATGGTTACACAGCCTTTCAGCTTGCTGGAAAGATTTTTGTTGCTAGAACAAAATAAAACTGTAATTAAAAAAATACCATTAGGCAGGGTCTAAACTCAATAGTGTTACTGGCAAGGCTACTGCAACTGGGACACTGGAATAATAAAAGCTACCAGATACAGTAATCAGACTCTGTAAGGAGGACGAAAGTTGCATTGGTTTGACTGTTTAAGATGTAAAAGTAAGCATATGGGTATTGCTGAAATGAATGCGCAGACACAGTTTACAGTTTCTTCATGAACTGTTTGTAAGAATTAGGAAGAAAACTGAAAGTTTTTAAATTCAAATTTACGTTTTCATCAGTATAGAATTTGCTTGGAGTCTGCTTCACTATTCTGATTTTTTTCGTGTGTGTGTGGTAAATTTAGACATAAAATTTAAGAATTTCGTAGTAAACTCAGCCCTCATATTGGCAAGCGGTCAGTGAGCCCAGAATTCAAATTCTGTCATAAAGGGAAACTTAACCTGTGAGAATCCCTGTACTGCTCAGTAGTCACATGTTTTTAGTTTACATGGTGAAGTTATCTTTTTCTGTAGATAAATTTAATATCAGCACTGAACTATTTTTTTAAATATATTTTGAAATCAAAACAACTCCAGGAACAAATTAAACTTAAAACTGAAATACTTTATGTATACTCAATATAATGACTATTCTAAATTACATAGAAAATAAATTATGCATAATTTTCTCAGTGATTCTAAGTGACAAGTTGAAGAAAGTCTCGTTCACTGTGACTTTTTTCAAGCCATAAAAACTTATGCCATTAAGTTTCTAACAGATAATAAAATAATTTTATTCTAAAAGCAAACTGAAGCATGTCTACTTTTCTAAAAAAAAAAAGTCACATACAGTATTCATTTTCATATCGTGCTTTCCAAATATTCTATTCAGTTCAGCTTAACCTTCATTTTCAAAGGTACTTCAGGAAAAAAAAAAAAAAAAAACCAAAAAAAAACAACCACAAAACACACCACACACTTCAGGACAGGTCCAAATACAATACAATTTACAGTAGAAGTGAGGCAATCTTCCCATCACAAGTGGGACTCATAGCTACATCACATGACTTGCCTCACCTTATAGGAAGAGGACTAACAGAGGTACGAATACAAATCTTGTTCCTGCCTACCAAACCTTGTCATAGCCTTGTTCCTGGATATGGTAAAGGCCATCCTAACAATTAACTTATATGAAGAGAAGGGCCAATTTCTTACAAAGAGTTTACAGACTTTTTAACAATTAATTCTGGGTTATTAGAATACAGCTTTAAGTCTACTTGCTGACATCTTAAACACCTAGCATCCCTAGTGATGGTGGAATCACTGGCTTGCTGTGCTCCAGACCATGGAGCTCTGAAGAATGCTTTCATTACTCAGAGATCTAGCAACAGTGATATTTAGTAAAATGATCATCAATCGCCAAAAAGGAAAAAAAAAAAAAAAATTTAAAAATGTATGATTTTCTGCTGTGCTCTGCACTCCCTGTAATCAGTTAGTTCTGCTGGAATCCAAGTGGGGGAAATTTTTCATCAGCATAGGCATATCAATTATAAGAATGTCAGCCCTGTTGGAAGCCAGACTCAAACTGTTGTTAGGTAGCCTGTTTATGAGATGGCTGGAGCAAAACAGTAGAAAAGTATAAAAATAAATTGAATATTTCACAGAAAAAGTAAGGCTAGAACTATACACAACCTGCATGCAAGTCCCAGGTGACTGTAACAAAACTTCCTCCCACTCCCCTCATTGCTTCAGTGGGAGTCTGGAATAGTCTGTGTTTGTTTTTACAATTAACTCTCACATACACACACTCTCCAGATATTTTTGAAAACTCTAATACATGAACTATGTTTGAGAGCACTCTCATCCACTGCGATGCAATCAACTTCGCTGCTAACCACAAACATAGTGCACAACACCAACAAAAAATAATCTAGCTGATGCCATTTCCAGTTGTTTGGGTCACGAAAAATCATTACATCAACAAAATTAAAACTCTTCTACAAAAATTGCCTTGTGACTTCTATTAAGCCTGAAGTTAGTAAAACACTTCTGTATTGGTAACTGATGACTAAACAAACACAATGTGACTGATTTTGTGAAGGTATTCCTGCTGAAACAACACAGCTTGCCAAGTGTGCTTATATCAAAGAACCACACCCACAAAATAGCGTGATACATTCTAGAATGAAGAGAGATTCTAGCATAGATTACTTACATACTAGATACTAGAACTGAGTTCCTTGAGAGACCCTAAAGCTGTTTGAGGGTTTCTCTAATTACTGGCATACATTAATATCCATGTTGTGACAAAACTATCTCAAGTTAAACACATTTGTTCATGTTCTCAGTATTTTTTTCCAAATACATTCAAGAGATACAATGTTACCTCTGATAACTGTGAATCTTATAAAAACTCCTTCGAGTCTGTAAAATCTGCAGATATCCCTGAAGAGCTCAATATGGCTTCCTGAAAAAAATGAATGCTTTCACTTCTATGAAAGCATGCATACTTATCTCTAGACCATAGTGTCAATACTTCCTCCTCTTCCTATGTCACTTTGCAACCAAAATGTAGCTTGTTAAAATATCAGGTTTCTTTACAATGTGATGATGTATCATTACCATCAGATGACTTCCACGTGGTATCAAAGCTAAAATTCTGATTATTAGAATATACAGGGTAGCAACCTAATTATTAGCACAACAAAACCAGGAGGATCTTGGTTGGCTGGCTTGGTTTTTTTTAAACTAAGTAAATTCGAAGTCAGTGACTGAGACAATAAAGGTATTTTGATTCATAAGAACTAACAATCTTGGTCAGTAAGTATAAAGACACATTTCCTCCAGGACAGAACAAAGCATATGGCTCTATAAATGACTCCATATGACTTCATAAGTTATCTTTTCCTTATCTATGTTGTATTTGATCCCATGTCTGCTATATTTTTTTACCGTGCATATATATATATATTTTTTACCATGTTCCAAAACCACTCATACCTAATATGTAACAGCACTATATAAGCATAACCTGAAAAGGATTTTCCTATGGGCTACATATAAAATGAGTAAAATTTTAGTCAGTCTCCAGTAGTAGAAAGAGATATTGTACAATCTCACATGATTCATCCCAAGAGGTTCACTAGATTGATAGATATACTAAGGGTAAAATATGCACCAGAGCTCTACCACAGTAAAATCAGTAGCGCTCTAATTTACTTACTTCTTTGCACAGAAACCATTATAAGCACAGTTGCATTTTGACTTCTTCCACTGTGCTCTGAAGAGCCACTCAGAACTATTTACTCTGCTGACAGCTTAGCCATTTTCACTGAATAAAACTGTCAAACTCTGTAGAAAGCTTGCATTGTTTAGTTCGTTCAGTTTTATTATTTCACAATAGAATTGGCACATTCTCTGTTGTCTTTCAGAATCAAAATAATCTCAATTAGTAAATACTGTTTTGTGGCAACAGATCAGTCATTAAATCTCATTTAGTTCTACAGATTCAGTCTGGGAACACAGATATATCTACTAATTATAAAAGTAATTCCTGTAGTTCTGGAACCAGTGCCTATGTGCCACTAGCCTATGTTACTTCTATAGGATGAACGTAAATGAAGTGTCTTTGGTTTTGTATACATGTGTTTAGGAGTTCTATGACTAAATCAAGATCCAGAGAGATTTCCGTTTCAAACAACAGAAAAGATTACTGAGGACAAAGAGACAGCTACTTATTACACATAGCACCTATTTAAAATACTTAAATAATAACTTTATTACAAACTGTATGGAAGAGTTTCACGAGTCTCATGAGCAATTTGAATTAATATAACTTGTCAGCTTTTCCCATTCTCAATTCAAGGGCTAATAGATTGCTACCAGTGCAAACAAGAATAAAAAACTTCAGTTCACATTTTGAGGGTAGACTTGCTGGGTTTTCCTAGCAAGTTGGGGATTTTACTTTAAATAAAGGCCTCTACAAAGATCACAAATTAAGCTATAGCAGTCTAACATTAGTTACCACCTGTAACCAAAAAAAAAAAAAAACCACACACAAAACAAATTAAATATTTAAATCTATGTATTGTAGAAAGATACTTCCATGTTCATAAAATGCAGACAACTTGGAGAGTGTAGCCTCTACAACACGCTACTTTTTAAATTTTAGAATATTCACCTTAGGCAATAAGGATATTTATACAAATAAAATAAGCTGTTGACTACAGTATTTGTTTGCACATTCAAAATGACAAGGTCACATTTGTGCACAGGGTTTTAGTTCAAAGACAGTGTCCTGAACTGGACTTCCTTCAGGTTCTAAAACTAGAAAATACAAAATTAAAATTAATAGTTTAAGCCTGACTTTCAGTCAAACTGATTGTTTTGTCAAAACAATGTTTGTTTTGTCAAAACAATGCTGAGTGGATGTTAATAGGCAAAATAAAAACTTCTGCACTTGAATTTGACCATAGTAGTAATTATTTTGCTAATAGTCAAAACAATTCTAGCAACCAACTGAAAACTTTGTGAAAGGATAAGGGCTAAAAATTGTTGCACTCAATTTCTCAGTGGAAGTACCAAGTTAGTTGCATGACTTTTTAGTTGCATACACTTTTGCCTGTGTATCCACCTTTACTCTGCTCCACCCATCATACATCAAGTTAGCCTCAGCAGAAAAATAATGGAATAAATTGAAAGAAAATTATCTACTCTTCTGCCTGTGAATTTTGCTGCCTACATCAGTCTTTGAACACACGAACAAAGACCACCAAGAAAAATCATTTATTCAGTGTGGTAGGGATTGTTCTCAGAATAACACAAGAGTTTAATTCCACAAGAGTGTTAATTCAACATTTCTTGTAAGTATGGAATGGGAATCTAAACATGACAGGAAATCTTTATAAACAATAACTTGCCTGGCTCTCTCAGAATTCCTTGGGACATTAATTAATAGTGAAAATTACTTTTTGTACACTGTCTATGTTCAAGTGTACCAAGACATTGCTTTGAAAAGTCAGTATCACTCCTTTACACAGCAAGTGTAGATTACAATGAATCTATTAAACTTGCTTCAGCAAATATCAAGATCTCTCCTGCAGTGTTACCTTCTGTCATGTAAGTAGAGTTTGGATGAAATACAGGTTGACACATAAGAAAGGAATTATTCATATAAGTAGGTAACACTACTCATTTAAAATATTACTGAAGTTTAAAACATTTATTTCTGTCTTCTAACTGAATTCTAAGACAGCACATAGCAAGACAAAATGGAGCTACTTATAATTATTGAAAAAAAACCCCTATGTTTTTACAAGTACAAGGCAGTTAAGCATACTACTATGGTCAAATTCAAGTGCAGAAGTTTTTATTTTGCCTATTAACATCCACTCAGCAATGAAGTGAATTCTCTATTCTGCAGACATATTTTGTCTTAGAAATATAGATGTAATGGTGTCTTCTCTTGTAGGCTTCAAGTCACGGTAGCCGTTCTTTCATTTAAGTAAAACATTGACTTTCTCTTTATAGATTATTGCCAGTCTAAATATATTTTAAAAAAATAAGTGTACTGCTCTGGGGAGAGCAGAAATCTGTGCACTGCAACAACAGCATAAACTGGAGATTATTTTCATATTCAAAATACTACAAGTGTTTTAGCACATTTTAACAAGTACCATTCCCCTTCTCATCTCCAACACCATGTTATTTTGAATGTGAGTACTAGAGATTACATAAATAATTTCAACTTTTATCAGTATACTGCATTTGCTGCTGGGTGCAAGTTAAACACATTACAGTATATATACCAACAATACTTGATTACTACCTCTGGATTTCCCAGTATTACCTTTTTTTTTTTTTAATAAGTCAGCGAAGTACAGTGAAAGAACGAGAATGTTTGTAGTATGATTTGTGGGTACAAATGAACTGACAAAAGAATATTAGCATCATTTGCACACTTGAGATTAAGAGTTTTAATACTATTATCATCAACAACATTTATAAAATATTTAAAGCAGCTAGAAGATATATAAGCAAAAAATTAAATATTTCTATTATCGCACTATTATTACAACAGTATCAAAACATCTCACAGACTTTAGGATTTGTTCAGAACGCTGATGGTCTTGAAATCTCTGCCTTCAGATTATTTAGACAAAGCATGGAAGTGTTATTTGACCTGTTTTTCCAATTTAAAAAAAGCAGGTAGAGAGAAATTTAAAGGCATGCAGGAAGCCTGTAATGAAATACAGATCTGAATTCAGATGGTATATTTTAAGTTACAGCACTAATGAATGGAATAACGCTCCTCTTCCATGCAGTATATGTAAGCAGAATCCTTTGCCTTGCTAAGTAAACTGCACACTGACTTGAACGTACTTCTGAGAAATCTTTTGCAAGTCCTTGAGGTCATCTTTTTGAAATAACCTCATGCTACTTGATGTATAAGTAAAAATGCATTCCTTATAGTCTAGGTCCTTGGACAATTTCTTTTTCTAATTAGTTTCCATTGGGCTAGAAAACATAGTACTTCTCAGGACTGTAAATTTAGCCCATGTCCTCATTTTTTTCCTCCCTTCCTTAAAGAGAAAGGGTGATAATGAAATCCAAGCTAGTTGCTAACCAAGTTTGGGCAGTGTTTTTGTAAGATATTGTCTCATCGCAACAATCCCTTCAGCAAAGTTGCCATTTAGAAAATGGATTACCAGTTAAATTCTTTGATCAATTTCTTCTGTCTGCTACCAGCAACTCAGTCTTTGAATGGAATAAAATACAAGCAGATGGACAGCTCCCAGACACAGCACAGCTGCACAAAGCCCAAACAGTGGCTTCATCCACACACTGATCCTAGAATGCTAAGCCCAAGAGAAGTTGTTCTTTCTATGAGGAGATTCATTTCCACGGGAATAACATTTTTTTTTTTTTTTAGGATGTGTATCTGAAAGTATTCTCTGTCAAAAAAATGGAACTGCTACCTCACTTCGTACTTAAGAAACTCCTGCCTACACTGATTGAAATTAACCTTAATTCCTGCCTGCCGTGCCAAGGACTATATTTTATTCTTTTTCTATCCAAAGAACTGTTACTACAGTCTGTGAAAATAACAAATTCAGGCTCACAGATGACAGAATAAAAACTTTGCATTCCAAACGTAAATTTATTTTTCCATGTAGAGCTTTAGAAAGCAGGGGCTAACAATTTAGAATTAAATACAGAGTACTGCAACATTTTTCTTCAGAGACTTGTGGTGTCCATAAAATTAATATCCTTTCTTAGTTTAATGAAAACAACCTACTAGCTAAGAACTATACAAAAGCAGTTTGTGTTTTATTATTTTTGGTAGCCTAGAGTGTAAGCTGTGAACATTAGACTAAAGATAATTAGAAGCAATAACTGCTTCCATTTGCTATAATTTCTGAATTTTAAGAACCTACCTTGTGCCTCAGCTTTGCTAGTAACCAGCATTCAATAAGCTGAACTGTGATTATATTAACCAGTATTGTAAACAGTTAAGCATATTAATCACTGGATTGCAGGCAGAAAGGTGATATGACCAATCCTTAATACATACCAAGAAAAGCACTATTTAACCATGGAAATTGTAAAAACCTCCTTGAGTATTTCTGAAGTGTTACTCTAGAGTTTAAACAGTACCAAGAGGTTCTTTAACAGCAACAAACAAAAGGCTACATGGAAATTTCTAAACAGTCCTTTGATAGCAATTCATTTAGTTTTTGGCAGTAACACTTGTGAAAGCTGTGTCTATAGAACAGAGAAGGCTGTTCATGGAAGCTCTAGTATTGAGTACTTTTCACATTTCTTAAATCAACACACCTTGGAAAACAGCTCTATGAACATCAGATGACATGAGTCTTTAAATGCCTGTTGTGCCAATTACGACTCAACATTCTTATTATTATATTCAAATATTCTTTATATTTCTCAGATTATTTTTTTTTCCTGCTGCTGGATTAAATTAAGAATACAATGCATCTACATCAGATTGAATTACAGACATTGATTTGGTTCACTGCATTCAAGTAGTACTTATTATATATTCAGAAAGTTAATGAACAAAAGGATTTTATTTGGTTTTTTTTTCCTTGTTGATTGATTTTTGTTTTCCTTTACAGCTAGCATTACTGTTCCACCTAATGATAGCTACTTAGTTGGGAAAATAAATAAATAAATAAATAAATAAAAGTCCTAGCATCTGTGAGGGGGCAATAAAGAATGTCTTAATAATAGGGAAAAACACTGAGGAACCGTTTCAATAGATTTTTTGAGTTGAAAAACAACTTGTTTGAATTTTATTCTGTAAAATAACACTAGAGGTTTCCATAGTATAGAGAATTCTCTCCCAGATTACCATTATATCCTTTTAGCATTTTCAAAGCATACTCCTGAGGTATACTTCGTATCTATATTCACTGGCCATAAAGGCAACAATGTGTGGCTCAGATGATAAAAATCAAGGAACATTTATCTCCTTCAGCTTTTTTTTTTTTAAATGGAAAAAGATATTATGCTATCTGGAACCTATAGAACACATAGAACAGTGGCTGATTCTACTTCATTTTCTTTCTGATGAGTAATTCAGTGACCTGTTATGAAACAAAAGAAAAAAAAAAAGCCCCAACCAAGTGCATCTATTCTTGAAAGTTCCCTCTTCTACAATTGGCTCTACCTTGACTTCCTTCTGAATTTATTTCCACATCAAGGATAATTTTTATGGTAAAATGGGTACATATAAATTTAACTGTTTTAAGTTGTCCCAACAACAGTGACAAATTACCATACAATGCAATGTAGTTAGTTAAGTGATAGCTTTGACAACTAAGAGCTTAAAAGTTTGCCAGAACAATACTAATCTTCATTAACAAAGTATGTTTAAAATTTGTGTGAAAAAAAACATAAGCTAAAGGTCATAAGAAGCTTCACCTGAAAAATAGGAATTTGAAGTGAAAGTATGCTACAGTGATGTGATAAATGCATTGATACATACTTATCTACGAAAAGAAACTTAATTCTTATTTAGTTTTACATAAAGAAAAATGAAAAATGGTCCTTCATATAGGATGAGCAAAAACCCACAGACTAGAACAGCTGGATTTTATTGATCAAGCAATACCATGTCTTCCTTCCTTAAGTTTTAATTTTCTTAGATAACAGATGTTCTGTGATAACTGAATACAAATACGTGTGTAGAAAAGGGCAGGAGGGAAGCAATTTCCTACTTAGTCCGATTGCACCCTTGGGGATTTGTTTGTGTAGTAAAGAAAATATTGTTCTGAAGGTCTTAAGCAGTTGTTTATCACTAATAAAGCTTCCGCATCTCCATGGCCTGAACAAGAGAAAAGCAAAAATTTCTCCTCTCACACATGGAAATGCAAGTGTCTATTAGTCACCTATAAAATAGATGTTTTTGAAAACAACCTTAATTTCACAATGTTTACATTTTGTTTTCAGAAATATCTTTGCCCTGAACTTTATTTTGCAATTTTTTTTTCTTTGTATAAGCTTTACATGTATAAGGTAAATTAGTTTAAAAAAAAAAATTATTTTCTTGGTCACAGCACTCCATTCTCAGCTAAAAAAACCCTGAAGCTTGATGCTGTAGATGCTATGATTTTTTTTTTTTTTGCATTTAATAAGAAATTGAACAAACTTACAGAAAAGCAATCAATCATGAGTTGCTAAATGCACAAATGCACATCAACTCTATTAGGCTCAGAAAAATCACCCAGTGACAAACAGCTGAAGATCTGGTGGGGAACAGGAATAATGATTACATACACTATAGCCTTGTTTAAAGAATAGCCTTGCCTAAATTAAATGCTTAGAATCAGTAAAGCTAAAAGGATTACAGTAACCCACTGCAACACATGCACACGAGGTTTGTGCTAAAAATTTCAAGTTACACACATGGCTGTGTCAAGGAATGAGCTCCTTGTATTGGCTAGCTTACATATAGGAGCAAAATGAGCTAAAGAAAACAAGACAAAATGTCAAAAAAATCTTGTGACTCAAATCCTATGAACAAAATCTAGCCTGTACACTCTTGTGTTTTCATCAGCTTAATATTTTCTTTGTTGTTACATCTCAGGAAAAAAACATACAGAACTGAAACACCTGTGACTGCTTACTTTAAAAAGACATGTGGAACATATGCATTCAATCTCGTGCTCTTCTCTTTTTCATTTGCCATTCTTCACATGCTGTTTCTTAAAACTGTCCTTAGACAAACACTAAGGGAACATTCTAATTAACTTTGTTTTAAAAAGGCTAAAATCGAAAGTGCCATTCTGTAATTGAGGAACAGCTGGCTGTCACTGTGATGATACATCAAATGAAGATCTTTTCCATTGGAATATGTTGCTATCCCTGATTATAGGCTAAATTCCCGGAATTAAAACCCCATTCATAAGGGTTTGAAAGCTTCAGCTTAACACTTGTCTTCCATATGTGCCTCTTCTCACAGAACAGTGGATGCTACTCCACAACTGACCACATGAGGAAACAAACAGAATAAAAACATTGCTACAAGGAATATCTTTAAACTATAAATAGTTATTAAATGAGATACCATGCATGCTATACACCTTATTACAGCCCAGAAAAATGGCTGACTGGAATAAACAGCAAAAGCTTTAAGATTTCCTTATATACTTATATCTTATACATATATATATATTCCTTTATATATTACATTTAGGCAATACAATGATTTCTTAGGCAATTTTTATGCCACTGGATGTTATTTATTTATTTTGAAGTATAACTGTAGAACAGGGTTTCTGCAATCAAAAATAAGAATTTCTTTACCCATCACAGCAATTTTCTACCGATTTAATTTTAACTGGAGGCATAGAAAAAAAACGGACTCAAACTGGGTTTTTTTTAACATATTTTGATACTTTATAAAACCCAATAGTGCATAAGAAGAGTATGTTTGTGGTTAGTTCACAATGTAAATGATCATAAACTATACTTTTCGTATCTCTAAAAGGCAGCAAACTCCAATCTTGACCTAAATGTAGTTCACACCAATTATCTGCAGACCACAAGACATCACGCACGAGCTTAGGTCTCAAACACAACCAAATTTTTGAGTGGTTTCCTCTAATGCATACTGTCATAGTTTAGCCCTGCTAGGGACCAAGCTATGCAGCCCCTCCTCACTAAATAAAATCAACACAAATGGAAATCCATGTTGGAGCACAAGTTCCAACTGATTTAAGCAGGAGTTAATGTCTTTTAGTCTGTAGTACACAAACACCACATTTACCATTCACTACAGATGCTATATGCATCATATTGGCCACTAAAGTTACAAGGCTGATTTGCTGCTGTAGACTAGAATAATACTTCTTTTTCAGCAAATGAATTTTGTTTACTGCCTTTGCTGCTCAGTGAGTGAAAAAAATATCAAGTTTGGAGCTGAAAATGCAACAGAATTAGTAGATAAACTATGTGGATCCATACAGCTAATTGGTCTGCTTTTGGCTATGACAGATGTACTACTTGACTGTTAATTTCATGCTCTGATACTGCTTCTTTACAGAAACAGATGAAATTGAAGCTCTAGTACCCCATTCAAATAAGCTGATAAATATGGATTCCACTCCTGTGCAATATTTTTGACACACTCCTCACCCATTGTTATGCTTCTCTTCTATGTCCAACAGTCCCCTATTTTAGCTCTTATTCTTGTCATTGACAAGCCAAATTTATATATGCTCCTGGCTCATTCAGTATGCAAAAAAGAATACTAATTTTCCTGTTTACAAATCCTTATACAGATTTGTTGCGTCTGTAGCGTATTTAGGTTTGAGGTGGAGATACAAACTGCTGCACACTTTTAAAAAACTTGGAGAATAACAGCAGCACATTTCTCTGCAGATGGACAAATAAACACTGAAGAAATCATACAGCTCCACATGCACGACTGAACTTACCAATGCAAACAGATTCAGATTCTTTCTAGGAATACTAAGTACTGCTACTATAATTAATTCACACCTAGCTGGTTCTGAGGACTGTCTGAGAAGAAGATACAGCATTATAAGATAGGTGGCTGAAAAAACTAAAACTTTGGCTGGTCTCTGAATTATTTGAACACTGTGAAGTGAAAGTAACATCTCTAATGCTAACATTAAAAGAAGTAAAAGGAGACCAAGAATACTGAAATCTATCAAATCCACAATAATTACATGGATCATACAAGAATGATAATAAACAAATGCTTGTGAAGTCAAGAACAAATGAGAAGAAACCAAAAGGGAAGTCGAATTCAAATACATACTTATGTCCACTGAAACACTATAGTAAGATTGTATGTTCTTACACCACTGATATATCAGGGACTATCCATAATATTTTAGCTGTGAAAGAACCCATAACTGTTGTATTCCCATACATTTTAAGTGAAATGCCAGCCCTTTCTTTTTTTTATTGGGTTTTTTTTTTGTTAGTTTTTTTTAAGGAGGAGGGATTTTTGCATAATTAAGGAAAGGATCTCAAAGCCAGATAGTAAACAGGAGATGGAAAACAAAAATTAGGAGAATTGAGGCACCCCAGGCATATAAAGAATGAGAGGACTTGGAATGATTTAAGTCTTTGGTATACTCACACATGAAATGTAAGAAACACAAAATAACCCTAGTGTACGCAAACTTTGAAGTTCATATTTATTTGTGAATTTAGCAAATACATATACACATACATTTATATATATAAAAATAAACACACACACACAGTAAGCATACAATTTTAGATCCTGGGCAACATAAATATGGTTTCCTATACAATAAGTCTTCATCATTGCCTAGCAACCAGAGCTATTTTTAAGTCAAACTGTAATAATTCAACATTTTAGCTGTCTTCACTGAGATTTGTGACTGGGGGAGATTATTTAAATCCCATCTCTTTCCCACTTGCCCCTCCAATATTCTGACGTTTGAACTCTTCAAAACCCAAATTCAGTCCTTCACACAAGCCAAGTTAGGACAATTTCAGCATATATAGTGCAAGTCTGAGGAAAATTCTAAGTGACAGAAAAGGACACTATTCAGTAAACACTCCTTTCATTTCATATACATGTACGGTTCACTGTAATTTATATTTCCTATTTTCAGAACTCTCGTGGTTCTGCTGTGAAATAAAAGGTCTGTGCAGCTAATGCTGTGTAATGCTATGTAGCACAGCCGGTTCTTGTATAAAGGGCTAAGTTGTAACAGTACAGTCTTGGACATAAAAGGCATTTTACTGAACACTATAAATTGTTGTATTGCATTTTAATTACAAAATTCACTAGAAGAAATGAACAAATACTATTATCCTGGGGTTTTGTACAGACAAGTTAATTGAAATTAAAATTCCCTTACAAGAATTAAAACACATAGATCACGGAAGATGGGATGGGAGTTTAAAACCAAAGAACAGGAATAATCTTTTCACAAACTCAAACCCCATTTCTGTCAGAAAAAAAAAAAAAAGGCTAGATATATCATATGAGCATACTTTTCCTGCGAATATATAAGAAAGGTATGAGAGATAAAGTATTAAAAGACTTGGTTCTGCATGTTCAAACTGCTTGGGCTACCTTGAAGATAATCTTCGATGTCTTCCTGCACATCTCAATTCAGATTTTTTTTTTTTTTTTTTTAACATGCTGTATGGCTTACTTTTTGAAAAACCAGAATAAAAAAGACTAGAAATACAAGAAGTGAAAGATGAAATTCTGATGCATCCGTATAGTACCAGAAGGTAAAAAGATGTCTCTATGGCAATTCTCATGGAGAAAAGTTCTAAGAGCTAACACTACATCATCTAAAAATGCACAAAACTGAAATCCCTGAGGAAAAGATGAAGCAATACAAAGCCTTTACCTATGATTTTCCACAAATAATAGATACAGGCAAGAAATCCACAGAAACTTAGTCCAAAGCATTCTGCTGGTGAGGTTACCACTTCCAACCAAATAATATGCTTTGGTCACTATGTACAACCATATTGTCTTCAGATAACAATACAACAACTAGCGCAAAAAAAAAAGCCTCAGAGGTTCCTCTCAGATAAGCAATATTTGTGGTTTAGAAACAAGGAAACTGTAACACAAGGAAGTTCAAACACTTTCTAGTGACAGACTTCATAGTATCTGGGTGCTAGGTTAAGAGTGGAAGTACCTAATTGCTTTAAGATGTGCTACATTTCAAAAATACAAGCATATAGAAGACACACAGAATACAATCAGGAGAACTTGGCTAATTTACTAATGATTTTTTTTTTTTTTTGGTAATTCATTCCCATATGTTTGGAGATAAATCAAAAGGCAGTTGCAATTCTTTCTTAACTAGAAGATGCACAAAATATTCACTGTGTAGAAACTGAACAACTCCAGATATTTTCTTTTTTAAACACTATAAAAGTCCATAAAGCTGCTTTACTCTGTGGGGGTTTTCCCAGAAAGAGGTTTAGGCACAGTAGCTTTTCTCAGCTGTTCCTTTTAGAATTTTAGTTCTTTCTATGGCACTTCCAGGAAAGTGCTGTTTGATGGAAAATATTCCTGAAGCCTAAGAACCTGTATTCAGTCATGTTTCAAGTAATAAATTATAATTCCTTAAAAAAAAAAAAAAATCTATGGATCTATATAAAAGCAAAAAAAAAAATGACACTTAGGTTGATCCTTTAAATGCTCATTTTTATCCTCCAGTATGGAAGGTCAATGCTAGCCTCAGTGCTTTTAGTAAATATTAACACAGCAGTCACCAAAATAAGTAAACGATATTAACATATTCCTGATGCTTATAGAAAAATCACATGTAAAAAACAGCAGAGAAATACAATTCAGAAACTAGTACAAGGAGCCAAAAAAGACACAAATAAATAAATTCTAACTAAAATTTCAGGTGACACATGCAAGATAAATTTCCTATGCTACACAGCAGGCAGTTCTTCCCTAAATTGAACAAGTATCAAACATTACATACACCAACTGTGTTTGGGATCTCCAGGTACCATCAGGGCTTCTGAAAACTGAGGCAATGTAAAAGTACATTATTATATATAACATTTGTCCTTTAAGAACTTTAAGTTTTAAAAACACGAAACTACCAAGTGAGAGTTTTTTTGTCTCTGAGATGGTTTGCACTGTCCAAGGCTATCACAGCTGACAAGTAATTCGCATGTCAACATTCTCCATTCACCAGCCTATGTTATTTCTTCCAGCTTTTGCTTTTCTACACTGCGTATTACTAAAATTATAGTGAAAAGCAGGAACAACTTTCTCTTAATTGGGTTATTATTACATCACTTGCTCCTTTTTTTTTTTTTCCCCTGGAAGATTCAATGTAAAAGTCATGTCAAAAAGTTCAGATCTCTAAAACACACCATCCATGCAGGCGCATATATACATGTATTGAAAACATTTTAAATATCATTTCCCACACAGAAGCAAACAAGTCTAATGACACAACAAAGTTTTTTTCCTGGCTTAGATGCTCAGCGGTTGTGTGTTAGCTTATAAAATTACTTTGAATACTTCCTAATGTAAGAGGCTCACTTCAGGAGCTTTGAATATTATTGTAATTGCAAATTATTACCTCTTACGTCAGCTCTGTTCTTGCAACAGTCATTTTAAAAAAAAAAAAAAAAAAAAAAAAAAAAGATAAAATGTCCTCAAACTACCTCATTATTTGCCAAAGATATGTCCTAGTTTTCAGTTTGTTCAAGTCTAGATTAGTATCATTACATACACTTTCTAGAACATTATTTGTGTGTGTGATAATGATAGTGTAAATGCAGAGTAATGTCAATAAAATTTTAGACTAAAAGAATAAGCACACACAGCAGCAGTCTACTCTTTATAAGTCAAGTGGGTAAAATAAGTTCCAGTAGGTCTATAAACCTTCTAGCCTCAGCAACTTTTATTAAAAAAAAAAAAAAATTAAAAAAAAAAAAACCTCAATATCAGCAACAAGGAGTAACTGCATTAATTGTTTGGGGTTTGTTGTTTTGTTTGTGGTTTTATTTTTCTTGCACTCCTTCTATTTTGCCCTTTGGAATACTGTCCATTTCATTTTTGCTCAGCAATAAAATAATAATCTCATTCTTCACTGGTAACATCAAGGAGTATAAAATCCTTGGCTACAGTATTGACCAACAGATTTAATCATACATCATTCTTAAATCTGGCTGTAAAAAGAACAGAGATGTTCTTCAATGAAGGAACAGAGGACTATTTGATAAATAGGATATTAAAAATTAAGAGCTTCAACAAATAGTAAATAAACTGAAAAACGTTATCATAGTTGATAACTTTAAAATAAAAAATATATTAAAAAAATCAAAGAACATCTACAGATTTTAAGGTAGTTTTTTTTTTTTTTTAAATGCCATTATGTCAGTCATTCAAGTCTGTACAGTCCATGAAAACTAGGTCAGGCCATGTAATTTCATTCATGTAGTTTTGTTTTTCTCTTGTCATTCAGTTTTCGTTCTTTTGTGGCTTCAACCCAAGGAAAAATGACTTCAAGAAATAAATCAGAATTGTGCTTTTTTTTTTTTTTCATTTAGCTCTGTATGATTGGCATAAAAACAAGTAAACATAAGCCCTAAAGATGCAAGATGAGGTTCAGGGTAAAATAGGGGTTTCTGAATGATAATAAGAATAAAAATATAAGGTTTACTTACTAGCATTCTCCTCAAGGAAAAAAAAAAAAAAAAAAAAAAGGAAGGATGCTAAGAAAGATTACAGTACTTGTCTTACAACTGTGCAGCTAATGTTACAGCAGCAGGGACAAATCCCCATATCTTCGTAGACAGATTTTTCCATCAGGAAGACTTGTAATGAATAAGATCTGTCAATAAGAGTTTTAGGATTTGCTCCTTAAGTATTTGAAGGGAATTTAGAAAAAAAAAAAACAAACAAACCACACACTTTCCTGTGATTGACAGTTACAATATGGCATCATTTTTTACCGTTAAGTTTGACCATGTTATTGCTATTACCTTGACTTCTGTCTAGTGACTAAAAAAAAAAATTCCAAGGGTATAAAATAAATGTAAACTATAACGTCCCTTCCACTGTCAGTGCAACTTATTTTACAGAACCACAGCAGAAGGGAGAATTTGAATTATTGTAGTTATAGTTCAGACAGATTTAAATTACCAGTCAATTCAGAAATGCAAGATATAAAACTCTTATCTCAGAAGGCTTAATTAATGAATACATTGCATCTCAAATAAATGGTACAACTACAGACAAACCACACAATGTTATATGGGTCATCCATCACAAAATAAAAGCTGCACTGAACACTTACTTGCTTTTCAAATTTGGTAGCTTATGAAATGCTATCTGAAATTCTTTCTAAACAAAATCCTCTGAAAGGTGTTTGAATGTTTGTGGATGTTAGACTAGCCAAAAAAATAAAAAATCCCACCCTACCAAAAAAAAAAAAAAAAACAAAACAAACAAACAAAAAAACAAACAGAAAAACCCCACTCACACCCAACTTCACACCATGTGTTCTCTCAGAATAATATTTGATTTAGAATACATTTGCTTTTGACAATTGCCCTCCTCAAAAGGATCAATATGGCATGCATTTTTCTTAATACTCCACAAAAAAAAAAAGTAACAGAAAGCTTCCCATTTTGGATCAGAAATCCTGTGCAAAGTGTAGAAAATTATAAAAGTAGAGTATTATAACAATTCTTTCATGAGATCATTGTTTATCAGCCTTTTAGTCTGGGGCTATTCCCCCCCCTTCTTATTTTTCTAACATAAGTTTGCTTTCCACTGCAAGAAAAATAAATCCTTATTTTCAGGATTTGTAATAATCAACAGAATCTCCTCAAACAAAGCTTTTTTTTTTTATTTTAAAAATAATTACCAGGAAAACAGTCAACATAATCTTTGTCTTAAACTGTTAACTGATTTAAGTCCTATCAACTGCACTATCTTCCTCAGAATTTTAATCCATATGTGTTAACACATCAGCTTACACAAGTCAAGAATACATCTTTATCACAGCAAAACTATTTTAGAGGAGTCTTCCAGTTGCAAGGCTATCACCATTTATTACTGTAACAAAACGACCTGGTTTCCAAGCTGTAGTCTAAAGACTGCTTCTCACATAAACAAAAGTAACAAGGCAAAATTTAAGACCGAACAGTGATCTGGCTATGGTAGCAAACTTTCTACAAGTGTCACACAGGGATTGAGATTAAATAATCCTTTTAGTGACTGAATGGAAATTAGTTTTTTTAAAACTAGCCCAATAGGATGTTAAAAAAGAAAATACAGAAAAAAACTTCCCTACATGTTCACAGAATGATCATATTGGGTTTTCATAGCAAGATTTTGGCAGCTGGGCAGAGAGAGAAGTGAGAAGCTGTGAGAAACTGCTAGAGGCTTACCCTACATCTAACAGAGCCAATGCCAGTCGGCTCCAAGACGGACCTGCTCCTGGCCAAGACCAAGTCCACCAGCAACAGTGGTAGCATCTCTGTGATAATATATTTAAGAAAGGAGGCGGGGTGGGAGGGAGCTGTGCAACAGCAATTACAGCTAGAGAAAGAAGAGTGAGAATATAAGAGCAACAGCCCTGCAGACCCCAAGGTCAGTGAGGAAGGAGGAGGAGCTCCAGGTGCTGAAGCAGAGATTCCCCTGCAGCCCATGGAGGCCTACAGAGCAGCAGAGATCCACCTGCAGCCCGTGGAGGACCCCATGCTGAAGGAGGTGGGTGCCCGAAAGGGGCTGTAATCCTGTGGGAAGCCTGCACTGCCACAGGCTCCTGGAAGAACCCATGGAAAGAGAAGAGCCCATGCTGGAGCAGGGTTGCTGGCAGGACTTGAGACCCCACAGTGGACCCATGATGGAGCAGTCTGCTCCTGAAGGACTTCACCCTGTGGAAAGGACCCACACTGCAGCTGTTCATAAAGAACTGCAGCCTGTGGGAAGGACTCACGCTGGAGCAGTTCATGGAGGACTGTCTTCCACAGGAGGGACCCCAGGCTGGAGCAGGGGATGAGTGTGAGGAGTCCTCCCCCTGAGGAGGAAGGAGCAGCAGAGACAATGTGTGATGAACTGACCCCAACCCCCATTCCCCATCCCCCTGTGTTGCTGAAGGGGCAGAGCTAGGGAATTCAGGAGTCAAGTTGAGTCTGGGAAGAAGGGAGGGATGGGAAAAAGGTGTTTCAAGATTTGATTTTATTTCTCATTACTCTAACTTTCATTGGCAATCAATTAAAATAATTTCCCCAAGTTGAGCTTGTTTTGCCTGTGACTAAGTGATCTCCCTGTCCTTATCTTGACCCATGAGCCTTTCATTACATTTTCTCTCCCCTGTCTAGTTGAGGAGAATGACAGAGCAGCTTGGCAGCCACCTGTCATCTGCAATGACAAAGAGGGACAAGTTTATTCTTGGCTATGCCACCAAGAAGAAAATTATACAATGCATATGCAGAATAAACCTCCACCATTGCTGTTAAAAAGCACAAATGTAATTGAGCTTTTTAAAATCTTGAAGTAGTATGCAAGCTTGTGAAGTGATAAATGAAGCGCACAGTTGAATTTCTAAGCATGGGCATGAACCTGAAATTGTAGGTTAATTTCACATATTAAAAGCCACAGAATAAATTATTACCAGCAGTGAGAATGTATCTAGGTTTAACAATGCAATCACAAATTGTATGGAAGTTAATTTCTGGTCACCTTACTATGATACTTCTAACTACAGAATAAATTATATATGTTCCACAATAAATAAAATAACAGTGCTTATTCACCAAGCAGCATGTGCATCTGTATGGTCTACAGAAACAAGGGCAAATGGCAAACCAGAAAGCAAGTCAGGAGAGATTTAATTGGCATCCCACTGAGATCTTGGCTTCTGTGATTCAGAAGCTCTAAAAACATTTTTTTCTTCTGTATAAATATTTCAAGGGAAACAGGATCAAAGCCCCTTCCATTTTGCAGGTTTATCATAGCTTTCATCCTAGCTAAATATAAAAATACTTAGAAATTATATTCTGAAATGGCAGCCAGAATAACTCTTCCTCAGAAAAGGGCTATGAATGAAACAGGCTAATCCAATTAGAGGCACCTGGTGATATGACTGGCAAGCTCTGGAGAATCAAATCCAAAGCACACATCCAGCAGAGACAAATTCAGGTGCAAGACAGGGAAATTTAACTTTTTAGAGACTCAGATGTTGAAGACAGACCTCAAATGGAAAAATACTCAAAATCTCAGTGTTGCTCCCTCCCTGCCCTCTCACCCTAGACACCTATCTTGCAGTTTCATAAAAACAGGTTCTTGCAAAACTTCTGTCCTTCTTGCACAGCAACAAGATAGGAAGTGGAATGGCTCCTTTCCACTGAGCGTACCAGGCAGACACATCCATGGACTATATCCAGTTTTTGCATTCCTTAATTTACTAGCAACTCATGTATTCTATTTGTAGGTAATTGTTAGTCACAGATGGACTGCTTCAGTGATATCCTGCCTACCTAGCAAGTAGCCTCGCTTGCTAATCAGAGCTCTAGTACAACATCTTTTTCAGAAAGGTAATTGAGAATCAATAATACAACAAGATGAATACACAGACTTCCTGATTTAATGACCATGCACTTTATTCATTCAACTTCAGTTAAAACAGCAAGCCCTCTTGCAGAAGTGTCAAAACAATTCATTTTTTCTTGAATCAAACATGACAGAAAATTATCAGATTATAATTTTTTTTTTTAAATTAGAAAAAAAATTCTCTTCAGCCACAGAAAAACAGATAGTCAAACTGGTTAGGAGGACTAAATTTTTCTGTGCCTTAGAAAGGTGGTCAGGATCACGCATACTTGAGCTCTTCGATCTCAATTTTACTTTTAAATGAGAAGCCAAAATCTAGTTCTGTATAACAGAATAATACAAGGTTTCTTGCTTTGTTTTTGGTTTGGTTTTTTTTTTTTTGTTTCTTTTTTTGTTGTTGTTGTTTGTATCTGTTTGTTTTGGTTTAAGTTGTTTGTTTGTCTGTTGGGGGTTTGGTTGGTTGTTTTTTTTTCCATTGGAATAATTGCACTGATTATGTGTAAGGGAAGAGGTGTTTTGATGTCTTCAAGTCACAGTAAAATTTACACGGAACTGAGAAGAACTCACTGAATCTGAACTAAATTACTAGAAGGGATAATTTATTACTACAGAAAGGGGTAAAAGGCATTAAAGTCTCAGTGGAATGGGAGGTTTAACAGGTTTTAATGTCATGCCCTATCACTGTCAGGATGATATGCATTGTGTACTTACAAAGATTAGCTATATCCAATTAAAAATAATAATTATTCATTGATTTTGAAAATCACTTTTCAAGTCAGTGAGCACAGAGGTACAGAGGCAGAATAAAAAAAAATATAGCAATGTGAAAGGAAAAGGAGACAAGTAAAAAGAGCAATCAAAATATATTGGCAGTGTCCCCAGAAGGACTGGCAGAGAGTGGTTGTATGTTGATAACACCTGGAAGTACCTGAACAGGAACAGCCATTGGCAAGCGGCCCAGCTACCAACAGTGATCATCACCGCTGTCAGAAATGCATTTCCTTCCTATAGTAACATCACATAAATCAACTTAATGTTTTCCGAAACCACATAGTGGAGACGCAGAAAATTGTTTCCCTTCACAGTTAAGACACTATTCAGGTATTGGGTCACTTTAACATGGGACTCGTCCTCGAAAGGTACTTAGTTAAAACCATGTGTTAATAGAAAAAAATAAAAAACAGATTATGAAATAGAAAAATAAAACTATCTTTGCCTGTACATTTTAGTAAAGACAACACATGGTTATGGTAATAAAATGAGAATGTGGTTTTTTTATTCTTAGGCCAAGTCCAACAATTTCTTTTTCCTTTCTGCAGCATATGAAATTAAAGGTAACCACATAAAAACATATATTGACTGATCAAAATTTGACCCCTCCTAGCAAGAATTTAACTTTCAGAAACTTCTCTGCATTTGAGGATTTCAGAAACACTCATCATACTACTTCTTGATTACAGCAAATGGATTTTAAAATGTAAGGAAAATAAACTAACCTTAATCTACACATTATTTACAATGTTTCCAGCATTTTCAGGCTCATTAAGAAAAAAAAATCCTCCCTCTCTGAAAAAGTGAATTCAGCTGTGTCCAGATTAGGTCACAGTGAATGAGAGCACAAATTGGGTTCCTTCCTCAGTTCTGCCTTCTGACAACCACAGCAGTCATAACATCCTTGTTGCCAGCAGCCAGTATCTATTTCATCAATCTTATCTTCAGCTGCCTGTCAAGGACAGAATGGGAACATAAAGCATCGCTTCCCAGAGACCCAGATAAAGCTTATCAGTGACTTAAATTTTACAAGAAAAGGGGGGGGAAAAAAAAAAAAAAAGAAAAAAAATAACAAACCACACCCACACCACCACCCCACACACTACACCCAGCACGATCAATCTAACTCAAGAGGTCTATTGGTGGTAATTAACATCTTCCTTTAAACTTACCAAAATCATTCTATAAAGATTCCAGAGGACAGTCTACTGCTACAAGCAGATAAAGAGCTTTATTCAAGTTTACATTTTATATCAGGGATATAAAAATTCTCGTGCACACATGCCATTCATGCAGCCTTGTTAACTACAGTATATGCAAATTAACTTGTTCTGAGGAGTTGTTATCAGATAACCATTCGCAGGAGCAAATTGGAAGCAACGTTTCCACTATCAATTACTCACCCAAATATCTGATAAATTTGATTTATTTTGGGCATTAGGAAGCCCTCCATAATGGTATGACACTACAGTTCTTAATAAATTCTTCTTTACAAAATTGCAACAAGATTATATTATCACTCAATTGCAAATGAGCCACCAATCCGTAGAGATTTCCCTCACGTCAGCCAAGAAGCCTGTGATACGACAGGTTTTAACTGAGGCCTCCCATGTCCAATTGTAACTACTAGACTTGCTCTTCCTTCATGTTTTATTTTCAACAAGAACAACTAAAACAAAATAAAGCTAAATGCAAAATAATCACTTAATTTGTGTAAGTAATAGAGATGCATGATTAGGGAAAAAATAATACTGTCTTGCTCCAGAGATATTAAGCAATAGTGACTTTTCAAACATAATTCTCTCTCAACCTGAACAGACTTTTCAAGTGTGCCTACTCTGCAAGCTCTAGCAAGTAGGAAAATCAAACAAGCAGGAAATACTGTAATCATGTTTCAGTCAAGTAACATGCAGGTTGCATAGCTAAAGACACCAGCATTTTTTCCTGGAAAAATGCTGCTCAGTATTAGCCAGCTTCCTCGTTCTGGAGTTCCACTTAGTTTTACCTCTTTCCTTGATAGCCTTAAAGGTTTTTAAATAATTCAGGATGAGTTTTCTAGAACTACTAGAAATTTGCTTAACTCAGTAAACACAAAATTTAATGTCTACTTTATTGCTGACACCATTTTGAGTTAAACCAACAATAAGCTGTTCTGAAAATTCCGTTTCCCACAGGTAAACCTCCCATCCTTATCCTTTAAGATTGCTATGTGCAGGTCTTAAGTGGTTTGCTTCTTTAATAACAGAACAAGAAAAAAAGCTTTCATCCTTCTGTAAAAATATTGCTCGAGGTTCCACTAAGAGGGAAGAGATCTGGAGCAGAGTTCAATGAGTTCTGTTAGCGCTTCTCTGGAGAGACTACACAGCACAAGCAGTTTGATAACAATAACTTTTTCCAAATACACACCAGAACCCAATTGCTTTCTGTCCTTCATCCTTCCATGTATGCTTATTTTTGTATATACACACACCCCCCCGCAGAGATTTCCACATCTTTTCACATGTTGAAATTCTTTTTCATAAGCACTAAAAATACAGAGCAAGCATATCACTCTTATACAAGATGCAAACAAAGCTCCAAAATCTGAACTCTAAGTACCCTGTGGGAAATACTGCTGGAGCATGAACATTTATTCATTATAAAAACCGATTAAACTTTTCCTTCTTAAAGCCTTAAGGTTATTTTCAGATTCTCGCTTCCCAGAATTGGGTCACTTCCACTTCCCACCCTCCACCCCAAATACATCATTTACTAGCATTAATTACCTTAATTTAAAATAAATTCAAATAAGCAGAGCATGAGAAAAAGGATTCCAGAAATTCAAGGACTGCCTCCAGAAACATCAAGGGGATCAGAATCACGTAGGAGACACAAAACCTTTCCTCTTAAACACCAAACAGAAACCCATACGGACTTTCAGAACAGAAAACACAAGCTGAATGTTACCTATACTCACTAATTTCCTGATGACTGCCTTTATTAATGAGAAACTCTGACAAAACCAGTTTACAATATCAACTTTGAGCTTCCAGGAGGGAATTTCCTTTTGGTCCATTCTGCACCCCATCTCCCATCAGAAGTGAGACATTTTGTGTACTGAAGTATCTGTGTAGATGCAGATTTTTATTCAGTCCTTGTCCTGCAGCACATATATTCTAACGAGGGTGAACGCTGCCAGTGTAACTGTCAGGCACAGCAAGACACAGCCTGATATTGCTGACATTGCTCCTCAGTCTGTAACAACTATGCTGCTGCCGCTTGTAAAACACCAACAGAAGCTGCAGGCAGCACAACACCCTTTCAGATGATACATTTTACATTTTGATTGGACATAGTTTGACAGTAGGTAAGGCAATAGTACACTGTCAACAAAAGATACTGTAAAAATAAGCCATTACATCTTAGGCATAGTTCTCAAAGGGGAGGTAGATAGCAGTGCATCCTATGGCCTCTCCTGGGACAACCACAAATTACAGGAGGGAAGGCACCTGAAGCAAGCCCACCTAAAGAGAAGTAACACACAGGTTGGCTGTAAGGGAAAACAAGTTTACTTTGCCTGTCCTTTTTGTAACTAAAACTGGGAGCACAGGAGAGAATAATGAAGGAGTAAGAAGTTAAAAATCAGCAGCTGAAAACCCACTGCTATGACTTGAGGTCTGGAGAAGAAAAAAGAAGAAATAAAAAAAAAAAAAAAAGGAAGCAAGAAGCTTCATCACTTCCATTTGCCTGTAGCTTCTGAGAGGGAAGCTGAGCTAGAGAAGGAGGAGAAAAGCAGAAAAGTGATTGCATTAAAGACTACAAAAAAACAAAGTCAGTTCTGCCAGTGATGAGCAATTAATGGAACAAGAGAGTGCAATTATACTAAAACTATTTCCTAATTAAAATAATTATATTAGCTAGCCTTTAAGGAGATATATTTATAGCAAGTGTGACAAGCTATTAAGGATTCAATTTAGATCAGAAGTCTCAAATTATGTCTTCAGGTATGGGGGGGGAAGTGAGCTGCTGGCAAGCACAATAACTCATCTCAGAGTAATTTGTCTCTGGCAAGGGACACAACTGGAATTATTCTGCTAAGATGTAAGATATAAGTTATAAGATATAAGTTACTCAAGTAACTCCTCTGTATGGGGACACATGTAGATTGCAAAGGGTGATACATTCAACAAACTACTGAAGTAGTTGTGAAATGTTACTTGATTTGTAGTATTTATAACATAGGTTTTTGTATAAAAATACCACCTTTTAAAACTCTTATAGTTGATTTTTTTTGTTCATTTATAAATAAAATACTATCCAGTATATACTAAACCCTACAACCTTCTCATGGCTGTATTTTTCCTATATTGAAGTATTGCTAAAGACATCCGGAGTCTCCCACCTCTGAGAAATTTACACAGATGCTGTGGTCTAAGAATATGTCCAGAACTAGGAAATTAAGACTGAAACCTCCACATTGATGTATCTAAAAGGCATGGAGTTTTAGAGACAAGTGAGCAATACAGGCAGGAACAAAAAATCCTAAGAAAATTACCTCAAAATTTTTCAAAGTTTATTATTTTCATCACCAAATGTAGTAGAAGTGTTGCTGAGAATGGTAGGTCAAGATCAAACAACAGGCTCCCCCAAAGTCAGCCTGTGAGATCTGTAGTTTGGACTTGCTTTTTCTAAACAAAAATATTCTGTTGGTACAAAACCTTTCTCCTGCCATGCAGGTTGCTCATCAGGTTAGGCTTAAAGGACATTGGACATAAAGATCTCTTGTAACTACATTAAAGGTACTGCAGGTACACCAAGAGCTTATTGCCAGCAACATTCAGCAGAAAAGCTGGTTTATGTCAGTCAAACTTGGTAGACGATACATGTATACTGTCATTACTGCAAACCATAGAAGTCATGAAAATTTTTTTTAATCATTAATCATATGTCAAGAGGTACAGCAATATGTAGAAAAATAGTGTGTTATGAATTCAAGGAAAAATAACTTGACTGGTATTTTTAAACTCAGCTGTTATCATTAGCATTTCTCATCCAGCAAAGGCTTTTTCTCATTACATTTTTAATGCTTGTTCACACAATAACCTTGAACTCTTGCCTCTGGACTACTGAATACTGTTTGATTCATCTTTTTGATCCTATTTCATTCCCCAGACACTGCTATTTCACAGAAGTAAGCTTTTCCTCTGTAAGCTCCGACTGTTATCCCCCTCTAAGTGCTGATGTACATTTTCATTGTGCCCCAACTTTATTTTTATCTGCAGTGATTTACTGATGAAATTTTTTTTGTCTCCTGAGCACATCAACATATTAATAATCCAGACATGACTAGTATGTCAGGGTTCCCTGTAGCTATGTGGGAAACTCATTTGCTAGCATGGACAACAACACAGAGTTCTGCTGACTGCAAGACCAAATGGGATAGTCTAGAAAACTGAACTTGTTTGTATCAATTGAAGTGCACACAGTACTTAGTAAATTGGCAATTAAAAGACATCATCTTCTTAAGGAGGCCAGCACCCTACCCCACTAAAAATTCAAGAGTCTGCTTTGTGGTTTGGCATGGAAAGCACATGCAGTACCACAAGAATATTTGCCTTCTTTTTTCTTTCATTAGAAATCTGACAAACTCATCACTGAATCAGGCAGTAAGAAAAGGTGCAGCAGTGCTGCTTCAAAGAGCCCAACGTCTCCTGTTCTTTGAGTAGTCTGTATCACCTGTTCTTAAAACATTACTATCTGAATATCGTCCACTAACTCCTTGTAAAGTAATTGTGTATGTTACCTTAGCTTGATCTCTTAGGCATTTGCTATGATGTAGGTAATTCCATAGTGCTAAAAAAATGCTAGACCACATGACAGTCTTGTTCCCATTTATGTCAATACCAAAAAGCCAGCACTAACTTTTAGTCTACTTTCTTCATATTATCTCCAGAACATTTATCTAATAAGCCAACGAGTAACCCAGGTTTAGCTCTAAGCACTACTGAAAAGCATCTTAGCCTATAAAAAAAACAACATACAGAAGGACTGAGAGGGAAAATTTCTACTTCATCTCATTTTAGCGACTTTTTGTGGTGAACACAACACAGTTGTGGTTCTGCTAGCTTTAATATGGAAGTCCATATTCTAAGAAAACAACAGACAGCACAAATTATGCCATAAAACCAAAAAATATATGATAGGTTATACCTTTAAAGGTCCCTTCCAACCCTAACTCTATTGTATGATTCTATACATTCCTTGAAGGTAAATCTGCTAGATTGAAATTAACGATGAAATTATTAAACATGACACTTTTGAAATATCTATATTTAACTGTTTACATTCACTATAAAGCAATTACTCTTTTAAAGTGTACAAATAACCAGCTTTATCTTTCCATGGCACTGCTAAGCTTTAAAGGTTTAGCTACATAGTTGACCTAGCTATTAGTGCACCACTGTCATGAAATTAACTCCACTTAACTCAGAAGTCTGCTAACATAACAGTAAGTACACGCCCAGCATTATAAGAAACAATTGCATCATGGGTCCTTGAATTTTCAAGTACTGAATAATTCAATAGAACATGTTCTAAAACTAAAATATTAAATTATATGCAATATCCCCTCCCCAAGTCATGTAATTTAAACATTTTCCATATTGCTTTTTTAATACTATGCAGAAAAAAAATAATAGTAACAATGACCTCTACTGACAGTATTTCAGCTCTAATTTAGATGGATCTGATCTAAGAAAGAAAGGACATTCATGTCATCCACATACTTACATCAGAAAGACTGAGAGCTCTAAGGTTATTACAACAATTCAAAAGCACTTTATTCTAGAGTACTAGAATGAATTCTTAAGTCCTTCCATTTTATTTAATCAAAGCAAATAATCCATTTTAGATTTGCACAGCTCATTCATCAGATTGAATTAAATTTTTGATAAGCCATAGTTAAATTTTTCATAATATAATGATCTGCAGTATAATAGTCCTTTCACTTGCTTCTCCTATGCCTTCCTCATTTCCATGCCATTAGCCAGACTGAAGGGTCTAGGCACTACAGAAAAAGAAGTATCAGCCACTTTAAAATACTGAATATCAGAATATTCACAAAACTTCAGGTTGAACATGAATATTCACAAAGTAGTAAGTCAGCACATACTATATTCTTAGAACCAAAAGAGTTGAGTCCAGAATCAAACTTTAATGGTATATTCAGATTTAATTTGGAGGGTCTATCCCTCAAAATTTCTCATACATTCCAGATACAAAAAGCTATCCTCTTACCTAGAATCCTACCAAAGATAGTCCCAGAAGATTAAGAGAACCCCTTCTTAGAAACATTTTTGGTCAGATATTTTTGCATGGAATGCTTATTGCATCAAGATTTAACATCTAGGAACTCGGTACACTAAACAAGCTTCTAATCATTGTCTTCTACTGTTTCAGCTGTTTATCTTCTGAGAAGTCCTGCAGTGTTTGCTCTCAAGACACCCATAGTCACACAGACAACACTGGAACTAAGCGTTTCTGCTACAGAGTTCACGACTCCCAGTATCCCTTATCAACCAAATCTCATAATATCCTGAAGTTCAGAGACAAATGTAAGTTCTTGCACCCAGGAAAAATACAATACAAGAGTGCAGCACAGGCTGGGATCTACCCAGCTGGGGAGATGGAAAGGGATCTGGGGGTCCTGCTGGACAAAAAAACTCAATGTGAGTGAACAGTGTGCCGCTGCGGCAAAGCAAGCCAACAGGAAGTTGGCTTGCCTTAGGGGAGATGTTCCAGTATTTAAAAGGTGGCTACAAAGAAGATGGAGACTCTCTTTTTACAAGGAGTCACATGGAAAAGACAAGGGGTAATGGGTACAAGTTACTCAGGGGGAGATGCCAATTGGACACAGAAGAAAATTTTTCACAATGACAACAATCAGCCATTGGAATAATCTCCCTAGGAAAGTGGGGGATTCCCCAACATTGGACACTTTTAAGATTTAGCTAGACAAGGTAATGGGTCATCTTGTCTACACCGTGCTTCTGCCATGAAAGGCTGGGCCACACGAGGGGTAATGGTTTTAAGACAGAGGGAGGTAGATTTAGATTGGATATTAGGAAAAAATTTTTTACACTGAGGGTTGTAGAACACTGGAACATGTTGCCCAGAGAGGTGGTGGAAGCCCCACCCCTGGAAACGTTCAAGACCAGGCTGGATGAGGCTCTGAGCAACCTGATCTAGTCGGGGATGTCCCTGCTTCTTGCAGGGGGGTTGGACTAGAGGACCTTTGAAGGTCCCTTCCAACTCTAACCATTCTATGATTCTATTATTGTTGAGATCCCTTCCAACCTAGTATTCCATGATTCTACTACAAAGCCAATTCTGCTTTACCTTATTACACGTAAGTTCATACGGTATGCAAAAATACTAGTCTAGTGATGGAATGTACATGGATAAAAAATAAAAAGCAAATAGTCTCCCAACCCAGATGAATTTATGTTCTTGAATATAATACTTGTTGCAGCTACTCCCAAAATACAGTTCTTATTTGGCAGCAGGAAGAGGAAGCAGAGGTAAGCGTGTCTGATTTTTTTCTGATAAGCTTTCAGTTTCACTAGCCTCTGTTCAGCATTTATCTAACTAATTTGCCCAAGTGCTCAAAAAGCAAGAGTTTTTTTTATATTCACATAGTCAGCAGAGATTTATACTTTATTTTAAATTGAACAGTGTTAACGATGCATCAAAAAACTTGTAAATTCCAGCTCCCCTAAAATCTTTCATAGAATGCACTCATGCTGGCACGGACCTCAGAAGGTCACCTCAGTTGAACTCCTGCTCAAAATAGGGACTACACTGAATTCAAAACAAGTTTCTTTGGACTTAATCCAATAAGGTCTTCAAACATCACTTTCTGCCCTGGATGGTGCTCCCTCTTCTCTATTTCTCCAGAAATTCTTGTCAGAATATACAACAGAATATGCAGTAGCTGCTGACTGCTTCATGAAGTAGGCAAGTTACTAATTTTTTCATTGTCTTCATTTATCATGAAGCTAATGAGAGGACCCACTTCCATCTCAAGTTCATAGAATTATGGATTCATTTTAGTAATTAATAGCAAGAAAAATGGTATTTCATTGGCTTGTGCTGTTAATGGAATTTCAAATGTCTTCTCACTAAACTATCCACTGCTTTTTCTATTTTCTTTTGTCCGTCATAAATCTAAAGGAAAAGAAGCAGCTTTATGTGTCTGAATCTGTGAACAATTAGGAGAACATGCAAGGTTTCTCAATGCAGTGAAGATATACCATCATGCTGGTCTCCAAGACACAAGGCGTGCCATATTGAAGCAATATTTATAACTAGAGATAGTGTTCTATAGAAATAAAACTGACAACTAAAAAGCAACTTTGGCACTGCTAGTTGCTCAGTATCACCAGCAAAATCCTACACATGAAACCAGAACTCTCAGAGAAGATTCAATCTATCTTGTATTATGCAAATATACATATTTTATATAAAAACATTTTTAAACAACCTTTCAAAAAGGCAACATTTACATTAGCAGAATTATTCCCAGTGGCTGTAATTTTCTAATAAACCATACAGTTAGACGTTCTACCTTCAAAAACAGATAAGCATGCCTATCATGGTCCAACCCATACGAACATCTTCAAAAACACCATGGTGAATCTCATTTGAAAAATATAGTACACCATGCTACCAATTTTTGTCTTCTACTCAGAATTTACATACTTTGTAGAAGTCACCATAGAATTATAAGAGCAAACTTCACTCAAAACATGCAAAACCAGATCTGGAACTCATCTTTCCTTCAATTTGAAATGTTGGACTATAACTTTTGATGCAAGCCTCCTTTTCGAAGATGACCAAAGTTTAAGAGATATTTTCACGTATTCGAAGCTGGATGGATTTTAAATTGATACATCCTGTGCTTTGGTCATTAGGAACAATTAGGTTGCTGACCTACTTAAAAAGACAGGCAAAATATAAAAAAAAAAAGAGGAAAAACTTTAAGTTAAAAAACCACTACGTTCTGATACAAGTATAATACCATGCTTTTTCCCCCGCTCCTAATTAGTAAGCTTGTATCCAAAAAATTAAGTGGTTTTAGAGTTCTTCTGTAGAAATTTGTGAATTCCAGCACAGCTATTGGGATTTAGTTCAATAGAAATCCATTTGAGAAAAAATATCATCCAGAATGAAGGAAGACTGCTCAAAACAACAACTAGAACTGCTCGGGGATGATGTCACAGCTGTTAGATTTGGTTGATTTTGAACCCTGATCAACTAAATCTATACACCTTATTTGGGTTAAGACAGAAAATGAACAAAACAAAATCATACAGAAGGAAAAAGAGGTGCTGTTTCTTAGTACTCAAAATGGAAAAATGTTTTCCTTGGGCAATCACTGTACTTGACTACCCACTGGAAATGTGTGCATCTATGAAGCAGGCAAGTCTCTGATGGTCATCAGGAGATATTAAAACATGAAATAGGATAAATGCACACTCTTTGAAAAGTAATTAATCCTTAATGGTTTTGTTTCTAGTAATGAGAATACTCGAGGAACATCTTACCACTAAATACCAATAAACAGACACCTAGACTAAAGAATTGTAGATGCTGAAATTTATTCAGGTCAGCAAGGCAAGGTGACCCATATACAGAGGAAAAACTGGCAATAATTATCTCCCAGACTAAAGCACAATGTGCACCAAGACATTGTCCTTACATTTAAATTACAGAGCAATGGTCTTTTTCCTTCATTGACATAGCAACAAGAAAAAAAACCAAGGCCCAAAAAAATAAAACAACAACAAAAAAAAACCAAATAAAAGTTAAACCCCTCCCTAACAAAATAAAAAATCCACATACAATAACAACAGAAGACAAAAAAGCAAAACAAACCCACCCGCAGTTCAGTATTCCTGCAATCTTCTTTAACCTTGTAACAAAGTATGAATGAAAACTTGTCTTGTAATTTATTTAGCAAGAACAGAATCTGAGTAATGCAAAATAGATTTTCTTTTTTTTTTTTTTTTTAAAAAAAAAGATATCCTGTAAAGGAATCTTAACATTTGCTGTATACAGAGTATTTCTGCATATAATATTTCAACAGCTAGGTGTACATCTAAACAATGGCCTTCCTAACACTGCCTCCATCCACTGAAAGTGTCCTAGCAAATCTTTCTCAGCACTCCCAAGGCGGGAAGTAGAAAAGCATTTTCGGGTGCTGATGGAGCAGTTAAGCCTTGGAACAGTTATTGAAATGACACTGTAAGACTTGCTAGTGTTTTCACTGGGGCAGCACAGTCGGTGGTTTGCCTATCAGTGTCAGATAAGGCTGACGCAGTTTAGTACATCCAGAAAAAAAAAAAACAGAAGAGCATAGCAATGGCTCAGATTTACACAGTTTTAATCCCACATAATTCCACAACAGGCCCCATGCCTGTATGTTCTTATTGGTTGGCTCCAGGCTTCCAAAGGCATGTAGCCAGTAGGAAACATTAGACAAAAGGACTTAGGTGGAATTAGGTGGCATTTAGGCTGGGTGAATCTGGGCCATACTATGCTATTCCATTTCTGAAAGCCCTGAACAGTGCCACTGTATTTTGACCAACAGATATGTAACAGATGGATTACTGGAAAAGAACTGCATCTGAGTAACATGTCATAGCAGATCTTAGCCCATCTAATCAATGACTAGTTTTGATATATATAATCAATTCAGTTTCTCCAACTGAACTATATAAACTATTGGGTTTATAGAATTTCATGGCCTGTAGTCCAGTGGGATACGAGGGAAACATCCAAGTTCATAAATGGATTTTTTTCCTCATTGATTTAGCCTATGTGTAACAACACTAAAAAATGCTGACCCGTGACATTCTGCTTGAGTTTCTGCACTCTCTTTTGCTTAAATAAAGGATTCAATCTATCCGAACTCTTGTCACTCAATTACCATAATAATAAGAAAAGGCATCAAATAGATGAAGAATCAAGGAAAATATATATGAAAAGTCAAGGAAAATATATATGAGTGCTAAGAGCAAAAACTGCGCACAATCCCATGTCACTAAAATCAAACATTTATCCTACTCCTATTTAAATCACTTAATAGAAATAATTTTAATACATATATCCAAATAAATTAGAACATATGTGAACTACTAAAAGGAATTTGATTGAGTTTCATTATAATCTTTACATTACACTCCCTTCTACTTTTGCTTCTCTGCTTCCTAGTCAGGTAGTGATAACAGAGATACCAATTTATTTTCACATATGTCCAGGCATAAAGCCAACTCCTAATCCTGAAACTGATTTTTTTCACATTGTAAGATCAGAGCTGAAAAATTAGTCAAAAAAAAAAGTCCTCCAAAATTCTAACTCAAAACAATCTGTTTCTCTGGTCATTCACACATGAAATGTGATAAATCTGTCTTTTAGGAACTTGCATGAGGAAAAGTTGGAGATCTAACAGTAATGCTGTATCTCAGTGGTCTCCAAAGTGGAGTCTGCAAGACAATCCACTGAGATGTAGGAAGAAAATATTACAACTTCAGTACTACATATTTAAAATTTATAAATAAATACACATATATTGGGGATATGTGCTCAGAAATATTTTTACTCATTGGGGTGCATAATCAAAGAAGCTGAGACCACTACCCTAGCTGATTCTCCAAGTGACGTTGGGGCATGGTATGCAGATGCTCTTCCCTAAGTAACTCAATGGCAAATTGAATAAAAAAAAAATAAAAATAAAATAAAAAAAAAAAAAAGGAAAGAATCTGCCTCCACACTACGTGTGACCAGCTCTTCTAAGCTTTCTAGGAAAAACAGTTAAGTAAAAAAGAGGCAAGTATTCTTAATCCCCTGATGTTAACATAATAAATTTCTACTGGAGACAAGCAGTTTGTAATTTATATGTAAGCTATTAGGACAGTTTAAACATGGGCTTCCCTGCTCTCTTCTGCTGCCATACAACTGTTACAAGTCCACACCAGCAAAGGGTTGTCAGGGGTTTTTGTTTGTTTGTTGAATGTGGCAGCTCTGCATTAAGAACCTGGTAGAAGTTCACCTAGTGAATCAGGCAGAGTTTGTCCAGTGTGGCCTCCAGCCTCACCACCTTTTCTAACCAAAGGAAGCATTGGAACAGGTTGCCCAGAGAGGTGATTGATCCCTGGAAACATTCAAGGCCAGGTTGGATGGGGCTCTGAGCAACCTGATCTGATTGGAGATGTCCCTGCTCCTTGCAGGGGGGTTGGACTAGATGACCTTTGAAGGTCCCTTCCAACATAAACTATTCTATTATTTCATTAGCGGCTCCAGTTCCCACGTCAGCTTCTTAGTCACATCCCTTGAGCCAAACACTCTGAAGGGGTAAGACTACCTGCATGTTAAGGTTTGAGCTAACAGATCAGCTTCCAGCTCTCAGTCTGGATAGAAACCCATTTTGTAGACTTACATACAAAAAAAAAAAAAATCTATATACCACCTGGTTTACATTAGCCAATTGAAGTTAAAATTCTAACTCTTTCAGGAAGATGGGAACACAGGATAAGATAGACAACACCTGGTTATGATCAAAGTCTAGTTTATGTTTTAAAAGTCATGCTTAGTGGAGATGAAAAGGGAATGCACCTATCCTCTCCTAGTTATTTACCAGTTTACTCAAAGTAATCAACGTTTCTCTCACAATTGTAGAGACAAGAAAGTCCTTACACTCTTTCTTAATAGTTTCTGCTGGTAATTGTAAGTGCTAGAAATAAAGCTGTGAAACTTACCCTGTCTACAGCAACTTTACCTGTTCAATTAATCATTCTCATAGGATTTGTTACAGAATGAACATATGCCACTCATCCAGCAATGCACTACATGTATAAAAACTGATTAAGTGAGGTTACAAGTAAATTTCCATTAACATGCTCTCTGTTACTATGAAGTAGGTAATAATTCAAGAATCCACACTACCTTTTTTTCTTCTTCTTAAGGCAACACTTCTATTGGCTTTGCCAAATTTGAAACCCGTCCAGGTTTACCACAATCAATAATTAATGTATTTTGATCTTATATTTTGGTGGATTTCCTGCTAAGTCAAATGAGGTCTTCAAGAAACACATCACAAATATCAGCATTTTCTTAGGTATACTGAAATAACATATCTATAAGACTGTACATTATTATCTTTTTTTAATTAAGTTGGAAGTTTCCATCATTTAGACTAGAATTTCTAATATTTTAAGGTGATTCATTTAAGTGCAATTAAGTATATATCTACTTTAATTACATGACCAAATCTGAACAAGTGTATGAGGAGTGACTTTTAAATGGAAGTCTATACCGTGAGACAGATGATCACTGAAAGTAATGAGACTTTGAAAGACTGAGACCACTGAAGAATGTAAATTCTTATTTTTGGAAAACCTCTAAAAACACTGCATAGTATAGATGATGTTGCTCTGTATAGCATTTTATGTTAACTGAACTACAGAAAAAGGGCTTAGAATGGTAAGACTGAGAAGCCACACTACAGACAGCTGGAATATTTTTGTGACAATTTTATCGTGTTATTCGCAGAGAAAGTATCATCAGCCTTTGTTAACCTGCAACTCTGTTTGGGATTAGAACTATTCAAATAAGAGCACATATTAATAGGCACTGTTACCATTATGTCTGTTAACATGTTGTACTTCTGCAGAGATTTCTTTTCAAGGCAGAGAGAAGTTCTGTTATTTTCCTCTATACAGATTGTCCAATTTAAAAATCAAGAACAGAAACAGCTTAAATTCCTTTAAAGGACATTAGAACAAGACTAAAGAAACCTAAAATATATCATTCTGAATAGACAGTACAATTATAATAATTTTTCTGTAACTTACCTGTCTTTGATACCATGACAGAAACATCAAAGTAGCATTAGGGATACTGAATAATCCTTCTAACTACTTCATATGTATCAATAACACAGTTAAACCTTCAAATTATACAGGTATAAACAGAGTAATTTTACTCCTTGAGATAAAATAAATTCAGAAAGAGGAAATCTTACCACATGACATAACTTCATAACCTCAACACTAATCCTCAAGTCTAAAAACTAGAGCATACTGAAATACAGTGCATTAAAAACCAGGAAATAAGATTACAGTAAATATGTATTTTAAAGATCTCTCTGTTGGTCTCCCTACTACTTATTTCTTCAAAATAGTTCTAGTCTTGTACGTTAAGAACAACAGTCTATCCTTTGCCCAAACTCCCTGTATAGTGGAAAAAGCAGATGAAGCTTCCAAAACTGATCAGTGACTTAAACAGTTAGCAAATGAAAGAACACAGGCCATATGCAAGGAACCTCATCAAAAGCCTATGGATTTAGAGAATAGTTTGAATTATAAACAAAGGGAAAGTGGACAGAGAAACTTCTGTATTTGACTGTTTTTAAGTGTAAATACATGGTTTCTCTGTATCTTCCACAGCAGACTGAACACAAGTCATTTGAAGGACACTCTTGAAACTGGCATAGACTTGAAACTTTCAGTCATCAGTGTGAACCCAGTTAGCATGATCTGTGTCCTATTTAGCAGCTTGAGATGTTTAATAAGTCTCCATAGCTAGTGAGCCTAGGCCACAGAGAACAAAACACACTTTTGCTGCAAACCCCAGCGGAAAGGCCAAGAGCCAGAGACAAGGAAATGTAATGATCTTCATAGAGCCTCAGGAGGTATCTACAGTACAGCTTGCCATGCATAGCCACACCTTCTCACAAAGGACAGGTTATGTTGCATTTCTCTTTGCAATATATACTTTGTAGCCAAACAGAAGTGATTCCTTTTAGTGCTAAGTCAGACACCTTTCATGACAAATAGATCATTTAAACAAGAACAAAACGTTTGAAGACTGAAGTGCAGGGGCATGATGCATTACTCTGGCTTCTCGTTTGTTATGCAGGCTTGCTGGACTTACCCTGCCCCATTCTGCCCGCTAATTACGCCTTATGACAGCAGCAAGCTACTTCCCAAGTCACATTCACATTCCATTAGTCTCCATAGCAAACAACTGGTAGACAGCATTCTTAAGAAATAACTGAACTAAATCTTACTCTCAAATACTTTCAAATGAAAGTGGAATCTACATACCATTTGGAACACTATTTAACAACTATTTCTTTGAATGTGTTAACAAGCAGACAATAGCTCAATAGGTATAAGTGGCCTTTGATGACACTGTTTAATTTTCTAGGGACAAGGTATGACACAGAGCATGACACGGCTGTGTGCTTTGCACTTACAAAGTAATGGATACCATCACTCCAGCAGCGGCTACATCTTTTGTTTTAATCAGTCCAAGCCAAATGTGACACAAAATGAAAGAGTTACAGGTGTGAGAAGTATCACATTATTACTCACACTGCTGAAAACTTCAGCTTTTAAACAAAAGATCTGATGTCTTCAACCCTCATAACTGATAATGCAAAAGGATCTGTTGCAAGAGCTCACAGCACACTAATAGTGACTACCACATGGCTTGCAAGACGTCCATGATTTTTTGATTACTACCAAAGGAAGCAGATTGCACTGTCATCCTTCTGGCTTTGCATCATTAGTTTAACGGTCCCCTTAACAAAGGGCACAAAACCATGCATCTCTGTGCATGATCCATACAACTGTTAAATGATCTAAGAAGTAAAAAAATAACAAGTTAAACTTAAGATTTGAGGCAAGTGTTTAAACATGACCATGACCTAAGTTTTAGTACTCTGACAGTCCCTCAGCTACAAGCAGAATTATAGGAAGAGAGTATTTTCCACATAGCACCTTTAGCACCTTCATCCTCTGTGACTGACACACAGTGTATTCTCACACACACCAGCAGCAGTATTTACATTAAGTCTATCCAAACAAACAAAAAAAACACACCCAGAAATACATTTTCTACCTCAGCTTCCCACTGGAATTCACATAACATGTTTTTTCAAGATTTTTCAAGATGTTTCAAGTTTATATAGAGACAAGACAAATGCAAAGATGAGAGCCTTCTCAACCGTAGAGAAGCAGCTAGAAAGTAAACAGGTCACTGAATTTTAATTCTGATTAGACTTGCTGTAACATCTCAAATTGGAGATAGGAAACACTTGAAAAAAGCACAGATGTGGATACAGCTATGACTACAATGTTGTTAGTTACAAGAGGAACAGCATTTATGTAGGTCCTATAATAAACTGATGCTGATCTTTACAAATTTTGTTTTCTTACAGAAGGTTCTTCAGGTACAGTTAAACTTTAATTATTTCTAAGTTGTGGTTTTTGTATCTGTATTTTCAAGCAAAAATGCATTCTAAAGAAAAGCGTGCTATAACTAAACATAATTGAAACTCTGGAGACTGAATTTTCCAGCAGATTTCTGTTTTACAGTTCTTTTATTACACAGAACAGTGTTGGTGCATACTAAATACCCAAGTTTATCATGACTTGCAGAAATACAATAATCACAAAAAGATTACAGTAATATATAGAAATACTCTAAATAGCATTTTAAAAAGTAGTACGTACTGAAAAAAAATTGTGCCTGATGGCACACTAGAACATGATCAACATTTGAAGGCTATGGTTCTCTGCAGACAGCTAGACAGACCTCTGACAAACGTACACTCATGCTTAAACGTACTGCCTCTGCCTAAGAAGGATATAGGTTAACACAGAGCAAATTTAAGCAGCCAAGCAGAAATTATTCCAGAAGTTTAAATAAATCAGTAATTAAGTGACCCTTTTCAGAAATACAATTTCAGTTCTCATTTCCTTTTTTTCTAAATACATTTCTGGCTGTTATTTTGAGACAGCTATTAACCACTAGGTTATTTTTAATGTCCTGCATGTGACACGTCTCTGAAATAAAAGGCAGCTGAAGGACAACAAACTCATTCTCCAGGATGATTTTTATGTTCAGTGTTACTGTGAGAATCAACCTCAAACATTCTCTAATAAAGGCAGAAATCACACTGACAACTTTAGTGCAAATAGCTATTTAAGATCATTGCTCTGCCTCTTACTAAAGCAAGCCTGTATTTCCAGGACATCTAACCTTAGAGAAGGAAACACGGTTAGGCTGGAAATGTGCTAGAAGTGGAATCATAGTTGAAACTGAGACAGGGGATAATGGGAAACTCAAGTTAAAGGGTATTCTACAGAGAGCTTTTGCTGCTAGTGTCATTAAAATGACAAGAGGGACCACCATACAGGCTCTGAAGTCAGCAGTTCCTGAGCAAGTTGCCAGATACCAAGTAATTGCTATGGAAAAAGTGAGGAAAAGGAAGAAGAGAGAAAAGCAGATACAGAAGAGTCTCTGTAGTAGAAGACATCCTTAAAACAGTACTAAATGAGTCATTAATTATAGTCTGGTTCATTGTAATAATTAAAAATTCTTCCATAATACAGTATCAAACTGGACCTGCAAGATTTTCACATTTCTGAAAATATCAGATAAATTCAGTACTGAAATTATATTGTTAATATCAACAATGCAGCCCCTGTCTGTTCAATCCAGGGGAAATAAAAAAAATCTTCAGGCCACTCAAGTTCAAATAATGGATTCTTTACTGAAATGCTTAAAAGAGAAGTAATAACCAGCCTTATGGTGTTGAAACAGAAGACCCCTTTCTCTGAGGCAACATTTGGGCCTGGTACTGACTGCAGTTTGAAATTTTCCATTACATAATAAGGAGCATGTTTGCACAACCGTGCAGAAGTTCATCCTTCTCTGCACAGGCAGTGTTACACTGGTACCACAGCCTTAGTCACACTTGGGCCGCAATGAAAGGATAGCTAAGATGTGATGAAAAACACAGTCCATCATTACTTTTTTTCAAGTAGGTTACATCAGTCCCTTCGGATGTTGCTGAGGCAGAACGTATAACAACAGGTGCCAGAGAAATCCATCTGTACTCCTTGGAAGTGCCAAAACACACAGAACTGGAAAATGTTGCTGCACTCTCAGGTCAAAAACGACGACAGAAGACAAAGTACACCACTAGCCAAGGAGTCTATGGCAGCAGATTTGTTCTTGTCCCAATTAGAAAGAAAAGGCAAAGTTTCATAATATCACTACTTATTTGCCTAGTATTCATTATTATACCAATGTTTAAAAGATACAAGTTAGATATTATTACAGTAGTTTTGCCCACAGATCTAGCCCAGAAAAGTCACAGCAGAGAAGATGGACAACAGTTCCAAGTTTCACTTGGATCCAGATATATTAAAGAGATCACAGACTTATTATCAACATATACACAAATGTGCAAATGCTACCTTAGAAACTGCTGCTGCTTTCAGTTCTGATCAGACAAAACTAATTCAATGCCAGTTTCCCGTGGATCACTTTCATTTATTTGACTATCACATAATGTGTACTTCAAAATCAGAGTCTTCATGTATCTGAAACCCAAAGGATGAGAAACTTTCCTGCTGCACATACTGAGGATAATGAAAGAAGGAGGGGACAAGCAGTTTACCATGCCTCCAAGTTAGAGTTGCCATCGGTCTGCTAAACAGACTAGCAATTATTGGGAATTTAAGCCACTTATTGAGAGTTCAGTGACTGTTTTCACTATTCACTCCTTGGCCCAGATTTTTGTAAGCTTTGCACAGTAATCTTCCGTAATTAATTTTTTGAAGCAATTACCTTTTTTAGAATTAATAATAAATTAATAATAATAAATTAAATATAAATATCTCCCTTTTATTCATTCATTCATAATAAAAATACAAACAGGAGTTCCTCAACTGCAGCAAATCAGCTCAGATTGCAACAGGAGTACGGATGCTGTACTTTACAATGCCCTTAACTTCCAGAAAACAGTAAAAACAGGAACGTGTTAAAGAGAGGCGTTCCTAATATCACAAAATGACAGTAAGTAGTTCCTGTTATTGAATAAGAAAGCCATTTGTGTTTACTCAACGGGTTATAAAACTTGGCAAATATAAAACCGGAACTCCAAGTCGTCCCAAATATTAAAAACACTCAATTTTTGCAGCTGTATGCAGTATCCTAGAAAAGTATTTTTGTCTGTATTACTACGAAAACTTGAGGGTGGCAGCCTGTACGTATTTCATCACATCACACTACACAAACCATCTTACATGAATCCAAAGATAAAACAAGACAGTTACACTAAAGGCTGAGAAGCGTTGAATAGCATTCTCGACAAAATTAGAATTATATTTTTTCCTCAAGCAGACTACCTTACTTTTTCAGCACTTCAATACTCCTGTTACTGTCTAGTGATGATTAAATTATAAACTCTATGTGCAATTCACCTTAGTTTTGGAGCTTCTAATTAGAATCAGAGTCACAGATAGAACATTATATAAATCCTAATGATCTTACAGGTCAGTTTAGGCTTTGGTTAAGAACTATACTGCAGATTTATAAGAAATGATAATTTCATTCTTGGAGAATAAAACATAAATAATGCTTTTCTACATAACTTTCTCATTTTAAGCTAAAGAGAAATGCACATGTGAGCACACATCAAGAATTTCTGAACTCTACTCCAGTCTGGCATGATATCCTTCAGGTAATTTCTACATCTTCATAGTCAATACACTATTTGCTTACTTGCTAATTATTAAAACCAACCAACAAAAAAAAACCACCACACAACAAAACCAGATTGACCCTGTTGAACTAAAAGAGAAAAAAATCCTCGGTAAGCAAGCATAAATTCTCCATTTATTTGATGCTTTGAAGACAGAACTGGCTAGGTAATGTGTCCTCAGATGAAGGTTTTAACACAACGGGGAAATAGCTTTCTTTATAAGAATGTTCACATGATGTACAACTGCATAAGAGTCACAATGCACAGTAACTTACATTCCACCTTTTTTTTATTTCGGGACAGCCTCAAGGTTCTAGCAAGAGAATCAAGTAATTAGCTGCTTCTACTTTGCTCCCTCATGTACCTATTCTTTCTTCCTTCTGGTGCAAGAATATTAAGTTAATTGCTGCCACAATTTTGATCTATCAGGATTTGTATCTTTAGTTCAGCAAGACCTAAATATTGTCTCCAGATCTCAGAACACTATAAATAGTCCTCGCTATTTCTTATCTGCCACGCAAAACTACCGAGGACTCTTGGAAGGTTTGTACAACCCTGCCTGTAGAGTCACTTCTCCCTCTTTGCTGAAGCTCAGTACCACAGTAATGGCTGTTCATATAGCAAAACTTAGGACATTGTGAAGTTTTATGCTGTCTTCTTTAGCAAAGCTTTCCTCTATGCCCTCCCCTTCAAACACAAAAAAAAAAAAAAAAAAACCACAAAAAAAAAAAAAAAAACCAAACAAACAAAAAAACACCTCAAAAAACAAACAAACAAACAAAAAAAACTTTTTCTATCATTTCAGTGGCACCTTGGGCACTTTCGTCTTTAATTCCACCCTTTCCACTTAATTTGTTCCTCTTAGACAGGCAGATCCACACAGAAGTTTTCCACTATTGGCAAAAACTCAGTAGAGTCTATGATTATTCCCAAGTCCTGAAGCTGAAATTTCCCTCTATCTAAGCTCCTTTTTTCAGCTTAAGAAACAAGATAGATATTACATTTAATAATAAACAAAGATAGTAAAAAATATTTTTCCTATGTACACACTTGTTGATTTCCTTCACATAACTACCATTACAATAATTTTTTAAACCAACTTTGTGCAAGAGAAGGCTACTATATGATGCCTTAAACTTTTTATTAAAAATCATTTAAATAAAGTACTTATTTGCTAATATGAGTGTACTTATTTACTGATATTTCCAGATCTGAGGTTGCCAATACAGTACAGATCAATTAAACAGAGGACCAAGGTGCATGCTTCTTCAGGAAAAGGATAATACTTTGAAAAATTCCTGAAAGGGTTTTGTCTTAGTACTTCCATCCATTAGCATGCACCCTTATTTTTCACTTCCAAACTGTGCTCTTGGTTTTGGGGTCAGAAGAGTGTTTTATTTTACAGGACAAGGGAAGTAAGATAAATGTAAAATTATCTAAGGCATTAAAGCAGCTTAAAACCATCTAATGCCATAAGCTGCTTTCAATGCCTTTGATCTGTTTAAACGAGGAGGGGAAAGAAAAAAAACACACATGAGAAAAACATTGTGAAGGAAAAGAAGAAGCCTTGGTGATATAGCAAATCAGGAAGCATATTAGATACAAGTTTTCAAAGGGAACATTTAACATTTGGAGGAAGAGACAGGAAAACTCAAGATCAGCTTTTAGGAAGATACACAAACTGGTGATGTAGAGTTGAAATTATCAACTGCATAATTTACTTTTGGTGATGAAGGATTACAGCCCTGGGCAAGCTTTGGACAGTTGTTACTAACAGTGCAGCTGACAAGGGAGAGTCAGTGGGGCGAAGGAGAATGGGCAACCAAATACAAGGCACCTTAAAGTACAAACACAAAAATAAGGCTGGCCCACGGACCTTCCACTGTAAGACCTTTCCACACTGATATAAATTGATCTTTTACCATAATGAGCTTCCAAATGTAGCATTAAGCACAGAGCTACCCTTGGAAAGGCATTGCTTGAATTACCACTTTTATATTAAACAGTCTTTGCTAACAGTCTCAGTTGTACAGTTCTAGTTATTTTTCTCGTATCGAGGTATATCTGGTTAATCTTGGCAAAAATATCAAGCAATATTAATACCCGTAAGAGGTGATTTAAGATTAGGAACAAATGCATCTTGTGGTTAGCATTCTCTAAAGAGACTCCAGCCTTAGGAATCTACTGGAGAGGATCTCCTATTGCACATTCTGCATGTTACAAACAGAACTGCATTGAAAGCTTCTATTTTATTTCGTCCCACTTACGGAAACACTGGAAGAGTAAAACAAAGGACAAATACTGTTAAGGTTTTACAAAACAGCTTTTTCTTTAGTCCTTGGGAAAAAACAAACTTAACTTTTCTTTTTAATATCTTTTTTAAATTATATTTATTTAACAGGAACATTCTTTTGTGTTGGTCAACCTGAGCAGCGCTTCATTACTAAACAAGAATGCTACACACTGATCCAGTCTAACACAATATTAATAGAATCATAGAATCATTAGGGTTGGAAGGGACCTTTAAAGGTCATGTAGTCCAACCCCCCTGCAAAGAGCAGGGACATCTCCAAGCAGATCAGGTTGCTCAGAGCCCCATCCAACTTGGCCTTGAATGTCTCCAGGGATAGGGCATCAACCACCTCTAATCCATGTTGGTGATCATTCAAAACCTACTACACACACCGAGATGAATGCTGGGCATTTTTTAGTAGGAATCTAGATTGAAGTGCCTTTGACAGCTTTTGAAGCTAGATCTTTAACTGCTCTCAAATACCTGTTCACTACTCATCATCTGTCTTGCATTATTGACCAGATTCTGGACCTGAAGCATCCCAGTTCTCTGTACTGCCTACAGATTTATCAAATAAACCACATCATGTCTCAGGAATGGCATTTGAAGCAACCAGTATTTCTGGTTCTTTTAAGTGATGGACATGAGTTTGTGTAAACACTTAGGAACAAAAATTACTAACAGAGTGGACAAAAAGAAGCCTGAGACATCAGGGGAACCAAGACAACTGTTCAGGTTAGGCTGTATCCTTAAATGGCTCGAAATATTAAGCCAGAACTACAGCAGATGTTTTGAAGACCCTCCACAAGATTAGAATCAATACAATTGACTGAAAGTAGAGGAAACTGACCAAGGTAGAGGAAATGCTCCCTCATTATCACTGCACTATTAACTTACAATCACTTGAAGCAAACATCTCATGGTTGTGTTTACAGGATTGCAGGACTGAAATCCACACTTCCCCTGTTCCAGCTCTCCTCATGAGGATTTGAGTACTTATTGTTAAGTGACTATACAAAAGCCAAATGACTTATACCACCCCAGATTTAAGACCACAGCAACTATATATTGTCCAACATAGAGCTCAGCTGCAGAAGACAGTCATCTTTTAGAACAAAACTTAAATTGATATTTAAGTCTCCAAGTCCAATGGAAACAAAACCAGCACTTCCGATGTTTTTCTGTATCACTGTTACAGTTAGTCTAAACAAAGTCAAGATGTTATTGGACAATTCCCATCAGTAAGCAACATCAAAGAGATGCAGGACTGATGCGTCTACTGTCCACTTAACAACTAAAAGCTATTCTACTCTAACCTAATTTCACAAGAAAATAGAACAATTTCATTAAATCTTTTATGGAATTTCAGCACAATTAGCCCAGAAAGAGCTAAGTTTATTTTGTTATTTAAAAACACTGCCCAACTTTTAAATTATGCTGGAATGTTTTCCTAGTTTCCTAATTAAATCATCTTTTTCCTGTTACTTGTGCAGTTACTACATGGTAACTCCTCAGTGACCTTTTTTACTTATAAAATTTCAAGAGCTAAAGTACTCAGGATTATTTCAAAGTCAAACCAGTGAAATGTAAAGTTATTTTTATGCTTGCATTGAGTTGTTCATTATCTACCTGACATTCTGAAAATAATTAAGGACACAGTCAAGGTAATTTTTTCTAATTAGAACAATATCTGTACACTTTGTGATGACTTCTTACAAGCTTAAAACCAAAAACTGCTGCTTCAATTAAAAAGCTGTTTTCTCTACCTGAAACTAGTAGACAAAATATAGTACTCTGATAGACTACTGGAATTGAATGATTTATATTGACAAAACCTGCATGAAAGCATTTCTAAGTGAAAAGGTATTTTGATGACTCGGAAAAAAAATGCTGGAGAAAAGGGTATGCACAAATTAGACAAGGTCAGAGTTGGGCAATCTTTAATTCTTTGGACTCTGATATTCACATACATCAATCAGAAGTGAAATAATTATTCATTATGACAAAATTATTACTATAAAGAATTAGCATTATTACCACAATAAACATTTTTTTTCCAGGAAGGTAGTTCCAATTTAAATAAACTATTTCAACTTATTTTTTAATTGAAGAACATGGAAAAATATTATCTATTTACAGAGATACAGAAATCCCTGTTGAAATTCATGTCAGCAGGATGACACTGAGTGCATAGACCTGATGTTAGAAAAGTAAACTATACTTACCCTTTTAAAACACCATCACAGGTTTTGGGGTTTTTTTTCAGGCAAAAACCATGGAAAGAAGGTTACCACTTCCTATTTCAATCATCATTAAAACACCACAGTTTCTAAGCTGTATTTTTATTTTTCAGTAACTCTTAGTTTTTCTCTGATTAAATACTACTGCTGTCCAACACCACTGATAAGAAATGCAGTAACATGGAAATCAATAGGCCATGCTCATTGAAGTAGTGGGGGTTCAGATGGATTTTACCATTGATAAACATTGTGTCCTAGATATAAGAAACTCTACTTTTACCCTGTCCTCACTGCAACTATTCAACAAAACACATAGCTATTAACCATCACTGGAACTATTATTTTTTGTGAAGGCCCAGTTCACACCAGTGCTGAAGGCTCACAACAGTCATTCTAGATGCCATCTTCTCCTGCAGTAATGATTTCTGGTTTTTGTGGCATGATCTCATCCATTCTTTGGAAAGCTCTGCTTCACAAGACTAAAGAAATATTTGAGAAAATGGCTGCAATTACAACATATCATTTTTAATAAATATTATTATAGTATATTATATATACACACTATATTTATATATGTTTTCTATATATACTGTATTATATATATATACACACTATATTTCAATACATAATATAATCTGAATACCGTGTCCAGCTTTAGAGGCCCCAACACAAGAAGGACATGGACCCCTTGGAGCAAGTCCAGAGGAGGGCCGTGAAGATGGCACCTCTCCTATGAAGACAGGCTGAGAGAGTTGGGGCTGTTCAGCCTGGAGAAGAGAAGGCTCCAGGGAGACCTTACAGTGGCCTTCCAGTAGCTAAAGGGGGCTTACAAGAAAAATGGGGACAAACTTTTTAGCAGGGCCTGTTGTGATAGGATGAGGGAAATAGTTTTATACTAGAAGGACTAAATATAAATAATAATTTTTTTTACAATGAGAGCAGTGCAACATGAGTATATTGCAAAAGATGTTGCCCAGAGAGGTGGTGGATGCCCCACCCCTGGAAACATTCAAGGCTGGGTTGGATGAGGCTCTGAGCAACCTGATCTAATTGACGATGTCCCAGCTCACTGCACGGGAGTTGGACTACATGATCTTTAAAGGTCCTTTCCAATCCAAACCATTCTATGATTATAAAATCTACTTTTTAAAAAAAAAAATCCAGCTTTTCATCTTCATGTTTTTTTCCCCACTCTGTACTGCTCAATTAGCATATTCATATTTTCTGGATCGTGCTATCAAAATCTACATAACAGAGATGAACTCCCTCACACAGCAAATACGTGTGAACATCTCTTAGCAACAACCGGTCATGAGCAAGCAAGGAAACTTAACAGTGATCCCACTTAAAACATCCCACTTACGCATAGCAAATGATAATGCCATCAGTAAAAATCCGAACTGTTCACTAAAGCAGCATACTCTCGAATGCTTGAAATTAAATCTTCCCCATAGAAGCCAGACACGAGAAGGATTTGTGCTTTGTCCTTGACAGCTATTCTAAGAACACTTGCAAAGGAACAGTAATGCATGCTCCTGTCCCCAACTGTTTCAGTTCCAAAATCCTTCATATTCAGGCACTGCTTAAAATTCACTATGCACATAATGTGCCTACATTACCCTCATCAGAGAAATAAAAGGAAGAGAAAGAGGGAAACCATTAACAGTTTTCTGTGTTACTCAACCACATCAAAAAGTAATTTTGCAAGACCCACATAGGTACCAACTACTGCAGCATCAAAAATCAGACTTCCCAACTGGCTCCTACAAAGATGCCTGAAAGCATCTTGATGTCAGCAGCCTAATTGCATTTGAAATAGCAAGGATAACTATCACAGTGATTTTAAGGTTTTTAAGTTAAGCCAACTTCATGCATTCCTCCAACTAAATGGAAGGCTCCCAGAAGAGAATAAAATAAAAAAAAAAATTCTGATCTCCCAGTACACACGATCATCTCTCACCCTTTTCTGCCCAATAAAGCCTTTATAGGTAATCAAAGAAATATTTATAGGTGTATCTCCTCTCCTTTGCCATCATGAAGAAGAGCTCAACACTATGATGAACACTTGTGCTTCAAGGAAGCTAATCCTCTCAAAAATCAGGTCACATTTATATGCTTACAGATGGATTTGGTGAATTATTTTAAGCATACATTTTGTTTTCTGGTATTTACCTTGACTAGAAAGCTCAGTTGCTTTTTTGACACTGAATTTCACTTGTTGGAATAACATGGAAATTTAAAAAAAAAAAAAAAGCTTTATTTTTATATAGCATACTTCTCAAAGGGCTGCTATATATTAGGTCAAAGGCAATTAAGTATTCACACATCTATTTGGGGTAGGTGGGAAGAGAACACTGCCATTTTAAGGATAAATCAAGACATATGAGTGAACTAGTTCAGAAAGTTGGATAAAAATAAAATCTGACCTGTCTTTTTGTGCAATATGCAGACCACACAAGAGAGAAGCAGGACCAGAATTAACTTTACAGGAGTGAACTTTCTTCAAATGAGGTAATAAATAAGACAGATGCCACAGACGCTGTGTTGAGGAAGGTAGAGATGTAAATGTAATGGGAAAAATGGCAAAAAGACAATATCTTCATTAAATTCAGATCAATTTCTTGAAATAATTCTTTAACACAGGCATTGAGTTTCAATTGATTGGAGTGTATGAAAGAGGGCTACTAACTTCTTGTTAGTAAAGAAGAAGCATGGAGAAAGAAACTGAAAAATATTTTCAAAGTACTTTTTGAACAGAACTTTCAAAAATAGCTACACAATGTCAGAAAAATAGACAACTACACTCTAAATCATACATTACAATTTTTAGGGAAATGCACCACATACTTTTAACATAGCAGTTAGTGATTATATTAAAATGGAAAAATTAAAATCATCTCAGCTTTTTAAATTTTCTATAATATGTAACATCGTCTAAAGTATTCCTCTCTCATGTTTTTGACATCTTTTATTTGACCTTATATCAAAAACAGACATGCACTTTCCATCTTGAATTGTGCAGTACACACAGACTTGTTTGAATTACAATAGATTCACTTAAAATTATATCACCATTCAGCTAGCTGTGACAAAAATAACTGTCTGAATTACTATCTAGGGGAAGCAGCCCCCCACTAAAGTTAAGACCATTATCACTGCCAGATACTTCACTCAAAATCAGTGTGGGTTGCATAGCTTCATCACTTTTTTGTATTAGCGTATCTCATATTGAGTAAAAAGGAAATTATTTTTAAATATTCAACAGAAAATGATCAAAATATTTAGTAGCTTATCAGCTCAATCCTTTCATACTCATTTTTAAGGATACACCATTAAAAAGTCTGAAATTGTAAATACTAGTTCTAAAACTATTCTAAAAGTATTACTTGGTCAGTAAGGCCCTGAGCCATTCAGAGAAGTTACAAACCATTCTCCTTCACATATTGAAAGACCACTTGTACATTACTCAATATATTAGGAATTCAGAAGTCCTTGGTTTATTTCTCATTGAAGGCTTAAACAAAATTATTTGTTTGCTGACTAGTTCAACAGCACAGTTAGTGTCCAGATGTGATTCTATGAAGTTGTATGTCAATAAGCTAGGAGTCGTTTCCATGAAGTGTTTGCAGTAATGAAGTTATGGGTATTAATGAGCTATGTGCAGCCATTGTGAATAACTCCAGATAAAGCAATAACTGTATGTTGAACAGTAAGGAAGTAAAACAGAGCTACATAAGATACATAAGTTACTACAACCACCTTAATCATCTTTTAAAATAATTTATCAAGAAAAAAGAATTAAAACATGTTTGTTTCAGATCTGATTTTAAAACTTAGTTCTCAGAAGTAGCATTTTGCTGACAGATCATTCTACTAGTTTCCAAGAAACCTAATAGACACTTACAAAAACAATCTGAGATGAAATATAGCATGAGGCTGCGTTTTACTGCAATCCCTTGCATAACACTTTGCAAACTGTCTTTTGCTTTACTAAAGCAAGAGCGTATATTTCCCTTTAAGCATGTCTCAGGCTGAGAGTGACTTGAGTGAAGCCAGCATACAATGAACACTACCAATATTTCCCAGTGATAATGAAAACAGTTGAAGCGTGGTGTTGGGCACTACCTTGGGGCACCAAGAACTCAAACTAGGTTTTAAGAATTCAGGAGGCATATGCCTCCTGCCTAGCTGCACAAGCAAGTTAGAGGCTTAATGTCAGCTAGGCGCTGGCTTCCAGAATGAGAGTGCCCATGGTAAGGACTCAGCAGCACAGAGAGTTCATAGTTCCAAACATCTCCCAGATTCATCCTACAGTTAAACTGGGACATCTGTTGCAAGAGAGATTAGCACTGAATAAAAAAGGGAAGTTAGTATCTCTCAAAATAAATAAGTAAATAAAATTAACAAATACTGACAAAATGGCACTGGGAATTCTCAATCTATATTGCATCTTATGATTCATTCCATGTCCACATGAAACGGAGAAAATAAGCATGTTCTTTTTCTGAATTACACTGGCCCGTTTTTGTGACATAAAGCTACATTAGCAATCTTGTGAGGAGAGAAATTTGCATATAAGGCTGAGAAGGAATCACCTGTCTGCTGATCAGGTATTTTAGGGACCACTGGAATCTAAAGATGGTTAATGACACCACAGACTCAGGTTGGCCACCACTGGTACAGCATTCAAGACTTCAAAGAGCTTCTCACCTAAAGTCTGTCATAATGCCAAGAGCATGAAATGTTCACAAATTGGAAGAGAAAGTATACAGAAGGAAACTGGGTTGAATCCAGAGGGATGCTTTCAGATAAAAATCTCTTACTAATATTCTAAAATAATAAAATTTTGCAATAAATTTATTTTGTCCTAGACAGTTAAAAACATTCCAGATGCATAATCTAATATAATGTAGTCAGAGAATAAGGCAGAAGCCACTCTCTTCTGATACAAGTAGTCATTATCTATGCCATTTGTTGTTATAGCACTGAACTGACTCAAAGTTCTGCATTAGCCCTCATAATGCAGCCCCTCTTACATAGAAAATCACCAGCTTGAGTGTACTCCCACATTGCAACAAGCATAGCATGAAATGGCTGTGAATCACAGATGGTGCCAGCAGAGATCTATTCGTTCTCATCTTCAGTCATTCTGCAGGCAGGGAAATGCATTGGCTGCAGAGTCCCCACCTCCTGCAACAGCTCTACTCTGTTTTGCGACAGACAATCAGCCTACCTGCCTGTGCCTGCCTCCTCGGTCTGAAGATGCCTTCTGCATTCACTGCACACAAGATTCTTCATGCATTGCTGACACTGTAGCACTTCAACCTACATATTAAGCCACTTATCCCCTGCTTCAGTCGGCATCCAGCTCTCACTCATAGGTGAGCTCTATGCAAGTCATCAAGGGCACAGTATGACCCCAATACGGCTCCAACCTGGGTAAGAGTTCAGTTCTTCTACCATGTAACTACTTCTCTAGGTGGTATCTTTGTGGAATACAGAAATCACTATATATAGAAGAGAATCAGAAGTTTCGCTTTCTATAAGTGGCAGAAAGAAACAATTCAGCATATCTAACATTCAACATTTTCAAAGTAGCTATCTGACAATATGGAAGCAGAAACTACTAACCACACTTGATATCATTAACATACTGTTCCATCTCCATTTAAAAAATTCTAGTATCCAAAAAATGTTGGAAGTTAATTATTTATTACGTTAGAGAAACAAAATCTATTGGTCTCTTGGCTGGCACCATTACAGTATACGTCTTGTCTGTCCTCCCTTTTTGTAATTAACTCCCTATATTTCCAAAGAAAGGCAGAAACATTAGCCTAGCCAACTAGAAATACCATGTCTCTTTAACAGAAATCAGGACAGATACTCCCATGGCACTGAGTAGTGGAAAGCACTGGGTTAACATAGTGGCTAAAACAGGGGAGAAACAGAGAAAAAACTCCAAAGTACCTGACTAGCTCAGTGTAAGAGAGGCCTGGGACACACTGAGACCACAGCAAGATCTACATTACAGACCTCTGGCCACCAAAATCAACATTGATGGGTGATGAGTCCCCCAAGATGATGCATCAGGAAAGCCACCTCTGAAGCCCATCAGTAAAGCAGCTTTGGCAGCGCAGATGGTGCTCAGTACAGAGCACAGCTGGGCAGTACAACTGCATCTGCTGTGTAATTGTTTTGCCAGTAGAGCATACCCACATCCTAGAAGGCTAAAGAGTTTCTGTTATAGATGAGACCTAACATACAGGAACTGTATCTTGCACGTCTTACCAAAATACCTTAATAGGAGCACAGCCAAGTTTCCTAGTGTTCTCACAAAATCCGAGATAGAGCAAGCTATGGCTATGTGCCTCTTCTCTCCTCTCTCCATTTGTGCAAAATCACTATTTATCTATGTTGAAAGCTATCAAGGGTCTGGCATATATCCACACAGAACAAACAAAATTCAGTACAAATGTAAAGCCAGTTCTGCTACACTTACCATTTAATGATACAAAAACAACACCTGCTTATCCAAGGCGAAAATAACATGTTTGCTCCTAAATTATGCTTGCTTTCTTTGAAACTGGGACAAAACACCCTTCACCACTACCTGTTTCACTGTCACACAGTTACAGTCCTCAGCAGTGATGGGCAATGGTTGGCCGAACTGCGTATCTGAACTCAGTATTATTTTTGTCTAAGTCAAGACTCTGAATTTTGAGTTTCACTTCATACATAGAACATAGAGATACACACATACATACACAATACAGCATGTATGTGTATATACACACACACAAATATGGTACAGAAAAAGCACTGATCTGCTCTGAACAGTTGCTTGATGACTGGAAACTCAAGGTTATTTGGAATGTGTCATCACTGTTAGAAACTGCAGAGTTTATAATATATAAAAAACTATAATGCTTAGTTCACCTTTGCCTTCTCACCTCATCATAAAATATTTAAAGCTTCAGAGATAAAAATCATGGCATATTAGAGGCTACAGTTCTAATATCTTGTACTGTCTACTTAACGGTTCATTATCATGAAATATACTTACACTTCCACATGTATAAGAATTAAACAGGTCCACAAACAGAAATATGAAAGATGAAGTATTTTTATTATCTTGTCAATATCAGAAAAAGTGAAAAAACCCACAACAATATGACACTAATAATTACTATCTACTGAAAGTTGGCCTACTAGCCATCACCATCACTAGCCATTGCTCCTAACCATTTATCATCTTTTCAATAATTCTAACAGACAAGTTTTAACATTTACAATCAGAGAATGATACAACTCATACAACTGAAAATGCACTGCATAAACTGAAGACAAATACTTATAAGTCAGCTGAAAAAAATGCATAACAATTTAAGCTGTAGATTTTAATTCACATATAAATTCTATGTGGATATAATAGTGCAATAACAGGAGGGTTTGTTTTTTTTTTTTTCTTGAAAGCCAGAAAAAGAAAAATAACAAACTTGAAAACAAAGTCAGAACATAAGTAAATATTTTTGTCTGTTTTCCTTTTCACAGGCAGAAACTGTGGGACAATTTCCACACACACACAGTTCTGGGACCGAAATTGGAGCAACTCCACTTTTTTTCTAAATTGCATGTAATTTACATCATGATTTACTGACACATGAAGCCTAAAATTTCAAAATGAGCTAAAAATGACCACTTGTTTTTCTTTCCATTCTCTTTAACCACAATCTACAGTGGATAAGGTGAAGTCATAGAACCATAGAATGGTTAAGGTTGGAAGGGACCTTCAAAGGTCATCTAGTCCAACCCCCCTGCAAGGAGCAGGGACATACAGTATCTCACCTTCAGCATCCCCTGAGCAGCTTGTTCTGCAGTATGTAAACAGATACAGAAAAACAAAGATGAAAAAAAGATAACTGGGAGGCAGCAACTTGACATCAAGTGATCTGTACTACAATGCCATAAAAACAAGACAATGATATTTACTGCTGTAGCAGGCTCATGATGTAATCTACTGTCCATGACCACTGTCTGCAGAGCTCGCAGACAGCTTATAATTGGCACCTATTCTCAGCCACAGAGCAAATACCAAGTTATTTTGAGGTAGTTAAAACAAAACAAAGCCAGCAACTAGAAAAACTTTCACCATTTAACATTTTCCTATATAACTTGAGATAATACAATCACTTATAACTTTTCTCTCCCTATTTATTTCTTTCCCTATACTAAATATTTTAATACATCTTGAGGCAAAATCTATGCTTATCAAAATACTAGACACATGCTATTCCTTGTACACCTTCCTGCTGTGTGGCCTTGAGTGAGAAATACTTTTTGTGTTGCTCTCCCTAGAGCCAGCAAAAGCACTGCTGGAGGCAGAAATAAGCCATCAGCTGCTGGAGTTGGTTACACACCAGGTCTAGATGTGATCTTCCCTGAGCAGTTAGAAAGCTTGGAAAAGCCACTATCAAGTGGTTTGGGGGGAAATTTGGTATTTACTAAGGACCTAATAATTCTAAATATTTTGTACTGAGGGGCACAGGGGTAGTTGAAAAACGAAATATCTCATCCACTACCGTATGATTATACGGTAAGCCAGGGCAAAATTCCTTCTTCAACAGAACCAAGAGAGAACTTCTCACTCTCCTTAAATCATAATTAGGCCTTTTATCCTGGATCTTTCACATTCTAAACCAGCGTGTTGAGTTTTGATACATTACGAAAAGAAATACAAACACAACATAGGAAAAAAACAAAACACACCATTAAAAAAAAAAGCCTGTCAGTGTCCATCCATTCCATTTGTAATTGGCAGGGTGTTAACAAAAAAAAGATAGTTTGTACAAAGTTGCAGCCTTTGAGCTATTAGCTAAGAATAATTGAGGTAAAACAAGTAAGAAAAAAATTCAGAGTAGAATTTACATCTTTGAGCAACATGAGAGTTATGGAGCCCAACAGTCCACATCATTCATCTGGATGTGTGAAATACCCTGTGGAGAGGTCTGAATCTCAAAGTAGTTCTCAAAGCAAAGGATAAATACTGCATGATAAACCAACTTGTCAAGAATCCTTTTACAGCTATTCCAACTGGAAATAAGCAGCATTCTCAAGGAACAGCAAAAGAAAAACATTTATGTCTGATATGCTTTGTCTCTAAGCCAGAAGAAACTCATCTGAAAAGCCTATTTACAGTCTTTAAGAGCTGTATTAATACAAAGGGACATAGAAACATTCCTTTTAACTGCTGGGAACTAACTATACAGAATAGAAAAACAGATTATTATTTACAGAAGAAAAAAAGGTCAACAACAAGAACTGATATGAATTACATTCTTAATTAACCAAAAGGGGAAGAGATTACATCTTTTCCTGAAGGGGTTCGGAATATGCTATATAACAAAACCCAAATAAAAATTCTGACACCTACACTTTAGTAAGAACCCAAGAAATATTTTTTTTTCTGTAGACCACCGTCTATGTTTTCTATTACATTAATAATCTACTGTTGAGCATCTTATACATCATTAGGCTTTGCTGTAAGATGCAACATTTTGGTATGAGGTTTCCTCTTTCAGTTAAATTCAGTGGAATTACCCAGGTAAGGAATGATGGTTGAGGGTGTTCGGTTTGTGTAGCAGGTGAGGCTACAAGCTTCTGTGAAAAGCTTCTAGAAGTTTCCCCTTCATCGGGTGGACCCAGCCAGCTACAGGGCAGATTCACTGCTGGCTGGGGCCAAGCCAATCAGCGACACTGATAATGCCTCTGTGATAACATAGTTAAGAAAGGGAAATTTAAATAATAATAATAATAATAATAATAAAAACACCACAAAAGAAAACAACCACACACACCTTGCGGGCCTCTACCCTCTGGCCGTGGCAGGTGGATGCCTGAAGGAGGCTGTGGCCCATGGAGGGCCCGTGCTGGGGCAGTCGGTTCCTGAGCGACTGCACCTCGTGAAAAAATGACCTGCACTAGTGCAGTTCACAAAGGACTGTAGCCTGTGGGAGGGACCCCACAATGGAGCAAAGGAAGAATGTGAGGAGTTCCTCCCCTGAGAAGGAAGGAACAGCAGAGACAATGTGTGATGAACTGTCAACCCCCATTCCCTATGCCCCTGTGGGCAGCAGAATGGTGTTTTAGTCAGGAATGAAATTAAGTCCCAGAGGAGGGAAGGGACAAGGCAAAGGTGTTCTTCAGACCTGGGGTTTTTTTTCCTCTCTCATTATCCTGCTTTGGTTTTCTTGTTAATAAATTGAATTAGTTTTCCCCAAGTTGAGTCTGTTTTGCCCATAACAGTAACTTCAATGATCTCTCCCTGCCCTTATCATGAACCTCGAGCCTTTGTTATATTATCTCTCCCCCATTCCCTCAGAGGGTGGGGGCAGTGAGTGAGCAACTGCGTATAGCTTGGTCCTGACTGGGACTAAACTACGACACTTAGTCAGTGACTAAGGTTTTAACAAATAGTTTGTCGATAACGATAACAAAAGAATAAGCATTAGCAAGTAACTGAACACTTCAGCAAATTACTATACTTGCTAAATGCAAGAGCCAGCAAAAAGCCAACTTCTGACCTTGGGTATGTACGCATCTCCCTCCAAAATGAGTATCAGCCACTTTTAAAGATTTAAGGCAAAAACTGGTGCTGGCAAGAAAAACACTCTTAAAGCTATCATCCATTCCTGTGAAATCTGCACCTAGGAAAATTCTAGGTTAGAGCAGTTTATAAGTTACAATACAGCTTGTAACCAACACTAAAGACTCCTCTTTTCTTAGTAACAACGTAACTGTAGAGGTCACGTCCACTCTTCCCTCTGAAGGTTCATTTACCTAGAGGACCTGGGAAGGGAACAAAGAGAGGAAACTGAGCACTAAGCCTAAGTGGTGGTTCTCATTCAAACCCACCATGCCTGCAAGCCTGTTGCTCGTGCGAGGCAGGAGCCACAAACCCTGCTGCACAGGAAGCACAAGCAGTTTTGTTAGACCATTCTGGTTTTACTCTCACTTCTGAAATCTATAACTGTCCTTTCTCGATCTTTTTCTGAACTCTCAGCAGAGGTTTTCATTTGGAGAGGAGGAATTATGGCTTTTTCCCCTTTTTATTTTGAGCTACTCTCCACTTGCCTGCCTACAAGATGACTAGTTATACTGAATGATGCTGGAGTTCCAACCACCACCACATATCTTCCCATGCTGAGGGCCGTCCCTCAGAAAATCTGTATATCTTAAAACATTTCCTAAATCCTTTAGTTTTGCAGAGTACTTTTGTTACACATTAAACATGCATCACATCTTATCAGCAGTACCTTCCATAGCCATCTCTTGTTTCGACAGGAAGAGAAAGGGAAAAAAAAATACTAAACATTAACTAAAGCTGGGCAGACAGAGTTCAAATCCAAGAGAGGTTTTTCTTCTTACCGACTAGAAGTGATTAAATAACAGGTGCTTACTACATTAAGAATTCTCTTCTTCCTTCAAGATATTGACAAGTGAGATACCTAACTCCTGTAAGGCTTCCTTAGAAAAAGCAATAGTTAATAAATATTAGTTGACAGAGCTGTGCCTATAGACAGGGATATGTGTAGAAAACTATGTGGTATGGTAATGATGCATATTAAAAGTGTTCATTGTAGTTAAAAGCTGAGAAACATATACTCTTCAATCGTGAAAGCTAATGAGAATTTCATCTTTATTCTTACAAGTTTTACTTTCAGTCTTAGTTCAATAAAGAACTGGAAATCCTAATTGCTCTGAATCAAGAGCTGAACTTATATGGATACAATATAAAGAAAGAAATCTTGCTATGTTTGTTTCTACTGTTAGATACTAAACAGGTCAGTAATATATTAACTTTAAAAGTCAAATTTCCTCTCTTAGCCAACAATCCCGAAGTTCTGAAAAAAAAAAAAAAAAAAAAAAAAAGAGCTTTTTAAAGCTTTAATATTAACAGGTTTCTCTTTAATGTGCTCTTCACAACTCAGAAGAGCAGCAAATTCTCCAAATGGTCATACAGTGCAGGGTGAGAGAAATACATTTGAAGTAACCAGGACTCACGTTATTACATTCCACTGAAATGATCCTCCCTAGCTTTCAATCCAGCCTTTTATCTATGTATAGGAAGCCAAAGAACTCTAGATTTGCTGAGTTTTTTCCATCAATGGAAAAAGGACTTTTCTGTACATGTCCCCCTACTTCATCCTATTCTGGCCTGCCTAGAATCTTCTTCCATCCCATCTGTTACCTCATCCTATTTTTCTTCCCTTTTCTGCATAATCCCCTTTCCCTTCAAGTAATTTCCCTTTTGGAGGGCCACTGCAGCAGCTGTATTTTTCAGTCTCCTCACTTCCTCTCTCTCATCTTCCTGACAGCAACACAACCTTTTACTATCATAATTTAATGTCTGGACTGTTATGGCATGATTTACTGAAACACAGCTATAATTTTACTGTAATTCAGGGCTAAGGTGTACTTAAGCCTGACTTCGAAAGCATACCACTAGATGTGCATCTCTTGCCACTCAAACCTAGTCTATGAGGTGTAAGGTTAGAGAAAAAAGAGGGTGTGTGCGTAAAAATAATATATGTAAGAGGGTAAGTGTGCATAAAATAATATTTCACGCAGACACAGGAAAGATACCTTAAAGTGCACAATATAATAAAACTTGTTGTAGAAGACGTAAAGAAACAAAAATTATTCTGCAAAGATTTCTATAGTAACCTATACACAAAAAAAAAACCAACATGCTGTATTTAAAAGAAAATTAATTTAAAGTCAGGTATTTGACTGGAGATTTCACAGCTTCACATTCACACAGACGCACAAGTTGTATGGAAGACATTAGAGTGACCTATTATGCGAAACAATTATTTTTTTCAGTACAATTATAGCGTTCATCCAGCATATAAAAATAGGTCAGCCTCTTCCACCTGGATATTACAACCAACAAGCCAGAAAAAAGTGCAAGCCTGTCCAATCTGATAGTCTTTAGAATGGTTGGGGATTACATGAAACAGCTACAGCAGGAGATAAATTCAGGACTGTGGCACCTACTCTGTTGCGCACTTTCAGTGCGGCTTACTGAGATTCCAATAATTCTTTTCTTACCTCATTTTTAAAAAATATTTTCTGTATCTCTCAACACTTATTCCAATGTAGTCTATTACCATACAGAGACTTCTGGCAGGAAAGCCAAACTGGCATAAAGTTTGTTTCTCTGTGCCAAACTTGCAATTTATTAAAGGGGCATGCTAAGTCTCCAGGAGGTTTGAAAGGACTACACCTTTTTTATTCCCGAGATGTCATTACTAGACAGCTGTGTTCTCTCATTTGCCTCAGGTACCTTGTATTCAAAGCCTACAAAATCTGAATTTTCTAGTTAGCTAGAAATAACTAGGAAGTTTTATCAATGGCTGAAAGAACACAGATGAAAACTAGATCAAAGATGAAAATTGATGTGCCATAGCATAGCAACTGATATACAGAAAATGAAATATAAAAAAATAACTGGTATGCTGATTACTAAGGAGTGAAGCTATCTCAAGGATTTAGAAACATTTCCAAGTCTGCTCCCTGAAATTCATCAGTACAAATCCACATCAGGTAGTGAGAGCAGTTCAAAATCAGCTTTTTTTTTCTGAATATTTAAGTGAAATAGTGCTGAAACTGCAATCACAGCTGGAAACGTATTAATGCCATCTTCAGAGAAACTCGGGTTTGAATAACCATGGCAATGGTTCAAAATCTTAAAATATGCACTTTGAAGAGCATAAAGACACGTACACGTATGAGGGAAGATTACTACTGAATAGACTTGGAGTCAGGTCTCCTCCAAGATGGCCAAAACTGGCCCACTGCCAAAGTAATAAACTGACTTAAGAAGGGACAAAAAAAAACCAAAACTCGTCTATCAGCATTTAATATAACTTGCAGAACCAAAACCATATACTACATCAAAGATGAAATAGCTCAATAAATGTCTCAAGAAACATCACCTGCTATTGTTCAGCAACTGTTTGTACAGTGAGAGAGGCTTCATTCTTTTATGAGAAAAACACATTTAATGTGGATAAATTTAAAAACAACTCTTCCTGTAGCAAGAGCAACAAAATAATTGCTTGCTTATTAATTGGAAACTAACTGAAGATACACCCTTCAAAACCACACATACTCAATATGAAACTGAAGATAGAAAGGAAAGAAGCAGAATAAAATCCTCATGAGTCTGTATTAACATATTAGCATATTGGCATTTACAATACACTTTTTCAGTATATTTTAGCAATAAAAATAAAAATTAAAAACAGGTTTCCTATGAAGGCTCTGAATAGTAGCAAGTGAAAAGGAAGTACATTAAGTCTAAAAATACACCAACAACTTTTCTTGTAGTTTTTAATGAACAAAACAAAATTCTGTTAAATATCTAGTTTTATGCTGAAGAAATTTTTTTTTCCTTTTACAGAAAACTTTTAACAAACATTTTTCTAAAAATAAGTATTTGGGAATTAAATATATACAGTAAAATGATTTAAATAAAAATCAAAGTAATTTTAAATATTAAATTTCAGGGGATTTTCTCTTCAGAAAAAAAAAAACCCACACTTTTTTGGACTGAATTCCAATAACACATAATTAACATTTTTGGTCTGCCAAATAGCACGTTATTTATGTCTTTCATTAGTTAACAGCATAGTTCTTGACACAATCATGACATTCCATTGCAATTATTTATTTCATTTTATGACCAATCATTCCTACTATTTTAATTGATGCTTCAAAGTCTTATCAACATTTATGGAACAAGATCTTCAGCTGGATTGAGTCTTGGACAATACTGATGAATGGTGCCATTTAATTATTATAGAATTCCTTTCCAGATATTTTAAACAAAAGCTATTTTGTTGTTTTGCTGATATTGGTTATATATTAAATAGGCTTCAATTGCCAGTGCTATATCAGGTAAGGTCTTGAAAATGTATAACTACTGATACAGTTATAACAGAAGAGTTCTGAATTACTGATGTTAGTATTTGTAATTCTTTTCTAATGCACACATATGCAGTAAATGCTTATTGTGTTGGATTATTTTTTCTTTTTTTTTCTTTTTTCTTTTTTTTTTTTTAAAAAAAAAAAAAAAAAAAACCTCTTTTAGTAGAAGACATTGGCATGTTCCACACCTTTCTGTACCTGGAGATGACTGTTTGTGAAACGGATAAGCCTTATCTCCATTTGCAAATAGACACAAAGATCAAAGCGCTTCTCACAGACATACTTTGGAATGAAATAAGGAAGCATAACTCGTGTTGCTTTAAATTTTTTCTAACATTCTCCCAGTACCTGCTTCAAAACTTGATACAAAAAGTTTATTTTTAATAGCTTCTAGTGGAAAATGTTGGTGCTTCCCAGGATTCTTAAGATATATTGTTCAAATGGAGGAGCCTAGAGAGTTCTTTTAACTCTTTTGAATCCTCTCTTTCTATATATCCACACATAAATAATAACTTAAAAAAAAAAAACAAAACACTTATTTTCCTCTTACAGATGTTCAGTAGATTTTACCAACCTACCCAAAATCACTATTTTATTTCATACTTCTCTTTTTATGGAACTCTAGCATCCCATTCACTTAAGTGAAACATCTCTTTGCACAATAAATGCTTTGATATTCATAAGTCTATAACACTAATCAGAAGATGCATAGTATTTGTTTTCAGAAAGAAATACTTACGTAGTTTCAAAGCATTTCTGGAATAAACTTTGTTTGTGGGAGGGGTGTTTAAATTTCAGTCACATTGTTTACAAAACAACAGTATAAAGACAGGAAGGTAAAGCTTAAGAGCACGCTGCTTAGAAGTGCAGGTCCCAAACTCAATTCTGTTCTGTTATCCATGGCACATATGGTTTATTTACATATGTGTTCATGCACAGGAATAGATTAGTGTGGTTAATGTACACAGTTCAAAAAAATCAAATTTGGCATCTAACAGGTCTGAATAATAGCTGTTGTCACTATGAAGTTTAGACACATCTCTTACAAATAAAAAAAAAAGTAGAAAATATAAGTACATTCTGGGATCCTTTCTCAAGCCCTTAGATGGCATTTAAACCACCAGCCAAATGTGATGAGCACAATAAATGTCTATGTAATGCTTTTGCTGAAGTAAACATCATCTGCACAAACTCCTGGAAACAACTGGCCCACTTTACTACAGGAATTTATTTTCTTACAGAAAAGGAAATTATCTGTTTTACTTACTACTGTTATCATAGCTCTAAAAAAAAAAAAAAAAATCATTGTAATACTGAAATAGTACATATTATTTATTGCCAGCATCCTATTACTTTCAAGAAACTACAGTTGCATCTGAGGAAAAACTAATTTTTAACTACAGGGTCAACACTGATCCTTTTATGATGTGTATGCTGAAATTTCGATGTAGCAGTTCCATGATTATACCATAGAAACCTTGCTACTGTTTTAGAACTTTTTAATAATAAAGAAAACTTGTGAAACCTTGTAATATACCATAGAGCTAGAGCAAGAGCTGTGATTATTGCCACTTCAGGAATGGATCTACCAGATGGATTAGGGAAGCTTCTGCCCTCTATAGCTAATCCCCAAACTCCCTTTTCTCTCCTACATCAGGAGAGCTGTAAGGGGGAGAAATATATTATTTTATTGTTAGACAGATTTCATCTTCTTTTGCCTTTAAGACTAGCACATTTATTGTCCTAGCCACATTAAGACAGTGCCTTCTGCTAAACAGAGACTATAAAAATCAGAATTGGGAACAAAAATAAAGACAACTAATTAGAAAATACTCAAAATGTCTACAGAAGTGGGACTCTCAAAGGACTCAGCTTTGGCCCAATTCTGTTACCTCTTACCATTGACCTCAGGAAAATTCAAGTCAGATCAATGCTGTTCAATCTGAAGTGTTAACACAGATGCTTCTTTAGTTACTAAAGACGTCTTCTTTTTTTTTTTTTTTTACTAACTACCACTATTTCTGTATTTCAAAATTTTTCTCTACACTCCTGACATATTGCTGCTACTTCCTACTTTTAATGGATTACTGCAATTCTAGTGATGACAGAGCAAGTTACCTAGGAGTTGCAACACACCTTCTGAACATTGATCAAATATCAACACAGGCCAGACCCTTCCCATGACAAGTATTGAAGCACAGTTACCAAACCACTTGTTTTTATTCTGGCAACACACAATGAAGGGCAGTAACTTTCAAGTCTCCTCTATTATACTTGCTTTTTCAATTCCTAACATACCAGTAATTTCCAAGCATCTCAGAAGTCAAAACAAAAGAATATGCAATACACCCTCATCATTCTGCAGTGGGTTATGCTAAAGCCACCATGAACAGAGCCTGAACTCCCTACAGCTACTAGGAATGCTCCTGGAGACTGGCCAAGGACATTGACCACAGGATTTGGTCTCTAATGGCAGCAGCAGTGAGAACTACATTTCATTAACATCAGGACACCTCTGAGATATCATGTGATATATGGTCTGCTCTTTAGTCCAAATATGTATATGTTTTCGGTTCTAACAAATTGTAACAGAAGGAGCAATTTTTTTCTTCAGTTGACACTATTTTCCTTCTGCAAGTTTTTCTTGATCACATTGACTCATTTTTAATTAGATACTTAAATGTTTGTCTATGTCTGTCTGGCACCATCCCTTATGGGCAATGAAAAAAAAGGAAAGAGTAGTAAAGTCAGTCCTTGTTTTTTCTTAACCTCATTTCATTTTTTTTTTCCCTATAATACTGTTCAGTTAAGGAGTCAAACAGGAGCTCTAACCCTGAGCTAACTCACTGTACAGGTCAGAGTGCTACTCCTCACAATGACATTTAGAATTGTGAAGGGAACATTGTCTTTTAAAAAGGTTTTTCTACTAGACTAACATAGAATTTTTATTTTGATTGGTTGGTTTTTTTTTTAAACCAACTTGGTCAGACAAAATAAATAGCTATTCCTCCAGCCTCACAGGCCTCTTCCAGAAATCACTAACAACTGCTGCTATTAAGAAGCTAACAGAGAAAGCATTATCCAAGGTCAAGAGATTGCTCTAGCAGATTGAAAAACCTGAATGTACATGAACTCTGCAGTCAAATAAAGAATTGCCACCTGTACTAGACATGTATCTGTGCAACTTTATTTCTTCTCCAAGACAGATGTTTTTCTTATTATGATATTTATGTCTCATTGTCTACTTCACTGATTGCTTTTGACAAAGGACAGAAGAGTAAATTCCAAATCCATTGTGCTTGTATGCCTCTAAAGTTCTGTTTTATTATTGTAGATAGTACTTAAACATCTATTTGCATATCTTTTCAGAACCTCCCTCTTAACTTCTTTGATTCTGCCAAGACTCCAGCATTTCTGGTAACCTTTTAGCTAACACCTTTAGAGGGTAAGAGGCACTGCTTTAAGGCTGAAATTTCAGTTTCTTGAAAGACACTCAAGATAGTGTAGTCTCAATGTAGACTTTCTCACTTCAAGATGGAGGAGACTCAGTTTCTAGACCTTTCCCTGGCACACAGATTTTGCAAAATCTATCTCAGAACTATTTCATTGGTGAGAAACTAGAACTGCATTCCTGACTATTTCAATAAATGAATTAACCGCTACCATTCTTCTTTCTCTCTTTCTTCATGTGTGTTACTCTCATTGTTTGAAAGATCATTATTTCCAATAGTCTGTTCAATATCTAAAACCAAAGAAAATTCAACTCAAATTTAAGTTTCTCAGAAACACCAAAATAAACGTACAACACACCATAATTTCAAAATCCAACTATATAACACAGGAGAAAATATTTCCTTCAGGATCTCCAAAAACAAAAGACAGGTTGATAAAGATGATAATTCCTGCCTATCTACAATAGGCATAAATCCCCAAAAGGTTCACTTGGCCAGACAGATGGAGTTTGACTTTTCTATTTCAAGACAGCAGGGCCCTTCTTTACTAGACAAGATGATCTCATCTTAGCACTCTATCAGTTTGTCCACTTTTCCCAGGTTTGTAACTTACACAAAATGATTACGTGAGGGTCTTTACATCCCTTCATACAAAACCTACATCTTGGTTAGTATTCATGAATAATAGTTTTCCCTGGAAATAAAACTGCAGCATGCTGCATAATAAGGAGGTATTGCTTCTCTGTAATAAGTAACAGATTTTGAACTTTTAACAGCAGGTTCTTTATTCACATGTAACTTAAAGTATCTCTAATCTTGAATAACTTTTGTCTACTGTAAAAATCTCTATTTTAATTTCAGTATGATTCTTGAAAACATACAAGAGACAGGATATTACAGAGATTAGGACAGAAGATTATGAACATTGGAAAAATATCAGGTACAGACTTTGAGGTTATAAATAGTAAGAGGGCTAGCAGCAATTCCAAATCACAGTGATGTCCATCAGAAATACATTGTTAGGATCTAATAAGTTAAACTGTGGATGAACAACATGCACAAAACACATCTTATGCCCACTGTTTTGTCACTGAATTAGTCACCAGCAAATCCTCCTGCAACGCTTCTGAAGTTTCCCACACTGTGGTATATTTTCAGAGCTTTCTGAGTCATTGGGCCAGGAAGGAGACACTCCTGGGTACATTATCTCCCTGAAAAAATGTCAAGTCACTCTAAACAGTATTTATCATTATAAAGTACATGCTTCCCACTGGAACCCAAATACAGTCTCAGAGGGAGAAGGCAAGTGGGGAAGGAGGAAGGGAAGAAGCAGTGCCTCAACTCTAACCATAGCAGATGCAAATATGATAGCAAAGATATTTGTGTTACTATTTTGAATACAGTTCAGTCCATCCCTCTGTAGCATACTTTCAGCAAATCCCAGAAGTACCAATTAAACTATTTCATTTTTATTATCATTCAGCTGATACAAATTGGAAACTGGTGCTTGGGCTAGATTATAGCACCTTTGGCCATACTAAGTAATCTCTCATCCCTGAACAGTTTCATTTAATATAATTTGACTTAACGAGGGCTTAACAAGCATTAAACTATCATTCAATGAAATTAGAGTATGAAATGAAACTTCTAATTCTTATTTATGCCATTTTTGTGAGGCATTTGTAACTTTGCTTCAAGTCACACAAAGATAGCTTTATTCTTCTCGAGGCAATCAAGTGCTCTAGTAAGATGGCTTACTAGGTAGAGGTGCAACTTCAAGAGGAAAGAAGTGATGACCACTGTAAGAGTGAAGTGGAAGGTACACAGGAGCTTCCACTCCTTGCTATCACATTCCCTTTAATCACTACAGTCCTGACAAGTTATTAGCTAGTATTCTGCAAACAGATAAGAAAAACAGAAGTAGTAAGGTGGCATTAATCACATAGGCTGCAGAACCCAGCCATGGATTCACACTGGAATAGCCACAGAAAGTAGCCTGTGCATCTACACCTGCACAACATTTTACAGGTGTATACAATATATACACAAAGTGAAAAAAGGCACATCCACAAAATTGTCCATTCAAAATCTTAGAGTATTTCTCACCAATCCCTAACTAAATAAAATTCTTTAAGTTCAGTTGTAATTTTACTTTTTATTGCTTCAGCTTATTTTTTTTATTTCAGCTTGTCTACAGACATAATTTCTGCTATTTACCGTGTTTAAAGATACCATTCTTTTGCTCCCAAGAAGAAATTGTGAGCTGATTCTTTACAGAAATTGAATATGTTAGTGTTTAAGAGAAAGGTGATTCAATGTTCTTGCTTTCCCAAATATTAACTTTGTATTCTATCAGAAAACAAAAAAAAAAACATAATTCAGACAATATTCAAGACCACAGTTAAGTTTCAGTATTTTCATGTAAGACAAAATACCTTCTGAAAGGTCAACACTTTTTTTTCCTGCAGCACCTCCATTCCCACCATTCTAATACTATTGAGTCTAAAACCAAAGACCTTTAAAGAAGAACCAAGTATCACCACAAACATATCTCCGAAGCACATCATTTAATCTAATAGAAAAACCAGAGAGTCTCTTCAGTTGTTGCTTTTTAGAGAGAAGCAGTCATAGCTGTGATGAGTCATGCTGATTTATCAAACATGTTCCAGATCAGGCCATCTCATTTTCAGCAGAGCTTAAAGGATTTTGAGTAGGCACTGAAATGCTTTGTAGCAAATATATTAACATAAACTAGCTTAAATTGACATAAGTAAAGCTAAGCTGTTACACTACCGGAAAACAGAACACAAAAAAGTGATAAACAATGTGAAGGAGTTTTCTATCAGAAGGCCAGCAAGACTAAAGCAGGGGAGCGGGGCGGTGGGGGGGGCAGTATTAGCAGCATGTGTATTAGTGTGCTTTATGATAATAAAATAAAAGGTCTCTGAGCTTTTGAACAAGCTTTTACATGTAATTATTTGGGGGGAAGGGTGAGTTCCCTGAATTTTTCCTTTGTGTTTGAGGATCAAAACTGGAAATAAAAGTAAGATTTTCCTCATGACATAAGGAGGAATAAAAACAAAACTAAGAAGTTGCCAAGGTTAAAAAAAACAAACAAACGTCCAATCAGCAAGTCCAGCTCAGTGAGAGTTAGAATGACTCTATGTCCCTTTCCACGACTAATTTCCTTTGACTATGATGCCCATTTTTCTTTCCTGCTTATGACTCATTTACCTGGATGAGGTATTAAGGTTTTGCTACTCTATGAATGTCTTCATCTCTTCCTTTCTAGAATTCTGCATATGTTGTTACAGTTTCTGCTCTACAACTTATAATTATTTAAGTCACGCATGTTTCCAGCACTTAGACTGATTTTTTAGGTAATGCCATATAAAGCCTCAGTAGGATTCTGGACAGAGATAGAAGTCTTGATAGGATCTACTGAAGAAGGAGACTATCCAAAGCTTTATGTTAAGATAGATGACTCCAGTAAAATAATAGCTATTTTCTCTGTTGTATACTGCAACTTCATAATTAAAATAAACAGCCCAAGCCACATAAAGAGAAAAGGAACCCTACATTATTGCGTAGTCAGAGAGACAGTGGCAAGAACACTATGAAATGAGAAAACGCATGGATGACAGCCTCCCACCTCAAAAAAAACAGCACTGACCTTGAAGATGCTTTGACTTGTACGATTCTATGACTTATTGGTTCTACCTTTGCAGTAGTGTAATCCTCTGAAAGGCTCCATATAGTTTATAACTATAAACTACTTGAAACTGAGTAAATTCATAGTCATACTGTTGGAAGTGCAGACACACATGCATCTGGGATGCCTCCTAGCAGCGTGCTGCATGTACAGACTAACTTGCATCAACCTAATGACGTAGACTTTAATAATCTCGAGTTTATCAATACCAGTTACTGATGTCTCCCTGCAACATGCATATCTGAGAGATAAAAAAAAAAAAGCAGCCTGCTGAGGACATTATGAATATCAACTGGCACACAAAGCACACCAGATCTTTTCAAACTATATTCCTCAGGCCATACGTACATACAGAAAACACTGCAGAACAGGTAACGAGATCCTGATTATTTTTTAAGGAGTACCTCCCTTGTCTTCCTACCTTATAACCATGATTTTCTGCCCAAGTTGGGTATTTTCATATTCATATAAACTACACAAATCAATATTGTTTTGATAAGGAAAGAAACACAGCTGTAGATCACGAGGGGAGCAGCAAAGGTAAATGCTTTCACAGGTAAATGAGGAAAATCAGCTCCAGTGATAAGTTTGCACAGACAATGGGAGAAAAATCCTCATTATTGTATTCTCAGCAGCTGCCAATCCTTGTCAGTGATACAGCTTAACCTCACAACAGATATTTCAAAACAATGTATTCTGCTGACTATCACATTATTAATCAAGCAGAGACAGTATTGCTCTAGACATATGTATTGTGATTATACAGGGATAAAAGGAGGTAAAACCAAGATAAGACAGTGGCTCACAGCACAGAGAGGCAAAACTGACCCTAGAAGCTAGAATTAAATCATTCCAGGTCACACATTTTCTAAAAATGCTATTAGACTAATTAACAATTCAATACTTGCATATTCTTTAGTCCTATCACTAAAAGCACTCTTCTCCAGACTTAGACAGCATCATCTGAATTACTGATCTTTCTATACATATTCTCACTATGAGCTGCTATCCCAAGTTATCTTAGGTCATAATTGTATAATTTTTTTTTTATGCACAGTGTACTAAATATAAACAACAACAAAAACCACACACTGTGTGGAAAATATTTTTTTTTTCTATTGCACTATGGCATGACCTCTTATTCTGAGCTGCATCCTAGAGTTTTATTTCAATAACATTATACTACAAGATGTTCACGGAAGAATCTGTGTTTTCTTGATGCTTATATGAAGTACTGCCTATATAAACAGAGCAATGCAGAAATATTAAACAGTCACTTTGGAAAATATAGCCTCTATTAATCCACAAAGCAAGCACTAAAAGATGGCAACAGCGTAAATATTCTTCCTCATAACATTCTAATAAAAGGTCTCTGCCCTGAACGAGAAGGAACAGCTGTCCTGATATGATATCAGTATTTTATTTGTTTTCCTTCCCACATCTACATACTTACTGCCTTTGTAACAACTAAGTCATATTAAGCCGCCATTTGTCTACATTGTTCCCGAAAGTAAAACATTCAAACTAAAATATCAACTCAAAACAGGTCTAAGCATTCTCCTTTCAAAACATACACCTTCTTGGCGTACTGTAATCCCCTTAGGCACTACATCTCCTTCATTGACCCAAGACTTACTAGACACAGGTATCTGAAAGTCAGAATTTCTATTCTGTGGGAAGTGCTACATACTTTTTTTTTTTAAATAAGATTTTTTTTTCATATCAAGTGCGGGACAGAAACTACTGCAGAGCTTCCAAGCAGACCTCAGAGCCCAGCCAGTTCTGGGGTTCCCAGGGACACTGGCAGTACTGTAGTGCTCAGTCCAAAGGTGCAGGTGCTAGAAACTTGAAATACTTCAGAGACCTGACAAGCTAACAAGAACAGAGGTATATGTTTCCAAAAGTCACCTCATCTTTCAGGTGACAGACACATTTCAGTTTTTATAAAATAGTGTTCTGTGACAAAAAGAACACATATCATTGGAGTACTCCTGGTAAGCTTTGTTCAAGGTAAGATAATAGATCTATCAGAAGTAGCATTTAAAAAATGAAGTACCATATTAATTGCATAGAGCTGGGCTAGCACCTTACTCACTCAGGTCCAGAAATACCAGTCATGTCAGTTGACTCTTAGCAAGCAGTACAACATCAGAAAGCCCCCACGCACACCAGTCTCTTCACAGAAACATCGTGTACAGCACGATGAACGAGATGACTTCGACTGGCATCACTAACACACTTCTAAGAAGTTGCCAGGTGCTTCACTGGCTCACTCAACAGCACACTCCGCAAGGGTCGCACTGGCCGTCCATCAATTGCACCTGCTAGGCTTCACACAGACACCAGTGCCTACGCTGCTGGGACACTAGTCACCTCTGTCACCACACCTCCACAACTCAGACTGTCGGGCACCACATTTGCAAGGACAAGAACTATTATTTATTTTTGCTGTGTGTTTGTTGGGATCTTTACTGAAGGGAAGGTTTAATATAATGTACATAAGTTATCATTTACCACACTCATACATTCCCGTAGGTCAAACTTCAGGAAATTATTCTGGACTTTACACTTAAATTACGTTTATATCAGAACTCAGTACCTGCCCTTGTCAAGTCTGCCAGACAGTGAATAAACTTCCCTGACAGTTTTTCCACAAATTTTCCCACAGCAGTGGTCTGCAGATGTCAAATCATTTCAAGTTATTACTAATTGATTTAAAAACATCATGTTGCAAAATAAAGCAACCATCTTTTCTAATGATTGCTATGAAGTCAAGATGACTCCTTGACCTTTTCTAACTTCTCAGACTAATGACTTTTTTTTTTTCCCTCTGTCAGCCAAGATTTTTATCCTGGGACAAGGAGCAATAAATATTATTATGAACAAATTTATTACAAAAGTATACGTATAGGCTTTAATATTTCCCATCCTGATTACATTGTATGTCATATCTTGACCTCATCCTTCCTCTCTTGTTGCAGCTTCATGAGAAGAAAAAAAAAAACAAAAACAAACCCAAAAAAACCCCACAACTTTTCACATTGAATTTGCCTTTTTTTTTTTCTTCATTTATACAAATCGTCACTACATAAGCCCTCACGTATTTCTCATCTGAAATGTAAGGTGTTATGTTCTGTCTGCTTGCTTTGCCAACTGACACTTCAGCCAGAAATTTATGTTATTTCTCATGCTCAGGCATTTTTCTTTACAGCAACACAAGTAATTAAACTTTTCTCTAATTTGTAGGAGCTGATACCTACTGGGTTCTGAAATTTTAATGACAGTAAATAAAGACGCCATTTTAGCATGCTAAAGGATATCAAAAGCCTGAGACTGCATATCCCTTGCACAAGACAACAGGAGGAACAAGAACCAAACAAGAACCAAACAAACAGGAGTTGCCTGGAAGGGTGACCCCACTGATAAGACTGATGATAGGAAAAGGCAACCTTGCCTCTTCCTATCATCAGTCTTATATTCACCTGCTCTTGTTCTACAGCAGGAATAGGCAGAAGCCAGCAGAAACCTTTAATTTCATTTCTGCCCAAATTTTTTGCTAACTACATATGAAAATTGAGTTTAACTGATTTCAAATCCCATTGGCTACTATAGGGAATTAAAAAGAAGAATAAAATCCACGTATTATATATTAAAGTCTAACTACAGAAAGGCGCTTGCTTGACAGTATGAAGACTAAGAAGTCTAGAGAGGTTTAGGAGATATCATACTACTTCTCTTTATTAGTGAAAACTATTTAGTTCATACACTATCTAAATGGTTATGATTTTAAAACATTGCCCAAGATATCACTTTCATGAGGTTTTTTTTTCATTAAATATGTAACTTTTAGACCTTAGTTGGTTGTTGGGTTGGTTTTTTTTCCATTGTTATTTTGGGGGGCGGCAGCAGGGTGGAGGCGGGGAGGGGGCATTGAATGTGGCTCGGGTTTTTTCAAATCAAGTTTGTGTCCGCTCTCTGCGGAACCAGCTCTTTTTAGAATACTTCAAGTGCTTTCAGTTTCTCTGTTGAAGTGAATTTAGACTTCTGTGATAAACCTCTCATTTTTTAAACGTGATGAGGTACTAGACTGAAAAATATATACACAGTAAATATACATACACAGTTCACAAACTTAAGTTTCTCTAAGAGGAAAACAAACAAACAGAAAGTCTAGGTTCGTTTTCATGACAGGCAATACAAAGGCTAACCTAGCTTCTCCTGACCTGTTAGCGAGACCTCCTTCTTTCCACATACATTACATATTCCACACTAATTAAGAAAGAAAGTGAAGCTGCACTCTGTGTAAAGCAGTCTGCTTGGCTTGAGAATAGGAGCTGCACTTCATCTCCTCTCCAATCAATAATCCATAAACTAGAGTTGAATGTGCGGGCTATTTGCCAGTCAGCTGTAGCAGAGATCTCATCTTTTCTAAGCCTTTCCTTTTCTTTCGTGGTTCAATCAGCTCTGCCCAAAGGAAACATTTTACATGAATAAAACAAGACTCCATGTCTTTTAGCACTCTAGTTTGTCATTTATTCCCCTGCAGATCAACATTTTTCACATGTAGCTAATCCAGATTTTAATGAACCCTGGAAAAAAACCTCTGTCAAAATGGATGTTGTCCAGCCTTCCACTAGAAATGAACAGGTCCACTGTGAAATGTTGTAATACACATAGTACCTTGTGCGAAGTTTTAGATTTTCATTTCAAAACTACTAGATCTATGGAGGTAATGCATTTGCAAACTTTCAACTTCACAGGTATTCATTAGGTATACAATGCACACACAAGATGGCTGTATACAAATTTCTGTGCCTTCAACTTTACATTAAAATTTATTTTTATTTAAATTTACCACCGTACAGGTAAATTTTGGGAATTTCCTTTTAAAGCATCACTTCAGCATGCTTGATGTCTAAACCCAGGTATCCCTGAAGCTCCTATAGTTGGCTTTAACTAACTACTCAGGCTAACGAAACCTTTTCCAGTGACATCAGAATTTAAAGAGAGATATGCAAGAAGCATTATTTCATTTTTTAATAAAGTCAGTAGGAAAACACAAAAAGTAGTCCATAGCATTACAACGATGATGTCTACAACCAAGAAAAGAAGACTGCAAGCTGTCTTGCACTATCTGGCAGGTTATCAAATATCAAGCAAAGAATATTTTGTTTCATGTAAATGACTATTATTTCTTGAACTTATTCTGTTTTTGAATTACAATCATTCCATTGTTTAAGTTAACATTTATGTACTTCAATTATGGACACAAGTTGCCATCTACTTACTTAAAATTTTTTTTAGGAATTCTTCCTAATATTTCTGCCCTAAGAAGGTGAAAAATCACCATCTTTAATAAAGAAGATAGTTAGGACAGGTTTTTATTCTCTCCTTTGGTACAGATGTAACTGTTTCTTCTGAAAGAAACCAGAAGATTATCTATTAAAAGTTTAATGACACTATAAAGCAGACTCATCTATCTATAGCTGCTATATAAGTAAATCTCTTCAATACAAGATTTCTTTGGAAGACGAAAGTGTTGTCTGTGTACACATAATGCATTAGCTAGTGATAGCCTGAATTGTAATTGATACTGGATCTTTTCAATTTACACTAAGATAAGAAAAGGAGAGACTGAGGCGGGGAGCAGTCTTACAAGTCTTAGTTTTAAATTTTTAATTTTTAAAAGTGTTATTTCAGCTGCAGTGACAAAACTAAAACTACCTTTGAATGTAAATTATTTCTAAACCCCTGTGCTACAGTAAACATTACATCTGAAAAAGAAAAGATTTATTTCAGAATTATAAATTCCCTCAGAGCATTTCAGTGAATAGTGCTTCCACTGAAAACCTGGTTTTCGGAGGTATTCTTCCTTTCAGGTTTACCCATGCACTCGAGTTAAGTAAGATATATACACAGCAAGGTGGCTTCCAGATCTATGATCCAATGTAATAAGATACACACTTCAAGCAACTAGCAGATTAGCAACATGGTATAATTTAAAATTTAAGTGTATCATAGTACTAAGATCAAATTAAATTTTAAAAGAAAATACAAAAACAATATGAAAGGGGAGAGCATGAGTATTCTTGTGCTTTTTGGCTTGTGAGGTACCAACTGGATTTGCGAAACTTACCTTTTGCATGTAATTAATCTGCTTACTGATCCAGCATTCCTGCCTCTTAATGATAATTTTAGCTGATCTGTCATTACTCCAATAGTACCTTCGGAAATAAACTGACATTTAGTAGATAAATGTAGATTATCATGTCTGTTTCTTAGAAGTCCTGCTGTGGGCTGCTTATTTTTTTTGGGGTTCCCCCCACCTCCAGTCATGATCTCAAAACATGGCACTCCGAAGGAAGATATCCAGCATTTCTATCACCTTGCACTGTTTCTCAATAACTGTCACTTTCTACAAAGGTCTGGACTTAGCCATTAATCTAACGAGGGACACAGCGCATGTCATACATTTGGAGGGCAGCATTATTGACTCTCCATCCATATTGAATCAGATGACCCCCAAAATGACATTAAAAGTATGTATGTGTATATTTATTTTTTTAGTAAGAGGCCAATTCCTGCTGTAATGGTGAAAAATAATAGTAATTTAAAAAAACTCAACATTTATGATAAGGAAAAAAGGAAAAGAAAATTCTTAATTAAAATAATGTCATAAAAGAGGCAATCTATACAAGGGTTTCTTTTATTTTTTTTTTTTATTTTTTTTTGCAAAGAGAAATATTTTCAAAGTAAGCCACATGTTCCCCACCACCTTCAGTCTGTCACAAGCTCAACCTGCGACAGAATGTTTCCATCTACAGCTGAAATACTGGTGGGGTCAGTGGAACCAGGAATCTCCCTGTTTTCTCAGATCTCAAGACACCCTACCGATATTAGAAGCTGCACTGAGGATAGTATCCAAAGGGATGTTTTGGATTGTAACGTAAATGCATAGCAGGATGCACATCCCTGTGGGGCAAACAACCAAGTCTGTCAACATCTGCTGCAGAGAACCTGACTGTCGCTAAGAAGCTCCACAGATGCACTTGCCACAGGATATAAACTAAAACTATTAACATTCATAGGGCACAACACAAGAATGAATAAAAAAAAAAAAATAAAAAAAAAAGAGGATCAGTATTAAAGCTAGGAGAAGAGATCAGGTTTTACATTTTTCCAATTGAGTTCATGCTCACATAATTCTAAAACACTTGCCATGAAACAAGTCATACATACTGCTAGCAGGCAGGCATTGCCTTTGGGACACTACTTCTATTTTTAATTTCTAGGACATTGTTCTATCCAGTATGCAGGCAAGGAGAGGGAAATTCCTTAAATGAAAACCTACTGACGACTAAAGCCATTCAGCATTAAAGTGATTTCTCGCTGTAGCAAGGAGGAGACAACGCATTTTGTTGAGAAATAACTCAACCACTTGCATAAGGCTGGAAGTCACAATTGGTTTTTACAAATCTACCCATCACACAAAACTCAACTTGCTGTATTTTACATCACATCATGATGTAGTTTTACTGCAGTGACTGCATGAAGCACAGTGATTCCCAAATTGTAATTAAGCATGATGCAGCACTGATATGGATAACATTGCCACAGTACCGGATGATGAAATATTGCACTACATCCTCAAGATTACTCCAAACATACCTGGCAGGAGAGAGGATCAGCTCCCCTTTAAACTGGGGCTGACCCAAGGAGAACAGTCTGGAAAACTTCATTCAGTAAGCAAAAACTTAATTCAAAAGTAATCATTAAAGGGACTCTGTGCTGTCCCAGCACAACACATGCTCCTTTTCCTCTTGCTGGCTGAACCCTTATTGCACTCCCTGTTACCATTTGTAATTTAGAAGAGATGTTGAAATCCAGTGCAAAGGTGAAAAAAAAAACCAAAAAAAACCAAAAAAAACCAACTTTAAGTAATACAGTTTTGTCGAAAAACAAATGTTTAGCCTCTCACCAAATGATGCCTTACACACAGAGAATGTTCTCTTCTCTCCTGGGGGTGGGGACAGCCCCCTGTCTGGGTGAAGGGCAGTTACAGATCTGCAGGGAGCAGATACCATCAGAGTTCAGAAACTGCTCACTCCACACAAGCTGGGTGCCTCTTCCGAGATCAGCGAGGGTGGCTTCACCTTACACGAAGAGTCCTGCCATTCCCTTCAGCCCAATGATCCGAAAACTTCACGTGGTGAGAAGCGCTTCTCACCACAAGAAAGCTGTGAAATACTTTTAAAAGTTTCCAGTTCCAAGTGGCATTTCTGGAGCAGAGAGCTGCTGGGAGCATCTATTTTGCTAGAGGAAAGCAACTACACCTGTGATACATATACAGCCAAAGTCCAGTGCAACTCCAAGGAAATCTGAAGTCCAAGCAAGAATTTTGTCATCCTGTTTTTACAGTTAAAACAATTCTTTAAAAAATTCAATTCTTTTACTAAGTAGACAGAGCTTCTTAACTTCTTATTTGTATTTTCATTTATTGGGAGAGTATTTTTTCCTCTACCAACTTAAAGTCTTTATGTAACAAAGCTTCAAATAAAAATCAGAGTAATGTTTCATTATCTGCTGCAAGTAACAAATGATCTAGTACCTCAGAGCCTTCACTGAATACTGGTCTACTAAAATTTCAGGCAAAGAGCCAAATTCTGGATTTGTGAATATGCATGTACTACTCGCCAACTTCAGTGTGACCCACGTGAATGAATCTAAAAGCTGAAGTTGGCTCTAATTCTTGTTGTAAGCCTAACGAACTGGTAATAATCAAATTATTTCCTCCATTTTTGCATTGTATTTTTTATAAGATATATTAACAGCAAGATCAGGCAAAAGAAATAGAGCACAAACAGAAATTCCCTATGCACAGCTTCTCACTGATCTTAAGTGTCTCTGGTAAATTCAAAGAACTAGACAAATTTTGGGCAATAAGGTAAGTAATACAAACCAATTCACTTGACTTCAGTTGAGTTTAGTTTTGCTTACTGCATAGAAACATTTATTAGAGTCCTATCAGCCAACAAAATGGGGCCAGAACAGTGAGAGTGATTGACAGATAGAAAAATAGTAGGGAGAGTCGAAAACAGCACGAGGGTCAGATGGAACAAGAGCAACCTGACCAGTGCAAAGGAGGTACCAGATGCAACTCAATCCTCTGAGCCAAGGACATGAAATAGGATTTCTCATGTTGTTGCTACATCACAATTTGACTCCCTTAAGTGTGTTTTAGGTCTTTTATATATGTATACACACATACACTCATCTAACAAGACAACTACACTGCCAGAAACTGCTACAGAAACTAGTTATAAGCATGGGGTTGGAACTCCTGCAATAGGGACTGCAGTCTGAATCAGGATTGCATGCTCTGCATCCTGGAAGGACAAAACCACCTATTTTTCATTTTAATGCAAATATCATATCTGTATTTCATTAGACAATTTCAGGAAAAGTCAATATTGCATCTTATCAAACCTACCATGCTTGTTATTTGCTTGTTATTTGTTAAACTAGATAAATAACATTTGATATATTTCAACTTTTGTAATAAATCTGACAAAGTACTGCACTACTGCCATCCACATTCATCTCAACGGGTAGCTTGAAATCACTACCATTGATTTCTAAATAAATATATTTTAAATCACTCACCATTTAATGTCCCCTTGAGAAAGTTTTGGCCCATATAAACATAGTTATTCCTGATTAATTTATAGAAACTAATTTAATTGAATAAGTAATGGGAGTTTCTGTTCCCAGCTGGGTAGGAAAAGTAAAACAAAATATGCATGTGTCCCTTGAGATGGTGCAGAAAAATGAAAATATTTATAAGCTAGGGCCTTCCTATTTTGGTGGACACAATGGAAAGGAATATTTTAACAACTACTGCATTTTTTACATTTCTTATGCAAACTAGAACGACTCTGCAGATTACACTACTGCTACAAAAGAATATTTAAATAACACCAGTAGAAGAAGATCCAGAATCAATTCAACCTTTGAGACAGAATGGCATCACCTTTTCTTGAAAACAAAACAAGAGTATAAGATTGACCAAATGGCACATTCCTTCCTCACCAGCACCAAAGGCAGCTGGTTTTCATATCACTGACCCGAAGCTCCGAAGAAGCTACACATAGCTTTTACAATTCTGATCATAAACAGCCTCTTCCTCACTTTTAACAGCACTTCACAGCTGAGCCAAATATAACTGAACTGAGATTTAGCTGCTTTCATGGATGCTGCTTCATGAATATATTGACAAAAAGTGAACTTGCTGGAAGTTGTTAAAAAGATTAAAACCACCAAAGCAATCTTTCAATATAAATAAAATAAATTGGGGAAAAGTAGCCCTTCAAAATGGTAACTTGACATCTGCTGTACCAGATGGGAAAAAGGAAGGGACATGACCCATTTGCCAACCTTGTTTTCCAATTGATCCATTCCTGGTTTCTCACATTGAAACAAGCCTCCACATTCCCATTCAAGTTTCTTACAATTGGCTTCAAGTCTGCTTCTTATGGGAAGGCAAAGTCTCTCTCTACTGCAGTTTTTCCAGATTGGCCTTCCTGCTGTCAGCATCCCTAATTCCTTCCTCTCCAGGTGTCTCCCTGCCCTGCCTTGTACTCCTGAAGCTTTTTCTACCTGAACAAGTTCATCACTCCCAGAGAAGAGCCTCCCCTTCCCTCAAAGGGGCTGTTTGATCTGACCCAGACTATCACAGGCTGGATTGCACAAAATAGCTGTCTTCTGGCCAGCCATACCCTTTCCAAAAATTCATGAAATACATGTAGTACATTGTAAATAGACATAACCAGTATTTCTACCATCTATTACCAAAGATATTTACATTTCTACAGTCAACTGTCCTAATTTAACTTAGAATGACCTACTTAGTTGCAACTATTTTTAACTCTTGTTGTGTTGAATAATAGCTATTATTGAGAAACTACTCCTCAATCCCAATGAAAACATTTTTTGTTCCTTTGAATTTTGCATTTTTATAGAAAATAAGTTCTACAAGAACTAAGGCCAAATATTTTAGCCTGAAAAAAAAAAAAATTCATTTTGAAGGAAATACCTAAGAAATACATCCAGAAATAACTACTTGCACTGTTTCCCCCACACATGTTTTTCCCCTCCTCCAACCTGGGGAGGCTTTTAATGGTGATAAATCATATGTGTTTTTACCAGCTTTACTAAACAACTCCAACATTTTCTCCCCTCCTCTTATCTCTTCCTAAAACTCTTGCCTTTCCTAACGGAAAGATGACCCACCACCCTCCTCCCATCACCAGTCAGGGCTCCCATCACCTGCAGCAAGGCCCCCCCCAGACACCCTCCTTCCCCCCACCCAAGGCTGTAAGCCTGGTTCCTGCCCTAAGGGCTCAGCAGAAGGCACCAGTATCACACAGCTCTCCCTGAGCAAGCCTCACCACTTCCAAATGGTGGCTAAAACCTGCATCCCCCCCTCGGGTTTTGGCTGCCCCTCAGGTGGATGGTGGATATGCATTTAGTTAGCTTGAAATCATCTCTGCCAAGTACTGATAGGAACATAAGTACAACAGCCTGGAGTTCAACATGGGCTCCAAAACTTGCCTAAAAGCAGCAGCTAGCCCAAGCGGAGCTGTGTGTTGCCATAGCTACACTGTTATTACTCAAACCTGTCTAGTTTAAAGTTAGCAACACTGTCCCCACCAGCTCCAGTCCCACCTGACTGCGGTGGAGACACACAGTCTGATGATTCAAAACACACCGGTCTCCCACAAGAAGTAATTTTCACAGGGTCTACAGAAATACATAGTTCAGTTCCTCCTTTCCTCCCCACCCAACTGCCAAAGCAGCAGGCATTTCCTCAAAAACACCCTGCTGAATTTCTAAAGATGGTGTGCACATATAAATAGAAGCGGTTTGGCATGATGAGATCCTAGGGAGTAAACTATCTCACCTCAAACTTGCAACACCGAATAACAATAGTCTTACTGAAAAGAAGGACAGACATCTATATTCAAAATTACTTTCAAAATATGGAGGGGAGATACCCAAGAATTACAAACTCACAAAATAATTTGAAATCATGAGATATTTTTTCAAAAGCAGAGTGAGGCTATTCATTCCCAAGGGCCAAAATAAGTCAGCCGCCCGTCTTCCATAATGGAAAATTACTTGATCAGGCCTAGGGCTCTTTTTGTAGCCTGTAACCTCCATTTAAAGTAATTATCTGGTCCATAGGTCTAGCTCCCTTTTACTCGTATTGATTAATTCTACCCATCTTCAAAAACTCTATATAAAAAAAAAAGAGAAGGAGCTTTTCTGCAGGTGTTAATGATATCAAAGAACCTTCTTTATTCTGAAGCATCCTATATTTACACAGAATCTTCAGGATAAAGATTACTAGCACACACTTTACAAACAACTACGTAGTGGCACAAACAGAATCAATTCGATCCACGTGTTCAAAGGCATCACTTTCTGTGCCATTACAATGCAGGAACCACAGAGACCCAGACAGCAACTAGTACTGCTCAGAAACACAATCCTCAACACCGTTAGGGGAACCAAGTAAGGGGCTAGGACACTGCTGAAACATCAGCCTCCCAGTTCACTGGCTGGTAATTTTATCTTTGATCCAATAGCTCAAGTCCCCCCTGCAAGCTCCATCATGGCAAACAATTATACTCTCTAAAGGATACTATTGGGGGACGTTAGTATTTTTAAAAACTAAGAAGTGAAGGGGGGATTATTTCTGAACACAGAGATAGACCTGCTGATCATTAGGAAGTTCAGAACTTACATAAAAACTGTACAGCACTGACTGTGGAGGCTGAAGAGTAGGTGCTGTGTCGCAGTGATGGGGATGGGTGCAGCTCCCAGCTGGTACTCCTGCACAGCCCTGCCTCTCCCTGCAGCCCTTCCGCGTTTAAACGTACAATCCCCTATTCATTTTCCCTGTACGCATTTGTATGACACGTTTTGTAATACAGGATGCTGAAACATAGCCAGTATTTACACAGGTTTTATTTCTGCTGCTGCAAAACAGGAGCTGATAAGTTACTTTTTGTTTCAGGTTTTGTTACTTTTAATTTCACACAGTGCAGATAAAAGTAATCTATATGCAAGGAGCTAGGTCAGATAACAAGAAAAAAAATCCTTAGCTATTACAGTGGCAGCATTATGTAAGTGTCCAATGATCCACTTTATTGCCTCAGCTGGTCTCCTGCCAGACTGGTAATATTCCTGTTTCAGGTGACCTGCATAAAGGCGCCAAAGATGTAGGGATGGACATGCACAAAAAAGTATCAACTGATCACTGCAGCAGGTTTGCTGTGCAATGTGCATGCTTACCTTGTGAGTCAAGGGTACTTCTTCCTCAACAGGTAAGCGTGATGCAGCTGAGAAACTAGGAGCAGAAAAGGCAATAAAATCTCTTATTCAGAATCCCAGACAAATTCAAATGAAAGAAGGTACAGTCACCATGTTCTTAGCTCAGGCTCACTATGTCATACTCAGTGTCACAGAGTAGATCTTAAAATGGCACAAAATAAATTACTATTCACTCACCAAGCCTGGATGTTCTAGCTTAGCCTCGAAAGAATTTTCTAGCTTGTCATAAAGTCTGAAAATGGCATACCATCAGAGTTTGATATCTAAGCAATCCTGTTTCTGCCTTTTAAAAACCTACTTTGACTTCAAGACATTTGCACTTACAGATAATATTCTTAACCTTTAAAATACTTTTAAAAATATTAATGTATTTTTAGTCACCCTATCATCAGAACCCTATGCTGAAATTCCAGCAGCAGCAACCACACATCAGCCGCACTATATGCTCCCACCACTTTTTGCAAACAGCGTATTTCCCATTTTTATTGTTTTACAGCTTCTAACAAAGGAGAGTGAGCACTCTTTCAAAACAGACCTCAATCTTTTATCATCAGTGGGCCTCTGGTAGCATCTCAGTTCATTTGGACAGCAACGTCCTCCACCAGAGAGCCAATTCTAGACACAGACAAAGCAGACAAATGGCACTGGACAGCAAAAACATGGGGGTAGGGAAACTGTCCTGACTGCCTGCTTGACCCTACAAAGCCAGGCTGCTACTGATGTCCCTTACTGTGACAAAGGGGTTCAAGTTCAGAGAGCAGCAGCTATTGCTGAGAAGAGGCATGAAGCAGGAGCCACTGCGTCATCCTGGCTCTTCCACCAGCACCAGCAGTGCCAGCCCACTCTTACCTGTCCTTTCCACCTCTTTCCTCTTCTCATCCCCAGCACATACCACTGAGCCCTGGCCTATCATCCCTGGGACAGTCAGCAAGAGCCCTGAATCACAGCATCAGAGTGGCATGATTCAGGTACTGTCTTCCCTTCCCCAACTTGGTCTCTCAGACCTGTTATTTTTATCCTCTATTTTTTCTTGCCCCTTAGCTTATTCTCTTCTTTAGAAGTTCACTCCAAAACTCAAAGTGGCAGCACCACACCACTTGCCAGCCATCCCACCATCCATCCTGCTGACCTTCCTCTATGTGGTGTCTGCCCATTCCAATTGGTCTGTAAGCCATTTGGGGCAGACATGTAATATTAAGTTTTTATGCACCAGGACTATCACTTCATAACTCCCATAAAAATGCTGCTGCTATTAGATTTAATGTAAGTATTTATATACATATATATTTATTTTACCTTCAATGGAATGAGACAATAGGAGCAGAGATGTTTTAAAATCTATTTTCTTAGTAGCAGCAGTTTTGTTTTCCAAATTACCTTCCTTTCTTTTTCTATTCAGATCAGCCTCTCTCATTTTTCCATAAATATGATCTTACCTTTGAGTTCAAGTGGTAATGATTCCCAAGATGTACAAAGAAAAGGCCCCTGGAATTGATCTTCTCAAGAATGGTATTTCTGACTTCATTAATAGTTTCCTGATATTCAGGCTTTAGTATTTAAGTTTAAGTATTCTTGTGCTAGACGTTGCTGGTGGTTGTCAGCTCTTGAGAATGCTGGCACTGCTGCTATGAAAGTTATGCTAAAGCTGGCTGCATTTTTGACAAGGTTTGTTATTTCAAGCACTCCCACTACAATGTATTAGCTAAAACCATGCCCAAAGTAGTATTCTAACACTTACTGAGTATTCCTTGATGAGGTACATTTCCGTAACAATACCATTTCAAGTGACATGTTTCTGTCCAGCCATGTGTTACATATGGGACTAATAATGCCAGCTGAATTCCTCAATGGTGCCTGATCAGGAACAGGCAAAGGTTGCCAGAGCAGTTTTTGACTGGCAGACAGCTATGCGAGGGACCGACAGACAGCTATGCGAGGGAACTGAGCTACAGAGTCACTTCACTTCCACAGTCAGAGATACTGGACCTAATATTCCTTGGCAATAACTAAAGAAAGTCAGAAGTTGCGAGGCAGTCACTTGAATTGTTTTTTATACTTGCAGGTTATAATCTAGAAGAGTTTAATGATCTAGAGCATCCAATCTGGCCGTCTTACCTTGCTGCACTGGTGACATCTGGACAATTTTCTTCAGTTTCCTTAGAGTCATGATTACATGAGTGTGTCTGGTTTCATTTTAAAAAAATTTAAAAAAAAAGAAATAAAAAGTTAAAACACTTCCCTTTCTCACATTTCATAGGAAGCTCACATTCACAACAGGCTTTTCCTAAGCATCCCACAAGCACAAGTTGTTTGCGTATTTTGTATTTCACAGTGTTGTGAGTCTACTACAAGGCATGCTCTTGACAACAGGGATACAGACTGTTGCATCACACTGTTATTATTGTTTAAATACATTTAACCCAGTCAGCTTCTTAGATCTATTAATTCTTTAAAGGTCATATTATATGTATGAGAATTATACTGTGTAACTTCCTCCACCTGAAACAGAGCCACATGCTAGTGTGGCAATAGACTTCATTCTGTGTTCTTTGTTGGGTTGGTGCGGGGTTACTCATTCTAAATCATTATTTCATTCTTTTTTCACAGTTTTCGTTACATCCCATGCTGAAATACTAGCTGGACTAACACCAATGACCTGCACATACCCCAATATCTTCAAAAGCATTCTTAAGGTAGCTTTAATAAGTACTGTTACATTACATCTCACGATGAAGAGAAGACGTTTTATGGCAGCACTGGTAAATGAACTTAGATTCCCAACTTGCGCTCCGGTGCCAAGATGTACATCACAAGTGAAACTGAAGGGCCCTGCTGCACACAAGTTTCTGTAGCATCCAAGCAGTATCCAAAGGACAATCAGTTTAATCTGATACCTGGACCAAAAGCAACTTAAAACACAGTGAAATTAAAGCAAATCATCTGTTAATTCAGCTCATTCAGTGAGGGCACGCTGAACTATTTGATAAGTTTCTTTTAAAAAGTGCATTTTTTTAGAAGTGCTTTTACTCAGACTTTTGGCCAACTTTAGAATCACTGATTCTCAGCTACTGGCAAGCAACAAAAAATAACAGGGACTATGGAGAGACTCCTGTGTCCCAGCTTACACTGTACCTTCAAGAACTAAGTTAGCAGAGTGAGAAGACAGGGATGGCATTTGAACTGGTTGCAAACATCTTATTTATAGGATCCTAAATTAGGATATTGAGGATATAAATAGTTAAGCTGCACTTTGAATAGAATTAAATTAAGTAAAACTGAGCACTGCTGACTGACGTAAAAGTCAAAATACTAGAAATTTTACCTGAAACTGAAGTAAATTTGCTCATTTTTCTTCAAATTGATAAAATCCTTCCAGTCTCTTGCATCACTAACTTTTGCAGATCCTGTAACACTAATGAATAAGCACCCATGCTCTAGAAAAATATGGTTTGGCCACCACACTGAAAAATTAATGTTCCAAAGCATGAATGCTACCAAAAGCATTCAAAATATGTTTAAGCATGGTGTCACAAAATCCCACTTCAGAACCTACGCAAGCTCAATAGAATTAGCTCTTGCCTTTATAAAAATGAATACCTCATTACATTTTTATATAAATAAAGCTCTCAATATTAACTTGCTCATATATATTTTAGATATATATAAGTCAGCAGATACACATGAACATAGACAAAGGGAGCATATTTGTGTGTGCTATGATACATGAGATGCTCGTCACTCTCACAGAAGGGTCACTACTCAAATATTAAGCTGAAACAGAAGTTCCACATGTGCAGAATCATCCTAAGGAAGTGCACAGTAAAGGACTTCTGTTCATCATCTATTCCCTCATTTTACCACAAACAGTTGCTGCTGCAGGGAGAGCATGTCCACTTGTGCTAAAGTGCAATTCACTTGCCAGACATGAGAAGAGACAGAAACTCTCTACCTCTTTTGGCTAAATGTTTCAAACTGGAATCAGCTTACACAAGCTCACACGTGCTGAAAAAGCTAGAAGCATTGCCCAGTTGTCTCTGAAAAATAGGGTACTTTCAAGATGAGAGAGGCTTCCATCCAAGTGATACAAAGCAGTATTTGGCACACTGCACACATGCAAGAGCATCACCACTACCGTCATCTAGATATCGAGCTCATTTTCATTAGAACATATGCCATACATCTGGCCAAGATGCAGCATGTTTTATAAATGCACCTTCTTCGTTCCTCACACCTAAAAATCCAACAGCCTGCACACATGACAGCCTTCACAGAAAAGCTAAAGCTGAAAGATGGTCACACTGAACTTCCCTTTGAACAGGGCAGGACAGAGATGCTAACTGCCCAAATGTCATGCCACAAAGCCTCCAAGATTATCAGAAATTCTTCTGTGTAACACAGACTCTTTGCTACTAGAGTCACTTGTCTTCAAATGCATTTTGGAGAGTCTTCTTCATAATTGTTCCTTCCTGATTTTGCAGATATCCCTAAGGTCCTTGCATCTGCCACTGCATTCCAAGACCACCTGAAGATTGATCAGAAAAACTGATCTTTCACAATGAGCACATTGCTCTTGAAAGGCGATTCATTCTTGTCATGCTGCAGGTGTTCCTTCTCTTGATTGTTAGTTTTTTTTTTTTTAATTAAAAAACAGTATATCAACATGTAAGCATAGTTTTATAAGAATTCATTTCTTGCTGGAAAAGTTCTATCAGCTAAAAAATTCCTTATTTTAAGGACAATTCCAGTTTCTCCTCATGAAACAAATATTGTATAGCATGCATAGGTTTTCTAGTAATTTCTAATCGTATAATCATTTCACATAAGGCCTATTCAATTTTAACAATAATTAATAGATATATTTAGTGTTTCACACATCCCAGATCTTCCAGCTCACCATAAGGAAAACCCCAAAACTCTTACTAGTTTCTTTTACCTGAAGGGGATAATTTCCATCAGCATCCCATTTAACAAACCATAGGAAAGCTCCCTTGGAAACTGAAAAAAGCATCAGTGTTGCCACTCATTAAGAAGCAAGTCCACTGTACTCTTCAGATGACTCTCCTAGAAGTGTATCAAGGGAATGTCATTACAGATTTTAGATACGTCAGCAAGTTAAGAATTTTGAAACCACCATGAAGAAAGATCACAGAGAGACAGGAAAAAACCTTCTTACAGATCAAGCCTTTGTTAAGAGTGGAAGATTACCACTGAATGGGACATGGGAAGAGGGAAGCAACACTGCTGCCCTGGGAACTAGAAAGGACAGGTGAGGAAGTTGCGGGCATATATTGATCTGGACAATCCTATCTTTACTTGGGAAATTCTTGTACCCACGTCTGTTGTTGATTTTTTGATACAGATTTATTTGAGCATAGTATCATCCTTTATATTCATAATTTATATGATTTTTTATCAATATTGTACTGAAGTTTCTTAGAGCAAAAAATTTATCGCCTTTGATTTACTCCACCAAATAAACAGATAAAACAGAACTTGGCTTCCCCCCCCGCCCCATCTTCAAAAGGTCAGCAAGCCAGTCTCTTACATTTCCACAGCACCTTACATACCAAAATCTCAAATTACTTCACAGACTTCAAGTGTCATCCATCTTGCAGAAGAGCTTTCTACAGGCAGAAACCTGACCAGACAGATACCACACCTCTTAAAAAAAAATTTAAAAGTCTTAAGATTTAAAGAGTAACATTTTGTGCCTCTTGCAGGTACATTTTTTTTACAGCTGAACAGAACAACATTGTCAGGTTTAAAACACTAGCCCAGAACATTCTATAGAGAGGTGTTCATTATTATTAGTTGAGGTTTTCATTACCAATACTTGTCATTCTACAAGCATTAAGACAGGCACACACAGACTTTTGGTGGAGTTCCTGGTGATTCACCACCACATACATACTTTCCACTCAGAAGTGTTTGTTGGTGGGGCTCTTGTGACTCACCTCCAACGTACTTTCTTCCCCATCATCATGGTCCCTTGGTGGAGTGTCGGTGATTCATTAATGCACAGCCAGTCATCTTAACTCAAGCAGTTTGCCAGATGACTGTGTTGTGAATTCTGCTTGCCGACTGAATTCAAAGCGTTCCTCCACACCAGTTTGTATTTCTGGTAGGTGAGCTCTGAAGACAGAGCTGTTCCACTGCTATTCCCGCAAGTCTGGTCCTTCCTAGTTTTGCCTTGTCATGCTATTTCTGGGGGCCAATGGAACACCTTTCCTTGGTATTTAATCCCTCATTTTCCATATGGTCAGGTAATTACCAATAACTAACCAAGGGAACACTTCAGAAGACTAACAGCACTATGAAGCCACTTCCAGACAGCGCATCAGGCTGAATTCCAGCACCAGGAACAGAATAGCTTAGCTATAACATTACAAAGCTAATGATGCTAACCAGAAGTCCACCAGTACACACTTCATGCTCACTAACTACAGGCTTATCCTAGCACAAGTTATTCCAACTATTGTTGGAATCTCAAGGCAAAAATCCAGGATCTATCTTTGTTTGGTTGGTTTTTTGTTTTTAACAAACACAAACACACACATAGCAACCTCCTGGAAAGTTCTGCAGAAACCTGTCCTAGAAGAAAATCAGGAATAACTCTGAACAGGCAGAAGCACCGAGCATACATATAGAGCACTTGAAAATGTTTAAATCCAAAAAGTGCTGCCCACACGTTACCCCATACATACTTGCATATAACTAGAACTATGCTGTTTGTAACTATATTGCCATTATTATGGAAGATGCTCCTCCCCACCTCCAAGATCTAAGAACTGTGATTGCACATGTTTTGGTCAATCAATTGAAAATGTAAAAGGTGATGAAAACTCCAGAACAGAAAAGCAAAAATAGGCCTGTAGACACAGTTACCAACATGCGCAGGGAAGATTTTTCAGGACTCCATATTATTAGAAGAGATCACTTTTCCCTCTTGGTTTCCTGTCACAACAAGCTTTCCTCTTGCCCTGTTTCCAAATGGCCTTCATATAGAACAAGTAATTTAAACACATAGTTATCAAGTCCTTTCAAAAAACGCTTTTTGTTATGATTATCTATTACATACTGTTTATCTCAGCTGTAAAAGTGAAACTACAGATCAAATCCCTAACACCCTGCGCTTCATTCGGCTGCACTTGAGATTACAACCATAAGTCATAGAATCATAGAATGGTTAGGGTTGGAAGGGACCTTCAAAGGTCATCTAGTCCAACCCCCCTGCAAGGAGCAGGGACATCCCTGACTAGGTCAGGTTGCTCAGAGCCTCATCCAGCCTGGCCTTGAACATTTCCAGGGATGGGGCCTCCACCACCTTTCCGGGCAACCTGTTCCGGTGTTCTATAACTCGCATCGTAAAAAATTTTTTCCTAATCTAAATCTACCCCCCTCTATTTTAAAACCATTACCTCTCGTCCTATCACAACAGGCCCTACTAAACAGCCTTTCCCCATCTTTCTTGTAGGCCCCCTTGAGGAACTGGAAGACCGCTATCAGGTCTCCCTGGAGCCTCCTCTTCTCCAGGCTGAACAGCCCCAACTCTCTCAGCCTGTCCTCATAAGAGAGGTGCTCCAGCCCTTTTATCATCTTCGTGGCCCTCCTCTGGACCTTCTCCAACTGGTCCATGTCCTTCTTGTGCTGGGGGCTCCAGAACTGGACACAGTACTCCAGGTGGGGTCTCACCAGGGCAGAGTAGAGGGGGAGAATCACCTCCCTCAACCTGCTGGCCACGCTTCTCTTGATGCAGCCCAGGATGCGGTTGGCCTTCTGGGCCGCAAGGGCGCATTGCCTGCTCATGTTAAGCTTCTCATCCACCAGCACTCCCAAGTCCTTCTCCTCAGGGCTGCTCTCAATCCATTCCCCGCCCAGCCTGTATTTGTGCCTGGGATTGCCATGACCCAGGTGCAGGACCTTGCACTTGGCCTGGTTGAACTTCATGAGGTTGGCACGGGCCCACCTCTCCAGCCTGTCCAGGTCCCTCTGGATGGCATCCCTCCCTTCCAGCGTGTCGACGGCACCACACAACTTGATGTCGTCGGCGAACTTGCTGAGGGTGCACTCTATCCCACTGTCCATGTCGCCGACAAAGATGTTGAACAGGGCTGGGCCCAGCACGGACCCCTGAGGGACGCCACTCGTGACCGGTCTCCACATGGACACTGAGCCATTGACCACTACTCTCTGAGTGTGGCCATCCAGCCAACTCCTTATCCACCGAGTGGTCCATCCATCAAACCCATGTCTCTCTAGTTTAGAGAGAAGGATGTCATGCGGGACAGTGTCAAAAGCTTTGCGCAAGTCCAGGTAGATGATGTCAGTTGCTCGTCCCTTGTCCACCGATGCCGTCACCGCGTCATAGAAGGCCACCAAATTGGTCAGGCACAATCTGCCCTTGGTGAAGCCATGTTGGCTGTCACCAACCACCTCCTTGCTCTCCATGTGCCTTAGCATGGTTTCCAGGAGAATCTGCTCCATGACCTTGCCAGGCACAGAGGTGAGGCTGACCGGCCTGTAGTTACCTGGGTCTTCCTTATTCCCCTTTTTAAAAATTGGGGTTATGTTCCCTCTCTTCCAGTCATCGGGGACCTCACCAGACCGCCACGACTTCTCAAATACAATAGCCAGTGGCTTGGCAACTTCATCCGCCAGTTCCCTCAGGACCCACTGATGGATCTCATCAGGACCCATGGACTTGTGCACCTTCAGGTTCCTTAGATGATCCTGAACCTGCTCTTCGAGTACAATGGGCAGTCCTTCATTCTCACAGTCCCCGCTTGCACCTTCTACAGCTTGGGCGGTGGGACAGGAACTCTTGTCGGTGAAGACTGAGGCAAAAAAGTCATTGAGAACCTCAGCCTTCTCCATGTCCTGGGTAACCAGGACACCAGTTCCCTTCTGGAGGGGGCCTACATTTACCCTGGACTTTCTTTTGTCCCCTACGTACCTATAAAAGCTCTTCCTGTTACATTTTATATCCCTGGCCAGATTCAGTTCTGCCAGGGCTTTGGCCTTCCTTACCTTATCCCTGGCCACTCGCGCAGCCTCTTTGTAGTCCTCCCAGGCTACCTGTCCCCGCTTCCACCCTCTATAGGCTTCCTTTTTCACTTTCAGTTGGTCCAGGAGCTCCTTGCTCATCCACGCCGGCCTCCTGGCCTTTTTGCCCGACTTGTTTTTCATCGGGATGCACTTCTGCTGAGCTTGGAGGAGGTGCTCCTTGAATATGGACCAACTTTCCTGGGCCCCTCTTCCCTCCAGAGCCTCCTCCCATGGCACTTGGCCCATCAGGTCCCTGAAGAGGCCGAAGTCCGCCTTCCTGAAGTCTAGGGCAGAGAGCTTGCCGTGTATTTTCCTTGCTGCCCCGTGGATCTTGAACTCCACCATGTCATGGTCGCTGCAGCCAAGGCTGTCCTTTAGTTTCACATCCCCCACCAGCCCCTCCCTGTTGGTGAGCACAAGGTCGAGCATGGCACCCCTCCTTGTCAGCTCCTCTATCGCCTGCAGGAGGAAGTTGTCATCCACGCATTCCAGGAACCTCCTGGACTGCCTGTGCCCTGCCGTGTTGTCTCTCCAACAGATGTCAGGGTGGTTGAAGTCCCCCATGAGGACCAGGGCCTGTGACCATGAGGCTGCTCCTATCTGCCTCAGTCATCAGCACTCTCCTTGTCCCTTGCCCATTTATGCAATCAAAAGAAGTCAGAACAGGTAGCACGTTCTGTGCTGCCGCTAGTGGTGAAGACTTACAGCTCAAGTATGGATTTACTAAAAGACTCAAAAAAACTAACAGTTATGGCATATGACTGGTAGCGGTCCTCCTGATGTCCTTTAGTGAGAAATGGATGCTATTTAACTAACTGAAGAATATAGTTGCTTTTCCATCATCTGCCAGTCACTCAGAGCCTAGATTAGCAATTACTTCTACACATACACATAAACAGATCTCCTCTACAGGTCTGAAAAGCTACAACTCTTTCACTTAAAAGCTTCCAGTTTCTTTCCAAAAAGTAGGTCAGCCTACAAAAGCAGAAAGAAATGCATGCTGTCTGCAGAAATTCCCAGATCTGTTACTTCCATAACTTTTAGAAGTATTTAGAATTTATAGAGTTTATTTACAAGTAGTTCATGTTTTTCCCATCACTGTTAATGTATTTCTTCTTAAGTTTGCCATTATATATTCAAAATTACTAATCTATAAAGAAGAAAGAGGCATAGCAATAGCAAAATGATTATGCTGTATGCTGCCAATTGCATCATCAATTTGAAACAGGAAAATGCATATTGATACAGGGAGGGAGGATATGTGTGCGTGTGTGTGTTTTATGTGTTGTGATCATGGTGGTTTCTACAGTGTAAAGCTTTATATCCAGATTAGAAACTCTGTAACCAAATTGCTATTCAAAATCACTAGAACCAACCATTACACCTTGGAAGATGAATCTCTCTGTGACTGCAGCCAGTAGAAGAACTGTCACTAGTATGACCATAAAGATGCATGACCACAGTTAAAAAACCCACCTCGTGGCCCCCTCTAACTAGAATGGGCTGCAACTGGACAAATACGCAAAAATAATCTACAGGATAAACAAAGCAAGAACCTGTATAGCCCACTGTCTCCAAAAAAGATTACAACCAACATTTCTGTGCACACCCTCTGACTCAAACTGGAACCTATTGGAAAAAAAAAAAAAAAAAGAATACAACAAGTACCCACTTCAAGTGTAATAAGGAAGTAAAGCTATGAATTCTTGACCAATTACTCAAACCTCATCAGGATGTGAGCCTGTAGCTTCTCCAAACTCATGCCAGAGTGGATGTGGTTTACCAGTTGCATAGATGAGTAAACCCACAATGCTGTTAGTGCATCCCATTTTGTTTATATTTAGATCCAAGAGGCTACACTCGGACAGAAAAATATTTGGGACGACTTAATTTAGACAGAGACCGAGGCAGCATGGCTTTACCTTCTGGCTATCAAGAGGGCTTCTTCCACTCTCCTGCAGCTAGCAGGCACACTGACAATCCACCACAAGAGAAAGTGTGGAGCCTCCTGACACAACAGTGAGTACTCACAACCCAGTGGGGTAACACCAAGAGCACATCTGAACCCTGCCTGCTAGTACCATTTGAGATGCTTTAGGTTACACTTTCCATCATGCAACCACCGCCTGACCATCTAAAGATTTTACATAAAGCACCCTAGATGTGTGCAACATAGCATACAATCAAATGCAAAAGCATGACAGAAAAACAAGAACACTCTCAGAACACTACAAATTTCTCCCTAGATCGGACCAAGAAAGCTGTGCTTCATCTGCATGTATTCTAGTGCCAGACACGTGCAGAAAAAGACAAAAAAACCCCAAGTCTGTAATAGTCTTATACTTACACAAAAAAAAAAATCTTAAGACAGACATGACTACATACTACAGCACATGCATATCCCACAAAGCAACAAGTTCAAGGTCATACAGCATCTATTTTTCCTTTAACTCTGCTACCCAATTACTCAACTTCCACAGTCATACCTCATGTACAAAATCTGGTAAATTTTAACTAATAACTAAAAACAAAGCTTCTCAATATTGCTTCTGCAACTTTTACGAGATTACATTCTGAAAGCCAAAGTGAGACACAAATAAAAACATATTCAAGGAAAGACAAAGTAATACTATTTTCATGTGTTAATAATCAAATGCAGTTAGTCTTATTGGTGATTTACTGTGTATAAATAAAAGTTCTACACAAATTATACTTTTTCCTGAATACATCATTACGAAAGATTGAACAATTAATTTTAAAGTACAAAATGCATTTATATACTTTGTAAATGCCCTTTCCCTTGAACAAAATAGTAAGTACTTTCAAATTAGCTTTATTCCATTTCCATCTAGTTGTTTCATATTTTGTACCTAGGGAAACCTTTTAGGACAGAATTCCTTAGCCTGAATTACACAAGAACCTCCACAAAGCATATGAGAATTCACCATTTAGTACACATGGAACCATGCTATATAGACACTACAGAAAAAGTAGCCCTGTATCAGCCATCGCTTTGTTTTCATAGCTTTACCCAGTGTATCTTTTGTTATGACAGCTGCAAAATCACCCCATTACTCAGTCCTCTACTCCCTGCTCAGCATTGCATACCCATTTGCCTTTTGCACACATCCGTTCACACACGCCCTGCTACACTGGCAAACTCTGAAGATCCATATTAGCTGTGGCTCTAGTATTTATTTTTCCCTCCCTTCCCTCAGAATCAAGCTCACATCAGTTCATCACTTTCCTCTTCAGTATTACCAGAACTAGCCTGCATCCTCAATACTACTCATTTCAGCTACTGCACTTTCCTCTCAGCTGCCTTTTATCACCACAGCTAGCCCCTGTCACTAAAAACTGTCTTCTCTTGCACTAGCAAAAGCCTAGGTTGATCACACTCCCCTCCTCACACATCTGTATATTGTCTTCATACAGGTCTTTACCCCTGCAATTGCCTTTCGCTACTGGGTAGTGTAAGTCATTAAGAGTCACTAGAAGGACTGGCAACAGCACCTGATATGTGCCTGATATAGACCCTCACCACACAGTGGAACCAATGGTAGTGTCTCTTCTAAGTTTGGGATTTAGCAAAAGAAAAAATAAATTATAAAAATTATTTCAGAAAGCGGAAAGATGAAATGGGAAGGATTTTAGAGTAGAAAACTCATAGTAAGTAGAAGAGGGGAGAGGGCAAGGAGAGGAACCTAAAACAGCCCTTTCAGGCAGAGAGGTTCAAAGAGTAACACTGGATGAATACAATCAGGAAATACAACCTTCAGTATTGTCTAACCTGTGTTGTAAGCTGTTACACTGATTTCCTGACAACTGCATAAGCTAAACGGGGAATTTCAGAGCCACATTTTCAAATAACTCAAAATGTTTTAGAACATTCATTAGGCAGCTGTGTAAATCCTGTCTCCTGCCATTCTTCTTATCACTCCAACAGGAAATGCCACTCTATGTTAGCTGACAATTCTGCAAAGCGAATGTGAAATTGTATCGACAGCAGACGAGTCAGTGCAAAACTCTGACTCAGTGCTCTTTCGCAGTTTCAACAGCTGCCTCAGGAGTAGGGCACTGAGGAATCAAGCCAAAGGTAAAAAAAAAACATGACTTCCTTTCTCTGCTGTTACGAAAAATCTGTCTCCAGTGAAACCAGGAGTTCATCCTAACAGTTTTCAAAGCTGGTCTGATATGCTTTGGTGCCTACAGAATTAAGATCTTCACATGGAGCCATGTATATCCAACACCATTTTAAGTGCAACAACAGAGAAACAATTCTCTCCCAAAAGACAAACATCCACACTTAATGTTTTTGCTTGCAAAAATTTCATGATCCTCAAGAAAAACAGAAGGTTTCCCTAAAATTTCATGTTTTATGGTCTCCTTTCAATGCCATTATCTTTTTATTCTTAGTATCTGCTTGAGTTACTCTTCCTTTGTCATATTACATATTTTTTGCCTCTAACATGTCAAAAAAAGTTTGAACCTCAAGATGTATACTATGCCAGAGAAAGTTTAGTTTAGTATTTACCTTTACATTTTACTGATTAAGTTCAGTCCTATTAGGCAACCTAAGTGTTTATGGCACCTGTCCTGTAGGTTGAGTCTCTATGGTCATAAGCATATTTCTTGAACAGAAGAGATAGTGAAACATGTAATGATCCTTAAACTTGCCCATCTGTTGTACTTCACTCGATGTAGTTTTAATTCCTCTAAAACACCTCCCTAAAAGTCACTTTCACTTTACCTCAGTAACACTAAATATATAAAATATTTAATTGAAAGAATAAAAGGTTAAGTGAAAAGAGACTTGGGAAGGATGGTTGTGCACCACAGTTATGCGGTCAACATGCACTATTGCAGCTTTTCCAGTGTTCAAAGACAAACTAGCTCTTCATAGCGGCACTATGCAAGTGCATAACATTTAGACAAGTGGAAAAAGTTTTGTTTTTTTTTTTTTACTTCTATAAAGTAAGTCTTTTCAAGTAAACCTTGGAAATACGCACCTTGTGAACCATCTCCCAATGCTGGATAGACCTTCCAAATACAGCTAATTCACTACATGTTACAAGAAGCAGCTTTAAAACTTGGAAAATATAGCCAACAAAATTCTGTAAAGCAGAGCTGGAAAGTTTTCACTTCTCTCTAAACAATTCATACTTAAGCAGCAAAACTGAGTAGACAAGTTAAGTATTCATATAGCATTTAAACATCTAGAAGATCTGGAAGCAGAGAAAGTCGTGAGGCTGCAAGGGTTTCACATTGGAATTCACATGAACTTAAAACACAGTGTAAGTCACTATATCAAAATGGCAATTGCAAACAAGCCAGCTTTTCATGTGCCCTCTCTTGATGTTCACTGGCTGCACTTAATCTCTCTTGTTAGTTACAGTAAGTTCAGAATGTGCACATGGTTCAGAGCCAAGAAACATCCTTCTACATTCCTGCAAGGAAGTCTTAAGCCTGAGTTTCTGGGATCATGAGAAGGTAAGTAACAGGAATAATGTCTACTAAATGAACTCTGGTGTTATCTGTCATAAGTTGTTATCTTTCTACATAAAGCTGGCAAAAAGACCAATTAAGATGCTATTAAAAATACAGAAAGGAATACTGAACAATGCCAATAAGAAATCAGACTCCACAGACCTTGGGTTTTTTCTAATCTTGCTTGTGAGAGGTTACACTTCTACAGCTCTTGAAAGCCATAAAGAAGCTATCCTTCACAGCCAGGTTTAATAGATTAAAATGACAATATTTAACATTCTGTAGAATTTCATTAGGAATTTTAAGGACACTTCCCTCAAAGTAGAAACTCTGAGCAAGTTAGAAAACTAGTCTAAAAAAATGAAAATGTAAGAGGAGACAAAATAAACACAATGGCAGTGTCAGAACTGTTGGGATTCTATTGTAAAATCAGAAAGAAATTAAAATACAATCAGTAAATCATGCAATCCACACTTATCTTAGATCACCAAGCATGATTTTTTTTTTTTTTTGCTAGAGTTCAGACTACCAAAAGTCCTTGTGCACAATAAACCAGATAGTCCAGGAGTTTGTGTTATAACCGCACCTACATTCTAAAGGTCTTCAAGCAATGTGACTGCACTTTCCCAGGAATAGGTTTGAGCTGTTTCCCCTTCATCCATGCTGGACCACATGGGATCATTACACAAACAGCACGCTTCATTTAGGCAGTGCCAGGTGTCACACGCTCAGCATTACAGAACAGCTCCCCAAGCTGGACACAGCTACGGCAGAATGTACTGCCCAGTGCACCACATTCACAAAGAGGGTGAAAAACAAAAACATCCTACCTGTACATTTAGGCTTTTTATTGTTAAGATATTCCTGCAGGAGTGGAAACTTCCCGCCATGATGAATGCTGGTCACTAGTAGACTGTGGTCTAAACATGCTTACCATCTTGAACCAGATTCATATTTGAGGTAGTTGTGTTTTGAACAAATTAAAGGCCAGTTCAGGCACTCAGATCTCAGATTTCTTGTTTTCTCAATATAACTGTGTGTGGTCTCAGAGCTTCACTCTTATTTAAACGAGCCCCTTGTCCTCTCATTGAGGCAGAAGAATGGGGGAAAAAAATGGCCAAATGTCTCAAGAAAAGTTCTCAATTTGATCATATTCAGTCACTTAGTACTACACCTCCTCTAATTAAGCCTGCATCTTCCCCCCTACTTACTTAAGCAACTTCAGTTTCCCATCGCACTACCATCTCAGCCTGACTGAACACAGGAAAACTCACTCCAGTTTCTCAGCAGAGACAGTTTGAGTTACACGGAGTGCCACAACTTAACTCTGCCTCATATTTGGTATGGTTTTTGCATGACTCAATAAATGAACTATTAGAGACAACTATAAATTTAAAAGCTGATAATATCTCACACAATAATATACCATTTTAATGTCTCACTAACAGTAGCGTTTAAAGCCATAACTGTTTATCCACGAAGGTGCATTGTACTGTGAAATATCTCAATGGAAGCATACATTCTCATATCCTTTCATACATGTAAAGACTTAGTTATGTGGGGCCACAGATGCTAGAAGCACCAATATTTTATCTTTTGGTGTCCACAGAACAGCAGGTGCCACCACACCAAAAGTATACTATGGCACATGGGGGAGCAATTACTTTAGTTCGCCGTTTCAGGTGCATAGGTACACTCAATAGCCTGATTGCTAGAGACTCAGGACACTTGCAAGTCTACTGTTAAACCTTTAGTTTCCATGCTCAGATCCTTAAATGGACTTTGGAGTGCTTCTGCCATCTGTGATTTACTCGGAGAAAGTGCTCAAGACTATTAAGGTGTACATCTCATCTGTGTATTTTACAACCTTCTATAGCTGCAGTGTCTGCCTCCACATTATGACCCAAGAATTCCCATACAGTAATACTCTACAAGACAAGTTTTGTAACTCTTTTTTGCTTAAGATTTTTTCATGGCACGAGAATATTTTTTTAATATATCATCTACCTTTCATCTCTTAGACTACAATGCTTTAAAGACTTAAACCCTGTGCCTAAGTAAGAGTTAAAGCTTGATTTTCATTCATCACTCTGTGCTTATTTTGCCCGAGTGATACTAACAGTAGATTCACAGAAATAGATTGAAATCTCACATGGAAAAGTCTTTAAGTTACATAGCTCTCCAACTTACCAGTTGCCAGAAAGTATGATATTTGAATCAAAAGGCATACCAGACTTCACAATTACCTCACTTCGAAGTAAAAACAAGTAAGGCAATGACATTTATGATTAATATAGGAAAAAAAAATACTATGATGCTTTTATTTTAGTGTGGGATCACAGCTATGCCAAGCTTATCTGCTTCTATTCAGACTCCAATCATCTAGTAAAGCTGACATAGCTGCAAGTAGGAGCATCAATGCACTCTGGCATCATACAGGCTTCTCCTCTTTCCATGACATACTATATTCTTACCTTCCTTCCTAAAGCTTGAATAAAACCAAGTAATTTTCTTCACTATTTTATCTTGGAATTTACATAGGTCATTTGTATTTAGGAATCCCTTTCATCAAAAGCAAACTAGAAATACACCCTCCTTGTACAGCTGTCATTTCAAAGGTTATAAAAACATCATTTGAAAACCTCAATTTCCAAGAGACATACAATGATTACATAATTTCAGCTTCCATTTTTACAAAGTAAACTTCTGGGTCTTTTTGGGAAACTTGAATTATCCTAATTTTACTACATATAATATTTGTTTCCTTTAGGACCCCAGGCCTGTCTTAAAAAGTGGAACTTTCACAGCAGTCCACTGGCCTTCAAATGCTCTAAACAAACAAAAATGACAATCTATTTAAGGAACTGTTTTTCTAACACCAGAGAGAAGTATTTTGACTTTGGATAACATGCAAAATTCCCACTAAAGTCAGTGAAAGTAGTGTTTGGATGATAAACCAAGACCAATAGTGACGTACCACAATCTTTTCCTATTTACACTGGATAAAAAGAGGTCACTGGACACTGACCAAGCAAATGTAAGAAGACTTCTTTTTTTTCTAGCAACAAGCTTCCTACAGTCTCTCCAAGTCTTCCACCCTCTATTACCACACTTAATCATCCTGAATGATGTGATACCTGCTGGCTTTTTTTTCCCCTCTCTGCTCCTCATCTTTTAGGACAAACTCCTTTAATGAAAACACTCCACCCCATGAAAGCTCTTAGCTGCTCTTCACTCCTTTTCTACTAAAGTTTCCATCTCTTCCTTGCACAGGCAGCAAGAACAAAGGCTGATGACTTTTTCAGTATATCGTAGTTTATCTTTGTACAAATCAGGCCTGTGACAGACATTATTTCTGAGATTGTTGGCTTTACTGACACCTGAAGAATATTTTCAGCCATTCCTTGTGCTTATTCAGTAGTCTGCTTTCCCCATGCAAGGCTAGAGCATCCTCCACCCTCCCATGCAACTGCTGTTCCCCTCCCTTTTCTGGGATGTGGGACATGCACACTCCTTGCCTGGGTGACTTTCATGCCCTGCTATGCTCCACTTAATTGATGTTTCTCACATCCATACACATTTTTCCTGAGATCTATTGTTGCCCAGCTCTAACTTTCTACTCCTATGTAACATACTGAAATTCTAGCAACTGCCGTGGCATTACACGTGGATGTTTTGTATCTATATCTTATAGTGATCCTAGAACAACTAAACAAAAATGTACTGATAAATATAGAGCTACTCAAGATTTGAGAAACCTCTCCTAAACTTACGGGACACATTTTCTTATTTCAATAGGATGTTCTTTAATGAAAAAGATCCCTTCAGGATCTGTATGTAGCTAAAAATAAAATATCGAGTAGCAGTGTTTCTGGTACTACAGAATGCCAGTCCCTGTAAGGCATCTTTAGTACTTTTGTTTGTAGTTTGGTTTTGAGTGGTTTTTTTTTTTCTCCTTTAATTATTCATCTCTGTGGAAGATTTCAGTTAGTCCGAGATTCTCTTAAAATAAAGAAAAGATTTCATCTCTGGAAACAGTCTACTCAGGAGATCACAAAACCCCTGGATTCTAGGGTTTTTAAACTCATTAACCTCTTTACAGCTGTTATCAGGGGACTTTCAATACATTTATAACTAAACAGCTAACACTTTCAAATGCTGCAATGTCACCAATGACAATGAATGGCTTTGGACCTGGAGAGCTGAAGAGCTGCCAGTTCTGGCCAAGGATTTGATGAGTTTACCTTGAATTCTTGGACTGGACTCAAAATCTCTGTATTTGGATTTCAGGCTTTGGCACTGGCCCATTTGTATTCCTAACAATAATAAGTTATGCAGTCAAGAGTTTCATACTGATTTAAGAACCTCAACTGACAGTAACTTAACATGAACTGAGAGTTCTCAGAACATCACGGAACAAGTGCTTCAGTCCTAAGAAGATAAAAATTACTTAAGTACAAGTTCAGATTTTATTTGACTACTACCTAGATGCATTAAAAAAAAAAATGAACAAGACAAAACTTCTGAACATACAGAATGTTATTTCTCTTCAGGAATCAGGAAGATTCTATCAACCTCTACCACCTTCAGTTCTCAGGAAGGACCTTCAGCCACCCGCCCAACAGAGGGCCTTCAGAGGACTCTCCTACTGAAACCTGCACAGAGCTGAACTTGACCTCCAGAACTGTTGGGGAAATTATTGTCATAATAATGAGACTTATTTTAAGTCTGTATTATAATAAGACTTCATACTGAAGTATCAGGAGGACTCCTACTGAGTAATCATTCAAGAAACTAAAAAAAAAATTACAAACCCTACAACTTTTTAAACAAAGTAATATACAGGCTGCCAAGGAAGATGCACCCAATGCTAGATGATTTTCCATAACTATACACTACAGTCCTGCAGGCAGCTACCACTTTATTCCAATTCCGAAACAATGCATGCATTATCTGGAACTTACTAGTTACCCCCAGGGTCTGGACATCATTAGAAGGATACCAGAGGGACTTGTATACAAACTTGTGCTGGCACTAAGTAGCATATTATAATGTACTACTTTAAGAATGCACCAGCTCTGTGTGATATTCATTCAAAATAATCCAAACACAACATACTAGAAGAAGGTGTTTCTACAAGCCACAGAACGGCTCCTCTTGGCAAAAGGAATTGGGCACAGGGTGAAGAGAGGAAAAGGGTGGGTAACCAAATTGACGTTTGACTGCACAAATAGTGATGACTTAAAGTCTATGATGACGTAAGTAATGCATTGGAAAATGACTCAGATAAAGAAAGAAGCATTTAGCCACTACAACAGAAAAATACAACTGCTAGGAAGCAGTGAACAAAAGCAATACAGATGCTTTTTATATGGCATCTCTTAAGGCACTGTATCACGGTACTGTAAGTAACATTAAGGATAAAAGCAAGGAAAAAAGAAATACATCTGCACTAATATAGTCTTCTGAATGGTTTTAGCTGTACGTTTACCAGTTACATTTGTATAAATGCAACACACAAAGACCCCAACTAAGAGAGCACTAAGCTCTGTAGATAAAAATCTCAGAGTATCCAAGACTAAAAGTTAATGTAGGTAATTTTATCAAAAGTTACATATTTCAATGGCCTCTGGCTATGTGGATATTTTCTAGAATCTCCACTCTAGACTGATAGAAATAGCAGGTTCCAAGAAGCACTTACACAGCACATACTTACAGAGTATCATTAGTTGGCCGTGATAACGTGATAAAAGTAGCGTACTATTTTTCTTCCATGTAACCACATGTAGGAGTTTTAAGAAATGAAATTGTTGGTTTATTTAGAATAGCTAAAATCTATTTGTTGATAACTTCTAAAATGAATTTCTACCAGTAACTGCATTGAGAGAGAAAGCATTACCTTTTTTATCTCTTTGCTGCTATTATCAGTGTGTAAAATTATAAGAATCTGGTTAGCCTCAATTTTTTTTATCTGGAAGGGACAAAATAGAAAACTTCTGTTTTAACCATTATCCAGTCACTTAGCTATATTTTAAGTACCTACACAATGAACGTTTACTTCTTAAGTTCTGTAGTAACGGAGTTTCTTCCAAACAGGATAAAAGGATCACATTGTACAGCACCAAGGTAAACATAAAGCCATCTGGATAAATTAAAAATCAGTTAAGTTTAATTTCTCACTAAAATTGAACACTCTCAGCTCCACCTGAAGCCAGACTGCAGACATCTCGGCAGTCTTCGAATCCTGAGACTTCAGAGCTCCTTCAACCTGCAGGGCACTGCCTATTTCTGCTACACCCATCAACCAGTTCCAACCTGGAAGCCTCCTTCCTGGCCTAAATCTATTTCTGGTCTAGCTCAGCTCAGACCAAGATGCTCTATGAAGTACTCATGAGGCTTATAAAGTAGGCAATAGAGGAAGAAAGTGAGCTATTTACTTTTCTTGCAGACAAAAAAAAAAATCTGAAGTCACATATCTTATAAGATAGCTACATTATATTGCAATTTTATGTATCAGGCATTTCCAACTCAATTGACCAACACCATAGAGTAGCAAAGTTTTCTGTAATATTAAGCATTAGCCTGCCATATTTCAGACCTCTTATGCAAAGTAGAATAGTCTGAGATATCACCAATCTATTTCTCATGTAAATATACATAAAGAACCTCAAACCTTCCCTGACTTCTGGTAACCGGTCTTGCCAAAGTTCTGCCACTAACCAGGAACCATGAATTACACTTGATATAGCAACAGGCCTCTACATTCTGATGCTCACCTCCAGGAGAAAAAAAAAAAAACCAACCACAACTATTTCCAAACATGGAACGATAGTCTCTACATAATTTATTGCCACAAATACCTCATTCTATGTTGAGAGCATAAACTTCAGATGAGATGAAAGAAAGCAATATTAAAAAGCTAAGTCCAAAAATATTGCACTGAAGAATTAAGTGAACTCTAACACACCAACAGGTACACTAATAAAAAAAGAACAGCATAGGAATGGCCTAGAAAGACATGAACACACCAAGCACTTAAAAAAAAATTACATAATATTCAACACCTCTTTCACCGTCTTCTCACAGACCAGCTACTTCTGTGATGCATATTGCTCTCATCTTGCCACTTTTCTTTCATTGCAGTCTTGAAAAGCTGTGTTAAATATCCCAAGGGCTCATCACTCAATAAGTATGCCTGTGACAACGTACTTGCATGTCTCTGCTATAACAGCTATCTCTAAAAATAAACCACAAAAAAATTCTCAAAAAATCTACAATTATTTGAAAACACAAGAACTATTAAAAGCCATTGCAACACATTAGATGACTGACCACAGTTTTTATAGTCATTTAGCTGCTAATTCCTTCCTTATTGGCATCTAATCAATTGATGTGAGGAGGTCTGTAGAATTTATCGTATCTCCACAAGTGAGAAACATATAATTTCCTACTCTTGTATGCTTTCCACAATCCGGTAGGACATTAAACTGAACATAAAACTTATTCTGATAGAACAGCACATTGTAAAAACATCTAACTTCAGTGTAACTGTTCATAAAAGATTTGGTGACTTTTATATATATACAAAAAACTCTGTTTTACACATACATATTTATACAGTCATACTCTAATAATGGAAAGATTCAGAGAACACCACTAGGCAGAGCACAGAATTAATGCACTGCAGAGATTAATGCACTGCAGAGAATTTTAAGACAAACAAATTTACTTCTAATATGGAAAGAACTCCTGAAAACTACAAAGACTTGTCAAAATTAGATTGTTGAAACAATAATGTGAATCAAGCTATTAACTGGCCTTGGTTTTGACTTTACAATATGAAATAAAATATTGACTATTTGACTAAGAAGTCAAATATTTACTTCCTGTCAAAAGAGAAAAAAAGAAGAGCTTTTCACTATCATCCTTTCCCCTCCCCCAGTTAATAAAACCCAGTTAAAAGTGGCAGTTTTGTAAGTATACCGATTTTGGCAGAACTATATTTTTCTGAAAATTGACTTATTAAAAACTTAATTAAATTTTGTCCAATATGGAAAGACAACCAAGATTTATGTAATCTTACAAGCCACCTAGAACCTTTCACTTGAGGGCTGGAAACTCAAGTGAGACAAATACAACAAGTTCCTTCCAACCTTCATGCGAGATATTCTTGTTGTGGTTTGTGGGTTTTTTTTGTAAGCTACAAAAAAAAAAGTGAAACTTAAGCAACAAGAAATGAAAACACAGATGATGCTGGGAAAAAAAAATTATCAATGAGGATGAGACAATGAATTTAACTTACAGGTAGGTAATGTAAATTTATTTATTTATTTTTTTAAGCTGGATAAAGATCTAGCTACTAAGCTCCTAAAGTGACAAAAAGCTCTATGGCCTACTTTCTCCACTTCTTTTAAAGTCATACCAAAAAGCCCAGGTACCTGCCCTGTCCTCACGAAACACATTTCCCCAAAGATAGTGCATTACAAGTCTTCTCAGACACACGCTCCATAACATAGGCAATGACACAGAAATCATGTCTAACTCGTGCCATAATAAAAACAGAATGTGTGCTAAGGAGCCTGCCAAACTAGAAACCCTGCACTGCAAATAGACATCGTCCTTCAGTCTCTTCATTGCCATTTCTTTTCTAATCTAATTCACTTCTTCCCAGCATTTATACTGTTTAACTTCTGCATGCCTCCCAAATCAGGTAACACAATTCAATTTTTTACAGTCTTTTTTACATTCCTGTTCACAGTGATACAGTGACTACATTGAAAGTACTGCAGAGAACTTAAAGAAGAAGGTAATTTTGGCAACAACGTCTGCATACAAATCCTGTATTGTTCTTACACAAGCATAAAATTGGGGGCAAAACTCAGTTGGCAGCATACCTTTCAGAATTTTTGGTTTGGATAATATTTTTCTAAATTTTAAACAGTTATACTATTTCTCCAAAATAGCAACTTTGTTTCATTTTGTTTCAATGTCAAGTCATTTATTTTCAAGCAAACCCAGACAGGGAATTGTTTCTTGTTTATAGGATGGATTAAACACATTTGTCTTATTAATAATGAAAAACATTTAGTTTTGTAGCAACATAACAGAAAGAAGCATTTCAAACTATCACATTAACCTTTTCACTTAAAAACAACACTATAAAAAGGTAAATAGTCTAACATCAAGATTAGTCTTCTGCTTATGATGTGTCACAAATTACATTACGGTTTATATAATGCATTATATGTTTATTCTGGCTCAGATTCTTTCACCTGTTCTTCTTGCCTGGCATTGCCAGCACTACCAGATGGGTCCATTTTAGATTTAATTAATTTACCCCATCTCCTAGGATTCTGAAATAAAGCACTGACAGGAACTCTAGTTCTTTCCTTTCTTGGATACAGAAAAAGAACCTAGACACAGAGAGATTTTCCTTTTAAGAACAGAATACAACATTCACAAATAAATATCTGGGGAGAACACGTGTTGTTCAAAGAAGCTAAAAATAGTACAATCAACAAGCATATGTTTAACTGGGAACCTTCCTAGATTCTAAAAGTAGCATTATTCTTTAAATCCAGTGTGGACACGAGTACACAAAAACTGTTTTGTTTTTAATGGCAATGGAGCAAGCACATTCAAAATGTCTGCATATAGATTAAGTGAATACCATACACTGCATACTAAACTAGATCAATTCCCTTCTTGTCATTGGTCTTCAGTACCTCCACCATGTTATTTTTCTATTCCTACAAAATCCTCAACATATTACAGCTAAAATTTCATTTCATGCAAAATAAAGATTTTTTTTTTTAATTCCTTTTATTCTCTGCTTACGTAAAAAAGAAATAATCAAGAAGGAAACTTAGTATGGCACAGCAAGTTTTAACCACCCGTAGTCCTTTAAAAATAGTAACTGCTTTAATGGACTCGCAACTCACGCTCCCTTTGTAAATCTAACAAATGGGGTGAGTGGATGTACATTAATGAAATCATCTGCTTATCTTGATCACTGGGTTGCTTTATATGGACTGGGGCAAACCAGTTCTTTCACAATCCTCTTCCTCTCCTGGTTTTCTCCTCATTATCTACTTTCAGATCATAAGATGCATGAGGCAGAGCGTCTCCCCTTTGTCCAAGTCCGTAATAGGATCTGGCATAACTAAGCCTGCAAAACCGTGTGGCCTCTGAATACTACCATAATAAAAATAGTTCAGATGGGCCTTTTAAGTTGCTAAGTCAAATTTTGAATACACAGCGCTCCTTGTATAGAGTGGAACATTTTAAAACAATATCTTAGAGCCCTAGTAATGAATCTTCCCACTTGCAGAAAATACTACAAAATCACAAGCCTGTCGTGGCTCTAAATGGTGCAGGAGCATTGACGCACACTACAGGAATTGATTTTACTTCAAATGTATCATCATGAAGCACAAACCAGCTTACAAGGAATGCTGCCACCTCTCCAAAGCCTGTCTCCATAATGGATACACTGTGCCTCTCCTGATATTAAAACATTTTCTATAAGTTTTAGTTCTATGTGTCACACAACTACAGAAGAATCACAGCTTTTCACCTTCAGAAGTATGGTGACAGGCTTAAAGAGCATCAACTCAAGGCTAAGTAACCTCATCAAAAGCCTGAGGCCAGATGACAAACAGAAACAATCTATAATGAAGTTCTGGAGAATCTAACAATTTAAAAAAAAAAATACTTTAGATCAATGTACCATTTTCTACAGGATCTGCATTTGATTAAACCAGTATTTTAATTTTAAAGCATTGATTTTTTTTTAAGAAAAGAATGATCTAATACTTTAGTTTAACATGATATTCTCTTAAATTATTAGAAATTAGCCCAAGCAAACCAAAATAAGTTGATCATGTAAAAGCAGACATCCAGGAACCAGCATCAACTTAATTACAGGGGTGAAGAACCTTCTACTTTAACTGATATTAATGGCCAAAACACTGCTATGGTCTTAAGACAAATAATTTGTTCTGAGATTAAGTGCACTGTCATTTCCATCTGCTTTTAAGCACATTCTCATTTACCTGTAACTAGAACCATCCATTTTAAAAGTCATGGGCATTATGTTTTTCTCTATAGGAGTTACACAATAGCCTACATTAAGATACCAAACAGTATGTAAAAACACCAAAATCCAAAGAGTATTTTACAAACCAACAAAAACTGCAGTCTTACATTCACTGTTGAAAACAATCCATTCCCAGGACAAAAACTATTTGTTCCAAGGAAAAGACAATTCAATCTGAGAAACACAGTTATAAAAATGCCCAAATTTAAAAAGTTTCTCTACTTCTTGTTAATAAAGATTTTTTACTAAGCCGACAGAATATAAATACCCAAGACAAAATCTTTAGAAGTCTGTTTGTATTGCCAGAAACCTTTGTAGAATTTTTACCTTTAATTGAAGCTACCATTACCTTTCTCTTTGCTACTAATTAATGTTTTGAAAATAAAAGCTCCAGAGCTCAAGTTCTCAGGAATAGAAAAAGCACCCTGAAAACAGTCTGGGCACCAAGCTCTATCACCTGTTGTCTCAGGCTAGATCAAATAGGCAACAACTGCTTTAAACAATCCATCCCAAATCCATTTTCTTCCCCCTCAGTCAGGACAAGTAATAACATCTTTATACATACAGACTTCCTACACTTGCCAAAATTCTCAGAAAATTAATTTTAAAAAAGGTAATCTGGGAATAGTTATACTGAAATTAATCAATAGTTTTGTAACAGCCTGTGACAGAAGGCATCTTTAAGACAGTAAGATGCCATTCAGAATCCCAGTCTTATCATCAACTTTGCGAATGTGCTGGTTCACCATCCCATCCTCAACACAGTCAGACAGCCCAGGGCAGCCTGCCAGGGCCAGCGCAGCCAGGGCACAGAAAGCTCATGAGCTGAACACTGAAGCCAGAGTTATGACAATAAAACAAAGAGCTCTCTGGAAGAGCTATTACAGAAAGCTATACATACATTGTACACTAATAAAATTAAAAAAAAAAAAAATCAAGAAAGAAAGGAAATAAAGCTAGCAGCTTACCAAAAAGCACACCCAGGATTTACCCTTAAAACATGACTAACTTTACCTTTACAAGGAATAAGGCACATTAAGAGCTTCACTGGCTCTGGACTCCAGCATTTATAGTGGGCTAACCAAGCCCAGCTGTGGGGAATGAAGCCCATTAGCAGGGGGAGCAGATCAGGGGTGCTCCTGAAGCTCGTCTTCCCAGATGGTTCCACCTGAAGGGAATGCAGTTTACCATGCTAAAAAAGTCAGAGTTCACTCTCAAAAGTGCATTCCTCATCCAGCTACAATGTTCACCAAAGAATCATGAAATTAATATTTAGCATGCTAATAATGAAAAAACATCACTTTTAAAACTTTTCAGTATACAATTTTTACCTATGAAATCCTTTCTACTCAGTAAAAATGTCTAAAAACACTCATGATGGTTTAGATCTAGAGCTACTACCACCTAGCAGTCACAGCCTGTCTTCAACACAGCTCGGGTACCTCACAGTAAGTCTCCTCTCAGACTTTAAAGTTTGGATTTATTAGCATTGTCAAACCATCACTTCAGGACGATAAGTTCAGTCTTAGAACGCTGAATCAAAAATACTGCTGCCCCAAAACACTTAATGTGCTCTGATGGATTCTATTTGTTTTTTAGAAAGTGGTAAGTGATGGAACTTGGCTTCAACAGGCATCAGGTCAGATCAGGTATGGTTTACATCACCTTCACTTCATACCAAGTCATAAAGTAGACCTAAACACTGCATAATGTGGCTCAGACACCTTCACAAAAGTGATCATGTGATCAGGCATGCTTTAAAACAAATTGGTATTCCCCTGCCATCTCAAGAGCACACAGGTGCAACACAGTTAAGTGCTGAATGACAGCCTGGAGCTCTATCCACCATGATACGATATGATCCCGTTCCATCCTATCCCATCCCATCTACATCCCTTAAATCAGCTTGCTATGTGATGTGACCCACCTCTTAACACAACTCAGCAATACCCTGGCTGATGATTAGTGAAGGATTTTAACAATTAGTAACTCAGCAGGTTTACTCTCTTACTGCACCTGATGCAAGTCTGGAGTCTCTTCTGTAGTTGTTGCAGGCAGAAATGTTACCTATTTCAAAACTGAATATTTTATTTCTCTGTGTATAAAAAGCAAACTGATAAGCCTATGAAATTTTGGGTTTACTTTGTTGTTAAAAAAAAAAGAAAAAGTAAGCATTTCACCCTAGATGTTGAACTATTTTCTACTTCTATAAATTATGAATATACATTCTCTCATTCAACCATTCTTTAATAGGAAAGAAAGGTCTCTAAATACAATTTCTACAATCAATTGTAAGGCTACATTTTACTTTTGTACACAGCTGGCATAAGAGCAAGACTAAGAGCTACTCGTTTTAAGCCATTATCATTTCTCACTTTAAAGAACACAAACCCAACAACAAATAATCATATGGACAGTCAATAAAGGCATAAGTTTGTCTACAGCTTTATTAAAGCAACTGTAGCCATAAAATTGATTACATGTTCTGATTACCCTCACAATTTCAATATGGGAGCATGAAAAATTTATTTTTAAAACTTTTTTTTTAAAGTTATTTCTAAGAGCAATTAGCTTGAAATAAATATTTTTTACTAGGGAGTGTGTATCAACATCTTAGGCAAAAGAAAATTAAAATTAGACTATTCAATGACAAAGCAAGAGACACCGCTGCTTTAAAGAGCTTTAAAACATGTAACTTGACAAACACTGATGTACCTTCTCCTATATTTATATATACAGAGAAAAGATGCTCAGGGATTAGGTAAACCCTACTCAAGTCCAGAATATGATATGTAAGGTTAAGATTAAAAAAAAAAAAATAAAAACAGGTACCTGGATTTTAGCTGTTATGTTCATTGACAAACATCTAAATAAGGAAACAAGTTTCCAGAACAATAATACCTCTTTCTGAAACCATCTGAAACTATCACTAACTCGGAAATCAACTTGCATATTCAGATTTTAAATACAAATATTGCTGTCTAAACTGCTGTATTGTGCACATGTAGACTTAAGTTCCACATACTAACCTAAAGAACTACTGTGTGAGTTTCCTTTAAAAATTACGTATAACTTAGTAACAAACATAATGCCATCAATTGGAAATTAGAAAAATCAAATGTTTTTTTCTTCCATTCCTGGAATCACATCTTATTATTCAGCTGGCAACTCGAAGATACCAAGGTTTTCCTACAGTATATATAATTTTTAAGTTAACATTAAAATTTTATCACTTAAATTATACATGCAGAGTCAAAGCTCCACACTTTGGACAGCATTTTCCACTTTTAGTAAATTAATACTTCACTATATCCTAGGGACTCATTCCAGCAAAGCAACCAAAATTATTTTTGCAAATATCAAAACTAGTTTAGTGTTGTTTTGTTTTAGGACTCACAGATCTATAATATGAATTCTGCTCTTCTGACTCATGAAAAGGCAATACCATAACTTATACATATAAGGCAGAGTCAGAGGAGGAAAACAAGCATTTAATCAGGTAAAATTTTGTATGGCCTTAAACAAAAAAACCAGACCCTCTCTCAATTGAAGACATCATTCCTTAAGCATATAATTCACGTCTCTCTAAAAAAAGCCTAACATAACAAATGGTGGCTACAACCTTAACCTGCGGATAGCAAAAAAATAACATTACAGTAAAGTATGCAAGGAAAAAAGTATGCATTATTGCTGAGAGCCTTAAGGGATACAAAAATAGGGTGAACACAAAACCAGCAGTCCACTGTTTCTGATGCTGAAGGAATCAGAAGCCTTTGGATATAAACATATTTGGAATAGAAGAAAACTAACACCAAAAAAAACTAGTAAAAACTTCCCACACAAAACCAGTTTATCAGAAGTGTATAACCAAGGCATTAAAAAATCCCTTCATGGGGAAAAATGTTTGCACCGCATACAGACAGACCTTGCAATATTTTCTCCTAACTAGGCTGTTCTTGTGATTTAAAGGAAAAAGGAGGGCTTTTTTTTTCCTTCAGCCCTTTTAAAGCCCAAGTAGAGTTTATCTGCTTCCTTATTAAACAATATTTATAGTATGACAACCTAAAAAAACATTAAAACGTGATACAACATCTGCCTGTCGATCAGCAAACTCTCTTTCGAGAAAGTGATGTCAAAAAACTTGTAGCTGAAGGATTCTCCATGACATCTGAAAGCATCTGAGGTGCTCTACACCAACTATGACGATCGTAGGTCAAAGAAGCTAGTAACCTGTTTCAAATAATTTCTGTCCAGCGGAATACCTGTGCACAATCACAATTAAAATGAGTTTAACAGCATTTATACAAAAAAAATAATAATAATTACAAGATGCTTAAAGAAAGAATCATAATCTATTTCACTTTATTTTTGAAACATTAAGGTCACCATTTGCAAATAGATTTTTTAAAACACAGATCTATAATAATGTTTCCCCTATTCTTAAAGTAAAAAAAAATTAATCCAACACCAGTAATGTTAGAGTTAATATAATTAATACTAGCAAACTTAGAGTGAGTCACCTTTTTAGTTTAACAAATGAGAGATAAACCATTACATAAAAAAGTAAAAGATGTCATGAAAAATTAATGGAATATAACAAGAAAGAAAATGCCAAATATTTATTCAGCATTTGCTTGGAGAAAGGGGAACAAAACTGTATTGTAAATTTATTCCTGGGTATATAAAGAGCAATGAAAATGCAACACAGTAGACCGGTATCTAACAGTTACAGTGACAAGCCACTCAAACTCTGGCCCAGTTGCCGTGTTATGCTACAACTGCCTATGACATTATAGTAGTTCTCAACACTCTTCTGGCCTGGTGATGGGATTTGCCTTTTTTTTCTCCACCGTATGTTCGCAGTTCTAATATCTACATGAGGTAGTGAAGTTAAGGACTTGCAAAGGAATTTCCAGGACACAGGGCTGCAGCTGCACATGTTTCTCCGTCCTGCAGGTGATCCATGGGGTGAGGGACCTTTGCCACTTCCACTAAACGCGCACTTACTGCGGCTCTAAAAAAAAGAGCCAGTATTTGCCACTGCACATCAGCTGGCAGGAGAGATGCCATGACAGGAGATCGTCAGTAAGTCAAGCACCCAGATTTTGATTTCCAAGGGGGGCCTGGCAGAAAGTGTAAGTCTTAACTGGAATGGAAACATACCTTGTGTGATTTTTAAATATTATGTTTCTAATGTTGAAATCCCAGACATAATGGCCAGAAGCCAAGTAAATACACCTCCCTATAATAAAAGAAAAAAGCTTTTAAAAGCTTAAAATGTTAACATAAGAATCATTTTTTTTAAATATCTGATTCATCTAGAACACTATGAACATCTAGGCCTGCGTCCAAAACCACTGAAGTTATTAGGATGGCCTCCCTCTATTTCAACAGGGTTTGCATAATGTGCTCCCTTTCTGTTACTCTCAAACAGACAAATACATGCAATATATCATCTCAAAGCAAACTGAACTCCACACATTTCAGTGGCAGCACATTCATTTAAACAGAGCCCTACATACTATATATGGGAATAAACTGTTCCTCTCAAAGATACAAACCCGATGTATTCTCAGGCTATAAATACCATCAGGATTCAAAATGGGCCCTTCCGAACCAATATATCTCTGACAGGCATGGAAGATAGGAATCTTGTTTTCTTATTTATTCATCCAGCTGTATCATCAGCAAAAGCGCTAACAAACTTCTACTGAACGTCTGCCTTCCCTCATCACCCAAGATGACCTGTGTGCCATAAACAGAGTACTCGCACTTACAGACCGTGAGGTCTAACCTGGAATTTGTGTATTTGGGCCTGTGTAAAGTTGGTATAAATGCCAGCCTAGTCTTGTGATCCAACAGCATTGTGCACTCACTTCGCAGGGCAGGTGGAAGAGTTCGGCATCAAGCCTTCAACCATGTAGCAGCACATGAACTCATTACAGAAAAAACTGCATTTTATGATAGCTTTTTAAAGCATAGTCCCTTTCTTTTTGTCACTGAAATGATATGTGGGGGAGAAAAGTATTTTTTAACCATTAACACCCACACGTAACATTTCAACAATCTTTCCCTTAGAAAAATGCCACAAGTTGTATTCACTGTGTCCTTCTCAGACTTCCAGTAATTTGGTAATTTCTATGCATGTAAAATACATAATCTTACGCAATGTGACTAGGTACATTTAATAGAACCAAAAGGATACCCTATTCCCTAATTTCATCCGAGTTATGTTTATGTCCCACTAGGTTCTCTGTAACTTCTGTTCCTCAATCTCACACTACAGAATGCCTCACTGCTTCTGAATTACAGCCTGATCTGGCTGAGGAATTATTACCAGCCAACACTGAAATTCACATAAACTTCTGTCAATCTCACTTGGATTCCACAGAACAGCAGAGCCAGTCTCTGAAGGAAGACTGACCATTGCTCTGTATTTTGCCTGCTGCCTAGAAATGACTGCTTCTTTTTGAGAGTTGTCGCAGGAAGGATACTCAATGACTAAAATTCACAATCCACATTCTTGTAATAGTACAGGACAGTCATGGAACATCATTGTTTTTTAACTATAATAATTAGATCTTGTTCCTACAAAGATTATACTCAGGACTAGCGCTCTTGAAATTTTCAGTATTTCTGTCTCTGGGACTGTAAACTGCCCTCATTCTGCATTCAGAAATCTCACCGCATCAAAACTGCATACATAGACCACTGCTATTTAAAACCTTTTTGTTCCCTATTACTGGCATTTCTTCTATTGAGCTAAACTGGAAAAAAATAGTTAAATCTAATGGTTTCCAAACACCATTTACAGATTTGCAAAGGTATGAGAGTTGCAAATTCCTTCTGAGCACAGATTTTCTCCTTAATATATGTGTAGCAAAGCCTTGAAAATAAGTATGGTACTGCATCAAAAGAACATCTTTGTCAAGATTGTTCAGTTTACAGCTTAAATCCTTGTCTATACATTTTCTTTTCTGCATGCATAACCAATTTTAGCATGAATTTATAAAATCTGAAATCCACCAGGAGCTCCACAGAGATGAAAGCGACATTTTTTTCACAGCGTGTGAAACAGCAGCACACACCTCTCCATATCAGTGCCTTTTTCACTTGTGGAAACACCACCTGCAAAGAGCTGCGAATACCTTTTCTTTCAGTCCTTGACCTCTCCACCACGTCCATCACTCACTTGGCAACCTGTCCAGTGGGACGCTCACAGAGTAATTACGCGCAGACCACCTGATAGCCATGAGACAGGAACGGTTCAGTGCCTTGAGCCAGGCTGCACATGTGACCAACCAGCGAAATGCGTTACAGTCCACTGCTAATCCCTTGAGCCTTCCAGTTGTTCACATGCTTCTGCTCCGTACATCTTCGAGAGTCGAGGTGAGGTTTCTACATACAGATTTAAATGTAGGGCTCTCCAGCATTATGTGTCCGCATGCATCTTCCAACGTACTCTCACAATTTTCTCAATATATAGTGCCTTGTTTTGAGTTTGTTTCTTTTGCTTCATTTGGAGAGGACATTTATACATGTATTGCCAGGAAATCAACAAACCTAGCTATATGAGAGCCAGTTCAATAGAAATGCTCCTTCTTTTAGGGAAAACTGAAATTTTTCCACTTCCCATTTTTCTCAGGCCTTAGAGGTCTGAATGAAAATTCTTAACTTTTTAAAGAAGATTTCTGCAAATATTGTACTTCCAGTAAAAATTGAATTTTTCTATTCACAACAAATGGGAATGTTGCTTGGTTTCTACTGACCAAATCTAGCACTCTATAATTTATGAAACTTCAAAAATAATACATAGACCAATATCAAAGAAGACAATTATGGCTTGTCATTTCAGCCTAGCAACTGCTATCTATAATCACAACGCAATTTCATTTTATAAGTACATGCGTCCTGGGCTGTGCGAGCAAAAGCTCTTCAAAACACTGAAATCATTCCAACAGGAGCACAGCAATAAAGATACATTCTACTTTCTGGAGCCTTGAAGGCTGATACCTCATAACAGGTACCACTCTTTGGGGAACCAAGGAGCAGTCGTACAGGTTCCAGTATCACACCCTTCAAAAGAGTACAAATTCCACTTCCTTCTGCACTGGCCAGCTTCAGGAGCTGGCTGTGCCCCAAACCTCTGCTCTCTCATTCCACTGCTCCTTCTCCTTGTTTAAGAGTTTGTTCAAAGCCAAAACATAGTATCAGATAATGTCAGTAGAAAACGCCCTTCAGGAGCATAGGAAATGCACTAGCAGATCCATATAATCAAATGAACTACAGACTGTATAATGCACATTTAGCTATTATGTACTGTGTACTCTCCCATGTGTGTTTATTTTATTTTTCTGTTATTTCCAGAAACAAGAGCAACTCATGGTGTCAGAGTCCAACCCACTGAATTTCAATCTCACATTCTACTTTTCATACACAAACAGGAATGAGTTGGTCCAAGGCCAAAAAAAAAAAAAAAAAAAAAAAGCAAGAGAAGACAAGCTCTTTCACAATATCTAAGCATTTCTAAAAATGTAGACAGAAATACTAAGGAGAAAAACTTCATTTGTTAAGTCTCTGCAATATGACTGTAGCTCATTTTGGAAGAATTACATCTAAAATTATATACCATATTAAATAAAGGAATACAAGGGCTTCAATTGTAATGACTCTCACATTACATGAAACATTGACAACACAGGCCAAGATTCACATTCTTCTCTTTGGCAGGTTTTTTAAAATGTTATAAAGCAAGCGTGGAGCATAAAAACCCTATTACTTCAGCAATTGTTTTTAGCACATAATTAATATCAATATTAATATTGTTATCATAGAATTTAATAAGTAATTATAATAATATCATACAATGACATAAATTGGATATGGAATTTTAAGGGGCAACATTTATCATTCTGTTACCAAAAGTTTTCATATTCTTGGCCTACAGTATCTTGACTTTCTGATCTCCAAGAAAAAAAAAAAAAAGTAGTGAAATTTCATACCACAAAGTGTTAAACTGTTTGTATCACATTTTCAAATTCCAACCTTAAATTCAGAAGGGAAAAAAAGAGAACACATTCTAAATCCTTGCATGCAGCCATTAAAAAGTGTTACATCCCAAACTCAAGTTGATAATCACTGACAAATCTGAAGAATACAATGTTGCACTTAGAAGATAGCAGAAGGAAAACTTTTTGCAGTTCCTTGTAGTAACACATATGGACACGGGTGTTAGCACAGTAACTCTGTGAATTATTCACATATATATGTGAATTATTCAATAAGAAGCCACAGAAAGAAGACATGAGAAAGATTTCTTTTAGCTCACTCGCTGGGACCATGCTTTACATAGATGGTGAGACGACGCTGGGTAACTCAGCTCTGCTACAACCTGCGGAGCAGCCAAGAGGCAGCACAGGGAAGGAAAGGTCCTAACATGCAGAAAACTTCTTCAGACCCACAGTAGGAGGAGCTACCTCTTGTAAAATTGCTTTTGATAGCAGCTCCGATATTTGACTATATATGCATTCACATTTTTCACCTGCAGCCTCGGCAGCCTTTCCCAAGTTATGAGGCAGCACAAAGCGTGTTAGGTAACAGCCAAGTTTAAAACATCGTGAGTTGTTACTTCAGTTAGCCTTTACATCCTGGATACTAGGAAAGTCTTTTGCAGTAACTCAGTTACTCCTTACACAGAAAGAATTCCCTCCAATTCCTCGTTTTAGCACTTAAGATCAGCCCTTGAAAGTTTTTCTTCACCAGAGGCTTGAAAACCCTTACAAGAGGAACAAATGCAATCTAAAGAGAGACGTCTATCTCCCCCTACCTGCAGAGTCCTTCATCCTCCTGCCCCAGGGAATGATTTTCAGGGACATAGCTACTTCAGGTCTCAAACATGCAATAAACTCACATCTTACAACCTGACACAGCCACAGTATGTCCACTCATTCAGAGTGGAGGTGCTGGAAGCCCTTGACGATACCCGTTATTTAGTGAGCTGAGACATTTAGTCTAATATATTTTAGAGACAATTTGGCTATGCCTGTCTGTGCTGGCTAAGAAATGAATTATCTGCTTTAATTGACTATGTCCCAACAATGGACTGTCAGACCAACAATACCCACCAAGACAGCATGTGTAAGAGGTCTGTGTACAAGTCTCTAACTTTTCATTCTCTCAAGAAAAGCCGCATGAGGGGATAACCTGTAGGATTTTCTTCTTTGTCAATAACGCTGATAGTCCTTGTAGATTTGTCTTACCATGTTGAGAGGAAAAGGCTAAATATACACAGAAGAAATGGCTAAGTCTTAACTACCCACCCATTCTTGAAAATTGCCTTTTACTGTTGTAGGAAATGGTATTTTACAAGACACACTTCTTCTACAAATGCATTTGAGCTTTGTCATCATACCTGGCTAACACCTCTCAAAGAAAGTTCATGTTTGGTTTTGAATGAAATAAAAAATGCCTATAGAGAAGTGATATAGCCTGGTAGGTTTCCTGAAGCTTAAGGCTGAGTTAAAAGCTTTTATTTATTCCTTATCTCTAGCAATCACTTCTTCCAGAGATAGGCCAAGTCCACTCTGTTCTGCTCCCAACCACAATCTGAACTGGATGCTTACCTTGCCAAACTCAAACAAACAAACAAACAAGTACCATAACTTCTCACACTCTGACTTTGTTTCTGGTTTCCCCTAGGTGTTAGATCCTTCGTACAGCTAGGTTGTGCGCTGTATCAAGTGTGCTTGGGGGAGGGGACAGGAGAAGGGGGAAGACAGCTCACTGTACGTCAAAGCAAGCCAGCAACCTAGCAACCATATATTAAAAGGTGTGTGTGTTTTTGTGGGTGTCTGTGTGCCAGGAATAACTGAAGCAGATATTATTCCATTTGTAATCCAAAAAATGTGAAAAGGGAAGGGGAGAAAGTCCAGCTGCTGCTCTATTTTGGGGTCTGTCAAAATCCACTTTCACAAATACAGAGTCTTAACACTTTCTATCCCATTCATCTTAAACAAAAATGAAAGTCTGGACCTGAGCAAGTTCTTGCCTTTGGTTTGAAAGAGACCCTTCAAACCGGGAGCCGACCTTACTTCACGTACTATGCTTTTTTCCAGCTGCGAATACACAAAAATCAAAAGGGGCAGAGAGGTTCCCTCAAAGATTGCACACTCGGGTTAAAGGAATATCGATCTAGTGTGTTACTTTACAAATGCACTAAATACTCTTTGATATCTACATTTTATTTATCAAACAGAAGTGTCAAAGATTCTCAGGGAGTGGAACTGGCTTTATAAGGATTTACTTGACTGAGAACTTTACCTCCTTAATTTTGCCAAAGTTTCTCATTCCACAAGAGAACTGAGAATTTAAATTGGTAAATCAACATTCCCACCCTGCCATCATATGCGGTCCTGCAGGTGCATATCAACTTCAGAACCACACCATCCCACCATGTCAGTGCATGCCTTGCCAAGAGGGTGAGCCGACACCAGGTGTAACTTCCACGCGACCAGATGAAAGCACAGGGTGGGAGGGAAAGAGGGGGCGGGGGGGTCACGTCTCGGGACTGCACCCAACACCTTGCTCCTCCAGCCATGCTCCCCACGTTGCGGCTCCCCGCGGCAACCCGACCACAACAGCACGCTGCCATGCACCAACAGCTCTACCGCATCTCCTCCAGTGCCACCTCGCCCAGGTGTCCCGGTCTGCGAGGCTGGGCTCCTACTCCTCCTCACCACCACCACCATCACCACCACCGCACCAAACCATAACCGGCACTAGGAAGGGAAGGGGAGGGGGAATTACCTTGTTTTTGACCCCGCAGTGGCAACAGACAGTCCACAGGTACTTGAGGGTCCTCCACAGCAGGATGATAAACAGTCCCCCAAAGAAAGTGACCATGGACGAGGCGAGGAAAGCCCACCACATGCGCTGTCCGCGGCTATCGCAGGGCACCTCCACGGTCACCGGGATGATGAGCGCATCCATCTTGGGCACATTGACGGGGGAGGAGGACGAGTCTGTGTTGAGATTGTTGGCGTTGATATTGTTACTCATTCTAATGCCGCCGCTGCCGCCCGGGAAGGAGCCGCCGCCGCCGCCGCTGCCATTTGCCATAGCTAACAGCGAGCCGGGCGCGCAGGGGCTTCCGAGAGCTCCTCCCGCCGCCAGCGCCCCCCAAAAAACCCATCACCAGCCATATTGCTGCCGCCGCCGCTGCTCAGCGAGAAAAGGAAAATAATAATACTAATAAAAATAAAAACCCCTAAAACAAACAAACGAATGAAACAAACAAACGAAAAAAAAAAAAAAGATGAAGAACAGCGACCGCACAATCCCCGGGTCCCTCTCGGGAGCCGACAGGCCGGTGAATTCCGAGCGTCCTCCTCGTACGGCGAAAATAATACCCCCCCAAAAAATTAAAAATAATAATAAAAAGGTCGTCTCCTCCTCAGATTCCCACCCCTGCCTTCTCCCGCATACGCAGCCCCCACCCCGCCCACTCCCCCCCAAAAAAAATCAGCTGCCACCACCGCCACAAACTGATGCCTCGGAGCGTCTCTCCAAGATACCCAGCGCGGCAACCCCGCTGGCCTCGGCGGGGATCTCTCCGCCTCCGCCGCGGATCTTCCCGGAGGTGCTCTGCGATGATTGTTAATAGTCTTTAACTTGTTATTAGCGACACTCGGTCCCCCCCGCGCACCCTCCTCCTCCTCCTCCTCCTCTTCCAAGTCCGGCCCCTTCCTCTCCTCTCCTCTTCCCCCCGCGGTGCCGGCAGCAGCCTCCTGTGGCTCCTAATTCATCCTCCGCTGGCCCATCTGTGCCTGCGCCGCCGCCTCCTCGCCCATCCTTCAGGCGCTGCCTCCGGGGCCCGGCTGCGGCTCGGGCCGTCGCTCCCACACGCGCAGAGGCGCCGCCGCCGCCGGTTCTCCCCGCCCCTCCCGCGCTGCCGCCGGGGGACGCGGCCGCCCCGCGCCCGCAGCCGCGGCCCTGCCCCGCGGGGAGAGGGGAGGGGGTGGGCCCGGCCGGCTCGGGGCGCCGCGCCGCTGCTCCTGCCGCTGCCGGGGGTGGGGGCGCTGGCTCAGGCGGGCTCCCGGGCCCCCATGGGCAGAGCCGCGGCCGCCCGGTCCCGCTCGCAGGAGCGACCGCTCCGGAGGACGGCGGAGGAGGGGGGGGTGCGGGGGGGACGCTTCACAGGTGGCCGCGAGGCGGTGCCCGGGGAGCTGCCGGTCCAACAGGTCCCGTCGGCCCGGGCTGGCCCATCGCCGTCCGCAGCCGCGGTGGGGCGGGGGCAGGCGGCGGTGGCCCCCCCGCGCGCGCGGCCGTGCGCGGGGCCGGTCTGGCGGATGTCATGACGCAGCGGCCAACGCACGGCGCGGCCGCGGCCCCGGCCGCCCCCCGCCGCCAGCGGTGCCCATCGTCCCCATCCCTGCATCCCCTGCCGCCCCCCCCGGGTGGCAGAGGGGCGGGAGGGGGCGCGCCGGGGGCTTGCGGGAGGCGGCTGAGTTGCAGCAGCAGGTGCCTGCGGGGGTAGGGGGGGGGGGCCGTTTGGAAACGCGGTGAGAGAGCGTGAAATAAAGATCGGGGAACCGCGGCGCGGGTTTTTTCCGCCGAAGGCGCGCGTGGCTCGGCTTTAACAGGGACGGGGAGACGCTGGGACCGCGCGGCCAACGCACGGTAAATTGCTGCGCATCCCAAGAACATTCCTGAAATTAACCCTTAGAAACAGAAATGGCAGTGTGAAATGACACACTGGGGCGGGCCGGGGGGGGGGGAATCCGGGAAGAAAATCTGCATAGCTGTCTCCTGCTTTTATCCAGATTCCCGTTGAAAAGCAGAGGGATTTATATATTTATTTATATTTAGATAGAAACCAAAATCTCCATTTGGCATGCGGTCTGCTCAGCCGGTGCTCTGCACAAAGTGTTCTGCAGATCCTCTTGACACCTTCCCAAGGGTAGAACACACCAGCCTGTGCACGCGTGACAGCTCCCCGTCTGATCTGGTCACTGCACGTGCACAGAGCCACCATTATGAAATAGTAATCTCTCAACCTTTACTGGTAATAGTTCCTGTTTTGGCATCTGCCATGGGTTTGTTTATTTTTATTTTCTACTTACATGAGGGTAATGAGATTTTACAAGTTCTCAAAGCTTTTTATGGGGCTCTCTAACCCTCTCACCTCCACTGTTTTGTGCAATAACGCCACCATTTGTCTAACTTTGTGAGTTTATCATGATGTCTCACTCCAGGCTGTTCCTCCAGTCTGTTCCTTCAAGAGAGGGCTTCCTTTTTCAGGAAGGGATCATTAGAGGCCTCTGAATAGAGAAAGCACTAGACAGTAACATGGAGATGTAGACAAGTGGGAAAATACTACATTACTGCATCCCGGAGGAAAACGGATAGTTGGTTCCATCGCACATCTGAAGCAGCCTGTTCCCAGGAGGCTGTTTTAAGAGGGAACTAAGTGGAGGATTTCTAGATGTGGAAAACAGGTTGAAAAGAAACTGCATGTCACAGCTGCCATGTGCAACTCCAGACTGCACTGCCACAGCTGCCACCCCTTCCCACAGCTGTCATTACCAACCCTCCTCACAGCTAGAAAGTCACCTGGGCTGCAAAGCGTTGTTGTGACAGGGTCACGCACCTTGGGACCTGGGCCCAGAACCTGATCCTGATGCTTGTTTCCTCTGCGTTCCTGGAGCACCCTTTTCACAGCTGCACACGAACCTATGGATCCTTTTATCCGTTGGCAAGCACCAGGAGTGGAACAAGGGCAGGAGTATCATAACGCAGCCACTCAATGTCTGATCTTCAGAAGTGTCAGGTACTTACAGATGCTCTTACAGCTAATGGCAACCACAAGTCCTGTGCACCTTGAAAGGCGTGGGCGGTGAACAGTAGTAGCACAGCATATCCCAGGGAAGGCTTCTGCACGCTGGAGTTTCTTCCATATTCTGGTCTGGTACATAACAAGGGCTGGGTCTCCGAAGCCAGGGATATAGCACATGTCTTCTTGTGCTGTGGTCTGAGAAGGCCCAGAAGATTTGACAGAGAGGCACCAGTCTTAAAATGTTTTCTCACTTCAGGCGTTCAGGAGGTATGAGCTAACAAGTATTCACCTGGCCCTGGGTACTGTAGCAGCTCAGTGCTGCAGACATTGGTTTCATGAGCACTCCAGATGCAAGCAGGAGCATTAGGCACTGCTAAGATAGCATCTCCAATAATACTGTACCCACAAAGACAAAGGATGGTCCTAAGGAAAAATTCAGACTAAAGTAAACCAAGTGCATCACAGGTTATGGAGTGTACTTCAAAATATTTTGATTAGGACGTGTTTACACAACATTAACACACAGATTTGGACAGGGGTAGGAGATTTATTGTGATCACTTGTAAAAAGCTGATTTTAAGCTCTGCTACTCAAAAACCAACAAACACATATATTGAGAGTTCTAGTTTATAAATTTCACACAGTATATCCAGGGAAAAACCTTTCCTGTTATCTGTATAAACAAAACTCTTCTTGTTTATATAACTAGGTCTCAGTTCTACAAATATTTATGATGAAACTCACACAAAGGTAAACTCATTGATGTCAACTGGTGAGACATTAGCAGTGAAAAGTTTGCTTAATAGGAATTACCTGCTAAAGACAAAGCATATATAAAGTAGGGAACTTTGTATTTTGGTTTTTTTCTGTTGCCACAATATAGCATAGTCCAGGCCACAATCATGCCAACACAACATAAATCCAGAGAGTTTGTTTCCAGCAAGTAGTAGTTTAACAGTAAGGAAATTACTCCTCTTTATATAAAACAGTTCCCTCTTGTGGATATCCTGTGTACAGTATCACAGGCAGAAAGTATTTAAAATATTCATCAAACCTGGATCTTTGCGATTAAAAAAAAATGTTCCATTCAGCAATGGTCTCAGCACGCAGGAAAATGTTGGTTTTAGCAATTACATGTACAAGTAAGGAAGAATGAGTTATTGCATTTAATCAGTATAATTTACCTGCAAAATTACTCATTAAATAACAAATTGTTTAATTACGTGCAATAAACACAACAAAGCTAAATAAAGTTGTGTAACTGTACCTGTATGAGTCAAGTATAAATCACAGTGGGCTTTTTATTTTGCTTACCTGAGAAAAGCTTCCACACATTCCAATAAAGAAAACCATTATTAAAAAAGAAGGAAAATATACACTCTATAAAGAAAAGATACAATAACAGCAAAACAGTCAGGATTTCCAAGGGTCCATGTACTAAGTACTGAAGTCAGAGAAACTCTTTGGAATGGTAAATCTTTCCATTAAAACTAAAGAGTCCAAGCAAGCAAGTGGCATGGCTTCACTGGCAACACAACATTGCACCAGGGACTGATTTGGCATGACTGTTTTTAAAAAAAACATATGAGTGAAGTAACAGTGTAAGGTTTATATGTTCTCTAAATGATGACCACCTTATACAAAGAATTCTTTTTTGTTACGAAATGAAATGTGAGAGGATAAACACATACTCCCCAGTTTTGCCAAAAGGTATTCAGTCTGAGTCTGGGGAAATGACAGAAAACAATTGCAAGTTATTATCTTGAGGGAAATTATATTAAAAAAGCCTAAAAGCCTTTAGATACCAATATACTATAGACTTGTTTGCCACAATTTGATTGTTTAATGGTTATATATAAAACCTTCCCATTTGATTAAAGGTACAGAGTAAATGTTGAACGAGCAGCTTAAGGTTCTCTGAAGGTAAATACTTTTCCAAGGTAAAAAAAAAGTCAAAGTTCCAACTGTTAGGTATGTATTTATTCTCTGCAACACCAGGCTTTGGGTTGCTACGCGAACAATCCCATATAGGATGTGCTGTTGGTACCATATGTGACAGTTTAACCAGCATAAATAATTACTGCTTATGACCAACAGCCTCCTCATTTACATTTTTTTTGTCCCCTAGAACGTGCTATTGGTATGTAACGTCAGTAGCTGTGGCAGAGCAAGAAATTACACACAGAAGTACAATAAAATATTAATAAAAAATGTTTGCTAGTCAAAAGGCTAGATCTGTGTTCCTGAGGTCAGTGGGGTATTTGGTCTTGACTTCAAATGGTGGAGACACGGTATCAACCAGCCGTTACATATCATCACAGATGTCTTGCATAATTAACTGTGAGCCTCGCTTTAATGCTATTCCTGCTATTCCTACTCTTCCTACTTTGTCCTGGGAGAAGAGTGAAAAATAATACATTTGTAGTGATTAGAAGGATACTGGAAACAAAATGGTATCCTGAAAAAATTCTGGGAGATTTTTGTTCTACTGCAAAATGTTTGCTCTCTGAGACGCTGAGGAAGATCCCGTGCTGATGTAAAACACACGTAAGCGTGGATCTGCTGTCCTTGTCTTAAAGACTCTAAAGAGGAGGTGACACTACTGTGCATATAGAGTAGCATGGCTGCATATAACTGTCTATTTGCTTATGACGAATTATTATCTTTAGCATTTGTTCTTGTAATAGAATTTAGTCAAACTATTTCAGTGCATATTGAAAATCCTGTTTGGCTTATTTTGCATCTACCCAATCCCTGTTCAAAGACTGAAGTACATATTTAGCACAATAATATATTGCACCTTATAACACCTTCTTATCAAAGCACTTTGCAAAGACAAATACATTCAACTTCATCACATCTCTCTGTAACAGTATACATGAACACTATTCTTGGCAGCGAGGTTGCGTAATGATTTCCTTGAATTAGTTAAAACTTTCATATTGACATCTATTTTGGCACTTACCCCTGGCAAAATCCTCCAGCTGGCAGGACAAAGATATACCTCAGCAGAATGCTTTAATGGGTCACCAAGTCATTCAGAGTGATCATGTCCAGAGTACTGGAACCCTTGCACTCAATGCAGCCAAATAAGATATTAAAGAAAATCCCTTGCTCATGTTAATCCATATGGTATGAATAGAATTTTAATACAAATTAGTCTTGCAAACATAAAGTGTTTTCCTTGGACTTTTTTTAATAAGGCAGCTCTTGAATATCCTTGTATTTTGTTTAATGCTTAGACCTAAGCGTACTTCCTTGTCCTCATTTGCCTCTTACCAAATATCCTGTCACACACATTATTTGGTTAGATGTGAGGTTTCTTGCCAGTAGGAGCACTCCTTATTGGAAAATTAGTATGGTTTATGCATTAATGGAATGTTAAGAAGACATGGCTAGCATCTGAAAACAGGTGACAGCAGAAATTATGACTTCAGGAACGGTATTAATTAATCCAGCTTATCTCCTGTGAGGTCTGTAAGTGCATTTAATAAATATCAATTCACGCACTTAGGAGCACTCTTCACTCCTGTGAATCAGAGCCCGTTATTACTGATTGTACTAATGATTTTTCCTTCCAGTCAAGGATTTTGCCACAAGAGAGAAAAAAATAGGAAGATATCAGGGGATATTCTGAAGACAGTGTAGTAGCAACCACTGTTAAAACACAGGTAGGCTAACAAAGGAGATACAGAAATAGCACTTAAACAATGCATCAAAACAATACACAAAACAAATCAAAGAAAGAAAAAGACCTTAAAATGTCTCTCTTAAACCATTTGTTCCCCTTTTCTGAGCGGGCCTTGGCGTCCATATAAACCATAGAGAGAAGCAGCAAAACTTTCACCCTGTACTGAATGATAATGAGAGAACAACAGAGAAATAAGATAAATAAGTTACATGAAGTGGTGCGCAAAAAGCCACCCCAGAAGCAGGGTAAAACTTTTCTAACTTTGCTTTGTGTTGATTTTGTTGAGTTGTATCAAATCAGGACAGCACCACCACCCTGTGAACATACCGGTGCAATGCCAGGACTTCCTTCTGCACCACTTTGCGACTTTGTTTTGTGTAAGCAGCTCTCCACTTCTTTCTATAAATGTTGGCATCCTTTGGTCCTTCCAGATAGGCCTAGAAACTTCTAATGGAGTAATACAGCAAATATTAGACTAGTACAGCAAATATTTAAGTCTTCTGTGTACCACCATCATGAAAACACAAAGCAGTGTGAGTGTATCTCCCGTACCTTTGTGCAGTTTCCAACAGTGGTGTTCCCGCTGTGGCTATGACTACTACCTACAAACAAAGCATTCCAGAACTACTCAGATATTGACACAGTGATCACAAAGACCAATACTAATTTCTTACAATGTAATTAGTTTGGGTGACTAAATGGTTATTGTCTTATTTAATTGCTTCTAGAAACCATTTGGCTTTGACTCTAGACCCTTCTAAGACATGATTAAAAGGGAAGGGAGGGAAAAAAAAGTTTCATTGTAAAATAAGATATGTTTAAATATACCTGGTTGCATTGGGCAATTCCCTTCTAAAATAAAGTCCAGCAGCCAACTTTGCCACGTGGCACTTGCAGAGGGATGCTGCTGTCAGAATCGCAGTGTGGACAATGGAAGCACTGCCAGGCATTCCTGAAACCAGCTGCGAGCCTTAACGTACTACAGGGCTCCAAAGTCTGTGGTGTAGAATTTTGAAAAATTGCTTGGGGAGCAAAGTAATAGCAGCGGGACTGTACTGCTGCTCTACTCCAATTAGGCCAATGGAAATTTTCATAAAAGTCAACTAATTGTGAAAAACAAAGAAAAATGTGAAGATGTATGTGTACTAAAACCAGCCACTGAGAAAAACAGCTCTGAACATGAGCTAATTTCATAGAATCATAGAATTGTTTGGGTTGAAAGGGACCTTTGAAGGTCATCTAGTCCAACCCCCCTGGAAGAAGAAGGGACATCCTCAACCAGACCAGGTTGCTCAGAGCCCCTGAGCCTCGAATGTTTCCAGGGATGAGGCATCCACCACCTCTCTGAGAAACCTGCTCCAGTGCCTCACAAGCCACACAGTAAAGAATTTCTTCCTGATGTCCAGTCTGAATCTACCTCCTATTTTAAAACCGTTACCCCTTGTCCTATTGGAAAAGGCCCTGCTAAAGAGTTTCTTCCCATCTTTCTTATAAGCCCCCTTTAGGTATTGGAAGGCCACTACAAGGTCTCCCTGGAGCCTTCTCTTCTCCAGGCTGAACAGCCCCAGCTCTCTCAGCCTGTCCTCATAGGAGAGGTGCTCCAGCCCTCTGATCATCTTTGTGGCCCTCCTCTGGACCCTCTCCAACTGGTCCACATCCTTCTTATGTTAGGGGCTCCAGAACTGGATGCAGTACTCTAGGTGGGGTCTCACAAGAGCAGAGTAGAGGGGCAGAATCACCTCACTCAACCTGCCGGCCATGCTTCTTGTGATAGAGCCCAGGATGTGGTTGTCTTTCTGGGCTGCAAGCGCACACTGAGCCTGGGCTCATGCTAAGCTTCTCATCCACCAGTATCTCCAAGTCCTTCTCCTCAAGGCTACTCTTAATTCATTTTCCACCCAGCCTGTCTTTGTGCTTGGGATTGCCCTGACCCATGTGCAGGCCCTTGCACTTGGCCTAATTTAATGTCCACCAGGTGTAAATCTGCTTAACAGTGAAAAATCAGACATCGGGCATCCTAAAACCATCAAGGAGAGACTACATATTTACCAGCTGCCACTCCATTTATTTGCAGCTTATTGTGACACTTACACTTAGTTCTTTAGGATATAATCACATTTAGGAACTTGGTGTTTATTTTTGAGAATAGCTTCAACAAAATTTCAGGAAGAGCAATATTTGCAATGACCTGCTTTGCTTTCTTGTCTCTCACACTTGTATGGAACAGAATAGCTGAGAACTGGAAATTTGCAACTGAAAATAAATTAGAACAGAAATAAATCAGGATGTTTTCACTATCAAACATCGGCTCATACAGTAGGTTTTGAAATTATGAATCCCAACATAATTGGAAGACACTCTTTCTCATCCCACTACGTAAGCACATATCCACAAAAGAGTTTTTCCAATAGGAGGAAGAGATGAAATCCAGTTAATGCGCAATCCTGCAAAATGCTGAGCATTCCTGCTTTGATCCGCCAAAGCATTTAAACAGGTGTCTAATATTATGTACAAGTAATCTCACAGAATCCTGTAACCGAGTCACATGTTTAAAATTAAGCATGTGGTTTAGGTCCAGGGTGACAAGGCTCAGCACCTTGTATGATTAAGTGACTAGTAAGCTGAAGAGGTTGTGTAGGAGTCATGTCCTTAATTGCTTGCTGACTTCATCAGCACTTATATCTTACTGAGGTTGTGTTTGCTAGTGTGCAATATAAAGGTGACCTTTAATTCCAGAATGCATATAGCTTTAGGATTCCTTTTCCTATTTGGAATTGTATGTTCTTCAGTTAATGAAATAATACCCAACTTAGTCATAATTTTGGAAGGATCACTGACCAACTGACATTATTTTTTGTACTCCTGATAAGAGATGAACCTCTGGATTACTATTCTAAAGACATAGTATTTTGTTTTCTCGCTAATAGATCCAAATTTGTCCTCTCACAAGTCAATGGTGCTGCTGAGGATCAAATATATACCAGTAGTCACAGATACGTGTCAAATGTCAGAGCTCTGCTAATGCAGCAGTCTCATATGCAGTACTAAGCCTGCAGCAGGCTATAAAACAAAATATCCTCAGGCTGAATTCAAACTAATTGAAGTCAAGGCCACAATAAATTGCTGCCTTAAAAAGGCAGTATTTTCCAACAGTGCTTATCATTTTTTTTCCTATGCTAAATTCAGTGGAGTGTTGCGATATTTCATATTAAACAACAAAAAATGAAACTCCAGTTGTGACCTTCAGCTGCAGCTTCTAGGCAATATAATAATGGTGGAATGAAGCTTTATTAACTGAATAGTCTCATGTGCTGCATCCACTCAGATTCATGGCTTCAATTTAATCTGATCTGTGGGCAGATGTTAATTTCTGTTTCCTGACATAAGCTAATTGTAATTCAACCTATGGTCAGAACTTAGATAAGTTATTTGGGAAGAGGCATAGATTGTTTCTGTATTATGCAGTGGGCACAGTTTTGCTTTCGAATATGGCTCTGTAGCTGCATCAATGAAAGATACATGTGGATATCCAACAATAATTTACATATGCATATCTAATTATAGATACAGGCTAATTTGTAATCAGTGTAGCAATATCTGGGGAAAAGCATAATAAAGCATCTATTTTCATAAATGTTCACAGGTGGATATTCTGCAGATAATTTTTAATTATTAATTAACATGCAGTTTCAGGCAATGGAATACTAAATTGTATTTAAATGTGGGACATATTAATCACAAACCTTCCACCTAGTCACTGTCTCAGTCAAGTCTCATTCAAAGTCTCAGACAATAAACTCCTGTGTATTATATTACCTTATCTCACACAACAGGTTTTCCCACTGTCTCCTCTCCTAGAAGGAAGTTCACTGCCATACATGTGATAACACATTGTTGCTCATTTAACCTCAGTACATGAAAAACAAATATCTACAGTCTGCTAACAACTGTGGCACTTAGAATGCTTTTAATTTTTACATAGGGTTTTTTTTTTTCAAGTTTGATGGCAGTTGAACATGATCTGTTTTTCATACATTACAGCTATTGCTAAATGCGCATTATAAAGTATTGCTTAGTATTATCAACATTTACTAAGCTTATAATCAGGACTTTTTTTTTCCTCTGAATTTTCACAATGTCATATTTCAAGTGTTTTCTTTTTCTATCAAGACATTTATAACTAAGAACTTTTAAAGATCTATAAACTGATGAAACTCTATAAGCATCTATGTCTCTTAGAATCAAGACAGGTGAAATGGAAAGATGTGGAAAGTGTTTATCACCCACAATTAAAAAGGTAACATTTTAAGTGCTAGAGAAACCTACAGCCATATTAAGATTCTATAATATAGAATCATCAGTACTTCAGTGGTCTGAGTGTGGTGCTGGAGAAGCCTTAGTGGTGTGATATTCATTCACAAGAAAAATTAAATTAGAATTTCAAGGATGCATATACTCACTACCATAGATAGAACAGGCTCACTGTTAACTTGCTTTCCTAGAAGGAAACTCACCTTCCTTATCTAAAAAAAAAAAGAATCCATAAAACATTTTCTCTTTTGTTTGCGGAAAGATTCAGCTATTTAGAGACAGGTTATCGTGAGCAAATTATTTACTAACGGCAACAGAGCAATAGAACAATGAAAGTTTGTCAAGGGAAGGTTGACATGAATATAAATGCATACTGGTTTAATAGACAGTATTTAGACAATACACGTTGTTCATTGTGCATCAGGTTGGTGCCCCTTCAGTGGCAGGCACTGTCAACTAATTTGGATGTGTTTAAATCCTGATTGATGTGTCAACGCAACACACTTCCGTGTGCATTGCAGGAATCACAATGTAATAGATTTAATCTGGTTTTTATCACTACTAATAAAGTAAAAGACACAGTCTTGATTATGTTAAGCTTTCTTTTTAAAAAAGAGGGTTGCCACTTCCTTTTTTTCCTGATGGTATTGTAGCTCCTTTATAACACCAACTAAAACATACAGCCAGCCTTCTGCAGTGGTTTACTTTCCATTTTGTGAAAGAAGTCCTGTCTTCCAGATTCTAATCAGTTCAGTACTAGCCATCTTGAAACATGGAGTGTCTCTCTCCAGTCTTCTGTGGATTAATGTCAAGTTTCAGGAAACAGTAACGATAGAGCTATTTCTTCTTCGGACAAGCAGATCAGATTTGCTTTACCTTTTACAGTTTGCTCCAGCTTCTTCAAAACTTCCATGTTTTCCAATACTTCTGCAGTACAGAAACATCTTTCTAATCATCCCACTCTAAGTATAATAAAAATATCCCAGTTCTGTAGCTTGTTGAACTTTCCTGGATGAAGGACGAGATCCTCATGAGCTCAAGATACTGAGGATAAAATGTCGCATACTGAGCCTAAGCTGTAGGTTAGGAGTCCATGCTTTTCAATGCTTCTACAATGAGACAGACGACAGTTCTAGACTTGGCCCTACTGAGTGGGAATACACCAGGCAACATCCAAACAGGGGCTCCACGATAGGAACAGAGACTGAAGGCAGAAAGATATTCAAGACTGACAAAAGTTTTTTGAGTAGGTGGTTACAAAGGAAATGCGAGGTGCAAGTTCAGTTATATCCAGATTTTTTTTTTCCAGTTAATGATTTGAATATTCACACTGGCATCCTATTAAACTTAGATCCATTGGATGTGGGTCAATGCACACACACTTTCTGTTGTATTTTCCTCACAATGCCCAATATCTCTTCTGTAATGCGTACATGTTCTTGAAAACTAGACAGAGGCGTTTAAATCTCTTCTAAACCAGGCAATGTAACTATTACTAGAAAGCACTACAGATGGCTGACTAATTGAACCATCGAAAGCATTATCACACCATTTCTCAATTTAGAGCTCATTATTCATTTTAGTTCAATCTCATTTCATTACTGTTATAACTCCATACCAAATTAAAGTGAGTTTCAAATTTACACACCTGTGTGAGGTTATTTTACAATCTTCTGAACTACACCTCAGTTCCAGCCACTCCTACCAGACCACTGAAAACTATTTTTTATTTATTTGTTTGCTTATTTTCTGAAGGTTGGGGATTGTAGCTTAGTTATTAGAGCAGAAGCCCAAAAGCCAAGGCACACATGCAGCCTTGGCTCTGTGACCTTGGGCGTCACATGCACTCCACGGTTTCATGTTTACTTCTGTGCAAAGGGTATTGTGGGGGTTAATATTTCTGTAGCGCTTTTAGAGCTTCAGATGAAAGGCACTGTAAAATCTCAAAGCACTACTTATTAATAATATATATACATATGTTTCCAGTTTATGTCTCAGGTATCCAGCATGGGGATTTGTGTTTGTACAAAGCCGTGGGTCTTCTCCAATAAACAGACTATAGCAGCTACTTATTTAATGTTCTTTTGCACCAGATTAACTGAATGCCTGAGAGAATGATACTAGGTCACCTTCTTAAAATGGCCTGAATACCAGCAGAAGATTAAGAAATGGTGGGAGCAACTATATTTTGTTACACTGAAAGCATTACAAGCAAAGTGTGTATGAGCAAAGTGACATTCAGTGACAGATTGAATTGCATTATGATAAACTAAAAATGGCAGAGAGACTCAGTCCTTTGGAATAATAACTCTTGAAGATTTTCCATTTTGATAATCAGTTGATTGGCAGGGGGGTGACTATAAGAAAATGGCTATGACTTTCCATTTGGAAAAAAGCTGCCTAGTGATCCAACATAGTTTCAGCCTTACAACAGCAGCATTACGACCTGCAGCTCTGCTGGTTTTCATGGATCCTAGATCACTCTTTAAAAATTATCTAATCCTTAACTTTCCTAGCAGTGGCACAACAGCAGCTGTGACCAAATACTCATCCTACCAGATCATACATGATATAGGAACACGAGCTACCTTTCATCTGGCCAGGATACTTACAGTGCCACCCTATAATTAACTATTGCTGTGACTTTATTTACGATCATGTGTGTTAAAATATAGTTGGAGTTCTGAGGGTCTGAAGGCCTTAATACCTTCCATTTATGCAGCTTGTCTTTGCTCCTGGACCATCGTAATGCAGAACCTGAGTGTGTAGGCTACTTTAATAGCATTTATAGAAACATGCATCAGAAAGCAGTCTTTTGTGCTGTATTAGTACAGGTGAAACAAGGAGAGGAATAGAAAATATCCAGGAGCAGACAAAGCTTCTAGTGACAGGTTTAAAAGTAGGGAAACAAACATGAGACAATATAGTCTGAAGACAGGCTGAAAAGACAAAAACTTCACTGAGTTCTTATGTTTGTACGGCAGGTTACTTTCCCATATTTTTTTGTCTGGTTTCCTACATGAACAAAAATTTTTGCAAAGTATCATCTCAAGGGTTTCTCTAGTTAAGGTTAAGCAAGTACCAGTTTGTTGATAATGTTATTGTTTTATTTAAGTGATGTGTCTAGCTGATATAGCACAAGTTATATTACTGGGCTATTAAGCATGAGAATTTGCACTCTATATTAAATTTCTAATATGCCTCAGTGTGTGCATTTTATGGTTATTTTGATGAAAGACATGAATGCAATTAAATCTTCACTTAATGTGTTGCAGTTTTAATATATTACAGGATCAATTTCCAGCATTATATTTCACACTGAATGGCAGTTTGGGTTTGGTTTTTTTTTTTTTTAAATTTGGCTTGTATGAAAGAAACGTGAAAGCTGAGAATAAACTTCCTAACTGGCCAATATCAATGTAGAAAGGGATTTTTTTTTTTTCCAGGCCTGGTAAGATCCAGCTGAGAAGGAAATCTACTTTGTCAGTATACCATGAGCTAAGCAGTCAGTCACTGGCAGCTAGAAATCAGGTCACAGCAGTCTACAGCGATCCTGCTGCTGGATCGTGTTCTCTAACCAAGAACATACATGGACAAAGGTACAAATTGCATCAGCAGCAACAGCTGGGTGAAATAAGATTTAAGTGCTTATTGGAACCAGATGGTGGGCTATTAGAAATAGTCTAAAGCTGCCCTGGAGGAGCAGGAACGGGCTTGAGAGATGCTACAGCAGGCAGGAACTGAAAGCATTGGTGTAAGGACTTCATAGGATGAACGTGTTGAGGCACTCATTCCTAATGTCTCCCTACCTCTGTTATAAATTTTAAGGGCTGTGAGCAGAGGAGAAAGATACAAATTATAGAAACAGATGGAGAGTCAGTGAGGCATAGAAGTACAGGTGCTATGTGAACAGATGGAGTGAGGGGGAAAAAGGAAAGAAGAGTGCTAAGTTTGAGAGTCAGTGGACTCTGCCTGTCTCAGGCTGCACAAAATTCTGCAGGGATATAACAGTGCAGTCTTGGAAGGGAATTCAGAAACGAATGACATTACGTTTCTTCAGAGAGCTCACTCCTCTCCACTAGGGACATTTGTTTCTTCTCTCCCCCACGTGCATTCAAACAAGTTGACTTGTCCTTGACTACATCTGACTGCCAGAAGTTTTTTAAAAAGTAGTCTTGTGGCAGGGCAGAACTAAATCAATATCACTAACTAAGAGCCCTTATCTCCTTAATATCATGGCATTGCCTTTTTTCCAACTCTAGACCACATTAGTTTACAGATCGATGTTAAACACAATGGCAAAGCTGGAATGCTCTTGCTTTCAATCCCAAGGCTGATAGTATCACTGTCCTAAAAGATGGTGCCAGTATAGGCATTCAATTTGTTTAACAATCTGATAAACTTAGACTGCATTCACCAAATGCCAAATTCAACATCACCTTCCCATTAAACAGCAAAGCACAATCTCACTGTCTGAGGTAAATTACATCAGTTTCCCTTTTGTAGTATAAGAACAAAAGACGGCTGTTATTTATCCCCAAAGGAGTTGTTTGACGACTTAGAAAACAATGAAGTAACTCTCAAATTCAAAATGAGAGTACATTTCCTCTCTACCTTTGCTGATTCAGCACAGGGAAATGTCGTTATGAATAACAACATTCTGTAGCAGAACCAGCTCTGTGAAACCAGCGAGGTTTAGCCTAACAGGAGTCCTCACTGGTAGCAGTCTGAGGTTGTGGACTGGGTTGGCTGGGAATCTTCTAACTGACAGATTCAAAAGTTATACCCACCATGCCCAGGCCTAGCTATAGGGAGGCAGCCTCTCATCAGCAGCTGGACGCAGGGCTGAGGCCTTTAACGTCTGAGGACCCGTTCTGTGATTAACTGTTCAACGCTGGTTAGAATGCACACACTTCCGCCATCCTGAGGGCTCACTTTTGAAGTACACTGTTTGGAGGAAATTACATTTGTAAGCGAGGTGCGACATTTCCTTCCACTTATCATTATGCTTTCTTCCATTACCTTTCGGAAAATGAGGACTTAATATTCCAGGCATTACTTGCTGGATATCACCGATCACAAAGCTCTCAGCTTCTCTATTTTTGAAGAGAGTGTCTGGTTCTTTGCTGCAGCAGTATGTCTATTTGAAAAGTAGGATTGCTAGGAAAGGTTATTTATCATTTCCTTATTAAATTGAGAAGTTAGAAGTGAAAATATCTGTTAGGTCAACTAGTCTATCCACTTTCAAGAACAAGACTTCTCCCTTTCACACATTTTACAATGTATGCTTTCCAGGACATACGCACTTTGGCTTGGTTGAGAGCATCCTCTGTGGGAGGAATGGGTTCCATTTTGCAAGATTACTTCTAGAGCTCCAACAAAGACATTGGAGTCTGGGTTCATAATTTCAGCTTCCATGTCTTGTCCATAGCAACACTTTAATGCAAACCCCAGACACCACCCTAAACACTGACATTAAACAGTGTCAATGATCAGGCCTTTTCTGGTTTGTGATCAGAATGAAGGTGAATGTACAAAAATGCAGCACAATAGACTGGGAACCCAAAGTGGCATTCTCATGGGTGCCATCACACTAATTCTCTGCATGTTTTTTAGGTCACTCTGTAAAACTCTTTGATTCGGATTTGCTATTTCAGTTTAGTTAGCTTTCGTTTTCACTGATGTATATCAGTGTTTTGTCATAAAATCAGAATAATATCACAAAGGTCTGCTGGCTGGCTGAGGAACAAAGTCAAATGCTTATTAGATTTTGAAAGTAATATGCAATAGACTACCATTTTAGTAGATTTATGCAAGTCATGTAGCCCTACTACAATAAGATGTCTCATAAACTATTAGCTTTGGGAACACCGCAGGATAAGGCATACATTAAGCAGATTAAAAACAAATAGGAGGTGGCAAAAGACAATAGCAGCCGTTAAAGGAAGGATCACGAGATCAGTTGGACAGAGTCAATACTCTTAATGTGGAATCACTCTTGCACAAAATTGAGTGTTTGAGCCTGCTGCAGTGGTACTTAGAACAGCACTGAGAAGAAAACTGTCACTGACTGCCTTGAGAAGCAGTGAGCAATTCAAGGCAAGCAACCATCAGCACCACAGACCACTCCTGTCCTGAAGAAGCCTTTGTAGCAAAGTATCTGAAAAACATTTGTATAGTGAGATAGTAAAATAGCAGGTCCTGACAATCTGCACAATTATTGTTTTTACAGTTCCAAAGTCCTTTTTTGCTTGGCTAATAGAGAATCATAGAATCATAGAATGGTTAGAGTTGGAAGGGACCTTCAAAGGTCATCTAGTCCAACACCCCTGCAAAGAGCAGGAACATCCCTGACTAGATCAGGTTGCTCAGAGCCTCATCCAGCCTGGCCTTGAACGTTTCCAGGGATGGGGCATCCACCACCTCTCTGGGCAACCTGTTTCAGTGTTCTACCACCCTCGTAAAAAATGTAAATATATTTAAAGGAATTTATTCTTTGACTTACCCAATACATGCAAGAGTGGAAATCTTAGTCAGACAAAAATTGACTTTCAATATTAACTCGATTATCAGAAAAGGTTCCTGTAGACAGGAGAAAATAGCCTTTACCATCTAACCTGTTTTTAAAAAGGGTTTTGGCCTGATTCCAGATGCTTGTTCTTATATGATCCAAGAAGCAAACAGAGTAAATTCTCAGGACGAAATTGTTCAGAAATTTTTTGTGCTTGTGCACAAATACACACAAGAAAATGTGCTACAGTCACTAGCATGACAGATGCACCCAAGGTCTTGCTGACATTGGCAGCCTTACAGGGGCGATCTGTATATAAGGACAACATGTTCTTGAGCAGTTCCTCCTAATGAGGTAGGCGTAGAGATTAGTGCCTTTAATATCCCTGGCATGAAGTCTTGTCTAAGTCAGTCTTTTTTGCTTATAAACTGAGCACTGCAGAATCATTGGAGGACAACACTGAATTATAATAATATAATTTGGTAGCAGGTTGATGACGAGCCCTGAAATAGATCCTTGGAATCTTCCTATCCATATAATATAAAATATTTTTTACCCCCCAACTGGAGACAAAGCAGCTAAATAAAAGGCTCAAAAAAGCCCACATCATAAGCGTTGTGCTGTTTTTCATTAGCATGAAATTGCACAAGGGAAATCATACAGACTGTGAAAAGTAGTCTAAAAGCTATTGCAATTTAAGTAAGCCATAGAAAACATTTAAACATGCATCTACTACTTTGAGGAAGGGATGTTCACTAGAAAAGAACTTATTTAATTCCAGGCTTGCCCATTCTTTACATATTTAATCCAAGGAAATGGGTTAAATATTCTTTACCTTCTTTACATATTTAATCCAAGGTTTTATTTCAATACGTAAAATTAATAATACATTCCAACACATGAAAAAAAGGACACACTAAACAGCCTTCATTTACTTATGAACTGATTGACTACATAAAAGCTGATACATCATCAGAAACAATGCAATCCTTATTAAAGCACGTGGGGCATATAGCCTCTTCTATGATACTGTGACAGCAGTGGGAACTGCAAGGCTTGTCGCATAACCCCAAGAGCCATACAATATAAAAGAAATTACTTTCAAATATGTCCTATCCTGTTTACAGTGGTAGAATAAAGCAGGCTCATGGGAGCCCTAACTACAAATTAAAGGAAAGCTGGGGCAATTTTTTTCCCCCTATAAAAGACTTAAAATGCTTTCTGGGTTATGATTAACCCATCCTTTATCCCTAGGGCTCTTACACATGCTTCTTACCTCTGTTTTTGTGAATGGAACAATTCAGGAAGCCCAAGAAAATGACACCTACTTCTTTCTTCCCTTCCTTTCCCCTCAAAAGCTCCTATTAACCTTAGCAATTCTTATCCTGTCAACATAAAGCTGAAACCTTTCCAGAATGAACACGGCATTCTTCTAGCACCACATTTTCTCAGCCAAGTGAACTCATAAGGTGTGAATTGCTGGAATGGAAGGTGGTATTTCATACTTAATTGTAGTCATTTCCTTTAAAACAGTAAGGTGAGGTGTTTTTTTTTCCTTAAAAGTCATTTAATACTTCTCTTGTGGCTTCTCTCTAAGTAGGTGCATCCCTGATACACGAGGATATAGGTGAGGATTTCTTTCTAGAATCTTGATTGAAAAGATGCATTAAACATACTTATATAGGTAATATATCAAGATATGTTATCTATTTGTATTATTATGGGACTTGGATGTCCTAATCAGGATCAGTCTCATTGAACTGGTGCTCTATTTTGCATCTCCTTTTCTTTTTACAAGGTTACTTAATAAAGTGGATGCCTTGAAAATAACACTTGATGGACCTGTTGAAGTAGAGAAAAATCATATAGGTTTGTAACATTTTCTATGATGTTTGTCATTGTGATATCTGAGTCTTTCATAAACAGTTAAGGTACAGGCTCTCATTTGTCTGCAATGTTTTCAGTCATTTATATACCAACAATGAGTTTAAAATTAACCTGATAGGGTAGCTTTATTTTCACTATTGGCAATAAAAGTGACACCTGAAAAGGCAGTTATGCTTCATCTAGCCTTCTAAATAATTAATAGAGTAAGGGACAATAACCATCCCCATTGTCCAGACTGAGATGACGTTACATGTCCAAAGCCTCCCTGTAAGGCAAAATTAAAACCAGAAACAGAACAAATGAGCCTATGGGCAACTGCAATGCCTGTGCAATTCTATTCAAACAGAGTCTGGAGATCAGCTGCAGAAGAAAAAGACTGGCAGGAGTATGCCTGCCCAAAAACTTTCTGGAACTCAATTCCACCTAACAAATATGTACTGTAGTAATGCAGTGGATCTGCATGATGGACAAGTTTTGTTCTTTTTCTATGTTGGTAGTTTTACTTGCTAATAATAATAAAGACGATGGTTAACTTTCAGCAGTATAGAGTAAAACTTGGCATTTCTTTTCATACTGTGCAGCAATATCAGCTCAGCTGTATTGACATTATTCTTTCCACAACTCATGAATCAGCCATTCATATTTTCATAATGTCATATGAATTAAAAGATCGTAATTTTAGTTGTTATTTTTAGCAGTTGCTTCCTTTTCAATACCCATTGCATCCAGCTCAAAACTTCACTATGTTACAGTTTCTTTGAAGACAATTCTTCTGTATGTGTTTCCTTCAACTTAATAATAATCATTGGTTTAGTTCGATCCTTCAACCACACCTCTGAATGAACAGGAGAGCCCCTGTTGGGATGATTGATGTTAACACTACAGTGACTTACATTGTGTTATTCCTACGCTTCTTGGCATTAAGAAAGGCATTACCTTGTGCTCAGGGCAGTCATATGGGTAACAAGATCAAGTAAGTATTTCAATCTATGTGACATGAATAGGCCTCACCAAAATGAGAGAAATGCCAGAGTTATAAAAGGCAGAGCGTAGATGTCATGTTTATTTTGTGCTTCAGGCTCATTAGCTCTAATTAACTGTCAAGCCAATTAGCCTGAACAGATATGCCAAAATCCTCCCTGTAAGATCAGCTCAACTACGTGAGCCAGGGACCGGCCAGCTCCACGGCCACCCAGTGCTGCCGGTCCCTTTCACCTCCTTAGCACAGCAGCAGGAACAGTAACCTGAACACCTGTTTTTGCAAATGGATGAGGAAAAGGATACAGCATACAGCACCGTCAACTTGAACTTCATGTAGTACAGAGAGAGCCCTTGCTGAGTCAGCCTCAATGATCTGCAAATTGCTATATATTGCATTTCCTGTTATTACCTCCTATTTATGGCAAGACATCCTGGTAGCTAACGGGAAAGGGACAGAATTTGCTCTGCATTTATTCTTCAGCTGAGAACCAGCACAAGGTTTATGTTTCCCTTAAACTCTCAAAACAAAGATTAAGTGTGACTTGACTGCTGTTGGCCCAGCCAGTTCTTTTACAGAGAGGTGTGAAATTCATCTAGTCTGATCATAGCAAAAATATGTTAGTCTCTTTTTCCAGCTGGTATTAAACTAACTTCTGCAGAATGAACCTTTTGCAGGAACAGCTGCAGTGGCAGTAGGTAGGGAGACAGGAGGAGAACCCTTGAATTTTACAAGCTGTTTTAAACTCCCCTGAGGCTTAGAACTGTTTTAGGGTGATTGAGTTTGTCCCATTTTTAAAGCTGCTCTGGTTTTTGGCCTTTATTAGATTTTCGTATTGCATATTTTTTAATATTTATATGTATTATGACTATATTTCAATTATGTTCACCTTCCGAAAAACTAACATTCTAAAATTAAAAATGTTACCTCTGTACTATTAAGTATAACATCTTTCTAAATAAGACTGTTGTACCCAATTATTTATCATATCACAGCAGAAGCAGCTAGTCCTATCTTTTGCAGGGTATAAGCATACAAATATGCTTTTTTTTAGATTTTATTTGTCTATTCTCTCAAGCTAAGAAAATAAAGTTGGTGCCTAGGTCTTGAAGTCGTCCTTTAATGTTTCAGGTAAAATCAGAACAGTAACACAGATAGCCCTAAAGATGAAAAGTAACCACCTAAAGACAACTCAAGGGGAAGTTGCTATGACAATGGCTTCTGAACAGAGTAAAAAAAAATTTAAAACCCGCTTGCTTATCAGAAGGAAAGTATGACACAGGAGCTGAGGTCAGTCTGAAATGAGACCCCCTACATTAAAGCTTTCAATCAGATCCTGTGCACTAGAGCTTTCAGTAAAGCTCTAACAGCTTTTGAGAATCCAAGCCTCACTGTGACCCCCAACATCTGTAGAAAAGTATGAAATATAGTCTCTCGCTTACAGCTGGAAAATAATGAGACACGAAATAACCTACACGAAACAGCAGTCAAGCACAAGCTAAGCAGTTAGGAATGCTAGCTTTCAACTCCATCCATAGATATTCAATTTGAACATCTTCCTATGCACTGCGCTAGCATGTCTTACTATGTAGGGGAGGTACACATGTCCTGTTCTACACCCGTTACTGAAGCCACTCAGCTTTCCATGTCAGAGCTCCTCTAACATCTCAGCAGCATGACACGCCTGGTATGCATCACTCCAAACATGTGAGCTGTTAATTGCCACAGCGCAAGATTTCCCTTGGAGGAGAATTCCCATGGTGAGAGTTGTCTGCAGAGCCTATTCTGTGCGACTTAAGAGACAGCTGTTACAGCAGATGACAAAATCTGAAAACAAATTGAGACAAGCACGGCTTTGATATGTGGGACTGCTGTTTTAGAAATGCCAAGAGGTTTGCATTACAGCATGGCTGTAGAGGTGGAGTTCCTATGAGACTTCAAGGTCTGCATTTGGCACACACAGTGTATACTAATTTAAGGAGATGGAGCTGGGAGGAAGTGGTTGTTTGGATGTACAACAGACACAACGTGTATATTTTTAATGAAGGTAAGTTGTGTCACCAAAAATATCAATTTATGAAGGTAAAGAACATGCTGTCTTTGAGCATCATCTGACATGGGGACAGAGTCTCTACAGATGTACCATTAAAGGTTACCATAAGATTTGCCAGAGTGACTTTGGGTACCTCCACTTCAGGATGCCAAATCTGAGACACTGTTAGGCGACTGCTCCTCCAGTAAATTCCTCAAAAATCAGTTCAAGGGGTCTTGTACTAAATGCACAAAATAAGAAGCAGCCCAATTGATTGGTCATTTCTAGATTTCTTGACTTTTAGCATTACTGATTTGTGCATTTTCTTTCTGCAGTAAAGAGAATTCAACACATTTCTACTAGAAAAACTATCTAGTTGAGGCACTGGGCCATCAACACATTCCCTACAGGCAATATCTTCTGTTTGCTTCAGCCATACAGAATTAAATGTTGTAATAATAAGCATAAGGATGGCAATATATCTTAGCTAATTGAGTTTAAAAGAAAAAAGAGTCTGAAATGACAATATGTTATTCCAAGAAAGTGAGAGTATCAAATTACAGCCTGTCTCCTGAAAAATACAAACTCATGTAGTGAAAGAAAATACATTTTACCACATGAAAGCCATTAATAACTATTAAGTTATGACATAGTGTTTTTTAATAAGACATGCTTATGCTTACTTTATCATTGATTCTTTGTTGCAACTTATCTTTAAATTTTGATATAGAAGCTCAAATTAAGCTTAATATAACATTAAGATAAATATTCATATACTTTGATTATGTCATTAAATAATTTAAAAATATATTCAGCTACTGAAAGGTTCTCTCCATCAACACCATTTTTAGCATCTTTTCAAGAAATTTAAAATGGCACTTGGTGAAGATTCACCTCTGTACCAAGTACCTTCTAAGATAATTTTTTAGACTTTTTAGTAAGAAAACATAACATTTTCTATTGTAATTTGTATAGATCAGTTGATTTTGACAGCAAATGTGTTGTTCCCAAAGTTTTGCTCAGCTAAAAGGATATGTACTGAGAAGGCAGAAATTTTGAATATTGCCAATGATGTATTAATTTCTCTTTCATCTGAGCGAAAAATTAGAGTCTTGGTTGTAAAGGGTGTATTTTTCTGTGTGGTTACATATGCTTCAGCCTATGGAAACACTGTAATATTTTGAATAGCCATTTGTCACTATGCAGCTGAAGCAGGATAAAGGTCAGTCTTCACTATATAGCACACTGGTAACCTGAATTAGAAAAAAAAAGTAATTATTTTATTATGTTTTGCTCTTTCTTTGTAGAAAAAAAAAAAACAGAAACACACACAAAAAAGCCAAACAAACCCCACAGTTTTCCATTGGCTGAATTTTACAACATACGTAATTTTTCTACACTGAATAGTTTTTACACTGAAGATATTTTTTTCCTAGAAACATGTCATCTCAGGGCAATCTCTTCAGGAAACAGATTATTTTCTTGCAAGTTTCTATGTAATAACATAATATAATATGTCATAATTATATATAAATAACATGTGTTGTTTATATAATATAATTCTGTGAGTTTTTCTCAGACTTCCATTTTTTTAATTGATAGTGGAAGAGTCATACCTGATATTAACCTTTTAAATGGGGAATAGCTAAAAGAGTTCTAATCTCATTGTTGATGGCATCAGAAAATAGAAATGTTTCTCTAAACAGCATGTTATTCCCCTGCTGCCCTTAAACAACGTTAAAACTTGTCATTTCTTCACATGTGGTTGTCTTTGGATCTACTGCTCCTCCCAGAGTTGGCTCCAAAATGTAAAAAATAAATCATGTGTACTCTTTTAAGATCTCATAGTTTTGATATGCCACTTCTAAATGGACAAAAATAGTAAGTAGAACAGGTATTGATGCTTTTTGCAAGTGAACTATTAGATTTGTCATTTTTTTTGCTAGTGATTTCTTTAAGAAAAGGAAACTATAAACAGTCTTCATCACATCTTTTTGGAAGTTCAACCAAGACGATAAGATAAAATTTTCAGCAAAGCTCAGATTTCAACATCTCCCACTGAAAACCGGCTCCAATTCCAGGTGCACTATTTTTTTTTACATTTTCTCCAAATGACTTAATTCATATGAACTGGATACCTTGAGCTCTGGTATTAGTCAAATGCATAAACACCCAGCAATCAATTGTAATTTCAAGTTGCAAAAATTTTTGTCTTTGTCGTGGTTTTGTTAGTGAGGGAGGGACTAAGATGGCAGCTTCTGTAGGAAACTGCTAGAAGTTGCTCCCCTTTGTTCAGTGGACTCGGCCGGGCCTAGGGCGGGCCCGCTGCTGGCCAAGGCCGAGCCGATTGGTAGCAGAATGTTCCGTGATAACGCCTCTGCGATAACGTATTTAAGAAGGGGAAAACAGGAAAAAAAAAGAGAGAAGAGAAAATGTGAAGAAGCTGAGCAGGGCCAGAGGCACAGAGGGGGAGGCACAGGCCTCATGGGCCTTGCAGGCCTCACCCTCTGGCCTCTCGCCAGGCGGCCGACTGGGCCCGACTCAGTCCAGCCCGGCTGCAAGAAGTGGAAAGGAGATGAGAAGTGAATAAGATGTAAAAAAGATCATGAGAGACATCTGCCAGCCTGTTGTGAGGAACGGCTGCAGATGCCAAGGTCAGTTCAGAAGGAGGGGGAGGAGTAATGCGGCTCCTGGCCAAGATTCCCCTGCAGCCTGTGGTGACGACCATGGTAGAGCAGGTTGTCCCCCTGCAGCCCATGGAGGTCCACGGAGGAGCAGAGATCCACTTGGAGCCCGTGAAGGACCCCACATCAGGGGAGGTGGATGCCTAAAGGCGGCTGTGGCCCGTGGAGGGCCCGCTGGGGCAGCCATTCTGAAGGGACTGAACTCCATGGAAGAGATGACCCACGCCAGAGCAGTTTCAGGAGGGACTGTGGCGTAGGGGTGGGACCCCACGAAGGAGCAGGGGAGGAATGTGAGGAAATATTACTTCTCGGAAAGGGCAGTCAGACACTGGAATGCACTGCCCAGGAAGGTGGTGGAGTCACCGACCATGGGGGTGTTCAAGAAATGTTTGGATGTTGTGTTGAGAGATATGATTTAGCTGAGAAGTATTGGTGATGGTTGGACTGGATGATCTTTTAGGTCTTTTCCAATCTTGATAATTCTGTAATTCTTCCCCCGACCATGAAGCAGCGGCGTGAAACAACGTATGATGAACTGACCACAACCCCCATTCCCTCTTCCCCCCTGTGCCGCTCAGGAGGGGAAGGTAGTAGAGATAATGTTAAGCTTGGGAAGAGGGAGGAGTGGGGGGAGGTTATCTTGTTCTCTGTCTCATTATCCTGCTGTTTGTAGTAATAAATGAATAGTTTTCCCCAAGTCAAGTCTGTTTTGCCCGTGACGGTAACTTTAAGGATTTCTCCCTGTCCTTATCTCAAACCTTGAGCCGTTTTTCCTTATATTTCTCTCCCTATTTTCTCGGAGGGTGGGGGGAGTGAGAGAGAGACTGTGTAGTCTGGTCCTGATCGGGGCTGAACTACGACAGTCTTAAATATTTAAACGGCCCTAGGGAGCATTATTGACCAGGACCGCTGCCAACACAGCACGTGAACATGACGTGCAAACAGGGTGTGCACACAGGGATCGAGAGGGTGCACAGCACAGAGAAGGCACGGAAGGGCACACGAGAAGGGCTGCACACCTTCCTTGTAGGCCCACAGCCCGGGAAAGTGCTCTAGATCTCTGCCATTGGACACTTTTAAGATTCAACTGGACAGGGTAGTGGGCCATCTTTTAGGCCATGCCTTTGCCATGAAAGGTTGGACCAGATGATCATTGAGGTCCCTTCCAACCTTGTATTCTATGATTCTATAACAAACTTTTTTAGCTCTCTTGTTTCTGTAAGCCCTGCAAAACTGTCCTATGTTTTTCGTTAAAAGAGGGAATATTTTTCATCACTCGTAACTATACATTATGTTTACAAGTGAAGCACAAACATTTGTCTATTTCTTTTTAAACATTCAGTTTTGATATGAATGTTTTGCCTCTAAACTTACAAAACAAAAAAAAATTACAGAGAATCTCAGATGAAGTCTTAGCCTAATAAACATTTTAACACTGGATTAGATGGAAACAAATGGGAAAAAAAAAAAAGAAAATAATATTTTGAATTTAAAAGGTAACTGTCCTTGTGGAACCATCCATCAGACTAGAATCAGCTTGTGCCAAGTGAAATGCCAAACAAGGTTTGCAATGCCCAGATAAAATCAGTCCAAACCAGAGTCATTAATAAGCTAGACTGTGCTCACAGTAGTCTTACTAGCCTACACATATAAAAGCTTTTGCTTATTTTAGACAGTTTTCAGATCTTGATCCATTGATTTGATTTCCTTTAAACATTGATTAGTTTCATTGCTTAATATGAATGGAAATCACATCCTGGATTCTTCTGGCTATCAAATTTTGCCAGCTATTGACTCAGCCTGTGCAGTTTCACAGTCAAGACCAAAAAAAGCTCTTGATGAATTATACCTGGTGTATAACTTAAATTTACTCCATGCAAGTTTAGGGATCACATTTCCCTGCTAGTCCTTGTGTGTTAAGTAGCAGGTGATAGATCGGCTGTTAAGACACGGCGTAAGCAGCCATGACAGGTCTGTTCATAACAGAGAATGGGGATGGCCCTCAAACTCGTGATCCATTACTCTCCGCTGGTGCATCACTCTGCCCCGTGAGCAGGGCTCTGAGTGGGAACAGCAGGCCTCCTCACATGCTGTCATCATTTATTCTCCCTTCGGCTGCTGTGCTTAGGAAAAAACGTAGCTGTAGTGTTGGTGCGTTATACAACCGGGCAGGATAAAGAAAAGGCAGCCCCAGCCTGACTTTGGCTGGCCAGAGTCACCCCGCGCTCTCAGGCCAAGATCTTGCTCCTGGCTATTTTATCTCTGACTCGTTGCAGTCTGCTTCCTCCTCCGTGCACGCCTCTAACCAAAGGAGAGACAATATTTCTTTGCTAGGCAAGGCAATTACTGCTTTCCAGCTGCATGGCTTTCTCCCAGCTCTCAACTGCATTACCTTCAAAACAGGATAGTGTCAGAAAATTTATGTGCTGAGTTTAGGCTCAATCTTCCATTCACAACGTAAGCCGTAACAACCGCAGAGCATGTCTCCGGTTAATGATAAAGAGCTCCACTTAGAGCAATTGCTCAAAATATGCTCCCGAGGACTTTATTTGACAGGCTGTATCACAAAATTAGAGTATTTATCTTAATCACTGCCTAGAAAGAATGGTTCCTTATTATAAATATAAAGCATTTCCATATTTCTTTAAAAGAATTTGTGTATTAATCCTCCCTTACGTCTGTTCCTTCTGTAATCAATGTTGGAAATAGTATCTGAAGCAGACAATTACATTTCTTGCATTAATTTGCTCAACTGATTGTCAAGAAAAGTTTTTCTCAGCTGGTAATGTAAATAAAATATTACTGTATCTAGAAGACAGAAAACATCACCAGATAGCAGACAGAAAGTTATTGCTTTTTAAAGGTGCTTGCTCCTCAAGAGTCATCTGAACAGTCTAATGCTTTAAAAATCTCAGTAATGTAGTGATGTCTGACCTACATGGTTTCCATTACTTGACATACCATAGTATAAAATACAACAGCAAATGATGAAGTATAGTGCTGAGTAGAAAAGACAACCCATGTGCTGTAGGATGAGTCTGGAGCATTTTGGCTGACTCAGTTAACTCCATCCTATTACAAGCTTTTTAATCAGGGACCAGTTGTTACAAAGGCAAAATGTGTATCGAGTCTGATGGCCACTTTATATTAACTGACCAAAACCCCTAACTTACAAGCTTGTGGTGATTTCACAAATAATAAGTAAGTTCTCTTACTGGTCTCAGTAGAGGTAATGTTGTCCAGCCACACAGGTTTGTTTTTTTTTTTTTTAATAAAACCTTGGGACTTATTAGCATTATTGGTATGAATGTTTTCATTTCTGCCTTCCTTATTATTTTAAATATTGCTGCACTATAGGAAAAACTTCTGAAATACAGTTTTCAAGCAAATTTCTTTCTAAAGTAAGTTGCAACAAATGTGAATATGCTGGTTTAGATCTGTAGTAAATGAGTTATTTTGTTTAACTACTGAAAGGATGCAACACTGGCAGCTTTGGAGGGATATTCCCTACCAAAGAGACAGTCCTCTAAGACGATTTCACCCAAGGTTCTCTTTTAAGATAGGCAACAACGATTTCTTTTTTCTTTTTCATTAGGAAATAAACTTCAACCACAACATGATCTCCCAGAGCACCTCAGACTTTAAACTGTTGAGTCAGTGATGTCAAATCTTCAGAAACAGCAGTTAGGCTGGAGTCGAAGCAATGATTGAGAGTGGCAGTTTCTACATCCCATCACCAAATTCCCTCAGGTCAGCAATGCAGGCTTATGTCCTGAACCATCTGCTGTAGGAGAAAGCCTGTTCACATACAGGCCTCACTTATTCTTCCACTCCAAAGGAAGGGGACACCTGAAGATGGGTCTTAGCAGCCAGCACTGCACTTCCATGGAAAAGCCACGAAAAAACCCATGTTCACATAGAAGGTGATGACAGAATAAAGCTGCCTGTTCAACTGCAGCAGTAGGAGCTGCGTGCCATGGTCGTATCCAGTCTTGAATTTTTAGCACATACTTGCAGAGGACAACTCAGCTCTGGTACATTGCCTGCTCTTCCAGAAGGGAAGGCTTTAATCCTGTTATCTCCTGGAGCCGACTACTATCTGGCAACAGTCATTACAGTGTTATCTGTGATTAGCAATCTCCTTCTCCTCTGAGCCTGCATACCCTCCCCAAGGCAAAACAAAGACTTAGTCTCTCAGGGTTTCTTGTGTCATTAAAAAAAAAAGAGCTGAAAACACCCTACTCGGTCATTTTGTGCATTCAGGTAGTGTTCTGTGCAGCGTGTTTGAGCTCTCTGCACAATGCAGTTTCAAACTCTAAGGCATCTGTTCCTCAAGTAATGGATCTAATTGAAAAAAAGTTTCTCCTTTAATCTTTACAAGGACATATGAGTGCATTCCTCCTCTAAAAAATAAAAGTTAATGGTTCTCTCTTTTCAGAGGTACATTTGATTATTCATTTTATAGTTTGAAAAGGGTTGTGTGCGTAGTCTGAGATGTAATATTTGATTTCAAACCCCTGTCAGAAAACGCAGTTAGAATCATTAGACATTTTCATTCAATAAAGAAGGCTATAAAAGGATAGCCCTAATGGACACCCTGTCACATCTTATCCATCTTAAAAAAAAATACATCTCTCATAGTAAACACAGAGCCTCTAAAATACGACAAGATACATCACTGCCCTTAGCTTTTCTTTCAGCTGAGCAAACTGAGGTCATTCAGATTCTGCAGACACTATTCACAGTACCTTAAAAAGTGAAATCTCAGCCTTGGAACACCTGCCAAGAGAAGAGAACAAAATAATATGAGGGAAGACTGTGTAAAGGGATTCAAAAGCCTCAAATCTCTGTGAGAGCTATTATTAGCTGACAGATTTAGATTTCATTTCTGCTAGAAAAATTTTAGACATTTAGGACACTTCATCATTAGCAACAGAGCAGAAAATAAAATGTAGTGACTTTTACCAAATATCCTATTTGAAATAAAACAGATACTTTAACCAAAAATTGTTCTCAAATTAGAAGTACAAATCAATATAGTCAAGACAGATTACTGGAGAGTTTGCCAATTTACGTCTCAGAGGAAAAGTAAAAATTTTAACCTTTCCTAATAACAGTCTTTTCTCATGAAGAAGCTAGGCTGGCCAAGCAAGTCTCCCAAAATTAAATGGGTTGAACCATGAGAGGAGACAGACTATGGTATGACTAAAGGCTCTTCTATAAATGACTGGAACATTTTTTTTGGAAACATTTCAATGAAAATGGCAGAAAGAAATTAACTTTGGCTTTTTTTTCTGTTTCTTTTCACCTTTTCTGTTTATTTAATCTTTCCCCTCATAGAAAAGAAGCATGGAGAAAAAGAAAGAAAACAGCTTTAAAAACCTAAGTGCCAAAAACCTTTAAGTTCTAAATAGCTGAATACAGTTTTGGAAAAAAAAAAAAAAAAAAAAAGCAAGTTTTGAGAAAAATTGTGTCCCTTCTGTAGCTCTACTTATATGGAATCTAGCAATGTTTTCCAGCAATTACAGTGACAGCTCAGGTGAAAAGCACCTACAGCATGGGCTTCCTTTCTCACAAGTAAGCCATCCGAAGGGGGTTAACAGGAATAGCAGGAGGAGGGTGAGGATAGGGTTGTAGTTCCAGGGGTATCAGGACCAGCAAAGCTTTAACCTGCAGTCAGAGTACTAGCAGGGTGTCCCCTCTCTTTCTAGCCCTGTATTTTTGTTTGATCTGTAGAAACTACATTTTCTTAAATTTTTTTTTCAGTTCTGTCAAATGAGGATGAAATCAGAAAACTGTTTAAAAAGTTATTTGAGAGAGATGGCAATTGCAGGAAACAGACACAGACAGCATAGTAAGTCATCTTTCTTTAGGAAACCAGACTATAAAAAACTAGGTGGACAGTGAATGACAGTACATTTGCTGCAAACCAGAAGGCTGTGAGCCACCAATATCTGCTTTATATGTGGAGCTTTGAAATGAAAATGCGCAAGGAACAGTTTGAAGGCTAATGAAACATTTTCCAAATTTATACGAAAAACGTTATAAAAGATTTCACATTATTCTGACACTCCATCTTTCTGACAGCAACTTTAAATTTAATAGATGGGATAATCGTAATTTCATTGTTTAACACCAACTACTCAGTAGGCAGAAGCAAGGAGGAGACACAGCTAAGGGTTCAATCTACAGGGCTCATAGGCTCAAGCGTATGTTCTCCTCCTAGCCTTGCCATTGTCCTGTAGCAAGATCTTCAACAAATGGCACTTTTCATGCCTCTTTCTCTGTCCCCTTAACATTCTTGGCCATTTAGACTGTAAAGTACCACGATGCTAAAATTACAGGTATACTTTAGGATGTGATCTCTATTTGCTGTCTCTCATACTTCCTTCTAATTAGGCAAGTTTTTTAACAGAGTTACATGTCTGTGAATGTTAAAGTCCTCCTTAGATTGCCATGGCTTAGTGAAAAAAATAATTTAAAAGGCTTAGAGAATTTACAAATAGATATTTTACATGAAAGTAAAAGCTATGAATAATTCAAAAGCAGAATTCAAGCAGTGGTCATACTCTGGTTGCACTTAGGAATAGCAGTAATCAGCAAGGGTCTTTGCAAATGCCTGTAAGGATTTTCTCCTTCAATTCTATAAAACTTAGATTCATATTTTATTTTCTATTCTCTGCATGCTACTTCCTTGTTTCTCACATACAACATTATACAACAAATAAAAGAGATTTCTTACTTTTTCTTTTTCCTCTGCCATTGAAAAATATGACAGAATAGGGAGAAGGAAGTTCGGGGGGAGCGGTAATGCAATCTGGGGTTAGGTCAGAACGTATTTCTCTGGCTTTCTGCTAGGGAGGTGCATCTTAAGGAAATAACAGGATTCTTGTGTTCTTTTCTTCATGTTTTCATTTGTAAGGTATTCCTCAAATTTCACCTGCTACTCCTTTGTCTAGTGCTTTCTTCCCTTCTGTGCCCAGATAGAGGGAAAGATGCTGATTTAAGCCAGAACAGATACCCAACTGGTCCAAACCTAGGCATCAGTATGGTAAGGCTGAATAAAAAAAGGCTATAGTGACTTTAAAAGGGAGACATTAGCTGAAAGGTAATGAAGGATACTTCATTGGTAACGAGAAACTCATTCCTGGGACTTCATACATACAAGAAAAGAACAGCTAAACAATAGTGTGCCCTATAACAGATGGATATATAGGATAGGACTACAGCATAGCTCAGTCTCTGATGTGTCACTTGAGCCAAACCAGACTTAAAGAAATAAATACCTGCACAAATATTGCTAGCATCATGGAATAAAGAGAGGCGGGGGTCTGAAAACAGAGGCTATGGATGAAGCTGCTTGAGTAAAACAGCCAGGCTACAGGAATTCAAGGCAGGATGCCAAACGGGGATAAGATTCTTATCTACAAAGCTTTCTACCAGTCATATCACCAGCTCGTTTGTTTGGTTGTTTTTTTTTTTTTTTAAAAAAAAAGGGAGAAAGAAGCAGTTTTACAGTAGTTTGTTTTGCTAAATAAATGAACAATTGGACTGTGAAACATGGCAGAAGGATATTAAAGGCTATTAGCATGTGAAATGAGCTGTCTGTTGGTGTATTTCTAACCCTGTGTAGTGAAAATCTATGTAATTCATATGGGACTGATGAATAATTAGACCTCAGAGCTGCAGGAAGTCTCTGATATGTAAGATATTAGACAAACTTTCAGTAAGCTTTCTTCTGCCACTTCCTTCCCAGTCACATCAATATGTTCAAGTTATACACATATAGATAAATGTTGCAAGGTTAAAAGCTAGTCCAAAGGCATACCTAAGTAGGGCAGCAACCCAAACAGCTTTCTGTACTGCTGGTGATTAGCCTGGTTCTGGCCTGAGCCCCACTTTCTACATTCTGCTGGGAAAAGCTCTGGAGACCCGCCGACAGATTGTGCTGCACACAGCTTATCCAGATCAACTGGAGAAAAGTTACAGTTCTCACAAAGATACCAAACATGAATGAACTCTGTCTTTGAGGGTGCTCTGCTGCTTGGCGTAAGTCTAGCAAAGCCTACCCTTTCACACTGCCACTGCAGCTGAGTTTAGTTTGGGACCAAGCTAAGACTCATACAATGAAGTAGAAGAAACAATGGTGGAGCTTTGTGCTTCTCCCTTTACAGCTCTGAAAGTGGGCAGGCACAGGAGCTGTGCCTGGACTCAAGAGTATCCAGGCTCAAAATCCCCTACCTGGCTTAACTCCTGCTTACCAGGTTCCCCTCTTCTTCTTTTCATTTTGAGGCCAAGGCAGGCAGAAGCCAGCAGCAGTCCACAAAATCTGGATAGCACTTCGCACTTTTTTTTTGTAACAACTGTTTTAGTGCTTCATAAACTTCTGTATGGATTAAAAAGAAAAATCAAAAGTAGATATTATTTAATAAAATGGCTTTTATTTTTTCCCCTGTAGAATTATTATTTTCTTTCTAGCTTCTTTAGCCTGGGGAATTGCTCTTTCCCAGAGGACACACACTCTTCAACTCCAGTTCTATGTGGTGAAAATAATACTCATTCAGACTAAAATAAGCATTTACATTTTCTAGACTATGGCAGAAACTAAGTGAGAAACGTTTCTGCTGATGGATTCTGTTGCTATGCCAGCAACGGAGACCACAGTACAGCTCTTCACATTCTACCATCTGCTAACAATACCTTACTCCATGGCCTTATTGCAACAGACAAGGCTCTTGGGTCTCTACAGAGCTGAGTCAATAAGAAGCCATCTATATGTACACGCTCTTTGAAAACTTTCTGTTTTCCCTGCAGTCCAAATATATGATCTAGCACTCCCTGACACCCCCCGGGATCTATAAACTGCTCACTGTATAGACAGTGCTTTTTGACCTTTTTCTGGGTAGCATTTTGCATTCTGCTTAAGTCTTTGAGAATGAAAGCATGAAAACAAAGTGTTTACAGGGAAAATGGGGTGATAAATTCAAATAGAATACAGGTATAGATTTATGTAAACCAAAAGCACCTTAGAAAATATTAATTGAGGAGGAATTACTAAGGTTCTAGAAAAACTAGAAATCTCTAGGAAATCAAAGGCAGTTTACTTGGAGAAGTCAGCTAAAGAACTAGCAACACAGCTTGTTTCACACTAACCCCTCTGGTTTCCATTTCACATTCTTTTGGTTGATATGTGTGTGTATATATACATATATACACATACATACATTGGTGAAGCAGCTGAGATTTTCCAGATTCAGCTGGACAGTGTTTATTTATTTTATCATTCTAACTCTCTTGCATTGTGTAAACATTTGCTATTGGCATACCCGGAAGGAAAATTTCCAAAAAGACAGCAATGTGTCAGAGGGACACCTGTGTCAACAAAACTTTTCAATCCCCAACAATGCTATACATTGTATGGCATACATGAGGAACAAAAGGCATCAGAAAAGATTCTTTCTCATCTTGCATGAACTTCTTACTTACCTGAGTTTGGAGAAAATGAAAATAAATAAGAGCACAACAGAGGAAAGAGGAAGATTTCAACTGAATTTGCAGCCCATTGGAGATCCTAATTGCCCTAAAGGCTGCTTTGTCCCTTCCTCTTGGTATCGGTAATGAAATGACTGCATGGGTCAGGTCTTGCCTTCTGTAATTTGTAACATGGTGTATTTGATAGCTACCCAGCACCGTTCTGCTACCATGCTGTAAGATTTATGGAGTCCTCCACCATCTGCATGTTGCCCATTCGTACATCTCTCTTGCTTATCCCTTTCCTTTGTATTAAGATGCACTGGGCTTTCATTCATTAGAAATTATATATTTTAACACTTGTGACAGTAGTAGGTAATTATATATTTCTTTCTTCCCTTCTCCTGAATATAGCTGCTTTGGGAGTTAGTTCCTTTGCCTGAAGTTGCAAGATTTAGTATAATTCATATTCTCAACATTTTTGTTGAGGATCAAAGCTGTGAATCTTACCCTGTACATGACAGAAATACAGATTTGCTGAGCTATGGAATCATCAGAGTAAATCAAAAGCTGCACCATTCCACCAATCTTTTGTTGAAAGCTATTCCTTCTAACTTTTAAGTCCTAAGGCTAGTGTACGCAGAAATTTACAGGAGAACACCTTATAGGAGGGATTATCCAAGAGCATCCAACACTCTTGTGTTTGTGCCAGTCATTTCTGTTCTACATTCCCTGCAGCTCATTTGCAAGCATTAAGCTTGTACTGTAGGTTAGTGCAAGCTTCACCCAGCTAAGTTCAGCTTCTGCTAACCATGTAGCTGCTGCAGACAGATTCAGCTAGAAAACTTGCCCAGGAAACTAAATAAATATTCAGGCAGCGAGCCCGCGCTGAGCTCCAGTCTGCCACAGCTATGTTGATAGCAGTATTTCATTTGTCTGGTTTAAAGCTAGCTTCTTTGTCTGTGTGTTAGGTCCAGTGACAGCGGTGTTGATGATGTTCTCAGGGACATATGGAGCATAGAAGTACAGGACTGTGAGGCAGCCTGCACGTGACCCAAACCAGGACTCCCAGTTCCAGGCAGCCATGCAATACATGTCTGTCTAGTTCAGCAAGAGTCACACAGCATCTATTCCACTCCTATGGCACAGGTCACAGAGCAGTGCCATAGAGGTCCCATAGAAAAAGAGAGAGTCTTAATCATAACGTGCCTCATGAAGGAAACAGCAGGAATCAAGGGAAATCACACCTAGAGCTTAAGAAATAGAACTCATAAATGACTTAAGGTAGTGCAGAGAGGGAGGTGAAAACCTACAGTGAAATTTAGCAGTTTGATCTGGGCCCTCCCCACCCTGATTGAGGAAAATTACTTGAAATAAAAAACCATTTCTTACCTACAAGTGAGAATAGAGGTTACTACAAAAGAAATCTGAGTTCTTAGCTTCTTAGTTCCTGGGAATGAAAGTGTTCAACAATTTCCTGGGAAATTGCATCCACGTGTCTCTGCCAAGACGATCTCGGATGGAGAAAAACCTGATGAGACTCCAGATCCCCATTTATTTCAGTTTTGGGTGTGGTTATATTTAGCATAGATATGCTATCTTAAAAATAGTAATTAAAAAAAATCTCTGAACTACTCACCAAAGAAAGTTTGTGCCCATATATGTGATCCTGTATCATAACAGCTCAGGCTCTGCTCTGAGTCTTAATGAAGCTCATGTGATTCCAGTTATAAATGGGAACTGTGCAGAGCAAGTGACATAGTGTATCTGAGAAGGAGTTATAAAAAAAAAAAGTTAATTCTGAAAATAAGATTCTTGGAAGGAAATTTGAATATGTTGATGGCACTCTACAGAAAGCAACATATTCCTCCACAAAGACCTTGCTGTTGCCAAGAACCCCTTTTTACCCATCTTAAATGATCACTCCACACAAATGCAGAACTGGTATGTGTTTTTACAAAAGAAAGAAAATTGTCTCTTAGCGGTGTTCACATGCTCTTGGGGATGCAGAATCTTTAATCAGCCATTATATTATACAGCTTTTCAAATTTCTCTGTCTCCCAAATTCCGATGACTGAAACATGTTTAGAACAAGAACAGCTATAATTGTAAAGATTTGTGCCTTTTTGAAAACTCATGGCTAATGACAGTTTCTTAAAATGAGCTTCTAAGTACTCTATATCCTCTAGAGCGCTGGTGGGAGGATGGGATTACATGCGTTCCTGGTTGCTCCCTTTAGTTCCTCATTCTACTTCTGCAATCTCTTCTACACCTTTCTGAACTAGCTGTTGTGGGGGGAAAAAAAAAAAGAACAGAGAAGTGAAGCTCTTTGTACATTTATAAGTTGCATCTTAACGCATTCACAAAAACAGTAGATATTTTTGAAACTACTCATCCAAATAGTTCCTGTGAACATGAGTTCTGTCCATTTTTCACTTCATTTTTTTCAGGTCTCTTTTCCCTACTTTGAGGAATGGCTGAAATTTTTCATTTCAAACAATTTTGTTCAGGAAATTTTAGCTAATCAGTTAAACAGAATTTTTTCAAGAACACTGATTTTAAATGCTGGTTTGGTTTTATACGAAAATGGAATATCTTCTATTATTAATCTGAGTGTCTTTCTAAAGCACTGGTCTAGTGTTTCATACTACCTACAGTTTGTGTTCTTCAGCTTCTTTTCTCCTCCATGAGCTAGGATTCCTCACTGAACTATATGTCTGTGCAATGGCCAAGACTCCCTATCAGAGGAAATACAGGTTTAATTTACCCAATACCAGCTGTACAAAAAGCACAGCAATCCATTTCAAGATTGAAATAGAGTTGGTTTCATTCAAAATATTACATGGGTTATGTCCTGTGGTTTTTCATTAACACTCACAAGCTAACTTTTCCCATTGTTAATAAGCCAATTAAGATGTAGTGTGGTAAATTATTCAGTATGGATGCTGTGGTATGTAACATATTGAATGACATATTATTTTGGTTCTTTCATAAACAAGTACAAACCTTTAAACACACTAAGGACCAATAGCTGTTAATAAACTAAAGCACAGGTCTAACTGATGTAGTTGTTAAAATATAAACTGCTACCTATTTCTCTATTCTAGGGCTTCCAGATTTGCAGACTTGAACCAGGGTGAGTACTGTTGCCCCTAGAGACATTAGGTTACACAGTGCTGAGAAAGTGAAATGTAAAATAATGAAAAAATAATCCTGAAATCAATACAAAAACCAACAACAATCTTGTTAATTTTTAAGTTGCTTTAGTAGCTAACATATTTCTGCCAGAAATGAAGCCTCCTCCACTTTTCCCCATGAAGGTACTGATAATTAATGTCAGAGAAACAAAGACAATGTGCATTTCTGGTACCTAAAATATTTGGTCAGAAATACTTCCTGCTCCTATTTAACTCAATAAACATCAGGAAAAAAAAAGTGTATTGGATTTCTTTCCTTTATACTGTTCAAATGAAGATGAGGAGTAACATAAACTGCAAACACAGAGTGGGGAATAAATCCACCATGTCAATTTAATTGACAGCATATGGAAAAATGCTAGTGAATTCACTATGTATTTCATTTTAAAACCATTCAGCTTGAATAGTATATCTGGGAAAGCTTCTTATGTCTACAAGAGGTTTTTCCAGAAGAGAACATTCATTATAGTTGTCTTGGCAACATGAGCTCTGGGGAAATATAAATCAGAGCTTAAGAAGGTTTTGTTTTTAAACTCTGAAATAAACTAGAAGAAAAATAAGATAACTAAGTGAGCAGAACTTTATGATCTAGTGTCTGTTAAATGTATAAAATGACCAGTTCTGTTACATGTTTAGATATTCCACCTTGCTTTGTGCTGATGAAGCTTTGAGTGGAGTACAGTCTCAAACAGGAGCCAGGAGCAATGCACTGAGAAAGATGCCTGCAAGCTGCATGGAGCCCACATTAAAACATAACCAGGATAATGGGCTTCGAGGAACAGGACCTTTGACCTTGTTAGAAGGAACTCAGGGTAGAAAATAGAAGACTGAAGGAACTCAAGATTGTGATTTTTCAAAAGCTTAAATGTTGTTACAAAAAGAACAGTTAATTGTTCCACAGGGCCATCAGGATCCCAGCCTTGAGAAGCAATGCAGAGAAAGACTGAAAAATTCAGCTTCAGTGGAGTAAAATTTTAAGCTGCTAATTAAAGAATGTCTTTAAACAACATAACAAGTTACCTAGAAAAACCTCTCAATATCATTAAAAATTTTAAAGCATAGACTAAACAAGAGATTGTCATAATTTGTTCTTATACAGTTGTAAAGAAATTACTTCAGACGTTTACAAAATTATATAATCTTTCCCACCACATTTTTTTTAACTGGAAAAAACAGCAGTCCCTTCCACTCACACACTGACCGGGCCTAGCACAAAGCTGGGTATTTACAGCGCTGTCACCCATGTGGTTGATGGGCCTGGACACAGCTCTCCCTGAGCAGGCACCCAGCCTGGCCTAGAGAAGTTGCTGCTCCCGTCATTGCCTTCATATTAACAATTATCAAGCATCATGAACTCCAAACTGGGAATGAAAGTCTTTCTTCTCATGTTGTTTTAACTAAAAGGCTGGTCTAGTGGCAACTGCAAAGGGAAATACTACATGGGAAATATGTTGCAAAATTCAAAAAAGTAGCTGAACCATTTCTAGCTAAACTGCCTGTTAACCTAATTTCAACAGAGAAAAAAGTACTGAACTAGCCAAAAGACAAATTCACTAACCAGTAATTTCAGCCTGGATCCAGATTTCAAGTATGTTTTGTCTGTACTTTCCTGAGACCCCAGCCGTGGTATGTCATGTACAGATCTTACTTTCTGTTCATCTTTCTGGGTGGTAGCCATAGTAGATTCCTAGCTTGGCAACAGTCTAGAAAGGCCAAATACATTTCTTTCCTCAGTCAGTAATCACTAGTAAAATGACATAGGAAATAATCAGTTAAAACTAACCCGACACCAACCAGAAGTCAAACAGTTGGACACAACAAATGCCATTTTTGTGATCTTATTCATGTGGTTACATTTAAAAATAAACTGTGATCTAAAAGGAACAAAAAAGGGTAGTCAGAGATTGGAGTTACTTTGACTGAGTGTGAATTTCAAAGATGTCACTAGCACTTTTTTCAGAACTTTTGTCCCTTCTTAATATCATAAACTAATCTAATTATAGCTAATGTTCTCAAAACACTCCCAAGGACATTGATAGATGAAACTTAACACAGAAGAGCGTGTCTGGATAGAAATCACTCAATGTCCCAGTAAGACATTTCTGTTCTATCTCAAAGAAAGGCTCAAAACCTTCTGATCTTCAGAAACTCTTAACTTGTTTCTGAAGTTTAAAAAAAAAAAAAAAAAACAAAATCAGTGTCTCCCTGCACTTTTCTTTATTGTTCTCTCTCCTTTATCACATATTAACCTGGATGTAATAAATCACCTCTATCAAATAGGATAGACATGCAGTGCACATCTGTGATCTTGAAACTTGCCCTTGTCTTCATTTCAGATGTAGCGAGGGACAGTAACACCAGCTACAGGAAATGTTTTGAGTTTTCACTTGTGCTACACATCACACAGTACTCCTGTGTAACGAGAACGCCGCTTCCACGTACAATCCACTCGGCAGAACAAAGTCAAAGTATAAAGAGGTAAATGACATAAGGGCACTTACTGAAGCTCTACAAGGCAAGAAGGGGTTCTCCTACTTGCAATGATTGTTTCAGAAAGCTAGTATACTTGAAGATCACCCACCGATATAAGTCTGATTGTTGTCTACTCACTGGTTAAGAATTTGCCTTCTCTAAACTTGTTAAATTTCATCTTTCTTGAGGTAGCTGCCCATTACTAAAGTATCCATGGAACTTAAAATCTGTGATGCACTTATCTTCAATGCATCCCACTGGAAAAAAAAAAAAAAAAAAGTACAATTTTCCCTATTTTATTGATAGGTAACAGAGACAAAAGGCACTTAAGGTTGTACCTAGGATCTCAGGAAAACTGGCAGAGTGAGGAAAAGAGCTCCACTCTTCCAAATGTCAACCTGCAATGTGAAACCTCACTGCATAAAAATCTTTTCCTCTTTCTTTTTTTTTTCTCTTATTTATTATGTCTATTTACAGTCTGTGAATGATTACTGATAGCAACAGTAAAAGAGCAGGGGAAATGAAACCTAAGATATGTTTAGCGCTTCTTGATATACAAAAACCTTCCTCATTTGTACTGGGATGATTTTCAGTGCCAGCAAAGTTCCATTATGTTGAATCAAACTGGACTGTGTTTGAAGTGTTTTTATTAGCTCCAGTACCCTATCCAGTGTGATTCCATGCCTCTCTGGGATGATCCTATTTGACTCCAAGTGAAGAAGAGCAAATTGGCTACTTGTGGCTGAGTCATGCAGATATTCTCAAACAAGCTGCAAGGCTTTGTTTAGTTTCTCATTTCAGAGGTGGAAGAGGATACATATGGTGGAGGTAAGAAGGAAAATTATGTTTAACTTTTAGTTGGAGAAGACAGATGTTGAATTTTCACAATTGCCTGCAATAACGTGTCTTCAAAAGATTCTAGTTGAAAAGCTGCTCTTTCACTTGCCATATTGTCGTCAGAGACAGGTTTTGCTCATGTCAAGGCTGAGTGATCTCAATATCTGAAATGGCAGCATGATGACAAGCACAGAAGAGAATGAGAAATAAAAGTACTCGCTTTCTATTTCAATCTCTTTTCATTTGGTTCTTGCTACTGATGCCACTGCGGCTGAAAGCATTGTATTTCTGGTGCAGAACTTCTGGCTGGAGACTCAGAGCTGGTAGTTTTAAGAAAAAAAAAATAATGATGTTCACTATTCTTCAGATTGTCAAGAGATACTTCTGCTTTACTAATGGATTCCAGTGTGAGCTTGTTGGAGGATTTTCCATCCATGGGAAGATATGGCAACTATGAAAAGAACTTTAACTGTCTTTACTCGAAACTCAACTTTAGCTGTTAAAAAAAGTGCAGAATGTGTATGCATTCCGGAGCATCACAACAGCTACAGGCATATGAGACCACATCCTATACTGATATTAAGGTTGTGAGGTAAGCATCAGCTAGCTAGGAGGATATTTAAGAAGAGGTAGAAGAAGAAACCAGCTGTTGTAACAAGCTGATTATGAACACACTCTTTTTCTGGCTGAGGCCTCTCACATTCATTAACATTTTTTTTTCTTTCAAAACCCATTTAAACATCACACTACAACACATTATATAAAAACACAGGTCTCTCAGCTAGAAAATGTCATTGGAAGTGCTGCTTTCATAATGCTGATTCTTATTATCAGAAGCAGAATAAAGACTGTATTAGCTGCTATTTGGGGTTAGTGCAAACACGTTAGTTTTGCAATTAAAGTAGCATTTTCTAAATGTTTTGTGCTTTTACCAAGTGGTAACTTATTCTTGAAGGTATTCACAAAGTATAATATGTTGTGCTAGTTATAATGGGCTGGAATAAAAATGTGAAAGTATGATGCTTATACTCCAGCTAGGGAAATAGATGTTTAAGTGATTTCTCCATTCTTTCTTTTTCTGATATTTCACTATAAAGCTCTTTCCTTAGGTCTTAGAGATCCTATAAACCCCTCTGATAGGAATATTAAGAGACGTTTTTTAATTCTTTACATCTGCTGATCAACCTCCTCTCCAAAGTGACTGCTTTATTAAGTATGAGCTATTTTTATCTAGAATTTAACATATTGTGGTCAGTTTTAAGTTGTTTGCTATGTCAACCCATGAAATGCTACATAACATTAAGTGCTCTGTAAATAATCCTCTATTCCTGTGTATCTATAAGAAACAATTTTGTCAGAACTAGGAAACAGCTTTAGTATAAATAATTACTTTTCTCAGGTCTTTGTCTGTAAGTTATGAATGGTAATATTCATTTTATCTCATAGTGACAGTAGTAAGACAAATTAATATTAACATATAGTTGAGATATTTTAAGGTTGAGCCCATAGGAAAGACCATGAGGGGAGTGGATATGCTGCTTCTTTGCCATCACAATAAGGTAATGGTAAAGGTGCAGTAAAGGTTCTAAAGAAACAATATATCCTAAATAATTTTTCATTATTGCTTGTCTATTGGGGAACGTCACTATGAAATAACCACTTTCTATTATAAACTGATTTTGGACAGGTCTGTTGGCTGATCTGTCTCAATACAAATGCTAAGATCCACAGAATGGAAATGAGACAACAACATTCCCCTGTCCTGTCTGGCTATAGCCTGTTCTAGGCATAAGGAAATCACACTGAAGTTTTGCTCAAAAGGGCCAAAGTAGAAGTGGGCTCCTGTGGAAAATATGTAGAATTAATAAAACAAGAACATACCATATTAAGGTTAACTTGCAACCTTGTTTCCCTGTACTGCTATGTTGAGCTAGCACATCAATGCAGCCTGTCAAATATTTTGTCAAAATAGCCTGTGCTATTAGAACTCTTCTGCACGTTTGTGCAGGAGTGGATTTCAAGAAGTGTTCTGTTTGAGCCACATCAAACGAAGCTCTTCACATCTTTTAAAGGTACTACTTCTCAGTGTGGTTAATTAATGAGGGATTAGGGGAATCTAACTTTTTACCCTTCATCATTTTGTTTGTGAAAAATTCATTAAAAATATCACAGAAATTATATTTAACGGTAGGATACCCCTCTCCCCCTTCCTCCTTCACTTTAGCTCAAACCCCATCAGAATTTGTCCATAAGCTCTGTCTAGCTTATGGAATTAACGTTCATATGGACTGTAGTCCTGGGAAACAAGTTGATAGTTTAGTATTTGAGAGACTTATTACGAGTTGAAAAACCTTAACTATCATTGTCCTGGATCCTTCAGTAGTGGCATCTATGCCACAGCAAGACTTTCTCTCTTGGTTTCAAAAGAATGCAGGATCACGCCTACTGGGAATAATGTTTTCCTGTTAATTATACTATGTTTTACATAGCATGAAATGATGAATTAGAGGGCTTGTTAATGCGCTGTAAAACAATGGCATCTTTGAATGGGAAATGAACTCAAAATAAAATATTAAAATCTTAACAGCATTCCAAACTTCTAATATATTCTAAATATATTGTAAACTATGTAACATTTACTCCTTATGTTCTAATATATACTATATTCTGATAGTTTCTAAATACAATTAAGCCTTATTTATAGCTCGTAATTGGGAATTTTGCTCACCAGATATGATTCTGTCTTCAGAAAAACACATATGCTACTATGCATAGAAACCACTTGTTAAAATACTGTTGGAATAGTAACGTACACAAAAAAAACCATTACCATTAGTGCTTTTCTCATTATACTTAATGGCAAAACTTCATTGATTACAACAGGAGCTCTTTTCAGTGAGCGCTTTTGCTTACTTCTACCGCAGGCCAAGTTATACCTCTGTAATCTCTGGAACCCTTAGTATTTTCCATTGCCACATCAACAGCTGCTAGCAAGTGCTCAGCCTTTTTTCAAGTGCGCGAGTCTGCCGATGTCCCCAGCCAGCTCCCTCCACGAGGTCACATCTGAAATACACACGTTCCACTGCTTGAATTGTCATTTCCCTCCCATCTAATAACTAATCTCAGCACAGATTTATACCAACTCAAATGAAAGATGCACATAACACAGATGTTTAGGTGTAAATCTTTCTGTGTATACTCATTTTTGGGGTGGTAAATAATTATAATAAAGATCAGTGACAAGTCTGTTTTAGCTAAATCAAGATTGATTACTGAAATACAAAATAATAATATAGTCACTAGTTTAAATTAGACAAGGTTTTAAACCATGGTTTCTGTTAATTTGAATCAAATCTCCCTTGATTAGGTAGTGTGTAAGGGCATGGAAGGACAGCAGATGACTCTTCTCTACATGTAGATAAACAGTGCGCGTTGTGTGCCATTTATCATATTGTTTAAGTAAAGATGCTTAAATTACTGCTCATTATTTTTGCTTTCTATGAGTATGAAGAATGGGATTTTAAGTTGGTTCACGTGTAGGTATTGAACTCTTGATCTGTCAGCATCAGTGTCGTAGTTCAGCCCCAACGGGGACCAGACTACGCAGTCTCTCTCTCACTCCCCCCACTCTCCAAGAGAATAGGAGGAGATTTGACAAACAAAAGAAAACCAGGAAAAAAAAAAAAAACCAAACACACGGGTTGAGATTGAACAAAAAGTAAATTTAACAGTAATGACAGAAGAAAACAAGAGAGTGATGGAACACAAATACAGTATAATAGCTCACAACAGATCTCCACATCCAGTCTCTTCCAACTAGGAGGGCCTCCCTTCAGCACCCTCCTCACTTATATACTGAGCATGATGTCAGATGGGATGGAATAGCCCTTTGGCTAATTTGGGTAAATTAACCCCAGCTGTTAGCTAATTAGTTAACTATCCCAGCCATAGGGGCTACCAGCTTCAGTTCTCCACCCAGCTCAGGTAAATATTAACTCTATCCTGGCCAGAACCAGGACAATCAGGTCTCTTCCAAAAGTGTAAGTTTCCCCCTTTTCATAGTCACTCACTCAGGGAAGATACCCACAATATTATATCTCAAGTAACCAAACACAGCTATACACAAAACAGTATATATTTTTGAAATTACAATAGATAAAAATATTTTTAAAATCACTCTCCTTAACCTGTTCCTGAATTGAAAAGCTCCTAAGCTTCTAAATAAAAACACGCAATAAAGATTTACATAATTTTACAGGGGAACTGATATTTGGGATCTCATCCAAACTGCCACGTGATGGATAAAGATGTACAGAGACATCCTGTTTCGGATTGTGGTCTGGGTTACCTGCCTTAAAGGAAGATGCAAGGAGTTATCTACATACATGGGATGTTGTGAAGAAAAAATTGCCTATAATGCTAATTAACTGTCCATGCTTACAAGTTCTTGGCTGTGAAGATCAGTACTTCTCATTTAGTTATCGCTGTCACAGGAAGGCACTGATTATGGCAAATTCCTCCTGTCCTTCTCCATTTCTTTGCTAAAGTTTCTGTACTCTTTTCTTTTGTTATCCTGAGTGAAACAGGCAAAATTTTGCCTTTTGCTGGCACTTCAGCTTCTTCTGTTTCTCTCTTGATAACAACAAGTTTATTATTACAATGAAGCGATAAAGTGCATGGTCCTTCTTCAGCCCATGTCATCTGCAGACATGTCATCATTTATAATGGTGCCAGTGGAGATGCTGAAGGTACCATTAACCAAAGAGGGGGAAAAACTCAACACAGCTGCAAAACACAAGCATAAAGATATATTTGTTATTATTATTCAGTCTCTTTTAGTAAAGTATGTGTTCATTGTGCCAAGCCAGAACAACATCAACAAACTTCAGCTACCTTGAAAGAATCTATAATCATTAACAAAGACATTCACAGCTTTACCAATGAAGTCTGTAATGACAATGTACCTTGTACAAAGATTTATTTTTTTTATGTTGTAACTGGATAAAGAGTTGAAGCTTTTATCAAATTGACCTAGCTGCTGACACAAAGTATGCAGGCAATTATTTCAGTACATTGATGGCTGTATTTCTCACATATACTACTTAAAGACGATAGCTGAACTGTCCTTTTTCATTCCCATGTGTAATTCTCATATGAGTATTATCATTAACTATGCATATAAACTTGTTGTATTCACTTTGCAAAGGGCTGGGCTCACAGAGTTGTGTTATTATTAAGGGATATACTTTGTACAAACTCATATTTACGTGTCTTGTTTTCTTCCCGTTCCATTAGGCGTTTCTGCAGAATCTAGAAAACTGTGCTTGGTTATCTGCTGTCTCATTGAAATAAGAGCAAGACACCTTCGGGATATATGGTACAGGAAGCCCACTTGTGAAGTTTACTAGTTTACAGGGATGGCAGTAATGTTAGCACATACTGACGTGTACGTGTATGAAATTGATAGAAGAATTCTGTGACTAGAACTGAGGTGGGATGAAAGTTTATCACAAAAGCAGTTCTCCTGTCAGAAATGTTGCTTTGAAAAGTGGTTAATGAGATAAATCCACATGCGTTTCTGACACTAAAATTTAAAGAACTAAGTTCTTTAACTTAACCTGGAACTAAGTTCTAGGAAACAATGGTTAATGTCTTGTTTCACAGTGCAATGTGTATTGTAATTTTAATATATTTAGTATTTTCTGTTATTTCACCACATTTGCTGCAGAAATATTAACCTGAGAATGAGATGGATGAGATGAGCTGGATGAGAGCATAGCCAGACTCTCTAGGCAGTATCCTCCCTCCCATAGGGGCAAGTAGGGGGTGCTTATGGAAAAGCACTGCCTAGAAAGGGGCTGCCTTCCTCATCTATTTCTTGCCAAGGACTAATAGCTTAAGGTCTACTCGATTTGCAGTTCACATTCAACAATCACTGAGGGACTCCTGCTCCAAAGATCCAGTTGCAAACACAAGCACGCTCTTCACCCCCACAAATCCTGTGGCAATGAATATATAAATGTAACTAACTTTTTTTATTGTATTAAAAAAAATATTTTATTTGCTTGAAACACAATAGATATCTTAGGAAGGCTCTCATCTCTTATTTTGAGACATGTGATAATTTATTTCTATTTACCCTCTCTACATCATTCATTAATTCAGGGCACTCACTATTACCCTATAGATTTCTCTTGTCTGTTTTGTGTCTCAATAGTTACGCACCTCTGATCATCCTCATTAGAACTAGAAGACTTTTATATCTTCTTTCATGAGGCTGAGGGCCTCTGACAAGGCCCACAGTACTGAAGAATGTGTGCCATAGATTTGTACAGTAAATGTTTTGTATTTTATTTCCTATTTCTTTTGCAAGAATTTCCAACATCTTTTTTACCTTTTCAACTACAATAAACATTACACTGACTGTTCAAAAAGTATTCAGAAAGGTGGTGATAGCTAATGAAGAGCCTACAGACACAGTTAAACTGTTAGCTATTAATCACATTAGCTACACATGCAAATATGTATTTTCCCTTTGTGCTTTGCACATGGCATCCTACAACTTCCTGTAGTCAGCTTTTGAATTGATCACCTCAGCTGACATTGGTGCCCTCACTTTTTCTTTCTTTTACAGATAGCAAAAGAACATGCTACTGGCAACCTCTTTCTGGTGGAAAACCAAACATTTAGTCCTCCCATTTGTTTTCTGTTATTTGGCTCTTAATTCAGAAGTGGACTATTCCTGTCATCTCAAGGTTACTAAACTGCCCTTGCAGACCTCATAAAGGACCTTCTTTGAGGCTTTCTGAAAATCCTAGTATGCGCTAATAATTTTGCATCCTTACCTCATGAGGTCTTTGACAGTGTTAACACACACAGAGCTGTGAGGTGTTGACATCCCTTGCACAAAGGTTCTCTCGTCTCTGTGTATTATAGGTACCTGGGTGTCTACTAATTGTATTCTTTATTATGTGCCTCTGGTAACATATTGAGGAAGAGATAATGTACTATATTACTACATAAGCAAATTCATATTTAATGTCTTTTTGAACCTGAAGGTAAATAACCTCAGATCCTGGTACTTTTTACTCCCAAGACTGGTAATTCTGTTAAAAAAACCCCTCTTTTACGGTTTCTTCAGATCAGTATTTCTCCGATTAATGCCTGGTTTAAAAAAAAAAAAAAAAAAAAAAAAAAAAAAAGTACTGCTGGTAGCACATCTCTGAACATCTTCTCCCTGAATACTGATGCAACCAATACATCAAGCTTCTCAGCAACAGCTTTTATCTTCCCTGTCTGCCTGTTTTATACTTTGATCAACAGTCTGCTCCAAACCACTCTCTTAAAACCTTCCTAGGTTCTGATGGGATAAAACCAGATTTTGTTACTAGTTTTCATACCCCTAACAAGAAGCTCCAAGTTTTATCTTTAACTAGCAAAAGGTTAGGCTTATTCATGGTTGCTTGCTTGGAAATAATTTCTACTTTGAAATATTTTTTTTTAAATTTCTTAATTACTTCCCTTACACTGCTGTGCAATCATGTTGGCTTTTGAAGGTCATTAAAATAAAATGCTATTGCAGTGGATTTGTTTCAACATTTTTCCTTAAAATAAATGCTGTTCTTTATAGAGCATCACTGCCACCGTTAGATCTTGAACTAGTACATCTCACTTCAAAATGGCAAGTCACAGTATAGTATGGAATGCCATATCCTTATGAGGATTAGCCGTATGCTAATCATGCAATTTACATCATATGTCATAATATTGCATGAAATAGTGCATTATTTTATTTTTAATACATAAAACATTTTATTTAAAAGACTAAGACCAGCCATTATATGATACAGGTTGAGATACATCTCTTATCTGATTTATTGGATAGCTTGGGATACAAATGAACACCAAATACAATTTAACCATTACAATAAACCATTTAATACTAGGAAGAAGAAAAACAGATAACCATACAGCATGCTAATTAGAGGAGCAGCTATTTTCTGGATATGTCTTTTAGCCTAGAATCATTTTTTCTAGGATATTGAAAACAGATGCTCTTTTAATTAGAAGCAGAAAAATCTGAGTTTCAGCTAGCAACACCCAAGAGTATGCTTGGCTGTACTGGAGATAAAACACAAACTTTACATGAGTTCTACCACCTTCTGTTACGTAAATGTCTGCTTATGTATGCATCTGCTAGATGGCATCAGATCAGTTAAAGTGTGTGCATCTCCGTTTGGCTGTGATAGTCTCCCCTTCATGGAGGAGGGACTACTAGTCAATAAAATAGCGTGAACTCTTCTTCTTTAATATAAGTGGTTGAGACCTGTAGCTTTTTAAACAGCAGATCCTGGATTCTATCCTCAGTGCTGTCTATATGCAATTTAGTTGGCTGTTGCTGTCTATGACTATATATAGAACCAGATTGATTACTATGAGTGCGTTACCAAGAGAGCAGATCCAGTCTGATAGAAGGAAAAATATGGATTCCCTTGAGTTCAAAAACATCTCCTGTAGTCTGCTTATTCTTCTTTCTCTTTTGTAGCCATGGCAGCAGTGACTGATGCCCAAAAAAATACCTAAGCCAGAATAAATCTCAACAGAGAACACAAAATTAAAAAAAAATGACCTTTTGAAATTTTAATTTTATAACAAAAATACAATAGCACTATATTACAAATGACAAATTCATACATACCAAACCCATATGTTCACCACAGGTCATTCCATGTCTAAATGTGGACAAGAATGAGAAGGGAAAAGCAGAGCCTTGTTTACAATACCGTCTCCTGAGGTTCAGGCAGCCATCCCAAAAACAATAGCCAGCAAGTCACTACAAGAAGCATGACCTGGACCTTAACCCCTTTTGGCTCTACATAAGGTAAAACATAACTGTAGAATTTTTATTCCTTTATGGTGCAGGGTTGTCCATGACAATACAGTTAAGACCATTCTTATCTTCGATATGGTTTTGACTGCCCAAAGTTGTATCCTGTTCACTGAGCATTTCTGAAGGCAGAAATATCCTGGTTTTGCTTTTCCCTGGTTAAAGTCTTGGTTGGAAGCTGAGAGATAAGTAGGCAAGAAGAAGCCTGTTGGCTTAAGACGACACAATCAATCATAAGTCTTGCCTAAGCTGAGACAACGAACTACTATCTTAAATACTCAGAAAGCCCTAGAATCACTGATGTCTATCGAAGACTGGTTAGCTCTGATAAAAGGGAAAGACAACTCCTTCTTAAGCTCTTTTAGTTACTTTAAAGAAAGATGAAAAAGAACTAATGGCACAGGGCTTTAATTGGCTCACGAGTGCTAATGACACCTGTAGTAATTAGCTTACTCAATACACTTGCATTGGGTTTGAATAAAAAAGTTGGGGGTCTTTAGATTGCATGGCCATGTTGAACATATGTACCATATCCAGAGTAGCTTGCAGACCCTGGCCCTAAGCAGAGCACAGGAGATCTGAATGCAGACTGTAACTGCTTGTTACTATAGAGAGGACAGTGTGGGAGGCAAGCAGTAGAGTTTTAAATAGGCTGTAAGACCTAGAAAAAAGCCTGAGTCAACTGCAGAGAACAGGGAGAGTGAAGGGAAGGAAAACTGATACAGTGAGATGCATAAGCAGACTGGCAAGACTTGTGACAGTTGGTGTTTTCCTTACAGCCTCAGCTTTTAGAATTAAGGGACTAGGGAGAGAAACTGACTTAATTTAATATTAAAATAGTTCTTGCTCTTGACCAGGTCATTTCAACATTAAATTTGTAACTGCCCCTCTTACTTCACATATCAGTTGAATACAAATAGTGAATTCTTTAGAGAGAGGAGAAAGAGTTCAGAAAATATGTAATTTATACAATTTAGCTACTGAAAGCTAAAATGTGTCTTTGTTTTGAGAGTCAATACTACTTTGACAGTCATGTGGAAGTATAAAGGGAACCAGCAAGGTTGTGAAGAGTAGAAGGCTAAAAGGGAGTAAGATATGAAAACACCTTGTTTTCTTTGCTTCAAATCTGATTGCTTCTATTGTAGTTGCCTTGGTACACAGTATTTAAAAGCTAGCTTCAACTAGTGCCATCCAAAGTGAATTTAGAAATCATAGTAACTGGGCCTAGAGGTTGGAGGGTGCACTGTAGCTGTGTCTTGACTTTGTAATGCTGAGACAAAGATGTGTTCTGCCCAGGGAATGATTTTAACTTTTCCATTGCAAAAATGAGTGTTGGATGTATCTGTGCCTGCTCATCACTGCTACAGGATCCTCAAGCACTCTGCAAATATGAATTCTTTCATTCAGACCCAGGAACTGCAAAACCAGCCTTATATCTACATTACAGAAGAATAAGTGGCAGTTTGGGCATACCATGTGACAAGCTCAAGGTCACACAGCAAAGGAGGAGCAGATCTTGGAATAAACCAGGACAAGCCTATAATTCCTGGTCCCTCTTGGCTGGCATTCTTTCCTATTCGTATGCTCGAGTCTGATGACTGTACAGCACTGTAAATACCAGCCAGTCGTTCAGCACAGAAGGACGGGGTTTGCTTTAAAGCTATTTTTAGTTAAGCAGATCCCACTTTTAAATCTGCAATGCCTTCATTTTCAATATCGTGATTATGTTTAATGTTCCATAGGAAGATGAGGGGATTTGTATGAATCAGAAAGCACAATGCAGCGTAGGCAGGACCTCGCTGCCTTCTTAAACACCAGTACAGAGCAAGCAGGAGCTTCGGTGGGGGCTTGACACAGGGAGGAGGCTTTAGGCAGCTGGACCTGTCAGCTGGGTGCCTCATCAGGCAGCTGGTGCAAGTGGAAGGTCAAGAGCACATTTACTGTTTACTGAGTTTGTAAATTACTAATTATTCAGCTCACTAAGCAAGGCAGGCTCATTGCCTGCGCGTGACATTCCCCCTCCCATCAAGTCTAAGCGCATATGGAAGAGTAGGAATTCTCAGCTATATTTTGATAGATGGAAGTCATTAAAGTGCCATAATAAAGGGCATAAAGAACTATAATGAGTAGGTCACTAGGAAGCCTAAGCACACTTCCATGTTTGTCAGAGAACAGGTGTAGCAGATAAAGTCCTGCTGTGCACTGAAAAGAGCAGCGCTCTATCTCTGCAGAGAGCTGGGGGTAGCCTTGCTAACCAGGAGATGCTAAGATCTGGTATCTGCGTCCACGGGAAGCAGTGGCCTAGGAGAAGTTAAAGAGGGGCATTCGTTTTCATTCACAGCTTTCAGCTGCGGGAGACAGAGACAGTAGCCAGAGAGACTATCTCTGAGCTAGGGAGATTTCAGAGGTACTGACCAACAAAAGCTGTGGGAGCTACAATGCAAGAAAAGAGACTGCCAAGAAAGGAAGCAAGGAAATATTCCACAACATGACAGTCAGAAAAAAAAAAGATTATACAGTGGGTCTTGAACCAAGAAAAGAGATTTATTCTTCCTGTTCTTTGTCTGTCAGCAAGAGAGATTATTTTGGAAATAAACTATTAAAGAATTAGTAAGAAAGAGACCTGAAATGGAGTATATCATCATCAGGACTTGGGAAATGACTGAATTTCTTTTGCCCTCAGATGCTTTTTAGTCTACCTAGATTCAAGCAGGCATAAATAAGACTGATCTGCAGTCAAAGATGGCTGACATAAGGATGCTTCACTGTGGAGGCTGGAAAGGCAGTAGCTTCAACTGAATTAACCCAAATGAAAGAGAATTAGGGAGAATATATCCAGCTCTTAACCTGCAGTCACTCACGCTAGCTAAGTGGCCAAACAGGCATGTCTTCCTCTCCAGAAGTGTATCCACGTACAGGAAAATATGTGTCACAAGAAGAATCAAAACATGATACTTTCGGAATGAACAGGGTTAAAAGATGCAGTTACACACCCTACCCAGTCTTTGGTTGCTGCAGTATCTACCAAGACCCTTTAGGAAAAGGGAAAAAAGATTAACCTCTCCTTGTACTTGACTGTTCTGAACAGAGTGGGAGTGAAGATTAACGAATTAGCAGATCTTCCCAGGATGAAGAAAAGGAAGGCCATACACAAAGAAAAGAGGAATTATAGATAAAGTCAATGTTTGGCATCAATGGAAGGAAACAAGGGTCAGCTGTAGCAGACAAATGAGACTGTTTTCCAGAATATCGGAAAAACAGAAGCAAACACTCCAGGTGGGAGGGATGGACTTTAAAAAAAAAAAAACCAAAAACAAACAAAAAAAAACCCTAAAATGCTTACTTCAGTGGAAAAAAAAACACAGTAATGAAAAGCAGCCATTAAATCAAAGAGAGAGACTGTGAATAAGCTGTGTTGTTTCAGAAAAATTTCTATGCCAAGATACTTCCAAGCAAGTCACTCAATATATACACATCACTTGAAGCCAGGCTTTACAGGCAGAGTTTAGACACTAGAAGCAGGGAAACTGAAGTGATGCACTGGTGAGAGGAAGGTGAAGAGTATTCTATTAGATACAGCAAAGAGAGCTGGGTTTTGTGATGACAACTTTAATTTTTTTATTCTGGCTGTGCATCAGAAAGGGGATATACGCCTGAGATGAGGTGGATTGGAAATTACAACACTAGGTGGCTTTTTCCTCGCCCCCTCCCATCTTTCCTCATTTTTAGAGTTGGATTACTTCAACACAGACTCCCATGGAAAGAGGTAGTTCAAGACTTTCTCAATCACCATTTGATTTGCAGACCCGGCATTACCCTAAAATGCATGAAATTGCATCTGACATTTTGAAAGATCTGTTTCAAAAGTAAGGGGCACTACCAGTTTCTCAAAGCATTTCATGCAGCTCAAGACCCAGTGGATAATCTTTACACCAAGGCTCTGACAAAGAGTATTTCAGATGTGCTGTGTGTGTATATATATATATATAATGCATATACAAGTACTGTTTTAGAATATATGTGAAGCTGTTCCTCTAAGCCTTCTCCATATAATTTATTACCCTAGAGTGCATCTTGGATTTTTTTTTTAGGTGCCATTGCTAGTTATGATCTCATGTGAATACTTGGTTTCCTCCCATGGCTCTATGGCAGGTAACCTCAGTGAAGTTTGAACAGCTCTGGAGGACCGGAGTTTTTAAGAACACTCGAGGAACTCCATCAGTCACGATGACAAGCTGAGTAGTATATACACAGTACTTTGAAACTACTGTTCATACCAAATGATGGGATTCCCCCAGGGTAGCCACACACAGGTCTGTGAGGCATTAACTCAGTATGGGAGCTAACTTTTAAGTGACTAGAAGAAAGAGGAAGGAGGGCAGTGGCTCACATTCTGTCTAATGAGAGAAAAGTTTCCTTTTAACCATTGCTTTAAAAGCTATCAAGTTATAAAAGAAATTACATTCTCACAAAATGACTGAAGAGAACTACAGGACAAATTAAACTGGCAGAACTACTGTGGAATATAACGTAAATGACAGAGGCAGAAAGGCAGGCAACTATATCCTATATGCAAGTATGGCTAGAAACTGCTTAATTATCTCCCAACCAGAAAAGGGCCAGAGATCCAGGGAAAATCTAGACGGAGATAAACATCCCACTTACCATGCAGCTTCCATGTACCCCCTGAGTTTGAGCAGTATCTTGACTCCCTTGTGCATTTCACCTTTGTTCCTTTGTGAAATAAATTTCATCTCAGTTTGCCTTTTGAGCTTCATACAATAATCAAGAAGTGACACTTTAAAGTGAAAACTGGATTTAGAGATCCTCAGGCTGTTGAATAATGTGATTATGGATCTTCAGTTGTTGGAAGAAGCAGCAAAATGTCATGGATTAAGTGGCAATGATTTTAGCACATCTTTTCAGCAAACTATATATACATGCTATAGTTTTGCTCTGTTTACTAGAGGTGAACAGAGATGAACATCAGCCACTTTCTTTTAGAAAAGAAGGGCAACAGGGAGATTCAGAGTTTGCATGAGCTCCCAGTGACCCCCTTGGCCGTTTTGTCAGTACCTCTGCTACACTGCACTGAGCCTTACCCACCCCCAAGCTGAGCTTTCAAAGGTCTATTAGAAATCAACTGCAAAACAATTACTGCAGTGCTTGGCTCCAATCTGGCTTGGAAAGTCCTAAGTCATCAACTCTACATGACATAAATTATCATTTCTGGTCAGTCTCAATGAAAAAATATGAAAGCCACAGCTTCTTGAAAGCACATCTAGGCATAGCTTAAATCCAGTCCAATTAAAATAAAAACACATGATGAAAATGTGTAATGCTCTCTCTAACGTTTGTGGTGCCTTTAGCACAAGGGTGGAAGCAGATAAGGATGGCTTTGAGACTGAGCAGTGCTCATGCCACACTGGGTATGTTGGTTATGGCCTAAACCTGGTCTGAAAAGCAGGGAAGACTTTTACAGTGGAACTTTTCCATATTCTTAATATCAGAATCTTGAACGCTTTCCTTTTCAGAGTTCCACTCCCCCCCTCTTTGTGGCTGACTAGAAGAAAAAAAAGTAACGTTTAGCCGTAGCACTAACGATCTAGGAGAAAAAAAAAAAAAAATCTTTTGTTCATGAATAGCCATTAAACATTTTCTGATTCTTACATTTACTAATATTCTCAAAGCAATTTCTGGAATAGGTTTTTGGCCTAAAGACTGAGCAACTTAAATTTTTTTGGAAACCCTAACCTTGCAGAGCACTTGATAAATAACTCGTGTGAGCTGTTTCCATTACTTTGAGTGAAACCAGGCTTCTTTTGCAAATAGTTGTGTCTTGGAGTTCAACATTTGGTTTCTTTAAATACTTCACTTTTATTTGTCTAAGATTAGCTGTTTCACAAACATTCTTTGCCACAGATTTCTTCAAACCTCTTTGCTAAACTACTCTGTTAAGATGACAATACTACTCATAGATAAAATTCTCAATTTTCTTAAAACAGAGACAAAATGTACTTTCAGTTATTTGTCCAGCTGTGTTAATAGCATATTAATCAAGCAATTAAGAAACATTTATCCAGTTATTGTGCAGACTCTGGTACCGTTGCTTTTAAGTACCTCGCCATCTTAACCAGAAAACGTTTCTGTAAGGCAAGGATGGACCGATGCTCCTATTTTACAGCCTAAGAGCAAGGCCTGGAGAGGCTATACAGCCTTCTAGGGGTCACCCACAGCTTTTGACAGGAAGGAAAAAACAACCATGGACTCCATTTGAATCTCTCTTCTTTCCTGAGATGAAACAGGAAAACTATTTTACTGATTGATCCTCTCCAATCAGCACCACTCAACTATTTCTTTTTTTCTTTTCTTTTTTTTTTTTTTTTGGTCAAAAAATAACCATATAAATAGCGCGCAAAGGGTAAACAACCAGTAGTGAGGCTGGTGTGGTATTTCTAAACTCACAGACTAACAGGAAACATACCATTCAAGTACTAAATAGGGACCCAGCCAGACCAAAATCTTGGGTCAAAATAGTCAAAATGGAAGCGACTGAAAAAACAGAATAGTGTGTCATACTCTGTATTTTAAAGTTGGGTCAAAAATGTTAAACACAGATATTCAATAGATACAAATTCTTGAATGGAATAACAGGAGCAGCCATGAGCACCCTCCTGATACTTTAGAAGTCTGATGGCCAGAGATAATCAGACAGGGATGCTGTGGGCCTCTGGGTGACAACTGCCCAGAGTGGCAAACAGAACCTGGAGGGGGCACAGTGCTTTAGGAAAGACAGATGCTTCAAAAGGGGTGTTAACCTGAGAAAGGGAGCCATTTAAAGACAGTCAGTAAAAAAGAAAAAATGCTACATGTCTGGGTGACTCCTTGATCTAAGTCCTTCTGTTCTGCAGTGTCCTGCTGACTCCGCTTCAGCACAAGCCTGAAGTCTTCTTGTGTCCCACCTCTCCCCTGCCCCAGGATAAACTCCTTAACTGTTGTGTTTCCTGTGCCACAGCCATTAAGGATTCTCATCCTGCAAACGGGAAACCTAGCTCCTGTCAGGATCCAAGAGGAGAGGATGGGGGTCAAAGCTGCATCTCCCATTCCCTGGAAGGTTACAGAAGAGTAGCTGCGAAGGGTCTGCAGAAAGGAATGGACGAGCAACAGCATTTTGAATTGCTCAGAGAGCACTGCTGCTGTCAGAGTCTTTCAGGAATATTCCAGGCACGAGTCTTTGTTTTAGTCTCTCTGACACATTGTCTAGTTCTGAATCTCAGTGGCACTGAGACAGGCTGTATTTCGGCACACCATGAAAAGTCCCAAACTATTCTGAAAGATTTACTTAAATAACTTTCTGTGAAAAAGGCAAGAGTCTTTACAAGTATCCCATTTACTTCTAACTTTGAAGTTTAAAAAATCACAAATGCTTCAACTAGCTAAATATTTATAATAACTTGTCTTATGCATGCAAGGCATAACGCCTTCCAAGTACTTTAACAAGCTGGAAACAGAGAAACATTCAAAGCTGAAAGAGCCATATTTGGGGTGAAAAATGGAAATTGTTTAAAAACAGCACCATCAGTTAGAAGAGAAATTACATATTTTAATGTATGGGCTATTTTAAGTCAAGCAGGCTGTAAGGGTTATAGTTAGAATTTGGCCAGAATGTCAGGCCAGGATACTTGCAGAAAAGAACAGCCGCCAGTAATACAAGTAAATAAGCAACAGGAGCCCTCCAAAGGAATAGACAGCTGCATCTATGGCCAGCCCTATGTTTTAGTGCATTAATTTGACTTACAAAATTCTTGTAACATGGATGGTCATAGTTTACTGTAGGTTTTTCCTCACTCAAGCAGCGATGCTCAGTTTTCTACCACTTAGATTTCTTCCCTGAACCCCACACTCCTTTGATAGCCAGATGTCTGCAGGTGAAGTACCAGCACAATAGCAATGTCAATAGGTAAAAGCCCTGGGCATTTTCCAGTGCACACCTACATCTGCTGCAGGTATGAAACATCTTTGTGAGTTCATGATGGTGGCAGAAATAGCCAATACATGTGTATTCCTGTGATGCTACAGCTGTGAATATTGTCGCTTGACAGCAGTTGGCAGGGAAGCTTACCACTGCAGACCTGACCTCAGCCTTTACTGCTTTGGGTACTCTTCAAAAATCAACTTGCTCTTTCTCCCATGTCACAAAATGCTATTTTCTTTACTGGGAAAGACTGAAGGGGCACATAATTTGCTCTGCAATCAATAAATTTCTCTTTAGAGGCAAAATTTTGAGTAGACTGACACACAGCTAATTTCCCTAAGTGCTTGAAAATTTGCACTAAATACATTTTTATATATTGCATTAGCCAATTTTCTGCAGCTTAGCTATTTGAAATTCTTATGTGTGTCTGCAAAATGCAAAGTTTTATTCCCTATAAATCAGAAATTGCATTGTGGCACTTGCACCTTTTGTTTCTTCCCTTGCTTTTAAAGTCTGTTTCCCAAAGGCAGTATTTTTGTTCACTGAAATTTGTGACAGATGGTGGGTGCAGATCTTACCAGTAAGGCATTTTCACAAGCAATGAAAATGCATTTGACCACTCTTACAGGCTCCCAAAGAACTCAAACCAGCAAGGCAGAGCAGGGAGGAGAGAGCAGGGGAAACGGCTGCTTCTCTCATGTTACTTTGCTGTTGAGACTCAGCTGGGTGCTGCACAACACTGAACATTCTGTGACCAACTGCTGTTGTGGCAGCTCCAGATCACCCCCTTTCACCAGACAGATATGCTATCTAAAAGTTGTTACGTTGACACTTTCTTCCATGTACAGCAGTTCTATACATTTTCCTATTCAAGCTGCACAGGGGCCACAAATGAGATCACAGCCTCTTTCTACAAGGTGTTACACAAAACTGTAGATCAAAAGCTACAGCCTGAAGTCAACAAGACTGGCAAGGAAACTTAAGTGATATTATTATTCACCCAGATGAGACAGAGAATAACAACTCCTTTGGGGTGAGTCTACATAGTCTAGATGGCCCAGGAAGAAAATGCATTAAAGATATATACGACTTCGGGTAAAATTTCTCAAGTTGGGGTAGATTTATGCCAGTTCAAGGATATTATGACTGCAATATTTTCCTCTTTTCCCTTCAAGTCTGCTGAGATTTTTCACAGGCTATCTAATGTCAAACCAGATTGATTTGCTTAGGATTATAAAAGAAAGTCACCAGTTCCCTGAAATGGGAGACAATTTTCTGAGTCCCCACCAAGTAGCTTTCACCATCACTTCCTTCTTTATTTCTGCATCTTCCAACACCACAGTACCTTGAACGCAACCTTGGCTTGGAATAGAAATACATCAGTTATATACAAAGGGAAAGGTAATCTGTGAACTGCTGTTCATCCTACTCCTAATCATGATATACATCAAGAACTTCAAAAAGGATTGAAGAAAAGTAACTATTTCAAAACCATGTCTGACAGGAGAATCTCCCATTATATATATATATATATATGCTACATATGTACAGCTATAGATGAGCATTTCTTTAGAAGCATACACCTGACGTCCCTTACGATCTTCATCCTAAGCTAGTGTAGCTACTTGTTCATGCAAGTCTCAGTATGTTCACTGAACCTCACTTAGTTAAAATGGAAAGGCAGCTACTATAGCAAAAGATGTTCTGAACTGCTCTCAGCTGGGCATCTTATTTGATGCAGCTTACAGAATGCTGCTGCTGAAAAGTAGCACATTAACGCAAAACACAAATGGTAACTGAACAGGATACAATCAGACTTCTCAATAAAGTCTCATCAATAAACATCATAAAAGACTTGCGTCAAGGAACAGTCCTCCATCTACCAGTCTACGCAAACCATAGTAAATAATGAAAACATAAATAGGAGAGCAATAAGGAAAGCAGGCAGGGAGTACAAATGGTATCATTGAAACACAAATAAAGCAGCAAGGTTACTGGTGAAAATAGGCTATTTTCTATAAAGGAAACTGCATAACTTAGTGCTACCAGAGAGGTAAGTACTGGAGTGAAGAATAAAGTGCATGGATTCATTCTGTTATCAAGATGCTGGAGTTAAGAGAACCGAGCCCTTTGTGTTTATAAAGAGTCATTTGGGAAAATTAATTGGAATTTATTTTTAATTTAATCACTTGCACATCTAACATTGCAGTGTGAATGCTCCCATCAGAATTCAAGGAACTTGTGTGCCTGCAGTGTAACTCACTTCAAAATGCCTCAGTTCTTGAATGAGTTTATCCATACTGTAATCATACTGAGTAATCAACAGCAAATTCTCCTGACTAGATTAGCTCTCTGAAGCGCCTCCATACAGACAGGTAGTAAACGAGAAAGGGAAAAGACGTACAACAAAAATGAAGAAAAGAGTAAGGCAAGACTATAAGGCTCATTTTCTGTTGTGCTGCAGGCAAGGCTGGCCTCTAAAGGTGTCAGGTAAGTGCAAATGCAGTCTTAAATTCATCCAATAAATGCATAAACCACATTCACATAGAAAATGAATAAGCTAGCATTCACATGGAAAAGGTATTAAGAAATTAAGTTAAAGATAAAAATTGGATCTATTTATGCTGAGTTATTAAAACATATGCATTTTCTTTAATTAGAAGCAAGCATCCACCTAAGAAATGCAACCTCATAACTTTTAATAGCTGAAGCATAATCAGTTGTGATGGAAACTCCAGATTGCATGCTGTCATCTCTTGACCTTGGAGTGGCTGTTTTTTTCTCTAGCTGTAATTAGTACCCTTGCATTGGGTGGGGGGGGGGGCGGCGCAATTACTTTGTAGGCCTTGTCAGTAAATATAGGCACTTTAACATCCCTTGTTTGGTCACAAGTGCTGCAGGTCAAGTCTGTATTTAATGCTGCTGCACACAGCCACTAGCATTTCTTTCTAGACACAAAGGAGTGAGCACGGAAGTTCAATGGGGCGCACGCTCCATTTCCAAGCACACTGAAGAGAGCACTGGAGAGCTGACCCTACCATGATCTGCACAGGCTCACACAGGTCCTCCTTATGGGCTCCCCTCCATCATTACTGCAAGAGGTGGGATAGTGCTACTTAGTCCTTGTTGGAAATCAAGGCTGTGATTTCACTGTATTTCAGCTCCCCTGTATGTAAAACTATGGCTACCAAGAGGCTGCGTAACAAAGACTAATCTTCTAGTACCAAAGCGTGGTAGACAGAACAAACCCCATTAACAAACTAAGCACTCATGTGGTCCAGATCTTTCTTCCTCAAACTGCTCCCTTTGTTCTACAAGTTTCACAAAAGGAAGCAGCAAATAGTCTAAAAGAAATATGTTTACATCTTGTTGGAGAAAAGATTTATGTCCATCTTCACCCTTCATGAGGTTAAAACAGACTGACAATTCCTCCAGCTCTGGCTGAAAGCCCTAGCAATATCCATTATGTGGACTGCTCAGCTTTATACTTGCGTAAACTCAGCTTCTCTTTTTTTTTAAACTGAGTTTTTCTTTTTTTTTTTTTTTTAAAAAGAAAAAAAAAATCCCCCAAACCACAACAAAAAAAACCAAAAACAAAACAAAACACCCCCCCACAAATCCAAGAACCCAAAATTTACCTTTCAGCAGTCTTTCTGCATTAAAAATCATATTTATGCCCCCACCCTCCCATTCCTCAAAGGTGAGCATTGTTGGGCTGCTAAACAATGACAAAAGGCAGAAAAGTTTTGCCTTTGAGCTGCAGGAGAAACTCTGTTGCCTTTAGTGGCACTAGAGCAAGACCTCCAAGTCCGTTCTGAAGGACCAGAAGAAATAGGAACAGAATGATATGAAGAGTAAACTAGAGAACTGCTGATTGTGAGATACTGAAATGTTATTTCCTGGGGTAATTATTTGCCTCAGTGAGTGCACAGAAATCAGCTGCACTAAGGTAGTTTGACACTTGACGCAGCATTGCGTAGCACAGTTCTCCTGTTAAGCTACATATTCAGAGTAACATGCCTCCTTTTTTTTTATGGCATCATTAAGAGTATTATATTATTAATTTTTTTAAATCCATTATGATTTCTGAAAAATTGAGATCTCTTTCTTTCCCTCTCAGCTTCCTATCTGGAAAACATCTGTAGAGAGATGTCAAGCTGTGTAAAAAGGACTCCATATAATCTTCTGAGATAAAACACAGGCTGTTCTAAGAGCCAAGGGCGCTCAGAAAAAAAGTGCCCCTGCAATGACATCTGGTAAGATAGTGCTCTGTCTCTCACAGATCACTTCACTGTGGAAAGGTTTATTTTAATTATATTCCTGTTTGAAGTAACAGCTAACCATTCGCAGACCTTCCTGCCCTATTCCCTCTCTATATTACTAGATTTTGTACCAGTACAAACAGGGAAGACACCTGTAAAATCCAGGTAATGAAAAAGTTGTACAGGTCTCAAAGAAAATGAAAAAAATCAAGGCTAGCAAACAGGGGCTCTGGGGCCTCCAGCAGGGTGAGGAGCGAAGCAAGAAACACAGCCAGCATCTCAGTCCCTTCAAAAACAGCAACCCGAACCGTACAGGGCAAGCACGCAGCAGGCAGAGCTGGACCGCAGCCACGCTCCTGCTCGCGCCAGAGCGAGAGTGTTTCTTCTGCCCTTTGATGGTAGAGGTTAGCACCGGCAGCAGGGCACAGATCACTTCGAAACCTGCACACAGAGGTGTCTGTAACTTGAATAAAGAAATTTAGAAGAGAAAGGTCACACACCAATGCATGGATCGCAAAAGGAAAGACATGTAGCAACTTCTCGTGAGGCACTGGGACAATTTGCATATGCTGCGTACAAGACAGCAACACATGGCAGAGGAGGCTGTTGACAAATTAATGACTGTATTACTTACACTGGTGCCTAAACAAAAGAAAGATGTACATCTGTATTTTTTCCAAGTAAGAGGAAGTTCCATACATCTAACTTTGGAAACTGGTACCTAAAAGCACGTCTGTTAGTGGGGGAAAAAAAATGCTGTCATCACTGAATTCTGGACCTTTAAAACAAAAAGCTTGAAGTCAACATAACTAGACACTGGTATTTCAAATACTTGTGTCTTAAAGGGCTTCCTCCACAATTTTGTATGAATATACCTTAGAGGACTGTAGATAGCTCTGAATGTGTCATAAAAGAAAAATGCTACTCAGGCTGTACATATGTTTCCATAAGGAGAAAGGCGTTGTATCTGTGATGACTTATACAACAGTGACTTCTGCTGTGAAAGCCTCGTCAAACCAGCATATTGGTTATTAAGGTTAAAACTTCCTAGTATTGCTCTGATTACTCAAAATACTTAATACGCTTTAAACAGAACTTAACAATATGCTCCTGGCTGGAGCATTTATAATGTGAGAGGCCTCAGTTCCTGTTCTTGTTCCTATAGCAAGAGCTGAAGTGTCTACTTCAGTGGGACGAGGATGGAGATATAAAAATCTAACTGTTCACTAGTCCCAAACAAGAATAAACTTTTTATTTATCAGAAAATTCTGAATACTTAAATTTTGAACACAGGTGGATTCAAAAGAGTCTTCAGGACTTACATCTGACATCTTGATCTGATGCCACTGCACCTCACCCGAGTTAAAAGCAGAGGCATCTTTCGTGAACTTCTGTTATGCCTCCATCTGATAAACACTTCAGGGTTTTCCTTCAGGGAAGAGTGCAACAACACATGTAACAAACTTTGCCTCTAAGAAAAAAAAAAAACAAAACAACAGAATATAATAAATAGGCTTTGGAGGTTTAATGAAGGCACTTTAGTTTTTAATTAAAAAAAAATCAAGTGGTTTCAAGAAAGAGCTTTACCTATGATAAAAGAGCCCATGAATCCTCACAAATTGTAATGAAGAGTTATCTTCTGGAAAAACAATTACTATTGAAGAAAAAACATCTGCTGCTCATAAATTACCACTAGTTAAGTGTCCATCGGAAAATATTTATCTGACTAAACAAAAGAACTGTCTGCACTCCTGTGTTTAAAGCCAATTTCTTTGCTCGTGTATTCACAAATAGGTGGAAAATAACTTTCTGCACAGGCTATACACATTGAGTTAGTCAGCATAAACCGTCACAACGGCTTTCCATTTTAAGTCATACCTTTTATAAGTATGACTTGACACTGAGCCAGTCAGCCTGATGATCTCTCATGCTTTTTGCATACTTTAGAGACTAGATTATTATTGTCTGGTCCCAACTGAAGGTCTATGGCCATACAAGGCTTAGTATGCCTTCATCAATTTAGAGTGATTGTTAAAAAAAGCTCATATGAGGTGTCTGGATTTAACAACTAGAAATGTTGGATCTAGAGATGAGAAATATGCAATACTTGTCAATCTCTTCAGAATCACCATTATTTGAACTCCCATTAATTGTGCACTGTAGACTGCAACATACATTATTTTAAGATTCATCCACTTCGATTTTTCATGCCATGTGTGGCAGCTGTTGATTTACAGTCATCACTAAGGCTGCGAGTTCTCACCATTGATTTTGCTAATACTTTCTGTCTTATGGAAGCAATTGTCATAGAACACATTATTTATTTTCTTAAACCTAAGCATGACTGTCTGCATTGGTTTTTTGGTTACCGAAGTACTTTATGATTGACAAAAAAACAAAAGAAGAATTTTCTGCCAGGCTTGTGACCTTGAGGATGACAGTTTAAAACACTGCTCTTAATCTTGCAAGAAAAGACAACCAGTGCTATATACATCATAAAATTATTGTAAATGAGATGTTGTAACTATAATAATAAACAGAGTGTAAGAGATAATGTTTGATGTGTCAGTTTGCATCAAGGGAAGTTTCTCAAATTTTAAAAAAACAATTTGATAAATGCAAGTCATCTTCCATGTATTTTCGTTTTTGCCGAAAAAATAATTTTAACGTCTTTTTTTTCATCTGTTGTAGTTTTTGTACGGGCCATATTGACATACTGGGAAAAGAAAGATTTAGTCTCTCTCACATTCCAGAAATATTTTTTTCTCTAATCGTTACACTCTGTACTACATACAGTAAAAATCCTCAAAACACCTTTTAGGAGTCCTTTCTTTTTCAGAAAATACTGAACATTTTCCTGAAAATAGTGAATCCCAAGAGACTGGATGAAATATAACAGCAGCCTTCCTTTTGGTGAAAGTTAAGGCCTCATTTCAATGTTTATTAAATAAAATAGTGCATTACAATTCATTTACATTTTCCAAATGTAACTTTCAGGTTCATATATCTTTATGAAGTGGGTATATTAAAAATCAAACACAAGGCTAAATAACTGAAAACCAGAACATCGATTTTTTATAAGTAACCCATCAGTTTCATTCTAAACAATTTTGCCATTTTTCTGTTTCACATTGACTAACAAACCATATATTAGTCATTTACTTACCTGTAGTATTGCTGAATTTCAGGAAGTATTTTTATACCACACACACCAAGAACAGATTTAAAAAAAAAAAAAAAAACAAACCCGAAAACCAAAACCAACCACAAAAACAAACCAACAACAACAACAAAAAAGAAAACACCACCATCAGAAGGCAGAAGAATAGATACTTAATGGGGAATCCCACACTGGACAGGTAAGCTGACCTAATTTCCACGCCGCCCCCCCCCCCCCCCCGCCCCGCCATTGAAGAACAAGACACTGGTTTGGAGTAGCTATAGAATCATGAAATCACACCAGTAAGCAGGATGACTCAATAGGTTATGATAGAACAGACCCCTACTTAAAAAAAAAACTACATCCCATAAATAGCAGGGGGTAACACAAAGCCATGAAAACTAAATTGTTGAAGTAGATCAGGTTTACATCTGGCATTCTTGAAAGTTGTTTCTGGATTAAAGACCTCCTTTCACAATTGAATGGAAAAATAACAAACCATCTCTGTTTTAAAGGGCTACATCATATTGCAGCAGAGCTAGGAGCTTCCTTGCTCCAATACATTTCATTGTTCTGTATTAGGAGAAAAAAAGTTCTATTGCTTCAACCAACACTATTTTTATTGCCTGGAAAGCAACATTTCCACTTCTTCATGTGTTAGCAAACTTGGGCTATTCAAAGTAGCTTCATTCAGTCTAGAAAAGGTGCAGAGAAGAGGTAGCAGGAATGAGGAACTTACCATTTAAGAACCTAAGAATTAAGTTTGTTTAGCCTAGTAAAACAAAAGCTGAAAGTGCTCTGCATCATGAAGTACATATACTGAGGCAGAGAAGTAAAAATAGTATTTTCACAAGAACAAGTATTACGGTGCCACCGATGGATTTGGTCTGGACATCAGATGATTTCTAAAAATAAGGGAGTTAGATTTTGAAAGTCTCATTATCAGAGCACTGAGAGTAAGAAAGAAAATTACTTTGAAACTCTGGCTTAATTGTTTCACAACAGGATTCTGGTTTCTGAGTAGCTCTTGCTGCAGGTAAGAGAACTGAAAAGGGCCCATGACTTCCAAGAATGGTTTGTTGCTGTTCTTGTTCTTTCCATCGTATTGTGTATTGGAGATCGCCTACATCTTCAAATGACTGACAGTACTGAGGGTGTAAAAGAAATATTAGGCTTTAGTGCAAGAGTAATGTGGAAAACAAACAAGAGCAATTTGGTTACTTATAGCGAGTTCCAGCATTTCAGAACTCTTTTTATGAACTGACCTCTTGTAACTTTAGTAACATCCTAAGTTATAGCAAAAAAAGGTTAAAATTAGAATATTGATAGTTTATTTCTAGCGAAGGTCAAGCACCATTTGTGGATCTCAATAATTAGTAGCAAATGAGTTCAGCTATACTTCTGCATACACCTTACCAGTGCTGTGTTATCACAGAGTCAGAACACTGCAGAGGGAAATTCAAATTAATTCAAAGACTGCAGCCTCTGTAAGCCAGCAGAGGTCATAAAATCCTAAGGCAGGCGTGTGGACTTTCTCGAGTTGTCTTCTGTTGCTTACCAAGTAAGTTCTTTTACAGATGCATTGCTGACACTGCTGCAATCATAGTAAGGCATCACTTTCAGAAACTGTAGACGTGGAATCCTTGCTAAAACGTTATCTGAAATTGGAGGCTGCTGAATGCTGGAGTGGATCAGCCACTGCTGTTCACAAAATCATCAACAGCGAGTATAACAAGCGTCTAGAATCAAATCAGTAATTAATACACAACCGCACAGTTTGCTTTATGAAATAGACTTTACATAATGTCCCAAAATACTTTAGCATTAGATAACAGGGTGAGGAAGAGAGAGATTAGGTTGCATCAGCAATGGAAAAAACACCTCTGAGAGTTTTGGTGTGCAAAGAGTTGAGGAGCAATGACACAAGTGAAGCATGAAGCAAGGAAATGGGGCAAACAGGAAAGCTGCACTGCATAGGAGACACACCTTGAAAGATTTATATACTAAGGGTAGCAAGACTATAAACCAAAGAAAAACTAAAGCTGCAAATAACAGTTAAAGAAGGGGAAGGTTTGTGATGTATCCCAAATATAGTTCTCAGATAAACTAGAAACTCATTCCTATTGTGAGAAAAGCTTCATGGAGCACTTGTCAAACCTACACATCTATGTATGGCTACATAGCAGAAAAGGGACAACTGAAAGGAAAAATGCAGCAGCAATTGCTGGTCAGAAACCCCATTTCAGCACTGGAAGGCACAGAACTGCCACTATGGAGCCAGGACTGGAAGCATCTCACTAGGGTTAACTCATGCAATGACTGAAGCATTACGAAACCCGTGCAGCCCCAACACTTCCTTACTCCATACTGTCAGGAGACAGCTCTGATCACATCCCATGCAGGACAGCAGAGCAGTGTCAGCATCAGACAGGAATTCAGGTGTCTCTTGGAGTTCAAATCTTGCAGCTCTGAGATAAACTCTGCCATGTAAGGCCAAGAGGCAGGGGAGGATATGCAATAGATTTTTACAACTTAATTTGAATTAGTTCGCAGCTGTAAAGTATTCACTCTGGCACAAAATACGTGGTACCACCCTGAAAAATTAATTCTAAATAATTCAACTGCAAATCAGTCAGAGCAGGTCTCAACAGATCACACTGTAATTGCAGCTATTAAACACACATTTTTTTACTACAGTACAAGTCAGGATATAAAAGTATGAGTGTTCACTCGAATGTTAGAAACATATTTGCAGCCAGAAGCTCTGCAAGGCCACACAGTTCAGCCAATCCCAGATATAAGTGGTACACGTTTGCCACCACGGAACCAACCAACCAAGGGCTGCTGAGGACAGGCAGATTGTCTCGTCATCCTGGAATTCAGCTCCATGTGTTCGGTTTCTTCAGTAAACTGCACTTATTCATCTTTGCATCACAAACCTACTTGTTACTAAAACAATGTAAACAATTGCTAGCACACTCAAATCATAGCTTTACAGCTGAAAACAAGTTTTATCTCTTACCTTAGGATCTTTTGGCTGACTTGACCGGAATTATCCTCTCAAAATGTTATAACAAACAGTTATTTTCATCACAGAACTATAAGACTTACAATCACATTTAGATCCCTTGCACATATTTAGATGAAACAATGCATTTTCAGCCTTTTATGGCTTACATCAAACATCAGACAAGCTCCAAACCTAAACACATAGGTTTGTCACAGGTGCATCACAAATATTGTCTTAATTAGGTTAAACAATTAGATTATTTGACCATCTAAATGCTAAGCTCAAATGCTAAGCATTTGTGGAGCAGGCAGATTTGGCAAATGAAGGAATTACGATTATTTTAATTGATTAGCATTATTGCTAACAAGGTAAGACGAATCTGCAGCAAAACCAACTGCAGAAGTTGTGGGAAAAGGGTTACTTCCTCTGAAGATGAAAGTCACCACCTTCAGAAAGCCTATCATGATCTGCCTTTGGAGGAAGGGCATAGGGAAGATTATATAAGAAATGTCATTCACATTTGCACTGAAAAAGCTTTAAAAGAAAAAAGCCATTGCAAATACAAGTGAAATTTCATCAAGAAACTGGTTTGTTGGTTTTTTTTCCTAGCTGTTCGAAGTGTTTAATGTTTTGACAGACTTGCTTCCAGTTTTGGAGGCATCAGTATATTGTTAAATATGCAGTATATTTGTGGATTAAGTTAAGAGTAAACTGCTGTCTTTGTTTTCTGATCTATTAATAGATCTTTAGAAAGATGGGAAGGACCCAAAATCATAATAAATGCCAAACTGGACACTCAGGAAGTGGGATTTGGTGGGGGGGGGGCAGGGGGGATTGTTTTGTTTTGTGCTTTGAGTTTGGAGGGTCATGTGGGCTGTTTCGAGTTTGGGTTGTTTGTTTTTCTTAACTAGCAGAAGTAGTATTCTAGCTCTCAGACATTCTCTTCATACTGTGAACAAGCAAAGGATCGGGTCATAAATCAAGATATCGTATCTCTGAAAGCTTCCTCAGTCACTGGTGTTATTTCATTCAATATGATGGACACAGAAAATAACCCAGTGAATAACCATGTTGAGCATGTAATGTACCGTTAATAAAACATAGCAATAATAGATAATTCACCATAATATGAAGTGACTAGGTTACATAGTCAAATATTTTGGTGATTTGCTTCTTAAAACAATGAATAATCTCTGCCATTTTCCCTCCTACATTTTTAGAAAAAAAAAGAATTATATTTTAAAAATTGTCTGTGTTAAATAATCTAGAATTTCAGACTTTACATATAGTGGGGGAAAAAAAACTCACTGCACCTTTAACAGGTGCATTTTGTATAGGAAAATTAATTACAAACACTTACTTGAAGGAGATCTACTGAAATCAGAATACCTTCAATACTCCTCACTGCTTTTAAACTAAGTTACAAGGTGAAATTAATATAAAACACTAAAAAAACCTCTAAACATTTTCCCTACTGGAAGGCTACAAGGTAATTTCCAGTACTGAAAAAGTTTTGAAATTTTTTAGTTACAGTATGCTTGGTGTGCACAGTTCTCAAGAAAAGGATCCATCTATAAATATAGATTATATATATAGATATATATAGATATATATATAAATACAAAGTTAAGACATTAATCTAAAATTATTTATTATGTAATAAACAACCGTTCTTACAAAAGATTGTAAGGAATTGTTTGTTTATAAGATAGAGTTGAATAATGCCAAGTTAAGCTATTATGCTTACACTGAAGTAATATTCACATGGTTTTTAGATTCACGCTCTTATCATTTGGGTTGTGCTAGCAAAAGCATCTATTTGAATACTAAAAGAGAAAGAAGACAAATTGAATAGCTAAAAAATTTGCTACCAAATGTTCATCAAAAAAATATACTTTTCCAGTGGAGAACATCAAGACATTTTCTAAGCAAAGTATCAGAGAATTAAGCTTGGGAAAAAAAAAAAAGTCTCCAAAAATCAACCAAACGAATAACAAACCTTTACACACACTGACACAGCAAACACAAGAAAATTTACAGGAAAAGGTCAAGCACCTTTTTTATACTGTTCAGTTTTCCCCTGCAGGTCTGGAACCTTTACTAGTTGCCACACAAGACCAAAGTCTGCCTTGTTGAATACCTGTATTTTTCGCAGCAGACTCTTCAGTTTCCAAGTCAGTGCACGTTTTTCCAATGTCAGGGTATTTTAAAACTGTCCATTTTGAAATGGAGGTGTAGAATTTTAGAAATTTCATAGAGCCTTAAACATAAGTCTAGAAAAGACTACAAGACTGTACTTCAACTATGAATACATCCATCTGAGATGCATCTAGGAAAGCTGTTCAAGAGTGCTGAAGGCAATGTTTGCATTCGCTGAAAGGGATTATTATGATAGGGCCTCCAAATTTATCAGACACTGAAAAAGGACCCTTTGTCTGAGGTGGAGAAGTTGGCAGCTGTCAGAGTTTAATTCTGGATCTGGCAAACACCTGCCCTGCAATTCAGGTCAACATGAAGAGAATGCAAAGGTTTGAAAGCAAGTAGGTACTTGTCAACGTATTAAGAACAGATAATGCATATGGGCTGCAGCATCTTCAGCTATTTTATGCCAGTTTAGCTATGGAGAAATAAAAGATACTGATTTCTAGCTAACAGCTTACCTGCAGTCATACATGCTGCATGGTGCCTTAGGAGCACAAGGGTGAACTTTCCAGACTTCTACTGTCTAGCTATATTACTTTTAAACTGTTTTAAAATTACTCCCAGAACTATGTTCTTTATTTAAACACCTGGACAAAGTTACTGTTTTCAGAATGATGGCCAAATCTTGCACCAGTAGGTAGTATAAAATAAAACGCTGTGTCAGGAAACTCTTTACCTGAGCTAATGAAATCTTTCTAGCCTTTAACCAAGACTTCAATACTACTTCCCTGTGATCAGAAGACATGCAAGACATGGCTGTTACTGACCTGCCAGAATCTGCCTATTCTCATTTTCCTTGTCCTCTATAAGGAGATGGCGCCAGGGTGGTTTTTTTCTTTCAAAAAAAGTAGATAAGGTGTAAGTCCTGTCTTATGACTGAAGGCTATTACTATGTATGCAGATTACAAGACAATGGGCCGTCCACCAATCCAGTTCATGCTGAAGTTGTCTATTTGGCATCTGAGAATAAAACAACTGATGAAGCAGAGAAGTTAATACACAATAATTACCTTCCCTAAGCTTTCAGGTAACTCAGTGAAGAGAACAGGCTGGTCTGTCTGAAGTGTAAAAATTGAGGCACAGAATTTTACAATGTGTCTTTAAGCTGATGATTCGCATTTTTGCCTGTTAGGTTTTTCCTGGTTTCCAGTGACACGCTCTTGAAAATAACAGTGCCAGACTTGTTTTCCCGTCAAAGCCTCCATCCAATCAATTCCATTTTTGCTCAAAAATCTTTAACATCACTGGGCCAGAAAGTTAAAAATATGTTAACACAAACCAACATCTCACTTCTTGTGTCCTGCAGTTCTTGAGTGACTCTGGTATTTGTATGCAAGGCTGGGCAAAAACACAAAGCCGAAATTTGTTTCTCTCAAGGTGGGCACTTTAACTTATATGTGCCAATTTTAGTCAGAAAATAAAACCTTATATAAAGACTCAACCAGAGTCAAAAAGAATATTAGCTATAAGCATCTTTACACACAAATCAAGTTATAGAAATTGACCTTTATTCAGTAATCAGTTTCTTTAACTTTTTGTTTTTTTGATACAAAGTGACATTTTTATTTTAGTACAGAAAATCCATGTCAGAACAGTACCTGTCTGTTTCAGTTGTACCACTGGAATCTACTCTGACCTCAAACTTTAAAAAACAATCAAAGAAAAAAAAAGAGATAAACAAAAAGCAGCTGCTGTCCCTCACCATGATAAGTACTTTGACTAGTAATTCATCCATACCATTTCCTATTTTTAATTTTTTATATATATATACAGTATTATAACAGTATGGTATAATACTATATATATTTATATGCATTATAGTCCAAAATACTCTCTGTATATAGCATATAACTATATAAATACTACAGAAAGTATTTTGAACTATAAAATAGCATCTGTAAAACAGAATTTAAATTTAAGACTAGATCTTTCTTTGAAGAACTGTTCAAGAAGAATCCCTTTTTTTTTTTTAATTTAAAAAGTTGCAAACCAAAGCGAAACTACGGCCTGTAGTGTAAAAGTAGAAACTCTACATAATGAAATGTTAGGAACAGTGACCGAGAAGCAGTTCTACTCAAATGATATTTTAAAAACAATTAAAATACAGTACCCAAGAAACATGGCAAAAGACAAAAGAGACAGGTACAAAACCTGTGTTAGGAACACAGAGTCAGAAGTGCAAAAAACAAGAAGGGAACTGATACAATGGCATTTGGTACAACAAGTAAATAAGTATTGCAACCAAAACTAAACGATCACTTATTTTTTGACAGTGAAAACACTAACAATTTAGTACCTTTCTAAAGGCTTTTAATCAAAGCCCTAAAACTGTGGCTGCTCTTAAATAAAAACAATCTATATGAATGCTACACACTGAAGTACAAAGCTTAAGAATTACCCTGCAAAATTGCACCGACATAAGCTTTCCATATTTACAGTATCTAAAAGTGACAGAACACAGCATGCTAGGCCTAGCTTATGACTCTTCCCCACCAGTACTTAATCCAGGCCCAACAACCAAAAATTATTATTTCTCAACACACGTTAAGCTTGGATTGTTCAGTTACATTATGACATTTAAATATTAGATTCATGCATAAATCAAGAAATGATATATCTTAGACAGACAAGCGTTGACAGGATACAAACAGTGGTCTGCCCTGTAGAGGAGTGTACTTCCTTCTGAGCTTACTCCCAAGACGTACCAATTCAATCCCACGTTATTACCTGGTTGTCAAGTCAACAATGTGCTTTGAAATAGTCAAAATTGCAACTGAGTCACATTGCGCATACACCATTCGCTCATATTCAGAAATTTCACTCCATTTTGGAGAGTTACCTCATTAAGTGAAAGCACACAGAATAAACAAAACAAAACAAAAACAACAAAGAAGACATTCAAGTAAACAGCAACAACCAAATACTTTGAAAAGGTTTTTGTAAACTTGTCATTCTACAGGGTTTTGCAGCATTGTTAAATTCATTACTCGTGGACAAGCACACGCAGGTCACAACCCCTCGTGACAACCTGTCCCGTGTACACATACGACATAGGAGAGAAGCTCGGTGAAATGATCTACCCCTTCCCTCATGCCTTGTTGGGTCCTTGCGTGTTCAGTGTTATCATTCCCCTTCATGAAACAGAAATCGCTTACGGATATCTTTATAAGGACAGAAACAGACAGAGTCCGTTGGATAGAAAGTTAGTTGGTTATTTACATCTGCAAAGTAGTTTCACAGCGAAATAAAACTACAGCGGGCCAGCTGGAATCCACAGGACTTTGTTTTGTTCTTGATCGACAGTTGTCATAATCTGAGTGCAAATGCTTGAAAGGGCTCCTCCCTGGACAATACCTGGAGAAAAAAAAACCCCACCCACGAATGAGACTGGAACAGTTATGACTAATTACAAAGAGCAGTCTTCTGCATTTTTCTGCAAAGTGCAGAATTAATCTACCCACTTCAGTATTTGCCAGATGCATGACTGTATTAAAACAAGAAAAAGAAGAAACAGAGCAAAGAGGTCAAGCACTCAATAAACAGTTTCTTCTGCTAGCTCTTAGAACAGTTCAGGGAAGTCGCAGAACTGATGGCTATAATCAACTAAGACAACTGTTTTGTTACGAGGCCTCCATGTACTATTTTCAGAGGCATCAGGTGGCAAGGTTTAATTCTAAAGATGGTCAGAACCTGCTATAATAAACCTCTGTTCAGAATGTGGTGTTAAAAGTTTTATATTTACATGGTAATATACATAGAGACTATAGTTGTAGCAACTAGACACTATTTACAAATATCAGAAGCAAATTATGGGGCAGCTCACAGACCGCTGAGCTAAATAAAACAGCGGCGGCTGCTACTCCAATTCTTATTGTCAACTACATTCAAGGAACAAAAGGCCAATAGCAAGCAACTCCTTGAAAATCACTTCTAAAGATAAATGAACACCTTGCATTCTACCCTTGCTAAACATAACAGTCATAAAAAGTAAAATGCCAACACTGACACAGGAGAGGAGAGTGGATTAGCTTTAAGACTTAGAAAGTGAGGAACTTCAGAAATACATCAGCAAAGCCTCTGGCCTCAGCTACCACTAACACTGGAAAATTATAGGAAGTCTTACAAAGCTTAAGGTACAATTTCCATTTTTGAAATGACAGAATTAGATCTCAAGTAAAAAATTACTTAACTCTGCAGTATATACCACAGTTAACGGTGTCATGTAAGTGTGGATACAGAACGCAGTAAGCAACAAGCTCTATGAAAGGTGACAAAAAGCAGCTAGGAAGTGATTCAGATTACACACTGTGCTTACAACTTGGTACAGGAAACAAATCCAACTTGAAAGAGTCCTTAGTCAAAACTGTACTTCATGAAGCAGTGACAGAGCTGAGGTCTGAGAGGGTGTGTCATACAGCCTCATGAGGAAGCTACCATGTCCAATATGCCTATCTACAAGAGTTATTTTATGCACAACATGATAATTTCAACATGCTTAAATGTCAATGCAGTTTGAATACCAGTCCTCTCTGACTGGAATTGTTGACAACTGCTGGAGTTCACTGTACTTGGCATGAACAGAGGGAGGCCTTTCTCACAGGGCATGTGAGAAGATACACATAGGACTCTTGGACTGAATTCTACTTTCAGTATCAAGGTGAAATTACAGTGCAACAAATTACTTAACAAGGAGCAGAAGATAACGTGGTGATGCAATCTGGCCACACATGTGTCAAGTTCTGTGAAGGTTTAGCACATATCACTTAAATGAACATTTGTTCATATCAGATATGGTACCAAACATACCAGGTAACTCACTTTGTTGAGATCATGCAGCTTCTCTCAGGATATGCTGAAATATATACTAAATATATCCACTTTACCTCCCCTGTACTTGGCAGGTATGCCTCAAAATATCTCTGTAATAATCCCATTGTTCAAGGGATGAAAAGTTGGTGTTTGAATGGCTTTAGTGGGGGAGGTTTTTGTCTTTTTCCCTTTTAAGTTTTGTTGTAATTCACATCAAGGTGGCTAGAATTTTATCCCTGCTCTTTTGAATGTATGTGGAACCACACGGCAATACACTCTGAAGACTGCCTGTCCTCACTTCAAACACAGTATTCTTTCTCTGGTAAAAATACAGTATTAACTACAATCCAAGATTTATACAGTATACTTCATGATGTTAAAAAGGCCTCTGAAGTTGAATTACAAATTAAGAGCATGCTCAAGAAACCTTTGACAATTTTTTTTACTTTCTTGAAGGATTGTAAGTATGTCTCTCAAATCACTGATTAAGTTACAGGGGGGATTGTTGTTGTTTTGTTCAGTTTTGGTTGGTTTGTTTGTTTGATTTTTACAATTACAAAACAACTTATATAAAACTGACAACATTGTGTCAAATTATCTTCATCACACATCCGATATTCCTGGCTTGTAATAAAACATTCTCACAATCTCTTTAGGTCATAAGATTCATAACATGCTAAAGCAAAAACACTTAAAATCAATGGACAGTACTTAAATCTTGAGGTTTCTTCTCCTGGTAAAATAAAACACTAGAGCAGAAGTTTGCCCAAATGGAAGGTAGAACGAAAAAACAAGTGCTCGTCGAAGTAATATAGGATCTTTTGAGTTACAGTGTAAATGGATTAAATTGCCACTGTGTTCCCAGTGAAATGTTGATTAAATACTAACCTGTAAAGTACTTGCTATACTCTTGTTCTATTTTTTGAGCTGTCTCAAACTGTTCTTTGGAATGTTTTTGTGTAACTTTGTCCCTCAAGAAGATTGGGTCTTTTTGCTCTCTGCAAAAAAAAAAAAAAGAAAGAAAGAAACAGAGAAAAACCTGGTATAAGAGTATTTTTTTTAATGGACTTGAAATTATTACATCCAGTTGGATGAATGTGAAAGACTAATTAATTTGCAAGCATAATCCTGTGCATAGAGTGCCACCTACTGTGTTTCAGCAGCATCAGCATAGTCATCAGGATCATTTCAATGCTGACATTTTTTATTTGCTATCAGACCAAGCCAGTATTCCTTGAAAGTCTCAGAGATTGGGAACGTACTGAGGGAGATCGTATATAATTTTTTCCAGTCAATGTGAATCGGATCATCATCTTATATACACTCCAGTACTCCCTACACAAAGCTAGGCCCAAGTTTCACACTTTTAAAGGGCTTAAGTATCAAGCAGAGGAAATAGAGTATTTCTGTTATCTTATATGTGATACATTTCTGAGATTACTATTTTTCTATTATACAAGCTGTTGGAAACAAAATAAGAAATAAAATAGAGAAATAAAAATGGTAAAAAAAAAAAAATTCATTCTGATCAAGGCTTGTAACATTCTCCTCCAAATCTGACTTGGGGTGCCCAGTAAGGGAGCCTGTTTAAAAGGAAGTAAAATTTATAATCAACTCGTAAAGTCACATAGATCGGTACTGAAGCAATATAAACATAGTTTCTTAGAGCAATGAGAAAAGAAGCACAATTTTATTTTATAAATTAAAAAAAAAAAATCACTAGTAAACTAACCTATCACTGCTATGTAGCATTTCAGAGAATGCCAATAGAACTTGTGCGATATCAAAAAGGCTGTTTGGAAAAACCTTTGGTGCCCGTAACAGGGAGAGACAATGTGCCACTGCATCTTATTTTGATGACTGCTAGAAATCCTTGCTTGTCTAGTTCAATCGCTCTCTGTTACTTTCAAAAAAAAAAAAAAAAAAAAAAAAAAAAAAAAAAGGAAATAGCTTTAATGGTCACCCTTTCATTTCCAAAGGGACTCAAGACACGACAGGTCCATTTATCACTCAAGTGCATGATCCTGCAGTGGTAACGAAACACACGACATTGTTTTAGGTCTTGCTTCTAACTTGAAAGTGGAGATACTTATCTTCTTTATTAAATATATAGTCAGCAAATTTACCTGAAGATCAAGAATATAAGAACTCATCAACTTTCAAAATTAATCATAATTGTTAGAGCTGGAAGGGACCTTTAAAGGTCATCTAGTCCAATCCCCCTGCAAGGAGCAAATGAAGATACCACAAGTATAAGATCTCTGAACAAAAGTGTTTCTTAATACTTAAGTTGGGAGATTATGTCACCTCTTGCCAAATCAATCTATCAAAATATGCGAAGGCTTACTCAAACATTAAGGGAGGGACTGGGGTTTTAAACACTCATGTTCTATTCCTGACTATATTCAAGCAGCAAATCCCCAATTACTGAAAGAGCATGGCCTGAGAAGACCACAGTATATACACTCCATGGCAAAATGGGACTTCCCTTGCTGTTTGCACTGCAGAAGGAAGGTGGGAAAGCTGAGGTTACTAATCAATTGGCACTGCATCCACACACTTGGCCCCACCAAGAAAATGAAGAATAGCTCTGTCACTGTTACCAATTAATCCTCGATGGATCTCACCCATATCCATGTTATCACTTAATACAAAGGTGAACAAGGCAGAGACTGCCTCCTGGAGTACATATATGGAATTCCACATTGTTTGACTTCTTTGGAAGATTCACTTAATTGTCATGCAGTCAAAATGTAGTTAAGCCCATTTACCTCACAGGATTTTTATGAGGATAGATTTCCACATTTTTAAAAGATTTACAATGAGTAGGATGAAAGAGACAATAAAGGTAACAACTTTATTTTAAGCTAAAATAAACATCCCTGAACTATACCACTCACAGACTTACTTGATTTGTTTAGCATTTTTGTAGCGAATAAAAATTACAATAGGGTAGATATGAACACTGTGGAGCCGCTCGATGGCATGAGGAGCGATGTCAAGCAGACAATGACAATCCTAAGATCAAATGTAAATGCAAAACACTCATTCAGTTAAAGAGCACAAGCACACATGCAAATCCCCCATTTCTTCCCCTACTTAAATCATAGCAACCCAACAGAATTTTGCTATACGTGTAGCATTTTGGGGCTACTAAGCAATTTGTACCCAAAGGATTTATAACAAAAGACAGAAGATGAAAAACTGCAAGAAATTCCATCCATAGTACCAAAAGCATGCATTGATAGAAATAAAAGTGTTTGAAGAACTAATGAAATGAAACTCAGATTGAAATATATGCAATACTTTTTTTCTAAATTTACATATTCCTACTAATTTTCTCTTTACAATGTCATAAGCAAACACAAACATTAAAAGTAATAAGACTTTCTATGCAGTTTAATAGAAAACTGTAAGCAATGTACAAATTTTAATTAACATCTGTCTCCACAATTAATAGGATGTTTATGTTCTATATGACTGAATTAAATGTAATAGTTAAAAAAATCTAAATCCTCATTTAGAGGAATAGGGGGTAGAATCTATGAAACAAGAAAATAATTTCTAACTTTACTTAATAATACTGTAAAATAATATGGTCATTCCTGGTTTCTACAAAGGTGAGCTTACATAAAATAATCTTTAAACAGTTACATGCCAGAGTGAGGTACCTTTTATTTTACCCAGTGGTCTCGAGAACAATTCCCCGAATGCCTTAAAGGAGGACAACACTAACTTAATTTCCACTCCGCCCAACATATATTGCAAATCGTACAAAGAACTACAGCACTATACGTGACTCACCTTCTCTGTTATCTCTTTTATTGAAGCTACAGTTGTCACATCAAAATGTCCACTCCTTCGTTTATAATCTATAAACAGGCAATCCTTCACGCCCCGTTCAATGGCTTGTTGGGAAGCTTTCATAACCTCTGTGTCACAGAACCAGAAGAGATCCACTTTCATTACTACTCCTTAGGCACAGAACATGGCTAACAAAACAAAGTCTGCAAATTCAGATTCTCAGGGTTTTTTCCCAAGTTTGCACTACCACTTATTTCACTTATATAGATGTTACTATCATGTATTCTAAGCAAGAATTGAGTGGTTACATTTGCACACTTACCAAGAGGGCATCTGCAAAATTTTCCAGGGGATTCTTTGACCAACATGTCTTTCACAGCATCAAGTAAGGGTCCTAGAATAAGGACAGGCCTAGGAGACGTACAGTCCACTTTCTGTACACGCTGATATGCCAGACTGGCAGAATCTACACACAGAGAAGATTTACTTACAAAACTAGAAATTATTTTACTGGCATTTGTCAGATAAGCAGAAGCACTCTAACAGTAATTATGAAAATAACTCCCTTGCAAGGGATAAGGTCCTTGACAAATATAAAAAAGCGCACTAGCCGTTTCTGCAATTTTCTCCAGTTGACAGCTTAAAATAGACATTTTTCTAATTCAACCTGGTGCTTCTCCATCCCCATCCTCACCCAAACTTGAAAATCATTCATTTCTACTTATTCCTAAAAGTGTCACCAGGACACGATATTTGGTTTCTCTGGCTTGGTTTGTTGAGCTCTTCCAAAGAAGTAAGCATTGCAACCAAAATCATTTTTGGAGAGAAGTGAAGAAACAGAAGTGAAGATTTTTGAGTGGTGCCCAGGATTTTGGTCTAGACTAAGTGACCTGGACAGAAATTAAATACCTGAAAAGAAGATCAAAACCATGCATCAAAAAGCAATCTCCCTCTGCAAATGAAACATTAATGCCAGTAGATCTACGAATAAGCTACCAAAAAAAAAAAATTTTGAGACACTCTGGATTCTGATTGAATATTAAAAAAAAATTTTAGATTAAAAAATTGTTATTGAAAGGAATGCGCATGATGGGACATATGCTCACTATTTGTATTCAGACCATCCAAAAGCAACATTATTCATTGTGTCATGCTGCAACTGCTTAAAAATATAAGAGAAGGAAAGGCAACTCCCTCCCAAGTATAAAGAAGGTACTTGCCATCCAAGAAAGGAATTGAGTCTGTACTGATTGTATCAAGAGCCAGTAAATCCTTTCCATCTTTGGAACCACTTCGCTTATGTTTATGCTTTCTTCTGAAGAATGACCTCCGTGCTGCTGCTGACAATGTCTTAGATGAGCTGTTTTCATCTTTAGCCTCAGAGACGCTGTGTCTCCTGTAGAATTCCTGATCCATCCTATAATGAAATAGACGAACTGGTTGATATTTAAACTTATCTTTTTAAATTTTTTAGACAAACAATATCACCTCTGCTTCTGGAACACACTGGAAATGCTTATCTCAAGCTCTAGCCTGAGTATCTTTATTGCAGAAAATTAATCAGACGCAAATGTTAACATAAATCAAATAAGAAGCACCCGAAAACCTCATACTACCATTATTTTGTCAGGATTCTTATAATACAAATAGCAGCATGGCACAGAGAGTGACCATTCTGACAGGCAGGGCCAAGTTCTCCGAGGCAGAAGCAGCAGTATCCACCCACTTGACACTAAACTCAGCCTCACACATAAGTGAATATCCAATTCCTTCTATGAAGCTGCATGTTATACGCATCCTTACAAATAATTTATTAGCAATGTAAAGTAATAGTTTTATTTTATGTGAGCACAAATAACACATATGGCCACATAACACATATAAAACATAGTTGGTTTTACTATTGATCTTCTAGTAACAAGCGTACCAATGATGTCTACTGGGTCTGTATGTGTATATTGTACTTCCATGCATTCCATGTAATACCGTTGCTCCCACTGTCAGGATGAATTTTGTCTTATAACATGTGAGGTTACTCACATATATTTACTTGGAATCTGTCCTCTTTCCAGCTTCTGAGCATTCTCGTCTAGCTGCCAAGCCATCCAGCAACCGAAATTTCCCTGTGGTAGAGTGTCATCAACATACAAAATGTCATCCTTCTTAAAGCTTAAATCCTGTTCCACCTCTGCCAGACGGTCATAAAGTGCTCTGGAAAGGAAGAGATAGATAGGCTCTGCATTTCTTCTCCATGAAATCAAGGGAAGAACATGCATACCTATTTTGAAAAGAGTTAACAGATCAGTGGCACACTTATCTCGAGACCACACAAGTTCACAGAGAAACTTGTAGACTTACCATGTTACAGATTGTGTACTCACTATCACAGACTAGCTGCACTAAGCTAGTAAACTTTGAATTTAAGAACCATGGTAAAACTGATGTACTATCTCTCTCACGATAGTCAGCATATTATCCTAACAGTCTTATGCTGTCATTACCAGTCACGCTCATATACCTGATATAGAATCCATCTCCAGGAAGCTCTTTTATCTTATTAAACTCTTCTATTCTGTATTGAGTCTTTATTTTTATGTTTTCTCCAGGCTTCAACATTTCAAGATAAGCTTCCTCAGCTGTTTTATTTCTCATATCAATGGACCCATACTGCAAAACATAAAACACAGAAACCCTCAGGCATGGAATTGTATTTTAACAGACAATAGAATTATATGAGCTTCAAAAACATGCCAAGCGAGTTTGATTTTCCCACAGGTAGGCTGTATATACAAGGAAATCTTGCCACTTAACTTTAGTGCAGTTTGCACCTTACAATGTCCATCACATTGGGAGATTGAAACATTGAGGTAGAAAACAAAATACCGAGATGAACAGAACAGACATGCATTGTGAGAGTCTGCACATTAAATAGTGTCCAAAGTGTAAGCTAAGAATCATAAAATTCTCACTGGAAACAATTTACTATTTTCAGGGAAAGCAAGTGGACTGAGGGAAGTCAGAAACACAATTGCAAAGCAATATCTCCATGTGGACACTAGAGACTCAACAGGAGAGTCTCAACACTCAGTTGTATTTGAAACGCTCATAAACACTTATGCATTTATCACCTTAACAGTAGATAAATATTCTCATGTCAGACATCGGAAGTGGAGTCAAAGACATTGCATGGTTTTCCCTAAACTCTCATTGGAATTTCATAGTGATAAAATCAATATTCTTCTGGTTTGTAATATCTTTCATATCCTTGCCTTTCTCCTACGTACAGCAATTAAAGTTTCCTATTTAGATGAAGAGAGCAGGTGTTCATAACTCCACATGGACATACATTAGTCCTTTAAGCTTGCGGATAACTTGTGCTCTCAACAGTGGTACTTCTCAGGGTCCACATCATCCAGCTCTTCACGTGTCACAGCCAGAATTAAGATTATCCATTCTTACCATTCTTATTCTCATTTTGTGGCAAGAACTCAAAACTCACAGAACATCTCCCATTGCGGTACAGCACGATTCTTTGTACAATTCCCTCTTTATACCATCCTAGACAGTCCGCAGTATGCGGCAGACTTATCTTAATAGCTTACCTCAAGTATCATGTCACCCAAGACTAGTCCATCAGGTCCTTTTGCTGGGCTATCATCGTCTACATCTGAGACAAATATTCCACACAGGTTTCCACCACATATCTGGATCCCAAGATCCACTTGGGATTTTTTAACAACAACAGTTCTAGGTTCAGGGGTCCTTTTGTTTGTGTCCACAGGGCCCCTTTTGGCAGGAAGAAATAATACATTACTTCATTTTAAAAACTTGCATTACATATAATCAACTAGCCATCTGAAGAATATATATTTACATAATTATTATTCAAAACAAGTAATCTACAGATACAGTCTTATGAGACAAACATAATTTTCCTTGCAGACTTTCTTAACTAAACCAATCTTGTAATAAACTTTCTTCGCTCCTTGTAGACCCTGTCTTTTTCAAAAATAGTCTGAAAAGATGTATTTTTATCCTGGTGTCCACTTAACTTGTCTGCTGACTTATTTCAACCAGACACAGCATTCACAGAAGTACACTTGTTTTTTTAATACTCTTCACATCCACCTTGACCGCTTATTTTCCTTAAGGCAAAAATTTTACTCTCTACCTTAAAGAATTCCGGGGACTTGTAGTTGGTGTGGTTTGTTTGGATGGGGGTGTCATTGTTCCTTCATCCTGTTCACTCACAGTATCGATTACAGAATGATTATCAGGCGTTGCAGCTCCACTGCCTTGAGGGGTGGAATGATTACTCACAGGTTCCAGGCGAGAACTAAGAGGAAGGAAAAAAAAAAAAAAAAAAAGAAAAAAAAAAAAAAATGCCCCAAAAAAACCCAGGAGACTGGTGGTTAGTTTTTCACCAATGCCAAATATTTTTAACATAGACTAAGTTTTTAATTTGGCTATAAATCAAGTATAAAGGAAGGAAAAAAAAAAAAATCCCAAACCAGCATGCCAAATAACCTATGTTCACGATAAGTCTAAGAGAAAGATAAAGCTCAGTTTTGAAGTGTGGTCATCAAAATGGATGGACAATTTCACTAAGTCATATGCCTTTTCTTATTAGCTTTTCTAAACTCCAGCTATAAAAGATTTAAAACCGATTTGAAGTGCTAGAATCTCATAGTCCTAGGAAGAAGTCACCTTTGGTTTTAGTTCAATGTACCTGAGGATTGTGTCCAAAAAAGAAAGAAAACATAGTATGTGCATCAACCATTTTTCTTTCCTTTTTGACAAGCACGTATTCACACATTTCTTCTCTAAGCAATCACATTTCTTATCAGCATAAATGTGCTGATGTTAGCAAACACATTACCCGTGTAGAAGTTATCTACTAACTAGATAACTGCACGGACCAGAGTAGTTTTTTCCAAGTCTAGCCAGCCTTACCTTGATCGTGAATGATTGCCAAGCTGATACATATGTGGGTTATACTGAGCCAGAATAGTAATGGTGTCACATTGCTGTCCAATGATCAGTCGAGCCTGTTGCTCTGTAGCATTCCTTAAATTTATTCCATTAAACTGGGGAAAAAATGAACAAACCAGGATGTCAAGTTTTCAGTTGGAAATTAGCAAAATCATTATTTCAGTCTCCTAATTAATGTCTAAATGCTGATTTATTTCCACTGGGGTAAATAAAAGGATAGAAGTTGCTGCTATGCAATGATTCCTAGTGTTTACTCCTCAGAAGGAATCACTGCAATTTAAAAATATTTGGTAACCTGATAATGAATTTCACAGTTTCACTAGTTTCAGTTTTAACCCATGAGTGAAACCCATGTTAAATCCGTGAGTTTAACAGTTTTAATAGTAAAAGACATATGTATTCTGAGTTGTGTTATGATTTGGTATCACTGATTAAATGCAAGTTGGTTCAGATCACTGATCTGAACAAATTCAGCACTTAAAAGATAAATTCACATCCACGATCCATTCAGGTCCACTGTAGTATCATCCATACACTGTGCAACAGAGTATCTTTTAACATATACAAGCATAGACAGACTTAACATTTACAGGGCAGCTCTGTACTTAATAAAACACTCCCCCATGTTTGTTTAACACTGTAGGCAAAACATAACTGCAGCTGCTCTAAAGCCTACCTGAGTATTTTTTAAACCAGGTAGGTATCTCAGGTAAGAACATGACACAGCAACAGAAGCATGAAACTTGGTACAAGCCAGCTGCTGGCTATTTACTCACTTTATCAGGCAGAGTGTGATGTTGGGATTATATTTAAGTACCAAACCTAGCTAGTTTAAAATTGAATTATATCTATGTAAAATGCAATGCAGATCTACCATCAAAAGATAGCATTTTATGATAAAGCCTGACTTTATCTTATGAAAAAGCCACAACAATCACAATTACCAGAATATTACAATACAGATAAGTACCCTTTGCTATTTCTCACAGCACACAAGCTCTGACAAGATATTCTTTTGGGGAAGGTAGTTATGGCTGGAGTCATAGGAACTAATGCATTAAGCCATAGGAATAGTAAGCAAACAATTACCTCTAGTAACTGATCACCATACTCAAGGCCAGCTTGATGGGCAATGCTGCCACCTGTTACTTTAGAGACAAATATTCCACCATTTTCTCCGCTCACAATGGAAATCCCTAGTGGCTCAGAACCCTTCTGCACTTTAACATGACGTGGCTCTTCCATGTACGGCCTTTTAGAGGAGATAGTTAAAATTTATTTGGACAAAACTGAACTTGAACCATCACAACGTCAAAGTTACATGCAATACTTTATGGTTGTCTGAATGGTAATAATAAACTAGTTTTAAACAATTGCTTAAAAAAAATTACCGTCAACTGCCTTAAGTGCATTCCTTTAACACCATGCAAGGTACAGTGGCAGAAGTAAATGTATACCAGGTACATGACTGCTTTAAAACATTATGGTAAATATGAATTATAAATAGTATGGTGGTGAAGTTGGTAGGAAAGAAGCTTCCAGATGTATGTTATATAAAAGTAATTGAACCACTGTATATAACACGTAATTTACAAATCATGTTCTAGAAAGGTATGTTACAAATATAAATGCTAGCACTCTTTACTGTCAGTGAAAATAAACATCATAGATAACAAGGTGGTAAACCAAAGAACAACAACGCACAAATATCAGATTTCATATTTGTATGCAGGGAAACATAAATTAGTAATGAAAATTAAACAGTTGCAAACTCAAGCCATTAAGACAGCAGTTTGCATGGTAGCATTACAATTACCATGCAAATTATCCTCAGGGCAATTAACCAAACATGTAAAATAGCACAAAGTGCGCAAAACTGCTCAAGAAGGATAACCTTATATCAGGCCAACCTCAAACTCCTTAGTGATGAGAACCTAGGCCTAGGAGCCACAGGGATTCTCAGAAAAGACCTATTACGGAACAGATATCTGAAAGACGTAGAAGATTTGAGAACAAAAGAATACTTAGAAAAAGATACACAGTAGTAAGACACTAGTAAGTATAACAAGAGAATGTCTTATACAAGAGAAAACCCTGGTACATTCCCCTTTCCTCCCCCCACAGTTAGGATGTATCCATCTTTACAAAACAGTCCTGGTCCCTTCATAACGTGTATAAACAAACAGTGGTCCCCTAAAAAATGCTGTTTCATGTTACTATGAACTATGTCTACACAGGAAAAGGCATCACCAGATATCAACACCGGAGCTTGTTCTGAATGAAACAGCTTGGGTACTAGGTGCAGTGTATTTTTTATTTTATTAGTATTATACTAATACTTTTGACATGCATTAATTTGAATATTTTCCTTCCTAACACTTAAGTATATTATATAGACATTCTCTAAATTGTGCCAACTGCTTAAACTACTTTAATCGTGCTATTCAGAGACCAGATGAGTTAACTGGACTTCACTCACTGCTACTCAGGTGTCACAGTCTTTGAAGGTAACTATTTGGTAGCCTTCTGCAGTAGGGGCGTAACAGTTTGCTAGCTTATTAACGTCTGAAAGATAAAAACTGGCTGGCGATATGAATGCAACTGTGGAACCCAATAATCTTGTAACATCAACATCACGGTTAGAGGTAATGCCCTCAGACCTTGTCTACTGACGTAATGAAGATAAGGTAATTTTACCACCAGTAAACTTAAACTGAAGCCCACATTTTTGTATGTAGCATACCTTAATTAAACTGTTCTAACTCCCAAAAAATTGCAATTTATTAACTTTCCTTTTTTTTTTTTTTTAACTCATTACGACCACATAAACCATGATGGTATATGAAGCTATCTACTTAATATCACAAAATTTATCAAGGTATACTACCTCATTAAAAACTAAAATTACATCTTTCTGATCTTTATTTACTGTAGCCTTCTACTTTTCCCATCTGCCACATGCATTTTAAAATTTGTTTCATATGTTTGTTTTGGATTGGAATAAGAATCAAACCCATGCAAATTGCACAGGATCGTATCTTAGAATTCTAGTAAATGCAAAGTGAAAGATAACTAGTAATGCATGTAGAAGAAAAATCAATAACAAAGTAAATCAGAATGATAACATTAGAAAGGTGTCTTACTTGATAAGAAGTGTTATTAAAATCAAGTGAAGTGCACTCTTCTATAACATTCAGACTGCCTGCCAGAATCACTAAACACTGATTAGAAAAAAGTCTTAATTGATCAGATCTTTTAATTTTAATTTAAATTAAAATCAACAGAACAAACAGAAACATTGACTTTGTTTTTCATCTGTACTATTATTATTTCTATCTGGGGAAAGGCCAAGCGAGTTACTTGTATTTTGTGGGGAACAGAGAAAAATTATAAAGCCAGATAACCATTTAAAACACTATCTAGGCATCTTCAAAAATCTCCTTGGAATAGACTTCATTCAGGAAAGTAGCTAATTTAAGAACTGGTCTTGTCAGGTTTTTTGCTTTTTAGCTTTTTCGTTTCTTTTTTTTTTTTTTAAAAAAAAAAAACAACACAAAACCTATAATTATATTAGTTTTAGAATGTCAACTCTGACATATGCACAGCAAGTGAAAGGGCTGGAACGTGACTGTACTTCAATTGTCTGATCAACATTAACAGAAACTGTTGTTTCCCAGAGATGAGAACACATATCTTGTGTTCAGAGATACAAATCTATAGGGGTGTCAAAAACCTAGCTCATTCAGCTGAACATTACGCATCATTAGTCATGTGAAAAAGAAAAGAAATTCTGACTTTGAATTTGCAAGTGACAATCAGAGGAACATTTATATGAGAACACAAATTGAGTACACCTAGTACAGAAGTCACACTGAAGTAAGAAAGAATGAAAACTCACAAAGACCTCTTCACAGTCCATTTCAAAGTAACACTGTCCTTTGTACACAATATATATTCGAGTTACTACAATAACTGAGTTACAGTTTCTTTAAATGAGACAAAAGTTTCATATAACATTTTATGAATAACTTTATATTGCTACCAGAAAACTTAGAATACAGAATATCCTTATTACTTTGTAATTCACATTTGTTATCGTCAGTCCTTTTACATAAATCAAGCAACACAAAGAGGTCTTGAAATCCACATAAGTCACCTATTCCAACACATCATAGCTCCTTTACACTGCCAGAATGGCATTCAGCTGCCTTACTGTAAACAAAAGCTGGACCGAGACTTGTGTCTTAATTGTTCAATGCTTTGCACTCATGCAAACTTTTTCATATATTCAGTCTAGCCAGATCACAATAAAATTAAATCAGACATCCAAAACTGATATCATAAGCAACGTATCTTGAAAATACTCATCACGAGATACATAAAGTCGTTAAAATACAATGCTCATGTTTTTAAGAAAGCTACCAGTTCAGGTTCAAATTCTGCAAACAGCTACACACATTTAACGGTATTGCTATTAGGGGTACAGGTACAACCAAAGGGATCAGTTACAACAGTAAAATCACATCTGTACATTCGGATACCTTCTTGCACAGTTACACCCTCAATTTTTCATGTTATCTGGCTAAACTGAATCAAGGCACAGCAGTTAGAGCACATATTCTACAATGCTAAGGCACCTGATATTTAGCTATCAGATGTTACTAGGCCTTAATTTCATTTAGTTTTCCACAGTACAGACCAAGCCTATCATAAACAAGCATCTGAGGTAATGCAGCTGAAAAGAGTGTATTTCAATTTAAACCCTTCTTATTTGCTGTGACCATTAATTTAACACAGAAGAAAAAACTCTCATGGAATTCCTTTATTTTCTAAATTCAAGAATCTACTTTCAGTTTTGAAGAAAAAAATCCACACAAAGATCTCTTACATACTTTGTAAAGAAAATTAAAACATCAAGTAACAGGACCTGAGTCTACATATTTGTAATATAAATTAAATATTCCCATTCTTTCAGCCCAATAAGCAAATGTACAAAATTTCCTCAGACACAGTTGTATGAAAACCAAATAATGTGGAGACCTTACCTATCTTTTCTACGTTCTCCGATAGATACTGGGCTAATGGAAATCCTAGGTAATGTAGAAAGGGAGTTCTGAGACTGGCTGCTGGCAAATGAAGATGTTTCCAAGTTAAGAGGTGACTGTGGAGGAGTTATCAAGCTGGGACTGCTACATTCAGAGTGTGACAAGGAGCCTATGGAAAATCAAAACCAGCTGAATTTTAGTATCCTGCCTCTGTCGTAGTTTGGAGATCTACACAGGCATAGTGAAAGATACCATAAACATCTGAGACAAGTAAGAGACTGACTGTTAACCAGCACTCTAGTAACCATGTAAGGAGCTTAGGGATACAAGATAATTAATTTTAGACAGTGCAAATTTACTGTCCTTAATGACTATTTGTCAAATCTGTCCACTGTAAGTGGCCATACAACTATTACCATTCTCACCAAGGAAAGCAGGTTACAGACAAGTTGCACCATACGCAGGTCTGAAAACACTTCGCAATGTAACGTTAAAGAAAAATAATAAGAAAAGGAAAGGAGAAATAAATTAAAATTTATTATATAGATTTATTTTGAAATAAAATATTTATTTACGGCCCTTTCCTTTGTGTATGAGATACATTATAAAATACCTCAAAACACCAACAAAACCACAACACGAATCATACACAGAAACAGGAAAGCTCTGCAATTTCAAACAAGCTTGACCTGACTTTGCAGATCTTCCCTGGTTGTACTCTCCCTGAGTAATTTATTGAACAAGTGCCCTAGTTTGCTTCCTCTGAAAAAGCTAAAGAAAATAAATATCAAATTATTAATCACAAATGAAAGCCGTCTGTAAGAACCGTATCTACCCAGTTACAAAAACTGCTGCATAAAATTCATTAAGGCTACAGAATATTTGAGCAATGATGGGAGTGAAGAGTTATTGTTTACTGTCATCAAACTCTGAATTGTACAGCTCTCCAGCACTCCAACTGGTATTTGTATTATGTCATTAAATATCCTCCACCAAGCAATTTTGAGTGAAGTAACTTAAATATTTTCACTGCATTTCAAAATATAATTTAAAATCAGTAACACAGTAATATGCAAAATAATATATTTAAAGAATAATAAAAAAATGCAGGTCATCTCACTGTTAAAACTTTTAAGACATCATTCTAGAAGAAAGCTACAACTATAAAACACACACCAATGCTTATTCTTAATTTTTTGCGCACTTTTTCTTAGTACTAAGTCTTAGAGTCAACTAACAGAAAAAAAATCAACTTTCATTAGAAAGTTTCTTTTCTTACCTTTCTACAGCAAAATGCAAATTTTGTAACCCTAATAAAATGGTCATATTTTGATTTTGGTGCAACTTGATTTAACAACTGCAAAGGCTTTGGATTGGTAATACTGAAAATAGTACAACTAAAATTACTTATGAAAAGTTCACCTCTGTCAGAGCCCATGATGGACCTTGGATATCTTGGTGTTAAAGGGATCTTAATTCGTTCTGTTCTGTATTGCAAGTTACTCGAAGAACCTATTTTTTACAATAAGAAAACATTACAATGACAAAAATAAAACAACGACATTGAACAAAAAAAAAAAAATATTTAGATTCTACTTCTTCAGTGAGCATTAACATTATCTGTGAATTTATGCAGAAGCCTTGATCATTACCCTTGTATAGACTGCATGTAACATGTTTCGAGTAAATTGGCTTGGTTATGCAGTCAGTATAAACAGAAAACAATGCAGCTACATGGTATATATGCACTGTCATTCTTGTATAAAAAAATATTTTCAATATTTTTCAATCAAATTAAACTTAACCTGAAGTCTGAGTGAGACTCTCACATCCCTGTTTACTAAGAATCCACGAGACTTTCCAGAAGAAATGTTAAATATTCTGATTATATTCTGTTTGGATGAATACATAATTTTTGACACTGGTTGCAAACTGTTACGTCTGTTTTTTTGCTGCGGTTACAAAACTGCTATGCTCTACTCAGATGCAACTGTCAATCATTGATGGAACACAGGAACACATGCATGCACAAAAAAGTTATTACATAATTTAAAAAGTAAAAAAATTCAAAAATGTTAAAATATCATTGCTACAAAGTATGCATTTGCTTTAGTATTATCAGGATAGGCATAAACAACCTTACACATCTATCAAGTAAACATAAAGGTAACTTATCTTCCAACAATACAATTTACATCAGGCCATTAGTCATCCTTGATTTTTTGTTCTAGGGGCTCTATTCTTTTATCTTCTTTACTCCACCTCACTGAACCTCAAAATTACTCTGGCTGGGTCTCCCATCTTTATAACGGTACTTTCAAACAGCAACAGGCATGGAAAAGAAAATCACTCACACACACACATAGCATTTTAAAGAGACTGTAAAGAGCAAATTAAACACAGCTACTTCCAGGGAACGCCTTTAGTCATAAAACCATAAAAAATGAAGCAAAGGAACACAGGAAGTCTTTTACGCTTTGATAGCTATGACAATCCTATAAAGCATGTACTTAAGGAATTTTCCATTTATTATATTTCTCCAATATATGAGTCCCACATGAAATAAATCAGAAAAGGCAGTTACCAAGTCTTGCACTGGACGGTAATGAATTTGAGCCATGAGATGCTCTTGTACGCGAATTTTCAGAGTAGTCACTGGAGTGTTTATGACTTAGATCCAAACTCAGGCGACCCTGATGCTGGGAACTACATAAAAAGAAAAGGACAATAGGGCAACAGTTAGAACTGGACAACGCATCTCAGCAAATAGCAAATCAGCCAACAAAAAGTTTTGTTATCCCCAAGTTATCAAATAAAATGAATGCTACTCTCCTTCCCAATTCTCAATTGTCCCATATTTTTATGAATTAGGAGAAGTCAGAAGAAAAATAGCATAAAGTGCTATTAAAAAGAGAAAGGCTTTATTTGCGTTGACAAGGACAAGAAAAAACATTAGAGATTAATTTATTAAAAAATAAATTTCTTTGTCAATATCAGCCAGAGGAGCAGAGGAAAACCTAATCTGTCAGTTACTGAAAGATATGAACGCAACTGTCAGATCACCTCTATGCAATAATGGTTTTGAGAACCCTGGGTCAAAATAACACACAACAGCAGTGTGTTTCACTCTGCACTGTATAAAACAACTACCAGAAGCAATTTCATCCTAATGAAAGCAAAAAATTTAAGGACATATAAATTTCCAAACACCTGGGATGCAGATGCTGATGGCATATTTGGCTGGCAACTGATGGGCAATTACTGGTGTGAACTCTATGGCTCCAGGCTGTATAGACTGGATTTCTCATGACAGCAGTTACTGCAGGGCACGGTGCTAAGCTTCTTGGTACAGTACCTGCTTCAGATGATAAAAACACATTATTATCATATAAACTAAGATTTTAAATATATTAAAATATTAATACAATTAAATATCATAACATTTACATATATGAACATGTATCTATCAAAAATTATTAGTATACAAATACATTATTAAGCATCATGTAACACCTTTTAAGTAATACATGCATATCTAAAATCTGGATAATAATTTTGTAATAAGACAGTAATAAAGTGGATTAGATTACCAAAAAACTAAGTCATTCACAGCACATAATTTTATTATGCACTGGTAACTAAAAGATTTTCTCTGTTTTCAAGTATCAAACTTTTTTTTATAGAGCAACAAAAATTCTACATTTCTCTCTGAATAGTCATCTGACAGGAACACAAATTTTTATTCAGTACTTGAACTCACTGCAGCTTAAATGAGTCTTGTTCCTGTTATGTTGCCTCAAAGACTCACGCTTCCAGTGTGTCCTATGACTTTAAATTACAGTATTTCAATATTTATTTATGAAACTCATTACTCAAGTTGTTCTTGTACACTTATTCATCAGTACTCAAAGTTTATCTGACCCATTTCCTCTTAAATAAGTAGCGTAGAATAAATGGCAAAAATTTGTTCACGTTTTAAGACACACAATCGTATTGTCTAATGCAGGTTTGACTTGATTGGGTTGTTGTGCAAAGGTATAATGATAAGATAGAGGAAGTATTTCAGAAGTTAAGCATCACAACTTGGGATGCCTCCATTTACTATTTACTTTCAAAAATATTGGCTATCTTACTTGTCTCCCTAATGTTTAGACAAACAAGGAAGATACCCACTTGTTCACCACTAATGTATTCAGAACCTCTCCGCACAGAAACTGATTTAAACACAAATCCCTCAGACAGGATTTGCTCAGTTTCCTCAATGGTTTTTAAACAGGTTTCACTGTTTGAAAGACCATGTTCAGATTACAACAAATCACGGAAATATGTTTCGTGAGTCACGTTTGTTCTGCACTTACCACTACTAATCCCCAATATTGTCCAATATGGACAAACGCCTTGGGGCATTCCTAGAAAGTAACTAGGAGTTCCGTCACTCACCTGCTGACATGCCACTAGCATATAAGGCGGCAGGCACAAAGCCATCACTGTGCCTAGCAGACCGTTTTGGTGAATATGGTGCCCATTCCTGTAGCTCTGGAGACAGATGCTCCTCACTAGCTGGAGCATACTTCTGCACCTACAAAAACATAGAAATTTGGTTACAGAAAGTTGGAGAATCAGAAGGAAAAAAAAAAAATAGCCAAACTTGGTAGGCAGTAAGCGACTTTGAACATTCTAGGATCTATTCCAGAACATGCTTGCCATCACAGTGCTTGTTACACCTTTACCTTTCAATGGTGCTACTCACTTCTACCCCTTCCTTCCTCCATCCTGCTCCATTATTTCTTTTTATTATTTTGTAATCTTTTTAGGTCAACATTTACAACTTAACTGGTATACTTTCCTTCACAATATAACACCTAGCATTTAGTTACACTTCTCCTTTAAAATACTGCTTTCAGAGGACATTTCAACCGTTATTTCAGCCACTAATGCAAGCGTTTCCTAAAGAAGATCTGGCTAAACAAGCCAGAAAGTGTTTTCCTCTATGTCTGTATTTTCAGACGTGTGGAGCAACCTCGCTTCAGGTTTTGAAGTTATTCAGGTTCTGAAACCATTGCAACTTCTGTTCTGTACACAGTAAGTAGACACTCGTGAGTTAAGAAACATGGGAACAGCTGAGATACTGATGGTGATGCTAGAGAGCTACAAGTTCAGGGCTGAGCATGTAGAGTTTACATACTTGAAATGTACAACCCAAAACATGAAACTAATATATGTAATCAGTGAAAAATAATGACTGAAAAAATACTTAGTTTTTTTTTACTGAGAGCACAAAGACACCTTCTTAGAACCAATACTTGAGGACTACCACAGGTGTATTAGTAATTATATCACCTACTACTCAGGGATGAAAGTTCTCTTAAATTTATCAACTTATCAAAGTATACAAACTTAACTATGCATATACACAACTATGGAAACTGATACCATCCAATATGGCTCAAATCCAACTACACTGCATATTCTATACACATATTTTTTATATTATAAACATTACTTCAGCAATGAATACATGCAGACTGGACACTACTGTTACACAATCCATTCTAGTTGCAGTGCACAAAGATGATTCCATGAGAGAGAAACTGAATTCAGAGTGAATGATGTCCACTTTTTGAGGCACAATATCACTTCTGCTCTCTAGTCAACAACAAGTTCAGAGTTACAAAGTTCTGCCTGTTTTCTGGGAGGATGGAGGAGAAATTATAGGAGGAAAAAAAAAAAAAAAAAAAGAAGAATCACAGAACCTATTCCTAATTTAACCTTCAACATGTAAACTAACTAATAGATCTAATAACCTTAAAACCAAAAAATTATTACTTTATAATTCTGCTATACAATTTTCTTCTTCACTTCAAACCAACACCTGTATGATATCTGCAATATCATTTGGGTAGTATGTAGAACTTGTCCATGTCCAACATGTCCTTGTTCATCCTTTCTGGTCTTTCAAATAGTGAGTGCCAATACCACCTCCTCTCTTCCAGCTAACAAATTTCTTAAACATAAGTCCCCACCTACATGGGTCCTTGTCAAAGTTGGAAACACTTCACTTGCTACAGTCGTATTACTACAGTTATAACCAGGATAACATATATGCTCAGGACAATGCACTATAACGCAGTATGGGAGTATCAGTGCTAATGGATCCACTTGACATTCTACACAATGCGAACACCCTGCATTCAAACATGTTCAATAGCTCGATCTTGTTTGGTTGTTATATATGGGCCAAAAGATAACATTATGCCTTCCTTCGCTTCTTGTGATGCAACTCTTGATGAAAAAACATTACCTTTCTCTTAGCAATACAGCTCTTGAGACCAGTACAGCATAAGTCTGTTGTTTTCAACTACAAAATTCAACCCTTACACGTCTGTCACTGACAATGCAGAATTTGCTGGACACTTCTATAAAAGAGTCTTAAAGCTCTCTGTAACTATGTTTTCCCCCAAAATGTTAGGGAACGTGGAAAGAATACAATGGAAGCAGTCAAAAAAAGACAAACAAAACTGGCAGTTGTTCTCTTATACCAGTATCTTTGCAGAATATGGCTCCAAACCTTGCACTACTTACAATTACAATTCAGCGCTGCTCCTTGTATCGCTTCTAAAATTCCATGAAAAGGGTGGGATTATCCAGGTGTAAACACTTACGGGCAAAGAATACGGGAATTTGGGAGTGCTGGTGGATGAGAAGCTCAACATGAGCTGGCAATGCGCCCTTGTGGCCCAGAAGGCCAACCGCATCCTGGGCTGCATCAAGATGAGTGTGGCCGGCAGGCCAAGGGAGGTGATTCTCCCCCTCTACTCTGCCCTGGTGAGACCCCACCTGGAGTACTGTGTCCAGTTCTGGAGCCCCCAACAGAAGGACATGGACCAGGTGGAGAAGGTCCAGAGGAGGGCCATGAAGATGATAAGAGGGCTGGAACACCTTTCCTATGAGGACAGGCTGAGAGAGTTGGGGCTGTTCTGTTCAGCCTGGAGAAGAGAAGGCTCCAGGGAGACCTGATAGCGGTCTTCCAGTACCTCAAGGGGGCCTACAAGAAAGATGGGGAGAGGCTGTTCAGTAGGGCCTGTTGTGATAGGACGAGGGACAATGGTTTTAAAACAGAGGGAGGTAGATTTAGATTTGAAATTAGGAAAAATTTTTTTACAATGCGAGTTGTAGAACACTGGAACAGGTTGCCCAGAGAGGTGGTGGAGGCCCCATCCCTGGAAACGTTCAAGGCCAGGTTGGATGGGGCTGTGAGCAACCTGATCTAGTTGTGGATGTCCCTGCTCCTTGCAAGGGGGTTGGGACTAGATGATTTTTGAAGGTCCCTTCCAACTCTAACCATTCTATGATTCTATGGATATGACATTCTACACCATTATGGTGTGATTACAGAAAAGCAAAAATAACAGTCTTAGAAACTTCTGATTTCAATTGGGGGCGGGTGGTGGGGAGGAGTCTGTATCTGCTACCTGAGCAAATCTGAGGCAGTGCACCTGAAAGTACATTATTGATAACGTCACTTTATATAATGTAGCCATCTAAATAGATTCATCTTCCCAGACCACAAAGTTTTTCTTCCATCTATTCTGGTAAGACATGACCCTCAATCTCCACAGTGGGGTGGTTTATTCTAACAAATTATATTCTTATTTTGATCTGTATTATTAAACCATATTCTCATAACAATCCAACTTTACAGTGTAATGTACCTAATGTCCTATGAATTTCAGATTAGATTTAAATAAATATTTAGACACATACAATGACTTAGAAAAAACAACACTGTAAATCGTATAACTTTTTCATTAGTCTGTACAGCGAGCTGGGCATCCAGTGTGATTTGTAAAACTTAGGCGGCCTTATTTTCAGCTTTCCTAAAGCTGCCTCTTTCTTTTTTTTTTTTTTCAGGTTGTCAAAAGTATGCAGGAAAGAGCCCTCACTTTCCAACAAGCAGCATTAAAACCCAAGATGTAGCTACTAAGCCGAACCCTACCATTCTGTCTGTTCACCACCACTGCCTGTTAAACACTGTAACTCCATGAGTTGGTTTTGTATTCTGTGTATTCTGCAAAGTGACAACTGAGTCTGGGGTGGCTCCTCAGAGGACCTGAACTTTGAGAAAAGGCTATGCTTCTCCTGTTACGGTATGTAACTGGGCACCCAGACCCACACTGAAAATACACTTGAAGGTTTCTATTTTTGTTATTCAATATAATAAGCTTCTACCTGAAGTGCAGGATTAGGAATGGGCATAGGGGTCATTTTATGCCTCAGAGCAGGAGCTGATTTTGGCCTTGGTCTTTTAACCTCTGGCTCTTCAACTCTTTGAAAGCCAATGTCATCTTCACAGGATTTCCTTGAAGAGAGATGAGGGCAGTCAATTCCCTCCTCCCGATAATAATGCCCAGTGTTCCTGCTGCGCCCCTTGAGAGTAGCAGAGTCCTGTTTAAGTGCCAAGGAAACTGGAGCTTGCACAGTGGCTGGGCTAGTGGGTGGTGATCCAGTTGTTACTGTAGACTCTGATGCAGAGCTTGCTTGCTGTTTATGTTTAAATTTGATAGAGTCACTCCTCTTAGGAGGAGTTGGAGGAGTTGACACCACTTCAGCTTTTGACGGCTGAGGTGAGTGGGCTGTCACCTGATTAGGGGAAAGGTACTCCAGCTTGGGAGGAGTTGGTGGCCTTTTGAAAGTATCAGGATCAAAGATAGATTTCCTTTGTTTTGGCTTTTTGTACACAGAGAACTTTTCTGTTTCTGTTGCTGAGATATTAACCATGACTTTTGGCCAGGTACCACCACTATGCTTAGTTCCATGCCCTTTATCAAATCCAGTCTCAACCATCATACAGTCAGCTCCTGTAGGTTCATAAGGCAGCCCACTGCTGTCCAAGTCAACAGCTCCATAGCCTCGGTCCCTGTATGACTCTGGGCTGAAGGAGCTGAGACTGTGTTCGGAATTACTGTGGCAACCGTGCACTGTGTTCCTATGAGAGTCTACTCGTAATGTATTATTAGGGAAAGGTTTGTGATCGCAAAATGAACTGCTGCGCTGATCACTCTGATCCTTCTTGCCATCCATGACGTCTGGATTGAAAATGTCTGTCTGTGTTGAGCTGTTGAGTTTGAGATTTCTTTTATTTTGGGCTTGTATCTCTGATGTATGAACCCTACAGTTTGATATTTTTTCTGAATCCTTCAGATTTTCAAATATATTTTGACCACTCCAAGATGAACTCTGAGGAAAAACCTAAAACAAAACAAAAAAAAGAAGCGATGACTTTATTATTATGGTTGATTTCTGTTTAGTATGAGGCATATTCTAGCCTCCTTGATTTACCTGTACCTGAATGTACACCGACACATGTATAGATATGGTTGGGAAAGGTTTAAACAATATCTTGCAGATTCAAAGCACAGAACATCAGATAAAATGAAGCTAGAAATCTTTTGAAATATTTTCAGAACAATTCCAGAAGGGCAACTCCACACTGTGGCAGAAGCACTGTACAGACAATGAGGGGACCTGCATTCTACTTCTACCTCTGTTAAGTGAGGCTAAGTAGTAATCTTACATAGTCCATTTTCCATCAGATATTTACTCTTTTTACTTTCTTAAAACCTCAAGCTCTCTGGAGCTGGAATTATCACTCACAAAGCCTGTGTGACAGGTGGGATTCTAACCTCAATAAGCAAAGCAGAATAATATTTGCTTATAGCAATAAGCCTGAAAAAGGAAGCCTTCTACTTAATTCTCATGACAGCCAGAGTTCAGTTTTCTGTGCAACTCCCTCCTGAATAAAAGTAAATCTTTCCATAGTCAGGATACAGTTTATTTTTCCTGTACAAAACTGTTGCAGCTCTGAAGCAGAAACCAAGAAGAAAGCAGCAATTGTGCTAGGAGTCATTCAATGTGACCAGCAAACAAATGGGAAATAAGTAAGAGGAATAAGTTTCATTTCTGACCATAGCCTTACTTTGGAAATAGCTATTAAGTTTATCACCATGCATCCAGATGGTCTTATTCTTAGCAGAGACTTTCCCACAATGATATATTCATTTTTTTCATACACTCTTTCCTGAACAACTAAAATAATTCTGTTTAAGTTCAAGAAAATTCTGCAAATGCAGCTACTCCTACTCACCTTCATCAGTGACAGAGTAAGGGAATCCCTACAGTTTCGCAGTAAAGCTTCACATTCAGTGAGTGACTTATTATCTAGTGCAATGCCATTGATCTACATACAAAAAAAAAAAAATAAACACATCAGAGAGAGATAAATTAAAGGTAGCAGGTAGGGAGCATCTTAAGGTAGTATCTCTAAGTCTGGTTGACCTTGTCCTGTCTTTTTCTATTGTCCACTTAAGAACAGCCTCTTAACTACAATTTTGCTATTCCTACTAGAGATACAGGGTAACAACCCTTGTTTCACTACATTAACCTCTATGCCTTTCTGCATCAACAGTAACCACCTTCAATTTCACAGCAGTTCATACATCAGACATCATCGTTTAAGGCTGCAAATGCACACAAGGGAAAAAGACTCCCCCCTAGAAGGATCACATCTGTGATATCATAATTTAAAAGACAAGAAACCTTTCATCCAAGCAGGGGATGTCTTTTTGGAACAGACCTTTCCTATTCAGTATAAAAATCACATGCATCACTACATATAAGCCAAGTAAGTCAGTGTCTCTCAGAAATTCTCATATGAACTAACTGCAGCAAATAACCTGCACATTAAATAAATCGCTCAGCCTACAAACACATTAGTTTATAATAAATACTTAGTGAATATACAAGAAGGGTATAATACAGTTGAAGTAAAAGATTATTTGGAAACTTTGGAATTTCAAGAGCAGCGTCAATAACAACACTTTCAAAAAAAGAGAGAAAGGAGAATGCATTCTTAAGACTTACAGCAATGATCCTATCTCCCACAGTAAGGGAACCCTCTTTGGCAGCTGGGCTTCCAGGCACAACAGCAGCAACAAATACTCCATTTTCTAAACTGACTCCACTATCTGAAATAAACAAAGTAATAATGAATTTACTCCTTCAATTCAGATATCTTGCTCAAACAGTACGTCTGTCCTGTCTGCACAAGAAAGAAATGCTACCAAACCAATCAAATTGCAATTTCTGAAAAAAAAACAAACAAACAAAACAAAAAAAAAAACTAAACTAAAAAAAACCCACCTCTTTTAAAGAAACAAGAATACAGTGAGGGAAAACAGGTATTTTGGATATCTCAAAATTTAATATAATCATACTAACCTGAGGTGACCGATGTGCTTAAGAGTCTTGTTTAGACTCCTAGTAACACTTCAGATAGGCAGCTAAGTAGAACTGAATATTAAATAACAAAAATAAAACCCACCCAAGAAAAAAAAAGAAAACCTGTACTTACTTACCAGTATAAGCATTCTTAGTCTGCTAAAAACAATTAATGAAAATCCCTATCCAGGAGGTAGTAACAGTTTAAGTGGGATTTAAGCAGAGCCTCAGAATATGTACCTTTATGTCAAGTCATTTTTGGCTGAACAAACACGTACCATTTACATACAAGCCTTTACAGCCATTATTACCTTTATGTCCAGAAACATTGATGTGAAGAGGTGTTATCACTCGCCCACCTAAGGACTTCCTTCTTCGAACTACCATGTTAATAACACCACCTCCATTTAGAACAGCTTTTATAACTTGCTTTTTATCTTTATTAGTAAGATCCACATCATTTATCTTCAGCAACCAATCATTTACTCTGGCAGATAAACAGAAATAAGAAGGTCAGTGTTATAAGCATATTTTGCTGGACCCAGCACATGAATAACATTCATGAAACAAGATGCAACAGAGCTGATCTCAATATGCTAATCCTTAATTACCTGGAGTTCTCCATTCCTGAAAAAGCATTAAACAGCAGCTAAATGAAAACCAGGACTTCTAGTCTACACTTCACTAGCAAAAGTATATCCTTCAATCACTAATGACTACTCCTTATTATTTAAAAGGAATTGTTTGGACAGAGCAGAGTTATTCAAAACCTTCTATCGACACTAAGAACAGGGGCATGTTTTGAATTATCCCTTGCTCTACACTCTCCTTTCCCCCAGCCCTCCCCCAATAGCTCACCCATCACATCTTTCCCAGAATACAAATAAATAGATCAAAGTTTGAGGAGCAAATAAACTGAGTAGGTGAGAGAGAGAAACAAAAGAATATTTCAAATCCTGGTGAGTTTTAAGGGATGAGTCAAACAGCGTTTAACTTCTGTAATGCTTTTAGGCATTGGTTTTCTCAGTGCAATTTCTCAGCCAACGTTAATAATATACACATGATCAATGACAAAAAAGAACTCTAAAAAATGGGAAAAACTGAAGACAGTTCACAATATGCTCATGTTTCGTTTATTATGATTAACAAAAGACAAGTATCTTCCAAAGTCAAACCCTACCTTAATCGACCATCAGCAATACTTCCTTTGTCTACTTTGGTAACGAAGATCCCACAGTCCCCAGGGAGGTATGGTTCATTGACGCCTTCTGCCACATCAAACCCAAGTGCTTTCAAGTCCATATCATCCTAATAAAAAATATTAACAAGTGACTCAACTGCACTGGCAACCATTGTGCCACAGTCTGTCAGCAAGAGGCATTATTGCATGTTTGTATTATGCACTTATACTCACAGGGTACCTATTCCAGGTAAGTTTTTTTTTTTTTTTTTACATCAATACATAAGCTCCAAATTCCATTAGTTATTAGGCATCCTCTGGCATTAGAACAATCCTCCCCCTCTCAGATTAAAGCTTAAATAATGCAGAAGGAGAACTTCACCAGAGAGGAACAGGAAAGCAGATGAGCATTCGAGAAAGCATGTTCAGACATGTATAATGTGTTTTAAGGTATGATGCTGGTTGTGTAAAGACAGAAAAAGGACATGTTCCCCAAGAATGGGCATTACTTGGGAAAAAAAAAAAAAAAACAACTCTAAAGGTAATGAAACAGCATTGTGCCTTAGTGATGAACTCAGAAAGATGTCTGCTTTGATATGGCTGGAGACCAGAAGTAAATCGGAAAGAAAACTCTAACATTATAGGATATCAACTCTAAATAAACATTTGAGGCAATACTCTACCAACCCCGGCCCAAAACAGATCATCCTCAATGTTAAAAGTGATAAATACCTGTAACAAATCAGTCTTTGAATCAAACAGGGAAATTTTCATTCAGTGTTTGCCTTGGTAAACGACAAAGTTACTGTCAAAAAACTGGTTGAAGACAATAAACTGGGACCAAGGGATCATGAACTGATTTATTATTACTATTTTCAGTCTTAAACAGTAAATTTATAAAAATTAGAGAACTCTACTTGAAGCTAACTCGACCAACCATCTCAGCATACTGAAGGGAAATGATATCCAAAATTTAAGCTCTAACATGCAAAAATTAAATTGAGCTTATATCAAACATGTAAGGCATGGTTCTAGACAGGTTTGACGACTAATCCCCTTAAAATCAGAAAAGCAGAAAGTCTTCAGGGAGTGCAAAAGATGCCTGATAAAAGCTGAAGATAAAACAAGCAAAACTGCTAGTATTTACCAAAAATTAAATTGAGCTAAACTTGCCAAAAATATACTAAGATCTTTACGATTTTTCCAAATGTCCAATGCAAAAAAAAAGAATGCATATGGAAAAGCATGGAGCTGCCATAAAACAAAGATCGAGTAGAGATCACAATATCATTGCACAGCCTCAAAGTTGAAAAGTTTTGAGTTGAGTTATTATGTAGGACATGAGCTTAAGCAAACAGGTGAAGTTGAAGCAAAAAATAAAAGGATTTAAATTTATTCAATTCCATAATCTCCATCTCAGATTTCAAATGCTGGTAAGTCAACAAAGATTTTCCCCATGTATCTCATCAAGGCTGGCATAATATTATTACTATAATAGATAGTACACTTCGATAGAAGCAAGTGTAATCCCGATGTTTAGAAAAGGGACACGTATGTTCACATGACAATGTCTATGCATTTTATCTCAGTAATGCAAACATTTAGAACTACCTTTGAAGTAAAGAATAACTAAATATCTGCACATGAATGGAAAATTTATTAGGCTGCAATGTTATATACCACAGGTACAGCATATGCTAGGCTTGCTAACTATTTTCCAGACAACAGAAAAGCAAAATTATTAGTTATCAGTTAGAACTGAGAAGACGTAATATACAAAATACAATGATGAAGGATCTGGTCAAAAGAGGTGGAAAAGCATGGTGAAAAGGGAACTGTTATGCCAGAAAGAAGTTAGAGGCGGTGGTCCTGGCAGCTCACCATTGGTTACTCAATTCATACAGGCTTTTAAATTTATATCTTTCAACATATAATAATACTAAGTAATATTTTTAATATCAAAAAACGAACGTATTAGTCTTTCTTTTGGAATGCACAGTCAGAACAGACAGACTAGAAGAGCATCAAGAAGATGACCCTGAATATTGCAGTAAAATAAAAGGGATTTAATTTGACAGCATTAAATCACAAACTTTGTCATTCAGGAATGAGAAAAATTCTGGTATATGCAGAAGCTGTTACAAAACGAAACACAATCTGGAAGACCGCCTGTGTGTTCTAAGTGGTCAAAATTAGCATTAGCAAAAAATGTGTTATGCCAGCCAAAAATTGCAAATAAAACAGCATACAAGACTTAAATACAAAGGAATGAAATTAAAATTCCAAACTAGAGTAATGAAGAAAATGAAAATTAAATGGAGAGAAGTACTACCAGGATAGTAAAAGTATGTAGAGGTTATGTGGAAAGCTAAACCTAAGAACTTTATCTAACATGCCAAAATGGAAAAGGGACTTACCTCCCTCTACAGACAAGAAAGGGAGATTAGCATCTCCTTTCACCCCAGATTTTTAAGTGGAACATTATTTGTGTTCATAATTAATAAATACTCAAAATACTTTAAAATTTCTAACTAACCAATCTGAGCAAAAGTAGAAGTAACTTCATGTAAAAGCTTAACTATTTAACACATAAACGGTAAGTGATATTGTCTGTAAGAGCAGAGGACTAAACTCTCTGATGTCAGTGTTTCCATCATATCTTACAATTTGTCTGCTTTAGCATTGCTATTTCTGCAATGGATCACTAACTCTAAGAACACTAAATGTTTAACTTCTAATATTTTTTTTATACTACACGGACCTGGGTACCTTGCAAGATCAGACGGAGGAATTTTTTTTATTTATAATTCATATGATGAAAAAAACCCAAAGCTTGTGTATAATAGCTTGGTTTTGTAAACTACTTTAATCTAGAGAGTACTACACTTGCTGCATGTATGTGTGTGGTTCCTAGCACAACAACAATAAATAACTAAAACAAAAAATACAGATTAAAGTTATTTTAATCATACCTAATACCAAGATCTATAATTTACTTCAAAGCTATCCAATAGAGACAACAATGCAGTTTGTGCTTTTGACTTACTCTGTCTTTTTCAAATTCTACCACTTCTGTTTCCCATTCCAGAGAATCTGTGTCTATGGCTGAGTCATGGGAACTATGTGCCATCAATTGACGGAATCTGGCCTCCTTTTCCAACTGATTCTCCATCTTCTCCCTAAGCAAAGAAAATAATTATTTATAGACACAGAAAACACTTTTAAATAAACCAATACATAATGTTACCATTGTGAGATACCTTATTTCACTTTCTAAATCAAAAATACAGGCTGTGCCAGAAAATTCCCCCTTGCTTCCATCTTTCCAATATTCTTGCACTGCTACTGAATTTACTTTCCTTTTCTATAGACTATCCTAACATAGTCTTATATTTTTTGCATTATTTTTACATGATTGAAGTGCAAAACTAGGTTTCTAACATCTTCCAAAATGCGTTAAATTTACCCTCCGATGAGCTGTATCAGTATGCTCATAACAAGTGGGGCATGACAAATACTGACAGCAAAACCTCTTCCACAACCCACTGAGATGACGTATGATGCACATCTTCCTTGCATTCATAAACCAGTGAGAATGTAGTTGGGAGGAACTAAATTGCAGTTAGTCTGACTTCAGTGAAAGAAACCCATATTGCTTGAAGCGTATCTCCACAGTACAAAGCTTACAGTATGAGTCTCATTAGTAAGATAAAAAGGTTAAGACTATAAGATTTTGGATCCTACCCATCACAGTAATTTCCACATACCATATCACAAGTACCTGCTGCCCACAGCTATAAGAACATATAGTTCACTTGCAAACACAGCTAACAAACCAAAGTTATCACAAACTTCTGTGTAGTTTGATCATTTCTCTAACATACTTCAGTTCCTTCAGTTCACGCACAGAGTCATTTTTCTGCTTTCTCATGTCATCCAGATTGCGAAGAGCTTCAGCCAAGTCACTCACAGCCCGGTCTCTCTCCCTCCTTAAGTTGTCACACAAAGTCCTTCAAAAGCAAAGACGTTCCAATTTAGTTACTTAAAACTCTATCTAAGTAACAAACTAGTTTTACCACATTGTATCATTAACACAAGATTTTAAAAAATAGTTTCAACAGATCTATCTCAAAAAAAAAAAAGCATGAGAAAGAAAGGAGTTACACACAATAGGAAAAGCTTGTCAGGATAACAAAAACTTTCTGCATCCCTTTCAAAAACTTATTTCTACTTATCCTCTTGAAACTAGCAGAAAAAAAATCTTATTAAAGTATTTCCCTTTAGTTCCTCACATATGTTTAGTAGTAAATATGTTAGGTACTTTTTGTGAAATGTCTCCACATGTAAAGAATTATTTGCAGGACTATAGCTATAGCAGGATTAGGTATATCATGCCTAAAATAATGCATGTTTTGTTTTTCCTATGTAGCAGTGCTGTTAGGCTTTATGGTATTTACTACAGACATATTAAGGGTATGAAAGCACAGACAAAGCAAAGTATCTTGTAAGGTGCCCTCAACTTTAAAAAAACAAACAAACAAACAAACAAACAAAAAACACCAAACACAAACAAACCGAAACAAATCACCTCATGACAGCTAATGCAGAAGTTGAAGCAAGCTCTAGGAAAATCCAGCATGTCTTAAAATTGCATTAGCTGCACACAAGGTGTTAAAAAATCACTCATGTACCATCTAGCATTCATTTACCGTATACTTTCCCTTTCTGCAACAATCTTATCCCGCTCTTGAAAGGCCCAGTCTCTCCTACACTTGGCTACTTCTGCTTCCTGGACTGCTTCCTTTAGTTCTTGTGACATTGCCTCATATTGTTTCCGAAGCATTTCAATTTCTTTGTTTGCTCTTTCTATGTCTAGAGTGGCAGAATCTTGTATCTAAGAATCAAGAAACGTAAATAAGTATTTTAGGCACAATGTTTAGATGAATATGCACAAACAGCTTTTACTATATGTGTGTTACCTGATTTATTCAATTATCATGTTTTCATGAAAAATGTTCATTTATCTTAATGGCAACTTTAGGAGGGAAAAAGGGTAAAAACTGCTGTAATATATTTCATTCAGTGGCATACATATTCATGCTAGTATACTCTACATGAACAAGAATCCTCACTTCAAAATAACATCAGCGAACATTTTGTATTTCAGAGATGATATTCCATGCTGGTATCTTGTTCTACTAAGCAGAGAGAAAAAAAATTTCAAGGATATTTAGAAATCAGATACACTATCACAATCAGATTTGACCCAGATTTCCATATTAATGTCTGTTATTTACCCTGGGACAGCTACATGTCCATGTTCACAACACAGACTCGTGATTCACACAGGTCCCTTAACTCCAAAGCAGAACAACAGAATTCAAAAAAAGTTTTGTTTGAATGTTGCTTGTTTTAGAGAAAAACTACTTTCTCCTTAAATTAACTTGTTGCTTTAACATTCTCTATTTCGAACAAGCAAGATGGTAACAATAGTAAGACAGGTACAGAGAGCATACTCCAAGCTTGCAGCACAATAAACACAAGCCAACTGAAATGGTACAGCCCACCACAAACACTGAAGGCCATGGGCTTGCAAACAGTTGTGCGTGGTTAGTTTCAAGAAAGTAAATTGATCTAATGAATCTGACTAAACCTGCCATTTGATTCAAGATTAAACTTTGGAGGAATGTTAAGACCTGAATGCACATAGATCAAAGGGGGACTACTAAGTCACTACTAATATACTTTAAAGGCTCTTTTTTTCTCTGAATTAATTACATTTATATTAAAAAAAAAAAATAAGAGAGCACTGAGCCTTAAACTCCAGGTTTACATTCTCAGGTCAATATTTAAAAAAATACAGAAAACAAGCAAAACCAAAAACCAACGAGTAAGACCAGACCAGAGGCTATGAAGAGTCATATCTGGACTTTTAATTGTCTCTTTCATTTCTAAAGATCACTTTCTTCTCTTCAAGTCCACTGGCAGGAAAAAAGAAAACAAAAAAAAAAACCTCACTCAGATTAACAAACAGAACTTTATAGTTGAAACTTCAGTTCTGATTTGGAATCTGCCAAAGGGGCGCATCTGAGCAGGTTCCTAGCTAAGTCACAGCAAAGTTCACCCAAATCTCCTCAGCTTCATTGAATAAAGCACAAGTTTCCAAAATCCTACTGGTTTGGCCATGAAGATCCAAACGCAATGAAAGATTTATTTCCAGTACTGCTGAAAACATAGTTTAACTGCTTCCCCACATACTCATTTGGGATTGACAAATCCATGTGACAGGCAAGACTAAAAACTTTTTTTTTGTAATGGTAAAGAGTTGGAATTCAATGAAAAGAGAATACAATTTAAGTGAGAAAAACCCAAAATATCTAGTTTAATATTAAATAATTTAATATTATTTCATTTTTAATGACCATAGAAGTTGTGATACTAGCATTTTCATACTACATTATATTTAAGCATTTACAGTTGAATGTGGATTGATACTTAGTATCATATACAAGACAACAGGATCAGTAAGCGTGTAGAATTTTAAGAACATTACTACCCACACAGGGACATAAATTGTCAGAATAGCATATTTATATTAAGAACATGTACAGATCAGAAAATTGACAATCACACTTCAATTAACTTCCTTTATGAAGTATTAGAAATAGCTCACATCCTAGGCAGGTCACAGGCACGAACAACACACGTTACAGATGGCAACAAGCCTACCAACAGGTAATAAACTGTCTGGTCATGTACTGAATTACAGTATTTTATCTACCATTTACTTTCACAAATCGAAACTTAACATGAAGCATGACTGTGTTTCTTTCAAACCAGAAGTTCTGTCACTATGGTCCTGAAGAACATACATTTATACGTAGGTATTTTAGAGTTAAGGGGTGAAAACATCCAATGTGCCCAGACTTATAACTAATCTCTTTGAAATTTACGACCCTTTGAAGCTACGAAAGAAAAAGTCATCTGTGAAGACTTGCAATACCTGACGGGCTTGGTAATATTCCCTTAGTAGATGGTCTCTCTGGATGATTGCTTCTGTTCTCTCTTTCCTGGCAACATCTCTTTCTTCCTTCACTGTCTCTATATCCTTGCAAGCTTGATCAAGTTCCTTCTGGGCCTCAGCTTTGTCCTTCACTTCATGACAGTATTTTTCCAGCAACTCATTCCTCTCACAAATTGCTCGATCTCTTTCCACTAGAGCCGAGTTTAGCTCCTAAAACAAGATCCATTGTTTGCGGTAGGTTACGTAAAGAAGGAAATAGTTCATCTTTCCAGCTGGATATGCACTGACACCTTAAAAGCCTAGAGAGTTTACCACTAATGTTCTGTAAAATGGGAGCAGAACAGGACTGTGCTCACATTATGTACAATTAAGTACTAGCAAAGAATACTAAATGTGGTATTAAAGTTATCAGAACATCACATTAGCACAGTGCCATCTCAAAAGTAAGCAAGAATGTGGGAGCACTCACAGTTTTGAGGAACCTAAATGAGGGAAGACTATTAACCAGTCAGACTTGGTGTTTTAAAAAAGGCTTTAAACAGGGCAAAGGCTAAGAATACACTGTGAATATTTTCAAGCAACTACCTTGATTTTACAGAACTGAACTTAAGACAACCTAGCTACATGAGTATCTCGTATCTTCCTCGTAAGTTTTAAAGGGACATTAAAGTCACATGCCAGTACAACTGTGCATGTGCAAACTACAGAATGTTCAAAAATAAAACTACAGTATGCTGTAAAGCAGAGAGACATTGTATTAAATGTGTAATTCAGTTGCATCATAATAAAAATGATGAGGTAAATGTAGCTCTAAAATACAATCTATCCTTTAAAAATATTTCAAGCTAGACTTCCTATTGGAAGAAGGAGGTATTAAAACAGTTGAATTTCACGCCACTAAATTTTTAGATGGCCCAACTCTACAAAAGCATTCAGACAATGGCTACAAAGAAGTCCTTCTACATACAGGTACTCCTAGCTGGAACCTATCACTTTTTGCTCTCAAAAAGATTACCCAAGACGGCTGACATTGGAAAAGCAAAAGAAGGAAAGGGTACACATACTTGAAAACAGTAAGACATCATGTCATAAACTGACTTGCATTTATTTTCCTCTACAATTTGCAAGGAATAAAATTGAGTATTTAAAGCATGAAAGACATTTTGCTGTACTAACATAATTGTTTTTGAGATAAGGCCAGGCAGGCTGTTAAAATGGTTCTGCAATGGTTTAAAACAGTATTTTTACTGCAGAGCAACAGACAGGTATAGAATTAATGACTCTATGAACTTTAAATATATCAGTGCTTTGCAGTTACCAGAGCACTTAAGTTTTTTCAAAATTAGTAAGAGCTTCCATTGCTCAGCACCTCTGTAAAGAGAAATCTCTAACCCATCTGGTGGTGCAGACAAGTTTTAGCACTGAAAGCAATGTTTTGCACAGCTTAACTCTAGTCTATATCAAGTGTGCATATTCAACTTACACAAAAATATTAAGTCTTTCCCAGCATGTAGCAGAGATGAAAGTCAACACAGTATCAACATGGAGGGAAAGTTCTCAGAAAGTCCGTCAAACAGGAATTTACAGTGCTTTAAGGTAATTAGAAAAAACAGACGTTGCTATAGTTTATATAGAGCTTAGCAGTAGGAGAAAGGACTGCTCTAGGAAAACAACAGCACAGAATTCCCTCTTTGCAGTGCATTGCTATTTTCCATCAATTGATCATACATTTCTGATTCCAGCAGCAACAGTGTATACTAATTTCCCTTCTCCATTGAAACAATAAGTTAATACCTGTCTTAGAGCTTCCATCTCTTCACTAGCCACTCGCTTCTCAGAAGAAGTGTTCTTCAGTTTGGACTCTGCAAGTTCCAACTCTGTTTGAAGCTTATCTACTTCTTTAATTACTTGATCTCTCTCACTCATTATGAGGCGATATTCATTGAAAACTGAATCCCTTTCTTCCTTGTATTTTTCTGCATCCTTTGCTGCTTTCAGCTGCATTGTTTTGAACCTTGTCACCTCCGACTGTAATCGCTCCATCTCTCTCTGCAACTCTTTGTTTTGTGCTGTGGCATTGCTTAGTTCCTGCTGTACCGATTCAAATCTAAAAACAAGGAGAAACAGCAATAAGATGGTTGTTCCTCATTTTCCTTTTTCATATATTAAGGATTTGGCTGGATAATCAAACGTATCCATTGGTAAAACACAACTGCAGAGGACTTCTCAGACAATGTACTCTCAGCTATGCAAAACAAAGTTAGACTAATTACTGCTTGTAGGAATATTAGCAAACCTTTAGGAATGTTAGAGAACCTCTTCAAGGAATTCAAATATTAGAATTGTTAGAAATAATTTAGAATTAGTTTAACTACTAAAAGTAACTTTCTATCAAATTATTCTAAAAGGAAATCATAATATTGCCATTATTTAATAGCACAGGTTTAACCTTATTCATTGCTTTGAGCTCTGCTCATCTTACAAGTTACTTCCTTCTCCCAGCACACACTCTCAAGCAGATGGGAAGGAGGGAAAAAATGCAGAAATTGGAATAAACAGAACAGCTTCCACAAGTATGCCACAAGGTTGATAATCGATAGGTTAGAGGAGAAAAATGGTGGGAGTATGGTAAAAATGTAGACAACGGAATTAAAATCCGGTAATTCAAACATCACTGTTTATTTTCATCAGTAGGTCACCCAGTAAAACTCAAATATCTTAAAATTTTGAAAAATTCCTTTTGAGAGTTAACTCAGATGACAACACATGTAGTTTATCACTACAACCTACTGAAGTATGGCACAAGCAAAAAAAGGACAGGAGAGGTTTAATTTAATTTACAAGTAGTAGCTTTTGTGTTTATTTTGACAAAACATTCCTAAAAGCGGCAATTTAATTGCACACACAAGTTCACAATTAGGTTTGAAAAGGACAGAGCACACCCTCACCAAATTTGCTGACAACACCAAGCTGTGTTGTGCAGTTGACATGCAGGAGGGAAGGGACGCCATCCAGAGGGACCTTGATAGGCTGGAGAGGTGGGCCCATGCAAACCTCGTGAAGTTCACCAAGGCCAAGTGCAAGGTTCTGCACATGGGTCAGGGCAATCCCAGGCACAAAAACAGGCTGGGCAGAGAACGGATTGAGAGTAGCCCTGAGGAGAAGGACTTGGGAGTAATGGTGGACGAGAAGCTCAACATGAGCAGGAAATGAGCCCTTGCGGCCCAGAAAGCCAACCACATCCTGGGCTGCATCAAAAGAAGCGTGGACAGCAGGTTGAAGGAGTGTATTTTCCTCCTCTACTCTGCTCTCATAAGAGTCCACCTGGAGTACTGTGTCCAGCTCTGGAGCCCCCAACACAAGAAGGACAGGGACTTGTTGGAGAGGGTCCAGAGGAGGGCCACAGAGATGATCGGAGGGCTGGAGCACCTCTCCTATGAGGACAGGCTGAGAGAGCTGGGGCTGTTCAGCCTAGAGAAGAGAAAGCTCCGGGGAGACCTTACAGCAGCCTTGCAGTACCTAAAGAGGGCCTACAGGAAAGATAGGGAGAAATCCTCAGCAGGGCCTGTTGTGATAAGACGAGGGATAACGGTTTTAAAATACAGATGCCAGGTTGCACGGGGCTCTGAGCAACCTGATCTGGTTGGAGATGTCCCTGCTCCTTGCAGGGGGGTTGGACTGGATGACCTTTAAAGGTCCCTTCCAACCCAAACTATTCTACGATTATCCCTAATTTATGTTAGTGAAAACATTCTCAACACACCCATGGATGGTCTTTGGAGTCCTTATGTACATTAGCATTCTTCTTACCCCCTAACTATGTAGGCTTACTATCAAGGAGAAGCAGAGAGGTTAAGTGTATTGTGACATACTGTCTGTGCCCTTCTGTTTTGGCACTAGCACTGCTCATAGCAGCAGTGCCTTCTCAGTGAAGCAAGGCTCTCAGACTGGATGCAGATTCAGTGAACTCTGCTGCCAGTCTGAAGCTCTGTCTTGGAGTCCCACACAGTATGCAATTCTAATTACTATGAAAAGTTGACTTATGCTTGAGAACATCTTAATCTGCTAAATACCTTTTAGAAATTATATCCTCTTTTGGACTTGTTTTTATGCTTAAATAAAGATGTATACGTTGATAGACTCATCACCCATTGAGGGGTTCGTCTGGAACACTAAGTCTGATGTTTAACAAAACTTTTGTTGTATTTGACTCCTGTGTCTACAATGAAGAATAAACTTAGCTTGAAAGGAAGAATACCCTTTTCTCACATGAGCTAAACAATGCTTAAAATTCCTTAAACAATTCTACAACCTTAACTAGGACATCCTTTTCTCAAAAAATTATCATTTCTGAAAAAAAAAAAAAAAATCCCCATCACAGCTCCTAGGACCTTCCAGAAAATCTTATATAGAAATGCTTGCTTATTCATCACACCAAGACAACATACACTAAAGAAAAATTTTACGAAAAAAAAGTTAGAAAAGTATTTGTGATTCTACTACAGAGAAAATAGGATGTGACATAACATTTGTTACTGCCTTCACAGAATATGTGAAAGGTATCAAAACCTGATTATACCTTCTAAGAGAGGATGAATATTGCTGCTGAAAATGTATTGCTGTGTCCCTTTGCTTCATTAACATGTCAATCTGCTTCTGAAGACGTCTGTTCTCCTCCTCAGCCTGTTCTAGGCGGCTCAGATCTGTATTGTGACTTGCAATCTTCTCATTGTACCGTTTCCTTAGGGCATCATAATCCTTCTTCACACCCTCTAGCTTGTCCATTGCTGTATCATAAAGTTTATTTAATATCTCTGATGACCCATTTTGCTTCATAACCTAAGAAAAAGCCAGAAATTGTATCAATAAACTCAGTGTTCACTCAGTCCAATGTAATTTATTTAAAATGTATGTAAGAAACAAAATAAGAAGAAAAATATATTAACCAATTTTAATAAGAATTCTTTTTAATGACAAAGGAAGCATTGAGCCTCTTCTAATCATTACTGTCACTCTAACAATTACTACATCTGCTTAATGTTAACCAGGTTAAAAAAAACCCTGCTTTATCTCAACTAAGAGTGCACAAGTTTATGAAAATCTCTCTTTAATTGCAATTGCTACAAACAGCTATTAAACCCACGTTGCTTTCGAAGCACTTCATAGTTTTAGCAAGAGGCAGTAATTATTTGATGACCAAGATGATCGTTGTAATTTAGGAAACGACCACGAGGTGGCACTCATAACAGGTGGCCTGCATCCTCCATGAACAAATTAAATAAATTCAAACTTCAAAATAATAAACTCTTCCCTAAATGCGTTATACATGCAGGCATAGATATTAATATTCACACAATATTTCATCTGAGAACTACCCATAGAGGCCTGTGTTTCAAAAGCTATCCAAAAAATGTGAACAGGAAGAGAAAAATCGATTTCAACATTAATAAAGTCTGACATGAATCTTAGTTTCAAATTAATTTCCATTGACATATGAATCTCGTAGTAAATAGCAACACTGATGATAAACGACCAGCAACAACAACAGAAAGCTCCTAATGAGCTTCAGCAAATCTAGTCCTTCTTCCTTCTCAAAAGGCAAAAAAATGTGCCCAAAATGAGGCCTTAACTTTTTTCCCCCCACCATTCTGTTTTTGTTGGGTTTTTGTTTGTTTGTTTGTTTTAATGCTATGCTCATTTTTTTCTGGTTTTGTCTTTTAAATAGAAATTTGGCCTTGATGGAGCAGTGGGAAGAAACAGCTATGTTCCATATAGAGAGGTGCCAAGAATTTATATAATCTTAACACTAGTCTACAAAGGTACGTCCATAACTATCTGAAAATAAAAAGTATTAAAAATTAGAAGGAAAAAAAGACAGAAAATACGAGCTCTATAAAAACATGAAACCAAACACATAGCAACTACCCTACATGTACAAATGGGCTCATCATCATCTGTGTCTTAAATTTAGAGTAAGGACCAGAACTTGAACATGGAAGAAGCTGGATGTCTGCAGATTAAAAGGAAAGGAGACTAAAATAAACTTTCCACTCTTTGCATACTGCTCACTGCCCACAGGTAGCAGGTAACAACTTTCATGGTCAGGAAACTACTTCTCTACACAGGCAAGATAAGAGAGAGCAAGTTCTTCAGCCTGACACTGGTCTCCTTTAGCTAACCAAGCTATGCAAAAGTAGCGAGTGACCATTCATAGTGGTCCTGGAACAAGGCTGCACTTTGGCAAGTCTCATTGGTGTAGCTATTTCCACACACATCCCTATCCTCAGTGGATTCAGTAGCACAACCTGCACAGAGTTGGACTCATGATTAGCTAGCATGCTTCAGTGAACAATTTCAGATAAGCTAAACACGTGATAAACTGTAGGCATACGTAAAGTGTAATATATGTTTATTTAAATCCACTGGAGAGCTGTTTTCCTGAAGACTACTTCCCAAAGCATTCTGAGAATGAGTTTCAGAACAAAGTATTTGAGAATCCAAACAGAAACAAACCACTTCTCATTGTCTACAGCATATATAGAATATTTGTACTGAAAACACACTAAATAATCAAATAAAAGAAGGACAATTACACTAAAAATTGGATGGAATTCAGCATAAACTTGCTAACAGAGATTTGACAGTGGAAGACAGAAACACCATAAACATGAAGCAGTGTAATAATGAAGGTCTCCCATTCAAAATTCCAGTCTGAGAAAAAGTAAATAGTCCCAGCTGGACTGAAGAAGAGAGCCATGGCAACAAGAAACTTTATATCCGAGCAGCAGAAACTTAAGCTGGTCAGCTGCTACACAGCAAATTCATGACAATGCCACACAAAGAGCAACTCGATAAAAATTTTTTGCTCTCTGAGGCCACCAAGATATGTTTTGCTGCAGCCTGATGATGAAACAACATGTCAGAGGGATCAACGTAAAGTCAGATTAATTCAGATGAGAAATGAAACAGACAAGATAAAACTCTTGGTGCCCTATCAAGACACTACGATTCACTCTCACACACAGAGAAACGGAGCTACACATAAATAGTTTTCTATAAATGTTTAATCGTGCTGCTGACATGAGACTGAATTTCTTTAACGATACTTCAGCCTCCTTCTGTGCTGCCAGATAACTTCAAACTTCAGGACAGAACCTCAAAATACAATAGCCTTCTCTTGGAGGTTTCACATCCCTGCTTTGCAGACTGGGAAACTGAGGCACAGAAGAATTAAGCGATTTGCCTAGGTTTACACAGCAAGCCATTTCCACTACACAGAACATCAGCCATCTTCTGAACCAAGCCACTAAACCATTTCACAGCAGAATGCTGAAGATAACATTAGAGGAAGGGATCAAAAGGAAATAAAAATCTTTACTCCTCTTTGCACCAGCCCTCAAGCACCTCCCTAAGCGCCATTCAGCACATCCAGCTTGCTTTGACCTTTGCCCCTCCTACCCTAGCAAATAATTATTTCTGTTTGCACAGGTTTCGCTTCTGAAGCCTAATGTTTGACTTCCAAGTTTGCCCTGTGAATCACCCTATGCACAGTTAACCAAGATATTCTGTTTTAACCATTCCACGTTACTGTATTCTAACCAAATAATCAGACTTTTCCGTAGGTGAACCATGGATCTGATATGACGAGTTGCTCTTCACTATTACTCTTTCTGTTCTTTCTTCAGAATATGTGAACAATATTGGCCTAGAGACAACCTGAAATGTCCATCTCTTCCAGTTCTCAAAAGCTTGTCTTACTTTGTTTGAAGTTAAAAAAAAAAAAAAAAAAAAAATCAAATCAACCTGTAGCTTTGTTCTAACTGAACAGCATCTGTAAACCTACACTAGAATATTGTTCTGAAAAAAAAGAAAAAAACCTGTCACTCACTTTTTCTGTGATACTTACAAAAAAAAAAAAACAAAACAAACATAGCATGGAAGATGAAAGCTAGCCTAGTCCCATAAAATACTCTAGGTAAAGTCTTCTTTTTAACCACTTTACAACTTCAAGCTAGGTTTCTCATGTCTCCCTACCCACTTAAAAAAAAAAATAATCATGCCTATATAATCGTCATCACCTCTGCATCAATATTTCTTAATATCACCTAATATTTTATATCCTTTGTTCTTTCACCATCTAAACACAGAAAATCAATTAGTATCCAAGATCCTGTTTTCTCCCCTAGTACTGTAAAATTTAAGGCATATGCTTTATAATCAGTAAGACATAAAAGGCAGCAGTGCTACACGTTCAGTTTTATTGACTTATTTATCAAAAGAACAATTTATTGTATCTTCTAGCACGTACACTACAAGCTGTAGCTTACCTGCTGCTGCTGGCTGCGCAGATCCGTTATCTCCTTCTGATCCTCATCGTGAAGTCTCTTCATTTCCTCACATGACTGCTGGAGGTGATTATGTTCTCGCACCAACTGTGTGTTTTTCCTCTTCAAGGTATCCATGTCCTCCTTCAGCTGTGACTGGTCACTTAGCAGCCGACTGTGCAACGTGCTGTCAGGGCACACAAAAAATGCTCTTAGAGGCAAACCTAACAGGACAAACTCCTGGACTAACTAATTTCAAGCATAAATTTCCTACCTAGAGAGCAGGTCAAACTAACTCAATTCTTCAAATTTCAGTATTCCAAGTACCAGAAAAATCAAAATCAAAGATGGATATAATCCTAAACAGCATCAGAAGAGATGATGGATTTATGCGACCCATCAATGTAATTTCATAGTAATTTCAAAAGCAAGCAAAGAGACAAACAGAAATGGTGTAATGTCAGCAATAAGATGACCCTGGAGATAACAGGAATTGTCCCACTAATTACCTCCATTTACTCTTGGATCTCTCAACTAATCAGGAGCTAACCAAAATACAGATGAAAAGTAGAAAAATCTCCTTGTTTGTTATTGTTTTAAAACCAAACAAAACCCAAACTAAACACAAAAACTCACAACCCACAAAAACACAACTTATATGTTTTGACTACATTCAAGCAGGTAAAAAGCTATCAAATTTACTCCAAACTTCATCATGCAAGCCATAATTATTGAAAGAAATTCACTCTTACTTAAAAATTAAACAACTGAGAGCCACATGATAAAGCTATCATTCACATTATAATTTCAGGTAGCAGCCCAAAATTAGACCAGATGACTGCTGAAAAAGGGGGGGGGGGGGGATCAATTAAATGTATTTTACTACTGCAGATCAAATAAAGAGGGGCATTTACATACTGACAGGTATTTTAGTTGTTGAGACAGAATGATTCAAATTGAACTCTCATATCTGCTGGTAAAATGTTTAAAGTCCATATTTATTAAAAAACGCCACATGACACACAGCAGCGAATAGAATAAATTTACATTTTAAGATACTTGGTAGTCCCTTCCTTATGAAGTGAAATACCAATATTTCCTGCACAGAAGGACCCAAAATATTTAAAAAAAAAAAAAAGTTAGGATAAACTGGGGAATACCTCCCCCCACCAAAAAAAAAAATCACCAAAAAAAGCCTTGGACAAATTATATTCACACTATTCAACACACATAATCTTGCTCTGTTACCTGCTATTCAGATTTTGTTGGAAATTATAAATTCTTCAGAATGGTAACATTTTTTCTTTTAAAGCATGGGGTTTTAAGAATTACTGCAGGAGAACACAACATTTCAATAGTGTACTCTATTCAATTCCTTTCTTTACTGTGATAATTACTCATAGGATGACCAGGAATTGTATGCATGGATTTCCACATGTGTTGTCATATTTGGGTGCCTAATCTCCCACAGTGAGTTTCAGCCTCCCTGAAGTTTTAAATAGGAAACTAAATTATTCAAATCCAAGTAAGTTCTTATAATTAAAAGAATTACATCTCAATCAAATAAAATTTGTTATACTTTTTCCCAACCAGATAATCTTAGTCTGTACTAAGTGCAAATACAAAATCTTGTACTTGTATACATGCACAATTTTGCAGAAGCCTAATTGCTGGTCTCTGAGGAATACGCCTATTTTATTGGTATACTTGAGTATTTAAATCAATCACATAATCTTTCAAAACTCAATTTCTCTCCTGATATGAGAGGGTAAATCCTTTTATACTATCACAAAAAATATTGAAATAAACAGAGTGTAACACAGTATGGTTTCATAGACTACAAAACTTCTAAATAAGGTGAGCAAAACACTCTTTTTTTTTTTCCGATAAATACAAGTGTTTCATGTGAGCATTGGATAGACATCAGTAATTCAGCTCTGAAAACAATACATCTACAATGTACAGAGCAGTAATGCTTTGCACAGAATTCACTAGAAAATTAAAGACTTGAAAATCTTGAAATAAAACCAGGAATAAAACTCTTTGTTAAGAAGCGGCACAACTTGCTACATCTACACCTGCCGAAAACCTTTAATACTATTTTAAGGTTTTGGAAGAAGAATGTAAGGAAGCAATGCCTGTCTTTAAAGGCTTGAAGAGCTGCTGGTGAAAGTGCTATGTAAGAACTAGGAGCCCTCAATGAAAACAAATGCTGTCATTAAATACTAGTCATAGTTCAGACTCTAGATCGAAGTGAAATAAACTTCAAACCAAGAATTTATCTTGATTTTATTTCTGCGCTGTCTTCCTTTCAGTTGAAAAAAACATGTTCCTACTTGCATCAACAACTGATTTTTAAACAGAAATACATGCTATATTCATCATTTTCTCCCTATTCTATTGCATTTTCATAAATCCTTACAATTGGTCTAAGCCTGTGTTAAAACCTAAAAATCAGTATGAGAGCTATCACAACCTATTAAAAATGATTAAAAAAATACATTCTCTTGAATTATATTCTGCTCTCCAGCCTAACAGTAAGACTGCTGGATTGTAATTGCAAGTCAGTAACTAGGCTTTCCTTGTTAGCGTCCCATCAAGACACTAGGGATTCCTATCTCAAATTCCTTAGAGTGAAACAAGCTATCTGTCCTTTACCATTTCAAATAGGCCAGAAAAGTTTTATCTGATGCAGGCAAACATTAATTTTGCAACTGAAGTGGAAAAATCACAATGTTCTAATACTTTATGATCTAGCACAGACTGGTAAACTCTTACCTTGTATAGCTTTACTAATACTTACTGATAAAAATCTGCTTCTTTTGCTGCTTCTTCACACCTTTTTAAGGTCTTCGTGTGTTGATTCTGCAGAGACTGTAGATCTGACATGGCCTTCATGCACTGAATCTTCAGTCTTTCATAATCATGATTTGGTTTTGGACTAGGCCTAGCATGGAAAAGAGAATATGAAGTCAAACAGCTACTAAAGAGAATGAAAAGTCTGAGAAATGACTATTCAATATATAAATGGTACCACACAACTATTGATACTTAGATTATATTATGCTTTAATTTAAATACTGATCGCTTCACATTAAGATGCAACCACAAATAAAAATTCACTGACTGTAACCTGTATTAGTTGTATACTGAGATGTAACATCCAATAGTGAGATAATTGTCTAACATTACCACAGCCAAAAATAGTCCTAAGTGTGCATGCACCTCTCTTCTGAGCAGCAGTATTATCACAGAGCAGAACTGTCACTTGATACAAGAATAAGTCAATCACAGTACGCTTGGCTTTCCTGTGCTACGGCGTCGAAACTCTCAAAGAAAAAGCACAGAGCTGTAGCGTGAGCAGGGCTGAAAAGAGGCTGCCAAAGTCAAGTGGGGGCTCTACGGAGATCTGAGCTAGGAAAAACTTCTTATCTAGGCAGTGGCTGGAAGACCTTGTCTACAGCTCCCTAGGAAATTGAGGGCTAGGGCCAAGAGACAGACTTGCAATGGGACACCCAACGCACGCATCTGTGCTGGTAGAATTTGACCAGCTTGACTAATCAAGCATTGAATTTAACTAATTTGACCAAGTCATTCTGCTGAATTACATATCTGATTGAGTGTTACTGTGTTCTTTCAAACTACTGTAAATGAATGCGTAAACATGTCAGAATCTACCTCACACTTCCATAAGATAACACAAATTTTGTTCAAACCATTATTAGTAATCTCCAATATAACCTCCAATAAGCAATTTTCAGCAAGTTGAACAAAGTGAAAGCCAAAGTAGGCATTGGGAAAGGAGAAATTTTCTAAAATAATCTCTACCCTGCCAAGCAATTGACCAACATAGATTATGTCTAGAACGGCTGGTCACTGTACATGATATCTTTCTTTATTTATTAGGAAAGTAATAAATCATGCTAAAAACTAAATTAGTAGGATCATATCTTCTTGTTTTGAAGCACTAATCTAAAGAGACTGTAAATCAAACTGTTCCTCTTCTGCACAATCACAAAATCTCTGCAGCACTGAATTCTCTAGTTTCAAAATGAAGCTTCTGACAGCTGTCCCCATATCATCGCCCAGGTCTCATAACTCCACACGCAATGAAAAAAAGTAAAGCCAAGCAAAAAAAAAAAAAAAAACAAACCACAAAACAAACCACACAACTTCTTTCTAATTTATCTCTGTTTATTCTCATATCGGATTTGCTCCGTTGCTGCACAGATCCCCCTTCCTCCCTCCCACGTCACTCTCCCCCGAACAGCTTTGCTGTAAGCGTAGCCTGAAAAGCAATAGGAACTCTCTTTGCTTCATACAAAAACAGCAACATGGATCCTGGAACTGCAACGCAGCTGGCAAATGAATCAAAACAAAAATGTTTTCACTCTACTGCAGTGGTGAGAGGTGGTTTTGGGAGTTTTTGGGGTTGTTTTCTTTTTTAAACTAAAAAAAAAAAAAACAACAACAACAAAACCCCAGACCTACACACCAAAAAAAAAACCCATGCCAGCCACAGATTTTTAGGGAGTGGGGGTACAATGTGAAGGTGCTTTTTAGCAACCCAGATGCATTTGGGTTGATGACTAGTAAGGCCTTCAATTCTAATTCCTCTTTTTCTACTTTCTCCAGGTAACTGCTCCTGGGCAAAACAAAATTAAAAAAAAAATCCCTCCCTGACTGACATACTTCAGCAACAATTAAAAGCCACATTCATATAAAGTAACCAAACATTCAAGTGACATCTACAAGCAATGTCTTTTAGGTTTTGTTTTGGTTTTTTTAAATTCACTGCTTAGGGGTGCTGAAATAAGTAGTATAGTTACCCACACAGCGTTACAGACATGTTACCACAACTACTGCAGTGGTATTCTTTTAAAATACAACTCTAGTTAGCATAAGTAAAACTCAATTTGAAATGTTCACACCCTTGACAGTACCACTAAAAACACAAGTATTGATTTAAATTAGACTTCAGGGTGAATTTATTCAAATTAGATACCATCTGTCCACCACAGTCATTGAAATGACAACATTAACTGAAGCACAGTTTAACTCTCAGTTGAAGTGTTAAGCTCACTGAGACCCATTAACACAGGTTCATATTAAGCTGCAATCAAACTCGTATTTGTGCAAAATATTTCAGTATATTAATTTTTACTAAAGGATAACTATTAGGTCAGTCTCAAAGGTGAGAACTTGTTCTAGAAGTCTAACATCTAACATGTGTATTTCATATACTGCTGAAGTAACAGTAACCTGATGTAAAAAATATGTTAAAAAAAATGAATTTTAAAAAAGATCCTATAAAGATATCCATACCATGTCGGTAACTACAGATGTTAGCCTACCTAGACAATGAGGAACAAACAACAATGCTACCAGTAGCATCCTGCATTCTAGCTCATCTATGTGAAATAAAAAAAAATATAGCCAAGGCTGTATGTTCCACGGTGCTGTTCCAGGGGTTTATATCAGCAAGAAAAACAGGGATATGCCCAGGAGGTCAGAAGTCAAAAATCAAAACTGTCGTAACAAAGCAGTCCGCTCAAAGGTATGTAGTGGCTGACTTCTTTAAGCAAGACCACCACAATTTTATGCTAGAACACCTCAAAAAATACGGAAAATTATTATTTCAATAAAGGACAGGTGTCAGTAACTATTTTGGAAGCACTGGTTCAAACAACAATTAAATTTAAAATGCCAGTGTCAAAGGGCCAGCTGTTTTCCTGATATTCATATAAGAAGTCTACAAACCCTTCGTATTGCAGTAGAATTACCCTGAGCATAAATCGAGGCCACAGTGAGACTGACATTTACACCTATCTGGTAGGGACATAAAAGCCCATGCCAACAGCAGATCCAATTTTGTGGGCAATGTCTACCCAAGAACTTGAAAATTATTTCATTACTATTGCAATTCCAACAACAACAATTACAGATGAAACAAAAATCTCCCTCAGAAGCAGTTTTCAGGGGTTTTATTTGTATTGCAGTTCTTTTCTATTACTGCGTAAGTAGAAAGAATAGTAAGTTTAAGTCTATATAGTGCACCTTGAACAGACTAAATTATTTGGTCAAATCTTTTCTCAACCACCACAACACGTGCACCCGTACAGTCACTGTCAAGTGACAAGCACAGCATGAGCAATCCTACTCCTGTCCAGCAGGATGACACATGTTCATCTGATTCAGCACATCACAATCCACTTCTGTTGCACCTCTTCCACTGCTCTACTTAGTCAACACTTGGTTTGAAAAACAGCTCTCAGTTTTGCAACTGCCAGCCTTCACAGCCAGCGCTGCCCAGCCTACGAATGTGCTGTGAGCTGCAACTGCTTTGAAGCACACCATCATGACTTGTCAAGATTTGCCTCTACACCACCTGTGTTTGGTATGGCCATGGTTAAAGCAGCATATACAGCCTGGAAAGCAAAAGCCCTCTTTGGGTTTTAGAAGTCACCATCTAAATAATGATCTTTCAGCTTTCATGTTTCTGCATAACAGTTTGCAACATCTGAGCCTTGACTTTTGCAAGTTTTACATAGTTTTATATGAGGAAAAAATGCAAAATAAAGTAAAAAAAAAAATACCTGCAAGCTTTCAAAAACTATAGATGCATAAGTGGATGGGAGGAGTAGTTGCTTTTATACTGAAGGAAAAAAAAATGTTCACTAGTAATCTTCATTCATTTCCCACTCTTCAAATATTTAATTGTTTGGAAGGCAGCATCCTCCATCTAATGTACACTGCCCAAGCATTGCCCAAATACCATGTTTATTTTGATTGCTTGTTCTTTAGCTGTAAACATTTACATTTTCCACAACATACAAATCCTACACTAGCAGCAGCAAATTGATTTGACAATTAAAGAGGAAAAAACTAGGGCAGTCTAGAGGACAGCTCATCAGAACTTTATTAATAGCATCTTGGATTATGGAGAACATTATTGTAAGCTATAAAATCCTCAATGCCTAAGCTCTAGTGACTTCAAATAAGTAATCTCTCTGTATAACTAAGCAACTGGAAGCTATGCAAAAGATGTTGACATTTGACAACCTTTTCCTCTCTGAGCCCCACAACGCTTGGAGACCTTTAGACCGGTCTCCAATGCTCTTAAAGTAGCCCTCAGAACTCATGGCAGGAGGAAGGGAGCTTTAAGATGAGTAGCCAAAGAGTGAACAAAATGGCCAGATTCTCTTAATTCTAGATCCCTGATTGGAATCTTGACTTTATCTCTTAAGAACAAAAAGTTTAACTAACCACCTGACCACATACAGATAGAGCTGATAAAGTAACAGCTACAAACAACAAAACACTTAAGTTTAGCGAAGCTATGCATCACAGCAACATCTCCCAGAAAATCTGTTATTTGCTCTTATTTTAGATTAGGTGACAGAGAATTTTTTCCAAGGTTCGAAAACTTCTTACACGTGCTTATTGCAGGCTAAAAGTATCTGTTCAGTGTGCCCAAAATTTCATTTATAAACATTAGCAGATCTTTAACCCCTTAAAATAAACCAATTATTTCTCCTACCCAATAAAACCCTTATCTACAATTAACTCATACTCTCCCTGAGTACTATCTTCCTCATAACTCATCAATCCTCAAATAAGAATAAGCTGCATAAGGCTGCTGGACATTAACTGACTTTGAACACACATTATTTTAATTTGGCAGCCCCCATAATTTCTCAGCAGAGGACAGTTCCTTACTCTCAACATGTTAATGCTACACAGTCTTCCAATATATGTATACCAGAAAGCATATCTCCTAAGAAACACTTATTCCCCTCAAAAGAAGTCCAAACTCCCGCTCCTTGCAGAAACTCAGGAATAGTTCAGATTTTTTTTTCCTCTCCTAATTTCTGTCCTCCAGCCAAGTATTCAGAGCTATGTCTTTTTAAATCTCTCGCTTTCAAAACAGCAAATGCTTCAGCCACTGTCTTCTTTCTCTTTCCACAACATAACCCAGGAAGCATAAACAACTTGTTTGTTTTCTTCTTTCAACATAAAGATGAGCCCTACTCTCTTCATTCCCACAGTAAAATTGGTGGAGAAAGTGGGAAGAGGCATTCAACAGGCAGCTCTGAAACCTGGATGTGGTCACACACGTACACATACACCATTAGGATGTAACTTACAGACATTGCAACATCCTTGCTGCTTTACAGGCAGACAGGAATCAAGACACTTGAAAACACTACTGAGGACTAAATTAAAATGTTACATTTATTTTATTTTTACCTGCAATCATCAAAAGTTGATCCAGGAGATGAAAGTGCAAGTCGCTTGCGCAGCTCATCCCTCTCTCGAGTCACCTGACGGAGCTGATATAATATTGTCTCCAGCTTCTCACTCATCTGTCTCGTGTCTATTACTGGAGGTGGAGATGATGCTTTACCAGTTGTACCTGACCATGAGATAAATAACTGGCAGTCAGAGAACTCCTCAAAAGAAAAACACAGCTTCACTAAAGAAGTTAACATTAATTTAAAAAATCCTGCATTTTGACTGCAGAATCCTGTTCAAAAATGACACAAGTCATGGAAGTTTTCATCAGCGAGTTGACATGACACAAGAATAACTCCAGCCAGATTCCATGCTAGCAGAAAGGCCCTATCTGTGTGGCAAGTTAAGTTTGCATGAGCGTAGGTTCCTTGTGTACTAATGAACTTATAAGTTGCCTAAAAGGCAAGGCAAGCTTGCAGTCACACAAAAAAAAAAAAAAAAAAAAAAATTCTACCCACATCAACTTACTCCAGGGACAGCAGAGAGCTGAAACCGCTGCTACAGCTCAGAGAGTCTTCTCTTCTTCCTTTATCTAGCAGCACAGACATATTATTCTGCTATATGGTACTGCCAACATTTATTTTTAATGCAATCCTGTGCTTTCACATTTTGCAATGTATCAGTCCAGTACATGAAGTTAAAGACTTGACTTGCCAACAAACCATGAGAAACAGACTTCATTTTTAACAACATTGACTAAAACAGGCACATTATAATCACTGCAACTGGACTACACATCAAATGTCCTCTAAGGGGCAGTCATACATAAAAGAGTTTCATGGGATCTTTTAATTCTCAGCTTTCTTAATATTGGAGATGAATGAGGATGCATACTGCCTTCTCAGACAACTATACCAATACAAAGAAGTTGTCTTCTACCTGAGAGATGAGAGTCTGGTATATTGTTTCACAACATGCTGACAATTAATTCAACTGTAATTTTAGTTCTGCTCATTTTAATCCCAGAAACCTGAGAGCACACTCAAAGATACAGGTCACAGTGGGAAAGTTAAAAGGTCTAAATGTATACTATAGGAGATTATTATTTTCTACTCAAAAAAAGAAATTCTAAAAATAGTATGGATAATTATACAATTGAATCAAGTTGATGACATATGCATTAACTTGTTAGGATGTACCTTTATTACGGCTTTTTTAAAAAAAAATGAAAAAGAAAAACCAAAAGATATAATAGTAAAATAATGCTCTCTGATCTCTGTCTTTTCAAAGAAAGAATTTCAGACAAAGTTATTTCGTATGATCAATTGCTAATGAGTCACAAGGACTGGCTTGTTACCTCTAAACCCAGTTCAGGAATTGTAGAATGCAGAAACTCCCTCCAGCTTTTAAGCAGAACTACCTGTGCTTTAATTTCCCGCACAGAAATGACTGCAGGGCCAGGGCTATCACACATCCAGCATCTAGAATAATATTCCTTTCAATTGTTACTGTAATTCTATAATGAGAATTTATGTGCACAGACTGTTCTTTTAATCTAACTATTGCATAATAAGATATGTAAATGCTCTAATAGCAAATTGAAGTGATGAAAAATTGCAGGAACAACTTGCATTCTGTAGAAAGACACAAACTCACACCACTCTAAAGAATTCTCAATGGAGGCTGCATTACGGCTTTTGCCTCCTACTTTGATTCACTTCTCCATGTAGATAGAACCCCTTCATCAACAAGGACTAAGGATCTCACACTTAAAATGTAGTTATCCTTTCTTTTTCTAAAACAGGAACCATTCTACATAATTTTTAAGGCAAAATTATACAGAAACCAGTAATAATACAAATGCACTATCCTAGGCTTATGATACAGGGAATAAATAGGGAAGAAAACAAATGCACATGTTTAAAAAAAAGGCAGAATATGTATTAACTTGGAATAGTTTGGACATATGAATGAGCAGGTAATTTCATAAACAAGTGAAAAGGTAAAGGCAGACAAACTTAGTTCAGATACTGACAGGCTGCATGGTCTTGGGTAAAGTCAGCGGGAATCTGCACATCTTCTTACTTGAGCTAACATATGATAAAGTTTGTAACATGAAAACATCCCCATGTCATCCTTACAGAAAAATTCAAAAGCTTATCTGTCATGCTTGGGCTGCTTGCAAGCAAAACAGACGAACAGGATACCAGGAGCACAAGCGGAAGATGATAAACCAGGAAGGCTGGTGTGCTTTACACGGAGGAAAGGGCATTGCATTAACTATAGTCTATCAATCATTAATATCACTGTCAGCCCCAGCAGCGGTCCCATGAACAGTGCCCACTACGCAAGTCCCTACACAAGGATGCAATGGCTGCTCTGGGAGCCTAAAACATCGCAAAAGAAGGTAAGAATTATACCTCTGCTTCTCCACCTCTATCTCCCATCAGCTTTGAGAGCATCCCAGTGACAATCTTTTTCAGAGGCGAAGAACTTTGTGCACATAGTCCCAAAACTGTGCCAAGCACGACAAGATTGCTTTAAATAAAGACAGGCTAATTAGCCTTAGGAAAGAAGCTTTCTTGACTAATATGAAGTCATTTGTCTTAGTACCAGAACAGGTTATTTTTCATTAATGTGTCACTTTTTACAAGTACTTCAACAAATACTTTCATTTCAAATGCAATGAAATTGTTGTCAATGCATAATACCAGCCAAAAGATGCACACCTTTCAAGTGCTGTAAAAACACAGATCAATACAATCTAGATACTCCCCCTCTTATCCTTAAAAGGAGTTCTAGAAGTTTAACTTTGCTTGATTTACTAACAACTCTATATTTTCCATAGTTGTACAAAAGGTCTCAAATGTTAAATCAGATTTGTGAACAGTCAGGGGAAGGGAAAAAAAACAAAACAAAACAAAACTAGAAAAATCCAAACAAAACACCACACCAAAAACCTATAGAACTTTAGTAAACTCCTCTTTCATCAGAAAAATTCAATACTCTTCATTTCCTTTGAAGGGGCTTTTATAGCTGCATGCTAAAAGCCTTTTAATGCATCTGACATCCTGATGCAGTAGAAGGAAAGTGACCTGTGATTCCAGCTTTGTATTCTTTTTCCATCTGACTGCATATTTTACACAACAGTACTTCCTTTCTGCACTTTAACCAGTCAAACTGGTCTTAAAATGTACAAGCCTAAAGGCTAAATCTCCATTATCCAAATTATGCCACCTTTCAGTAACTCACCTGCTTTCTCAAACAATGTAGATTTGGGAAAATGTATTTGCTGCATGTCCTGCCATGCAGTGCAACTCTTTCATCTGCTTCAATAAGCCTTACAACTCATTTTCCTCATGAGCTGTACTTGGGCTCTGGGAACCCAACCATATGGAAGTCACCTCCCTGGCCAGCCTCCAGGTAAGTGGTGCCCCACCAACTCCTGAAACAGCCAACAGCAGCAATGTGTTCTGTGGGCAAAAAACATTTTTCCCATAATGCAGTAAGTCCTGAGTAAGCACTGGCTTAATCTAAAGGAAGATTTTGCAGGATTTCCATGATAGGTTATATAAAGAGAAGCCTTAAAAACAGAAGCTGAGGCAATCATATCTTCCATAATTATAGTCCAAATGCTAGACTTTGCAGAAACCACAAAGATCTATTATTGCAATATATACTAAATATAATTCTTGATGATTACTCTAATCATCACTGTCTGAAGAAATAATACATCCACATGGAAACCACTGCTCAGTTAGCTTCATATTTGGGGACAGAGTAGCACACGTTTTGTAAACTCATCTTATAAATTCATGCTAATTCTTGCTTGCAAACAAACAGGAGACTATTCATTGTTCAGTCAAGCCTTGTTTATTGCTTTCTTTCATAAAAACTAAAATCAACAGGGATGTTCAGAATATTATTTCTTTATAGTCTTGTAAATCATGGCAGAAAATGTTTAAAAAGACTTGCAAGATGTATTGCAAAGCATTATCAACAGGGCTTCTCCCCAAACTCGGAATGGGGTGGTGAGTAAAGATTTATGCCTCCTGTAGTAAAATGCGTGCTAAAATATTTACTTCCTTTCAATAATTTCTGAGGACTAGAAGAGGATTACATATCAGAAGTTAACATTTAGATACATTTCTTCAGATACATCTTTTGAAGCAGTCTTAGAATAGGGGACAACACAGAACAGAACTGCATGCAGATGAAATAGAACATTAGTAAAAACAAGTAGCAGTACAATGAGGAAATGAAATTGAAAGGTAAAATAATGAACTGTGGAAACTGTCATCTGACAGACAGAAAATCTAATAGGTTATGAAAGCAGAGAGGATCATGCAACATGCAAGGACAAAAGAATGGGTAGCACTTCAGTATTTGTTTTAATGCAGAATATAACAAGCTAATCAAACCCATGAGCATGTAAAACAAACTTTCAACTTCAGTAAGTTTAAGACTTTAGAAAGAACTGAACAGCGGTTCTAGAAAGATCAACATCAAAGAAAATCTACAACTTAATACTCAAAAATAGCAAGGCAGGGAAAAAAAGGGCAGATATGTTAGTTCAAAAAGTCCTTGCTTCTGGGTTTGAGTATCTGGGAGCTCTCCCTGGTGTGAAAGCACAAACCCTACACTTGTCATGCTTACACAATCGCACACTGAAAGCGTGACCCAGAGAAAAGCGTTCAATCCAAACCCACGGGGACAACAAGTAGGGTCAATCTCTGCACAGAGACCACGGGGATGAGACCCCAGCAGCACTCGTTCCTTCACATCTTCTGCAGAGGATTTGTGAGCATCTCTCACCATACTGTTTTACAGCCCCAAAAGAAAACTGCTGACATCAAAAGGATTTCCAGAATGCACAGACTGATAAAGGGCCTCAGGGAACAGTGAAAGACACTGTGTTCCAGACACACTGTCTGGAGTGCAGGAGATGGGTATTCACACACACTGTATTTCCATTCAAATCATTACAGACCAGCCAAATCTTCTGCAATTGCTCCAGGGAGCTGACAAATGTTAAGAAGATATTATAGCAAACAAAATACCATGAAGTAGTCAGCTATTCCTTAGTGGTTCTCAAGTCCTATCTATGCAGAACCCTTAAGAGACTAAGAAATAACTCAAATCAATTCCTTACAGAAAACTTAATAAGAATAATTTTAAAACAAACAGACAAAAATCCTCTACTAAGCAAACAAAAAAATTTACCCAAACAAAAGCAAAAAAAGAAATCAAACACCTCCCCTCCTAGACTGCATTCGTATTCATCAGCAAAGTTAAGTTTTTTGTTGTTACTATCGAGGTTTTTTTGGGGTTTTTTTTGGTTTTTTTTTAGAACAGGGTTTCAGAACCACTGAGTAATTTCTGGGTACCTCTAAAGTAACAGAAGTTTAGAGAACACTGAACATGACTACATGTCAACCCAGAGCTGCACAGAAATGGATGCCATAGAAGTCAGTGACAGTACATTATAGCTATTCAGAGTGTGTATTACTTACGAGAAAACGGTTATTAACAAACACATCAAGAATTAGGTAAAGAGATTAAGGATCAATCCTAGAGACACCTACACGATTCATGAACAGAGTAAAACAGTAAGATAGTGAAGCTGCTTTAAGTTTGTGGAAGATGACGTTTATTTCCTAAGTCTTGGTTCCACTACACTAAAGGTGTACTATTCAGATCAAAGGATGAGAAAATTACATAGGAAAGAAACCTAAAAGAGAGGTTTAATTCAATTATTGAGGCCAAATTTTACAAGAAAATTACGTCTGAACACAAAGACTAATTGGCAAGGAGGTGGAACATTGAAGGCAATCACTGCAGTACAAAAAAGGATTCTGATGTGGTATAAAGGCAAGTGGTCCCAGCACCTTTTCTCATTCATTTCCAGCCCTTTCAGCAGGTGCAGTATTGTCACTTGTTCCTTTGTCAGTATGTGTTAACCATCGAGGTACCTTTACCAAATATAAATTTTGTGTTTGAGTTAGTAAAAAAAGGCAACAAATATGACAAGAGATTACTACAGGCTGTTGGGGTTGAGGGGGGAATAAACAAATCACTCCTTCAGACAAGGAGTGTTTATCTTTGACTGAAAGACTCTCATAAACCATATCCACAGCTGAACACTACCTATGAATTCTGAAAACAATTACGTTGTTATACACAGCTGTAGAAAGTGTGAAGCAATAAACTGAAGTCACAACAACATAAAAAGACAGTTGTCAAAATGGACAAGACTAAAATGGAGAATGAAAGACTACACATTGTTGGGAAGGAATTATCATCTGACGGGAGAGGGGTAATGTTTGCTAAGTAAGAATTAAGGCTCTCGGATTAAGTAACTTGAATTGCAATTAGTGAAAAGCTATCTGTAAACAGCCTGTCAGGCTGGTAAGCTAACAAAATGTGAAACAAGGAAATACTGTCAGTTGAACTCAAAGTTGGAAAAGCTTGGTGGGGATAGGTATATGACCACCTGACGGCTCCAAGAAAATGTCATACAATTGTAGTGCCAATGGTGTTTTTAGTTACAGATTGGTACATAAATTCCCCTAGGAAAAGGTAATACAGTGATATGAACAGTGAAGAGCAAGAAAAAACACTTACGACTAAAAAAGTCATACCATTTGCAAAGAACTGAACAGCTGGAACAGTAATAGTCTGTTGAAAGTTAAAACATAAAGGTGATAATATGTAACGTGGAATGAAGAGGATACAAGATTGACAGCTGTAATCAAAACAATGCAAAGAGATCTGGCTGTGGAAAGAAAGAAATTATACATGCGGTAAGATTGAAGGCTTTTTGCATTTCAAAAATCCTTCCATCAGGCTCTCAATATATTTTTCAAGAACAGAAAAGTATGTAATGCCTTTCTGTTAAAAACTCATCATGAAAAAGGATAAGCAGGCTGTCCTCAGAGCCCCAGCCTTACTCCTGCATGTGAGCTACTGGTTTCTATTAAATAATATTTATTTAGGAAAAAAAAAATACATATATACATATATAGACACACTGTGTATTGAGAATGGGAGGAAGAATCAAATTTTTAAAGCATTAAAGGACAGCTCTGAAGTTCTGTTACGGTACTAGGGTAGGTTAAAAATGGCTTCATTCCAGAGACTATAACCCTCCTGTCACGCCGCCATACTGCTTAGGTTAGTAGTGTGTTACTGGATGCTGTAAAAGTAGTATCAGATACCAAAAGTCTTGAAACATGCCCTTTAAGTCAATTCACAGAGGCTTTTTTAGGTGACATGGGCCAGAACAAGAACTTACCTGGCTATTGTGAAAAGGAAAAAAGGAGACTGATTTTGGAAGGAAAGAGCAAGGCAAGTAAAAAATAAAAAAAGATGGAAACTGGAAGTAGAATAGATAACCAAGAGATACACAGAAACTAGTATGGACACTTGGTTAATACTTCCCATAGCAAACAAATTTGATTATTTCAGGATGAAGTATCATGTAAGTAGGGTGATATTCGGCTGATATACAGATAATCTTTCAGAACACAGGTCTTCCTTCTTTCCTTACAGGTCCACAAAATTATCTGCTGGGATACCAAATGAACACCTGATCCAACCCTCCTGTTCAAGCAGGACCACCTAGACCCAGTTGTCCAGGACAGCATCATTTAAGTTCAACTGAGCACTTGGTGAGCAATTATCTTCAAAATTATAAATGTCAAATGACTGAGTGCACTATACAAACTAGTACTTTTTTCCTTTTTTTTTTTGTGATTTTTTTTTTTTTTTTTTAATGGGGTCTTTATTCTGTGTTCTTTCATCATGTTCTGTTATCACAACCGGTCAAGTGGGAGACTAGCCAGCAACTGTCACGTATAGCTGTGTTACTGGTTTCCATCCAATTCCAAAGCGACACTGTTGTTCTGTGCTTGGCACGCCAGGCACACAATCTCCATAAATAATTATTCTGATGTCAGAGACCCAGAATTGTAGCTCCATTCAGAGAGTCTGCTGGGCACGGGGAGTGGGCAGATGAAGGATGCTTCTATTTACACACAAAAATCTTTGTCATTAGCCAAGAGCAAAGAGAAAGGAAATACAGAGAGAGCACGACAACTTAAAGAGGATTTGTTCCTTTGGGTGGAAGAACCCGGGGCTGAAGCACAACAGTAGAACACAAGGATTACAGCAGTTTGCATCGAACCTCTTTTGGAAGTTAACAGTGAAAATTTGCTATCAGTACCATCAAAACTATTTTACAAGCACAGCATAATCTTTATTAATACATGGGAAAGAAAAGGAAGGAAGCATAAGGGAAAAAAAGACAATATTGTCGTCCAAACCAATTTTGAATGGTGAGAAAAATACGCAAGAAAAACCTGTAAAGAGCAATGATTTTTCACTCTATTTTTATTTACATACAGATACAAAAGAATAAAGGCAGATACACCTATGGTCAAGGCAGATAAACCTAGAAAAGGAATCTGTTCTTCAGTGCTGCTATCTTGCTGCTACACAGGTGGGAAAACTGGCTTCCTCCCAACTGCTTACTCTATCTACCACATCACATGAGGCTGGAAGTTCATTCTTGTTGCATCCCTCATGCCTTAAAAGCCCACCTGGGCAGAGGAAATAAAAAAAAAGCTTGGATGACAACACAGAACTCAGGATGGACTATCCCTAAACTCTTCTCTGAGTCACATTAAGCAAGTTACATCACTCCTTGCTCTCCTCTTATATTAGGACTATGACACTACTGAAGACTGAGAGAACTCCAGAGTATTGAGTTGTCGCCCGTAAAGAAACTGCTCCGTAACTGTTCATCCATGCTGCTGCTCTCCATACTTGCTGCAGTCTCTTTCAGTGGGACAATCAGGACTACAAATATACTCAAGACTCAGGCACACCGCGGTTTTATACAGTGATAAAATGATGTTCTCTCATCTCTCCCTCTTCCTTTCTAAATCCTAACACCACGTGTTATTTGATGGAGATGGAGCCCATGTTTTCTTAGAACCACCTTTTAAGAACAGTTGTCTCGGTACTATTTAAGCTTAGTTCTTACATCAGAGTCGTCTTCTGGAAAATAAGCCCATTGTTATATATATCAGCTTCATAAATTAACTCAGAAATCCAGGATAGCTTTAAAACATACAGAGTCATCTCAATTTCACAACATCCTGGCTTACTTGGAAGTATTTCAGAAAAAGATCATTTAACTAAGAATGCTGGCAACAGAAGCCATCTCCAACAATAGCTAGGGTGATTAAGGTTGGGAAGAAAAGATAAAGCAAATAGATATATCCTTCTCTAGTTACTTTTATGAACTATGAAGTCTCAAGACCACAAATGAAAGATTGTATTATCTCTCCTAGTTAGCAGATGCTAAGATTCAGCCTCTATTTCTTTATCCAGGCTTACTTAGTGGTCCCAATACCTTTCTCATTTAATTTGAAAGGTCAAAAGTGTTTCTGAGCTGCTTGACAAACAGAAGCAAGGTAGACCAGAAATAATTAGTATTTAAAAAATTTTTAGAATCAGTGTTTTGAACTCAGGATTAATAAAGTAGATCCCTTTTCTGACCCATGAGAAAAATCCTCGTGACTGGGGAAATGAAAATATTCCTTTATATAGGTGTGTGTGCACATGTAACTATCAAATGTCAAACTGAATATATTCCAGAGATTACATTGTCTCCAAACCATAAGCTTTTACCTGATGCGTTCATTTCACAGGCTAAACTTATTTCCACTGCACAGAATTACCCTTGTGAAAATGTATTCCAGTGAGACGGTGATGGAGCAATGGGAAATCATACGTGAAATTCCTGAAAGGCTATAGCAATTCAGTATTCGTTGGGATTCCATTCAAAGAAGTCATATGAAGCCTTCAGGAAACTGGCATGCAAAGAGTTTTGGTTAGGGTGCTTTGTCATTCAACAAATCAGTCAGTATTAAAATAATGCGACTGCAGCTTTGAAGTGCCTTGCAAACATATCTATCAGGATATGTTAGTTATTAAGCAAAGAAATTTTGCTGTTGGTATTAGGTAACATTAAAAATACTATCTCTTGTAGAACAAGAGACGAGAGAGAAAAAATGGCTAGGGAAAAAAAATGATACTCATTAATAACAAGTCTATAGCCAGACAATAAAACAAACATGCCTGCTTCAAACAAAGAATTCCCTTGGCTGTTAATGTACTAAATATTAAATACTTAACTCTCTTTAATCATTTGAATAAAACAAAACTGTGGAGAATACTAGATTACAAGCTTTGTTTAACAGCAGGTCACTTGATTTTTAAGTTATAAATAACTGATCACTGCACACACTAAAGGCATAAAACACTTCCAAGAACAGTCCTTCAGGTAAAATACACAGATCATGACTCAGTATGGACTTGAATATTTTAAAACATAAAAAACCATAGTTTGGAAATAATTCAGTTCTGACTCCTATATGGGGATAATGGATGTCTCAGAAGCAACATGCCAAATTCTAAGTAACTGTTCAGAAACAGGAATCCCACACTTGCATAAGGTACTATGCCACAAAAAAACCCCAGAGGTTATGTATCCGTAGCTTGCAACTGGTCACTGTAAAAGCAGAAATTCTTGTCATGATGGCAAACACTAACTGTTCATCTACCTCCCTTTACTTCCAAAATTATAAAAGGTCAAATATAGTGCCTTCACAAAGTCACAAAAATTGAAAGAAAAAAAAAAAAAACAAAAAAAAAACAAAAAAAAAAACCCAACAAGTGTACCTTCTCTTTTTAAAATCAGTAACAGGAAACTAAAAAGGATCATCTGCATCTTCTCCTATCTCAGGCACCACTTCACCCAATTATTCCACAGATTTACTGGATATCACCTTAGAAGAACTTCATTCTTTGGAAGGCTCCTTTTTTGAGACTGGTCGTCCTAAAAATTTAGAAACTTGTTCTTCCTATTTCCAGTCTCAACTTATTCATAGCAAATTAAATCATACCCTTTCTTCAGGTAATACCATACAAGTGCTATCTTGATAAAAATCCAACTAACATGTCACAGCTTCCAGTATTTTCAGCAAATAGTTCAGTCAACCCTAAAATCTTGTTCCTGCACGCTGGAGTTAAAAGTTCAACTCAACGACTGCAACAGATGTCTGCCCACATCCTTAAACAGACAACTGACTTGCCTGGTGCTGTCAGGGAAGTCTACAGATGCCTGACACAACACTGGAACTTTAAATATGCAAGAGCCTACATTCCCTATCCAAGGAAAGGGACTTCTACATTAATTTCACAATAGAAGTTATTTCTGTAAGTAAAGGAGAGGAAAACTCTCAGCTAATACAGCTGTTCCAAGATCACCTTTTTGTTCAAGGTGTTCTGTCCACATTTCTTCTACCTCTAATTTTTTTTTACTATTTTTTCTTTCCCAATGACTTCAAAACCAGAGAAAATCAAGCAGTTCATTGCATGCAGGGAAAAAAGGGTTAAAGCTTGCAGCCACGTCCAAAAGTTTAAAAGGCTATTAACTTGGCTAACAATATTTTTTATTTCTATGATGTTTTTCACTCAGACTAAAATTTTGACATCACCTTAAAAAAAAAAAAAAAAAAAAAAAAAAAACACAAAAAAAACCCACCCAAACTTTCTCCCAGCTCCCAAAAGACATGTTCATCAAGTTGTAAAATCAGTACTTTACTCACCAATGCTACTCAGAGAACTGCTGCTTTCAGAATCAGAAGGCATTATGGACAGCACACTGTAAGTAGACCCTAAAATTAGAAAAATAAAGACAGCATTACCTTTTTTTCTTTTCCTCTCCCCAAACCAAGCTAACCATTCATTTTCTTGATACTGTAGATGCCAAACACGCTAAACCAGAGAAAATAAACTTCAGTAACACAAAAAACTTAACAGGAAACTGAAACATTAATTGTAAATGAACATTGCTCTGTGTGCTGAGTAGGAAATCATTTTGGATGAAAATGTAAAAGTGAGTTTGGCAAAATACTGAACTTACACAATGATTATTTCCAATAGAGTTTAATCTCTACATTGTTAAGATTATGAGTGACATCTGTAACAACAGTCACTATCTATTTCGCTTTATCTTTTCACGTGTACCAGCTCCTATTTCATTGTGTAAATGACTGTTATTCTTATCCTCAAACTTCCTTCAGACCTAAAAATCTCATTTCATTGGTAAATCAATTTGCTGGCATCCATTTGCAGCATTCAGTATCTGACCTTAAAAGCAAGGATCTACAAAGCTATCTGCTGCTACTGACGACAGCAAGATTTTTCAGGTATTAATAGATAAACAGACAGAAGCATCTTTTATCTTAGTTATTTTAGAAGTATGCTAGATTTTACTTACCGGAAGAACTAGAAAAACAGGTACTACTTCAAAACTTTATAAACTAAACAGCTCCACCACCCCTCACAAACAGGATAAACACATCAAAGTACAAACAGCGAGTGACTATGTGCAGAAGTAATTTAAAATCTGTTCATTTTCAGCACTAGCCAGGATGTGAGACCTGTCTTCACAACAGCCAAGCTCAAAGACATTTTGAATACTTTCAGGAGCTGCCTTTCCTATAGTTCTCCTTCTTATGTTTCAATATTTGTTTCTTCCAGTCTCTTTGAAATTAAGAAATAAAAGCTGAGAAGCAGTATGAGGTTAAAGATGGATCTACCTTCAAAATAGATGAAAGAAAAGACAGGCTGGAAAATAAGAAAGAAATCCTAGTTTCTGCTCATCTCTTCTGCTTCCTATTAGGAAAAGACATGACATCTGTTAACTACTATGCTGTTAAACAAAGGAAAGACAAGCTGTGATAAAATAAGTTCACTAACCATACAAGCAATAACAGTTAAGTGAATTTAAAAAAGCAAACACACTCAGGGCCTAATCTTCAGCTAGTAAAAGTGACATGGACCCCAATTTTAATAGAGAGAGTTTATTTACCTTGACAAAAAGTGAGGCTCCTGCATTTGATAAAAGAAGTGATGTCTAGGCAAAAGCAAACTTAAACAAGTATTTGAATGTAAGGAAAAATCCCTCCAAGCAAATCTCTGGTTTTATTACCAGACATTGCAGAAAGTAAGTACCAGAAAAGCAAGCAAATCTTGAGGTAGACTGTTTAACCTGACAAATCCCTGTGAAAAATGATTCAAAATATATCGGTTACAAATAATTCTAGTTGATTGTACAAGATGTAAAATTTTTGTTTCATTCTGATTTTTAAATAAAACTTATGACAAGCATGTCACTGACACACTGGCTTCAGGGAAAAAAAAAAACCTGCTGCACATTTTTACTTCCATTTCGAACATTTTCACATAACAATTTAAGCTGTGTTCCTATTTCACTGAAGTTTATTAAAAACAACATAATTTCTGCATTAATTAAAATCAACCTCTTTGGGTATTCTAAACTTGTATGACTTGCAGTATTCCTCGTAGTGTGGACTAGAAGGATTAGAATGATAAAGGAAGCTGAAAAAAGCAAATCATCATATTAAACAAAGTAGGACATTTTTATGACAGATAACATGTAGTGACACTGCATCAAAACTGCATGCAACTCAAGTACAATAAAATCTTGTGCCAAGTGGTAATACTTCATTATAATCAGCAATTTAAGGCAAAACTGCCCAGTTCCTCTAAAAGATTACATAGGACTCCCATATCTAAACAAACTGTGACTGATTGGTAGCTGCCTCCACTTCTTTTTAAGACTGGAGAAAGAAAAGATTCAAAGTCTCATCATCTTAGTCTATCTTGCTTGTATTTATCTTCAAGAAGCACTGATCTCTGTTTTCTTTTTCTGTGTTAAAAGCCAGAGCCATGACTTAAACCAGTTAAAGTCTGCTCCCCGGAATAGACAGAAAAGTTTTGTGAAGCTGACTTCATCAATGGAGACATATGACTCTCCCTAGCGATGCTCTTCAAACATTAGCTCAGATTTGTAAATGCAAGATCCGGTATGCATGGCATGTTATCACAAGAAAATGTACAGTTGTGAAGAGGGGAGGAATCATCTGACCCATTCATAATTCCCCACTTGTAACAAAAAAAAAAAAAAAAACCAACAACAACAACAACAAAAAAAAAAAACAACAAAAAAAAAACCCTCACAAACCAAATCTAGTAGCATTTCTTTGGCTTCCAAAGCTGTTTGTGTGTATGTTAGGGTTTGGTTTGTTTTCAGACTACAGAGGATATAACTTATTGAACATGTGCCACCTTTGTCATCAGAAGCAGTATTAGTAAGCATCGGAAACAATAACCAGAGGACTCTACATAGCTTCACAACACTAAAATTCATCTTTAGGTACTGAACTGATACACATTTGCATATTCAATCCAGGCTAAAGCAGCATTGTATTTGATCAAACCAGCAATACCTCAGTAGTACCTGAAAATGCTCCAAGACAGTGGGGCAGAAGCTAGTTTCTGTAACCAAAGGCACTTGAACACCCTGTTTATTCACAAGCTACACAACTATAGTATTTTTAAAAAATTGTTGCAAAACCACCTCCCCACCTTGTTAAGCAATTCTCCACTTTATTTCAAATTCTTAAAGCTTTCTAACTGTCCACCTCATGAAATTACTCAAAAAATAAGATCAGAACACAAAACTCAAGAAACAGCCCTGACTAGCTTTTCAGGTTAGTGTTAGAAGTGCTTCACACCTACGGGTTCACATGCCTTGCACCACACTTTTCCAAATACTTGTTTGTCATTTTTCTGCTAGTATTCACCTCACATGCCAAAAGCCGCCAGTACAAAAACTTGCTACATTTTGTTTCAATTCACTGACTTAGAACAATGGCTGACACATTCTTTAAGTTAAAAATTACAACCTGAAAGGTAGAATTCTGAGAAATACAGTAGATAGTACTCACACTTAAGTAAAAAGTAAAAACAAGTGACCTGTCTTTTACAGATACACATTCTTACACAGAGGAAAAAGAGCACGAGCATCCAGTCTTTGCACTGCAGCCTTGCTTTTGTGGCATTTCATTTTCGCTCATCCAGATTTAAGTTTTGGATCAGTTCCTAGCTGTATTTAACAGCTTTGGGAGAGGGATTTAGAAACTGCTACAATATATACTTGAGAATCTTAAGAATCCCATTTCCTTCTATTTTCAACAATTAGAGAAAGTAAAATTTCCTTAAGTTATTACTGTCCTCATTAGCCAGATGACAGGAAGGCCACTTGAGAACTTGCAAATTCAGGAAAGGAGCTAGTTGCTTAACTGTGGAAGCCACCTGCAGGGACAGCAGAGGAACCGGATTCTAGTTTGCCTCCATCTTTCAAACAATGTCCACACAGAAACAGTGACACATATTTTCATTGTCAAGACAGGCAATGATAGTGGAGGGAAAAAGAGTTGCATGCCCTAAGACGACAACAACTGCCTAAACAAGCAGTTTCCTCATCAGCAAAGCCAAATCTAGACTGACAGAATTAAACTATTAGCACAAAATTAAAACGGAACATTTCTCTCCAGTCTTTATAACCTTTGAATTGTGAAACACCACGAAAAACTGGGCATCATCTGTACTTCAAGGAGACACTAAAAAACACAAGTCAGCTAATCTCAAAGTAAAGCCTCCAAAACAAGCTTGCACTTGGTACCTTCCGTAAGACAACAAAGGATCAAGTAAAATATTTTCTAGGACTAAATGCTAAATTATTGAACAACTGCTGACAAAACTATACTGTGTTCCAATCTCATCTGTGTTTCAATCTCCAATCCCAGTCCCCTCAGGAGGACTGTAGTCGCAAAGTAAGATACAGGAGCTCAGCTTTACAAAATTCATTGCTCATATGCTTTCAATTCATTTTTTTTTTCCTTAAAGGTGTATTTTACTCTCAAACATTTACAAAATTGTATTTGTAATTCAACTGAAAGAAGGCTATTTCATCTTCCAAAATTTGCTATGTTAACTAAATGACAGCACAGGAATAATTACTCCTTCAGCTACACACCTTCAGCATAGGGCCAAAGAAGCAGATACACTGAACTTGTTTCAGTGTGTGAACAACTAGGGTTTAAATCAATTAGGTGCTTTATCCAGCAAGATGGGGAGTGCTCTGGTCTTGGAATATCACCCGTCTTTCAGGATTGCATTAGGATCTGCAGTATGGCTGACTCCTAAATTAAACATGCTTCCTAACTAGGAACACTTAGCTCAGTGTAGGACTGAGCCTAGAAGGAGCACTGTACCTGCATAAATTTCCTTTACTCTACCTCTAATTTCAAGGATGACATGAAACAATTCTCCATGCTCCCTTACTGCAAATTTCCACTGTTAATTAAACTCTGCTCTTCCTCCTCACTCCCTTCCCAGTGCAGTGACTGCCAGCTGATTCAACTCCGTGTCAGCAAATGATTTTTCTGATGGATGTCCAACACACCGGATGAGAGGGCAGCGTGGCAAACATTTGTTTATCCACATCTCTGTGCAACAAACCAAACTGGCTTTGGCACGACTCCTACTCGCTGTGGGGGAGTCAAAAAGTTTGATTAAAGCTGGAAATTACCCAGATTACAATGTCCCCATTACCTCTACCACAAACAAAATTGCCCAAGGAGCTTAACATCACATGGATCTGCCATGCTCTGTCTCCAAGGCTATTCTTCTCTTGGCAGTCCATGCAGCCAGGTTTGTCAGAAACCATAAGACACAGTCATTTCTTGCAAGTTGTGTGACGTTCAGATGTTAAATCCTGATCTCATGCAAAACCTTCAACTGGGCATTTGCTTCCTTCCATGCCATCTTTATTTCAGATGTTTCACTGTCATTTACCTTTAAGGATATGAGTAACTTCAAGAACAGAGGTACAAACTCAGCAGTAAAACAGTAGCAGAGGTCACATCAGTACAAGTTTGCTGTCTCTTCCCCCATCTGCTTTTAAATATGGCTTTATTACTTATTCTGTAAATCTAAAGTTCCTCAATACTGTGCCCTGTAGCATAAAATGATCTTATTTTTAGGACACCATGAAAACTAAAGAAACGTCATTTTAAAAAAAAATAATAAAGCAGCTAAAAATTTACTGGTTTTATTTCCCAAATGCTTCAGTCTAGAACAGTTTGACAGAGACAGTAAAGGTCAAAAAGTTTATTTTCCTTTTACAATGGATAAAACCATTTTACAACAACACATTTATGAAATATTAAGAATTTAATATTAAAAGTGTGGTTTTGGAAAAGATAGATACTTTAGTGCTTAAGATATCCTTCATTTCTAAGTGACTGAGAATAAACTCTTGTTAAGGACAGAAAACTTCACACATGAACAAGCACTTTGGCACCTTTCTCTGAAACATTTAGTAAAAATCAGCACTGGTGACAATAACAGGTCAGGCTGATTCTGATTTAATATGACAAGTTCTGTGTAGGTTTAGATTCAGAAAAGTTAAGTAACTTGCTGGAGGCCGGAGACATTACAAAAGAAGCCCTGAGTTCAGATGCTTAAGTTCCTAGCTAGTCATACAGTGAAGTACAGTATTTGATTTTCAGCTGTTAAAAACCACACTGGATATAAATATCTAAAATGCCCATTTTCTCAGCAACATCCGTTCGAAACCCTTTATAGTAGAATAACACCACAGACTGATATTTCTAAATATGCATTCCTAAGTGTACCCTCTATAGGAACATCTACACTCACTGCTTCCTGACTACAAAAAAAAAAAAAAAAAAAAAAATAATTAAAAAAAAAATCTATAGCAATGTAGCAAGTTTTACTGAATGTAATTTACAACCTGTCTTGAAGAGAAACCTAAGTCACTGGACTACTGTTGTGCATCTTAGTACACTGAAAATTATGAAAGGAAGCAGATGGTGCCTTCAATAAAAAAAAGCTCAAGAGTGGCAGTGAGAAAGGTAAGAGGAAAGGGCAAGAGACAAGAAAATGAAGTAGTTTGGTTTTCTACATCATCACTTTATCATTAGGATATACTTGCAGCTGCTTATATACTTTATTAGCATTATTTCTCCTTGTTTACTGCATTCTGACCATTGCGTCAAATCATCCTCTTTTCACACAAAGCAGCACAGAAAAGAGTAAAAGTCCTTTCTGATCTCAATTTGCATAGCTTGATTCACAAAACATATGATGACAGTGCTTCAGTTGACAACACTCAAGCTACTTTGCCATGGACATGATGCTCTAATAATGCTCTACAGAAGTGGGACACAATGAATTTTTAAGAGCCAAATTACCACAAAGTTTTATTAGCAGGATAGCAGCTATTACCACCTTGTAACTGGAAGCAAAGAGGTGCTGAAACGAAAGACTGCTTAAAAAAATCAACAAACCCATACCAAAGTATATCAGCTCAGCTAGATATCATGTCTCTTGCTACATTCCAAGCCTTCATTTCTTTCTTTGCAACTTATAAAATGTCTAATTTTGTCTCTTTCACTCTATGAAATCACATCAAAAGTTATTAAATATATCTGCTGGAGCAGTAGAACCAAAGATGCAATCATAACTGCTACTGCGATTACTTATTCAAGAAGTCCTGCAGCAATTCATATTCTGAACCAGAAACAACCACTTTAACCTTTGTCTTCTTGCTTTTTGACTGGGATGGCTTTTAACTCTACTTCAGCGAGTGCATTTTGTCTTGATAAGTCATTTGTCTCCAACACTCCGTTTAAACTGAGGGGAACTGCAACAGCAAATGACCGTGCCCTCCTCTTAGAGCCCTGAATTTCCATTAGGTAGTGCAGTGAGATGGGTGATGATTTTTCAACAGTTATTTTAAGGCTAACGGCAACATACCTAGCTACCGTGAAAATACGGGCAAGCAAACTTACATTACTCAAATTGTGGCAAAAGACCAACTTCCAGTTTGTAGAGCTGCACACACTGCCTTCACTGCTAACTTTCTTACATGAGAAATGCGTATTTTAGCAGGCTGACAATTAAAAGGCAGAAAAAAGAATAACTGGCTCCAGATTCTTTACCCTCAGCATTTAGTACAGATAGGAAAAAGCTGCATTTCAAGTCACATCTTAGTAAAACTACAGTGCAGGCAGGTGAAACAAATTGCCACATATTTCAGCTCATATGGATTATACGGGTGGTCCTTGCATTATTATCAGTGCAGCAGTGCTGTCTTCTGTACTATAAACATGATGTGGTATTACAGCAGACTACCTTATCAAACAAATACAGTAATTGTTTTTATTAATTGTGTTTAATATACCTGCTTAAACAATGCCAGTTAACCTACTCTGGGAAAACCCATCTCCATTCCACTAGTAAGAAGCCCAGTGTATCCATTAATTTTTTTCCTCGCTTCTAGCCATCAGGAACATTACATTTGTTTGCAGGATTATGTATGATAAGTCAAAGAAAAAAAAAAAAAAAAACAAAAGCAAACAAACAAAAATCAAAAAAAGCATGACAGAAAATAGAATAGTATTTTATTTTTCAATAAGCTTTCTGTAATCTCATACTCTGTTTCTCTTGAAGTTATCTTCTTAATCTAGACTACTCACTAAATTATACATAATATGATATAATTAATTTTTTTAATTAAGGTAGAGAGATGTAAATTTTCATTAAACCTCCCAGATGACTAAAATGCAAGAGGTCGTTCACCAATCCCTTTCCCTCTAGGAAAGGAAATGAGATAACCTAGGGCGTAAATCCACCCACAAGCGCATGCTCCTTCAGTACTCCATCTGCACAGATCCCAGCAACACGGCATTCTGACCATTCACTGGATATTCTGGGTATTGGTGAAGGACCCCGGGCTTCTTCAGCTGTGCAGCGCAGTGATAGCAGTCATGGGAAACCAGCAAGCCCTCATGGACCCACATGATCTTTAACACAGTACTCTTTGTTCCTACACCCATCGACGAGATGCCATCTCCAACAGGGAGCAGCTACAGATTTCTCTTCCTGTACGCACGTGACAGGGAGAGGGCATTGGCATACTGCCCATCTACACTATCCAGGGACCAACAGGAAACCTCACTTTTTTGTTCTCTGTATCGGTGTGCAAAGTGCATCCCAATTTTGCCTACCCTTACACCCGGCCTGGTCCCATTTGGTCCCAGATGCCTATTCCTCAACACTGTGCAAACGTGCAAATAGATTGTGGTAACTCAGACCCGGGTACTTCTAAGAAGCTTCTGATCTGCCTTGTATTTAGAAAATGATTGGTTTTCATCTGTCAGACATTTAGAAAACGTCACTTTCAAGGTCACTACTTTCTGGTTCATTTTCTCAGTTTTATCGCCAAGTAGAGGGAAGACAAGAAGTTAAGGAATTGTCCAAGTACCTTGCTCTTGCTATGAACGGTCTCCATCCACAGGAACTCACACTTCAAACCTGCTGAACCTGATAGTGAGTGCTACAGCTCTTTTGGGCTGTAAATGCATGGTATGTGAAGAGCTAACCGGGCAGCTCCAGAGACCAACACTGCAAAAGAAGAGATGCAATCTGGACTCCTCCTAGGCAACTCAGTGGGTCACAACCACTGAAGGGTGGTATTGCTCACTACAAATGGAGGGAAGGACAAAAAAAAAAAATCAATTGGGAAATATGATAAGTCATCCAGAAAAGTCTACCCTAGCCCCCTTTAATGCTGGGGTACAAAATTTTTAATAACATCACCAAGTTGAGAGCTCAGTGACAATTCTTAAAAATAAAGAAATATTATACATCCATTTTTACTCTGGAGGGAAAAAGGAAAGGCAGATGATGCATCAAGTCACATGTCATTATCATAGAACGGTTGGAGTTGGAAGGGACCTTAAAGATCATCCAGTTTCAACCCCCCTGTCCTAGGCAGGGACACCTTCCACTAGACCAGGTCACTTCAAAGCCCCATCCAGCCTGGCCTTGAACACTTCCAGGGATGGGGCATCCACAGCTTCTTGGGGCACCCTGTTCCAGTGCCTCACCACCCTCATAGTAAAGAATTTCTTCCTTATGCCTAATTTAAAACCTACCCTCTTCCAGTTTAAAGCCATTATCCCTTGGCTTATCACTACATGTCCTTGTCAAAAGTTACTTGGTGGGAAACAGACACCTCTCAGAATATCCTTCCCTTTCATTAAGCTCTGACAGAAATAGCATTCCTGAATACCTTCAAATCTCCTTGCTAGCTTCTTTTAACCCCAGACAAAGATATATTCACATCTATCTATCCTAGCATGCTAACCAGTTCTTAAATTTTGAATTCAAACTTGTTGGTTGTCCATTTAGTTATGCAACACTCCTTCCAGGGAAAGCTAACTTTGCAAAGTTATTACCATATCTGGAGGCAATTCTTGACATCAAGCTGTACTCCAGAAGCTTTGCAAGTGATGTGACTAAGATTTCTGGAGGATGACATCATCTGCCCTTTGCAACTGACCTTAGAAGATTTAAGTAAAAAGCAATTATGTTCAGAAAATACCCATTTGCTACGCAGTCAAAAGCAAGAAACTGTTGTGGGATGAAGGTAGTAAATACTGGATATCCCTAAAAATGCCTTCTCAATTAGCAACAGTTGCCTTACTAAATTCACAATGGTGACAATTAAGAAATTTTAACTTCATTTAGCTTGCATAGGTATACACAGAGGTTTGTAGTATATTATTTCATCAAATATTTGCATATTCAGGTAATATGAATGGCAGAATATAATTTTAAAAGTAATATTAACTCCACAACTAAATGCTATATTTAAAATTTAATTTAAATTTTGGAATTATATCTAAGTAACCACCTAATTAAGTTTGTAAAGAGGTCATGCCTTAAAAAAAAAAAACAAAAAAAACCACACTACATGGAAGAACAAAGGGAAAAAGCAACTACAGATATTTAAAACTGCAGACACTGACATTCAAAGGACTGGAAATCTACCAGGTAACAAGGATAGCAAGCATTAATTCCTCAAGATTAGCCTCTTAAAGCATCCAGCCCTTTCATGAACTCATCGTATTTTGCAACTGGGTATTTTCACCACAGAAGCAGCTGCGGGCACCCCTGGAAGTGCAGGTGACAAGAGCATCTATCACATGTCTAACCTGAACTTTTTCCTAGCAGTTCAAACTTTGGCCCTGCAACAAACAAGCATTATGGTTCAAATTGTTTTTCCTGGGATAAGTCATCAAGAACACACAGGTACTTACACCCATCCATAAACGCATTGCTGCTTCACTGCTAACGGTACAGTTCAAGACACACAGCCTTCCCACTTTGCAGACCATTTTAAACAAGAACAAAGGGGTTTAACATAGTTGTAGCTTACTCCTGTAGAGCAGAAGAAGGAGGTACAAAAGGAAGAAAGCACCTCAATACAAGTATAACCACAATCACACCGAGGGGTTGTGCAGTTTAGGAAAAGAAAAGGCTGCGTTAGGCCAGTCCTTTGTGTCTCCAAGCAGAGGAGTAACAAACCAAAGTCCAAAGGCTTCTTCCCCTCTCCCCATACTATCTACCTTATCTAAAGTCACCCGTGTACTATCTAATCCCATAAAGCTATCTTGTCTGAACGTCCTTCTCATTTCTACAGTTCTGTCAGACTGACAAGAACCAAACTTCTCTTTCTAATTAGAAACAGGACAGAGCAGTTGGAATGCTCTTCCCAAAAAGCAGCCCCGTTACTATTCAAGAACTAAAACAGCAACTGAGTGAAGCAGTTATGGTTACACAGTATGTCCTCATAAGCTGTTCTCTGTATTAAGTGCTCTAAATAATAACTAATTACGAAAACTTATAAGGCTGTTGCTTCTAGCCCGAATTCCCCATTTTCCTACAACTGACAAACCAGCTCAATCTACCACATACAAAGATTGCAAGAGACACATCAATACAATCATCCAAACTCTAAGTATCTGGGAGTCAATACTTAACACACCTCCTTTGAAATTCAAGTGGTGCTATGAGATTATTCCTTGAGGACAGACCCTGGTTGGAGATTGAATCAGTATTAGAGCCTAGAAAGGCTTTTTCCTACACAGCAAGGGTATAAACATGCTCAATGGGTCTCCTAGTCTTTTTGAGATTATTTGAGATTATTTTGGGCAAAAGTAATTGTCGCAATTCTAGCAAGTCACAAAGTGGCGAATGACTTTTCAAATGGCTTAGCTATGTATGACCTTTTACATCAATAGATCTGGGTTACCAAGCAAGCTACTGCAGTGAGCATGCAAAGAATAACTGGGAACTTGAAGGACTACTGACAGCCAGGCAGATCTTAGTAATGGAAGGATTCTTATAAGCCAAATATTCATCATAATATAAACTACAAGGAAGAAAAAAATGTCTGCAATACAGGCAGCCAAATGCTATCGGCTCCATCAATTCCGGAACAAGTTTTAAAGCTTACTGCACTGATGATGTATCTACAAAAGACTGAAATCACACCCCTACCAGCAGAAGCATTAGCATTACATGAAAGCGCACACTGAGCTTAATGTAGTGCAGCAGACCTCCCTGGAGTCTGCAGAAGAGATACAAGCTAAAAATCCAGAAAATGCACTCTGTGTCCAGCATGCTACTCCAAACGCAAATACAATGCCCTAGTCCACTAAGACAGTGAAAGGAGAGAAGACAAAAGAAAATAAGACTACAACACTTAAGAAATAGAACATGGCATATCGGACAGCACAAGTCAGAGCTGCTGAGGGGCAAAAGAGTGGCCTCCCACCAGAGAGAGGTGACTGAGCCAATAAACAAGTCAAGACCTGTCCTCCTGGGAAAGTCACCTGCCTGTCACAGAACTGTGGATTCCCTTTAACCCTCTCTCAGCTACATCTCCCAGAGCATATGAGGATGCCACCTGCCCATCAGCACCACTTGTCAGGTGTGAAGGTTGAACATTCAGGTTCAGCTACTGGTGCCAGAACCAACATGCCTCAAAGAAATGTTCTGGGTGGTCTGGAGTAGCAGATAGAGCACGTAACACTTGGCAAGCGCTTCATTTAACCATATAAACAGCCACAATTTACTGATCCCATATCAGCAACAGCCTCCATAGGCATCCTTGAAATAGGCTTTGTTGTGCAGGCTTAATGGCAGGCTTCACTTCAGGCCTCCAGCGAACCCAGCCTTCTTTACATCTTGCTTCTTGAACAGGTTTCTGATAGTACTGGGGATGTTCCTAAAGGAGATGGCATCACTGAGAGCAACTGCCATCAGGATTACGTGTTTCATTCTGTTTCCCGTTTCAGCAGTAGCCATGAGAGCAGCAGTGAGGTCAAGCGTGTACACGAGACAGAAACAGGATGAGAAGAATAGCAGCGGGTGCAGGGAAAACAAACAAACAAAAAAAACACCCACCAAAACACACTAGATAAACACCAAAAAAGGGAGACACATCCATTGCATCCATTGTTTTCCTCACATACACACTGCTTTCAGGATGAAACACTGAGAGAATTAAGCTCTCATTAAATCATGATCAAAACCGTGCAATTTCTATACAGTAAGAAAAGGCTTTCCCCAAAAAACTCAGAAGACTCAAATTGAGATGAACTAGCACGCTACTGTACCCATAACCACCAAAAGTTTGAAACACAGTAGAATGAAGACCAAATTCAACCAATCTGTAATATGAAAATTGAAGTAGATCACTGTTTAGAAGCACAGGATTAAAATCAATGCTGCCATGATTTCCAGCAATCTTTGATACAATTCTTTTCTATAAGACCTTCTCACCATTTTTTATTTATTCTCATAGAGTACTGCATCACCTCCTTTTGTTACAGAAGTATTTTTATTCTACACTTCCATTACATAAACCAAGAATATTCAAGATATTTAAATTATAAACAACTAGGTTTCATTCAATTACAACTCTTCTACATCCATCTGTTCTTATGTTGCTGTGGGATTTTAATGTTAAGAATACATGGTTAAAAAAAAAAAAGTTTAATTGTGTAAACTGAAGTATGTAAAAGCAAATATATGATCAGAGCGCAAGTCAACAGTTAAAAGTTTTCTAACTGTACTGTAAATGACAAATTCCTCAAGGGAAATACTATATCTTGTCTCTGCTTGGGTAGTATCTTGCAAAAATTGACCTTTTAAGTACACTAGAAGATTTGTAAGCAACAAGTGTGAATATTAGTTTTGATCCATTACAAAAAGTGGTTCGCATTTCAAATTCCACAATGCAACAAGTCTCAGAAGGGTTTTCATTTTTATGAAAGCATATAACCATCTCTCTTTCATAAGTAACATCACTGGACAACTTCAGAGAAAATTTAAATTCTTCCACTGAAAAGAAGGTGGATAGCATGTAGCTTTTTAAACCATTACGTTCCCTTCCTTTGCTACACTTTATCCTGCAGGGAAAACAAATCCTGCAACTTATCACTTGAAGGGCTCAATGTGCTTTATAATTAGTGATGCTTATGCTGTATCTGTTTTACTTAAAATGCACAGAACCATCCAGAAATATTTAATAAATCAGTACTATTAAAAAAAAAAAAAAAAGTATTAAAGACACAGAATGGAGATAATTTTTTTTAAATGAGGGAAGAGAAATCCAAGCTACTGCAGAGATCCTTGAAAGCAAAAAATGCAAACTGGTTTCCAACCAAAGGAAATATTTAAGTCTTTATAACTTTCAGATAGGTCCTGACTCTTTTTGATCCAAGGCAAAGGCAGCTAACATACATGCTACTATCCTTAGTATGAGGACAACAGGATAAAACAGTGATATTTAATCCAGGGAGCACTCTCATTTTTTAGCACATTCTCTGTACATAGCCAGTAAGGTATCCTGATACGTGTGAGTTTGGAGGTTGGTCATATTCATTTATTTTTCAGTTTCATAAAGTCAGCTTTTCTCCATTCTGTAGACAAATTATCAGAGGGAAGAGACCTAATGCACAAGTGTAAATTAACACTCGGGAAAACAAACAAACAAAACTCCACACAAACCCTCTCCACTCACCTAGAGTTGCCCATCTCAGTCCTCTGCATTATATAAATAAGTGCAAGCATTAGAGTCCTATAACATAATAAATAATCCAATAAAGTTGCTACCTTCAAGTAGACTGAAAGAACAGTGTAAACTGAGGGAGTGTCTCTGCCCTGCCTAGGTAAACTCCCCCTGTTACCCAACCATTTCACCAGAAAATGAAGGTGGTGACTTGCCACCAGCTCCACACATATAAAACACAGGAGGTGATTGTTCAGTCTTTGCAACTATCCAAGATAAACTGAGCAGAAGCATCCTCCCAGACATAACAGGAGAGGCTTAACAATTCAAAACTGAGCTCAAGTTGCATCCAAGAAGATCCGGGAGAAATTCAGATCAAACTTCACTTAAAAAAAAATCAGAAGTTTCCCCATCAACAAGCAGTCTCAAGTGCTTTTCAGTCATGCCATCCAGAAGCAATTACCACATAGAAAGGGGAGTTATCAGGAAAAGTTTTGAAAAATGAAACCCTGAATATCTGAGCTACTATGGCCCACTGGATAGGCGAGCAACACCCCTGTACTGGTAATCTGTTTCAGGCAAGTATGTTTTATTAAATATGACAAAGTGTCCTGCCTGATTACAGCACTTACCTCCCTCCTGCTGAGGGAGGTAAGCTGAACCTCTGGAACCACTCCTAAAGGTGCAAATACTAACCGCTATTACGAATCACTTCACATCTGGACACAGTAGATCATCTTGTTTTCAAGACAAGAAGATTATAGTCACATTTATAAATTTTAAATTTTCTAGTCATGCTTTTAAATATTAAAAAGTAATTTCCATGGTTCCTCAGCTTGCCATAACAAGGGAGAATATCTGCACAGATTAACTGATGACCTACAGATTCGTGCCTGCATGGCAAGTATGTGTCCTCTGTCCAGCAAGGTTCAGAACTCATTAGAAACAACATATGGGCAGATTTGGATTTGGAATGATTTCTCACACACACACAAGTAATAGCACATTAAAACACCTACACAAATTAACAGCGGATACAAATTAAAGCAAAATCCAGCATACAAGTAGCAGTGCTAACGGGCAGCTAAAGAGAACAGAAGATTGAATATTTCAAAGAAATGCTGAAGACAAACATTCAAACAGAAAGACCATAGCTCAAACAACCGGGCCATCACGTTTTACTGGCTCATGTAGAGAGGCACTTGAATTTGCTTTGTGTTTTCAGAAGCAGAGTGGATCTTGCAAATCACTCCCCTCCCATCAGACAAGGAAGGAAAACAACTAGTAGCACCAGTAGAAACAGGATAAGGAAATTCAAGCTGGCGTCAGCCAAGTTATTCTTGGTCCATTAGGACACTGCAATACAATGGAAAGAGGCAACCATGCTCCTTCATATTCCCCTGCTAATAGAAAGCAGGGCTGCAAGGAACCTGCTGGCCCTGTACTATTCTCCTCCCTCCTAAGTGGAGGTGGCTCCTGTCTCCTCCTTATATCTCACTGTAGAAACAGATCTAGTCCTAGCTCTTAATCACCATCTTTCATCTGCTTTGAGACACTGATCATCTTACTGAAAGCAACCTGTTTCATTTTCCTAGTTTTTAATTTTTGTCTGTCTCAGCAAGAAAAAGGTAATAATTTTGATCACTGTGGAGAGGGAGAGCTCTTATGATCGGTGTTTTGGAAGAAGAGAAAAAAAAGTTCTGTTCTGAAAGCAAACAAACATTTCAGTAGGACTAGAAAGTTCCTGCCATGACCCCTGGCTCCAAACACACACATGATACTCTTACAAAAAATCCATCATCTCATAATATTCCTAACTGTTTCCTAGCCTGAACTCTAGTATTCTATTAGAGACCATGCTTACATCTCCTACTTTCCAAGAAATAACAGAAAACCCTTCCACACTTTTCTTTATTTTATTTTAAAATATATACGGACAATGTATGTTTCTAACGCAAAAAAAAAAGAAGTCTTAAATGATAACAAGTCGCAACACATAATTAGTAAGACAGGTGGATTGCTTATTTAATTCAATTTACCAAGGTGTTTTTTGCATTATGGGTTAAAGAGATGTCATCTGGAACAAATGACTTGATTTTTTTTGTTGCAAGTCAGCACAGGACAGTAAGAGCAGCTGGATTAATTTCTTAAAAAATAAAATAAAAAAAAAATTTAAAAATTTGTGTCACTGCTGAGATACAGAAGCATAATTACATTTAAGTTTACCTTCCCAAAACTATAAACTGACAAAAACCTATGATTTCCCTATTCCAAACCTCTACAGATGCAAGACCAATAGTATCTTAAGCCAAGTACAGTAGCCTACATTTCGAAAAACATGAATAAGCCTCTAGTGATGACTCAAAGCATTACTACTTTGTAAAATTTCAGATCAAAATTTCTGTTAGAATACAGTATGTCCATTCATTGTACACTATGCAGCTATTGTTCTTCCCTCAAACAATGAAAATAACGAAGAAAGATAACTGATGGGTTTTTTTTAGCCAGACATATTTAACATTAAAAAAAAATAGAAATCAACCTTAAGAACTGTTAAATTACTCGGCATTTTCCCCAAAATTAATGGGAATCAAAGCTTTCTGAGAAACTGCAACACCACTCACAGTGGCTCAGTCTGTTCTCCAACAGTAAAGCTTTAAACGACCAGAAATATATTGACAAAACATTGAGTTGCTGTGAGCAATGCAGGCATGGAAGAAGAGGACTAAAAAAAAAAAACAAAAAAAAAAAACCCAACAAAAAAAAAGAGAATAGACTATTTGCAATGTAATATGCTACTTAAGAGCAGGAACAGACCTGGAGAAAATCCTATGATGTGATATGAAGTCCTCACCTATCAAGGAGCAATGTCAACGGTAACAGGTTCTGCAGTGTTGTGCTACCTAAGCCAAACTTCAGGGCTCCTGAAGGAATCTTTTTTGTCCCTCTGAATAGAAGGCATAAGCACAGCTAGCTTCAAGTGTCACAAAACTAGCACAAAGAACAAGGGTAGGAGGGATAAATGGGGAAGTTTTCCCAACTATGCACTCTGAACTATGTTACTGCATAAGAGCTGTCCTGTCACTGTGAACACTGATCTCATCACAACAGCTCAGCCTGAAACACAGCTCTTTCACTTCACATACCCACAACAAGCAGTGGGTACAATACAAGAAAAATAAAAAAAATCTGTCTCAGTCATGTAAGGCACAATAAATCTCTAGATGTGTGACATCTTATCCATGCATTTTGGTATTATGCTAACACAAACCAAGTTAAAACCTAGACAATAAAAGACCAATTTAAAAACCAAAAATTACTGTTAGCACATGGGCTTTTTCCCACTACAAAACTTTCAGCAACCTCAAAGTAAAAAACAAACCTGGACAGTACAGCCTGCAACTACTGTTTAGCGTGCATATGCTTTTCGCCGGTGTAGTCAAGCAACATTAAAGCTGTAATAGCATGTTTAAGGAGGAATAAGATGCATGAACCAGAAGTTCTAAAGAACAAATGACAATTTTCCTTTTACAAAGTCCTGTTGCCTCTGTGTTTAGCTGTGAATGGCAGGAAAGCTGTCAGCATGGCTTGTATACACACACAGAAAAGAACACTGGAATAATAAAACCCACTCTGCCACCAAGACAGAAGCCCCAATATGGCTACACTACTGCGGGTGTTAAAAAGGCCTAGAAGATTGCGCTTATTTGTCTGAATGAAAATACTACAGAGGAACACATATAGCAAATATTTGCTAAAAAAAAGCTTTGAGTGCTTTTAGAGTGCTGGAGAAAGGGATGAAACTGAGAACCTGGAGAAGCCAGAGACGATGTTCATTTCACTTGATATTCTTGTGTCTGCTTGGACAGCAAACGGTGTCACTGGAAGGGGTGCCAATTGCCATTTACTAGATTAAAAAACAAATGTCTTACAACATTTTATCTTTTACCAAATCCATGAACACAGTAGTCTAAAACACAGCAAAGTTTATCTCCCCCATAAGATGCCTGTCTCACATAACCAAGTGCCATGTCAGTGAAGCAAGCAGTAAAGCCAAGTGTTGTTCATGCCATCCCAGGACTCTGTCCCTACAGAGTTAGGGTGGACTGAAAAAGAAGCTGATCACTGTTCAAATCTTAGCCTTCACACAAAGCTGACTGTAGTCCCCATTCTGCTTATTTTTTTTCTCCAAAAAGCCAGATCTCTCTGTAACCTACAGGAGGTATACCACCATCTCAGCACAGCCCCAGCAGAAGACAACTGCTTTGCACCACCTAACTGTTATTTTCATCCTTAGTGACTTTTTTTTTTTGGTGTGGAATAAGAAGCTAATATGTAGGATGAAATGCTATTCATCTTTTCAAAACTTAGAACCATGTTACTTTATTGCAATTTGCTCATTCTGAGATTTGTTCTCACCATTGACATATTACACCAAACACCGCACAAGTAAAAGGACTGAGAATGGTATTATTGAGGCTTCATAACTTCAGTAAATAATGCTTAAAAACAATCTCCTTTGAATATCTTGCAGTGGTACAGATTACAGATGTGCCTAACAATGTGTGTGTGTAGTACAAAAAGGCTCTGGAAAACATTTCAACATCACCTACACATCACACTTTTCTCATTAAAACTATCTTTTTCAAAAAGCTCACTTATGAGCAAGAGTTGAATAAAAACCAACAGTTCCAAATTGCAGTCCCACTTATGCCTTCAACCAACCAGGTCTTCTAGAACAGCCCAGCAAGCTTCAGAATTGACACTTTCAGCCATGCTCCATTCAATACACGCCGTGCAGAACCAACACCGTGACAATAAATTAACTTCTACAGGAAAAGCTATGCACTACCGCCCCTCACTCCATGCAAAATGTATGTTGTGGTGTGTCCAAAACACAGCAATTTCCATTTGATTCCACAGCTGCCAACTCAAGACTTCATTACAAACAACACCAACACAAACGCTCCCATGGGATTTCCAGGAACAGCTCCTCAACACCTTTAAAACAAATAATGAAAAATATCAGGGAAGGATACAGAAATGAAAACACCATGTCCGAGGATAGTGACTAGCAAGACCTCCCTTTACACAGAAGTAATTTGTAGAAAGCCCTAGTTCTCAAAAGCCAGGTTTGTAATGCCTTGGTTTTTCAGGCTCAGCTGCTAGTAAGACTACACCGTTTATACATAATTGTAAATGGAGGAAGGTGTAAATTGATAGATCACACTCGCACATCCAGAACTTCAACATCACACTTAGAAGGACCTTTCCATTCTATCAGACTATGTTTTCGGTATAAGACACATGCAGACCAATGACATTCTTGAAAATTTTTCTTTTTTTTTTTTTTTTTAGCCATTGCCAATCTATTACCAGAAATCACTTAACAGTTTGTCTCTAGAAAAGCTGACTGGAATCCACATAAGATCTGAAAAGATATGAAACATGAGTATCTGCTACAGGTTCTGTACAAAGCTACAAAGGTAATATGGCTCAAAAATAAATCACTCCACAATACATATATGGCTATATCCTGTTTGGGGGGGAACAAAAAAACCAAATACTTCTATTTGAAGGAAAAAATAACTCTCTTCCTCCATGTGTGGCTTTTCATCAGTCTCAAAAAAACCACAGCAAACCCATGTGGTTGGGACTTCCGCTGAAGAGCTTCACATGCCACTGAACACTGAGGGAAAAGTGTTCCCTGAAAGAGGGAAGTGGATTATGACACTGCCACAACCAAACCACCAGAAAAGTCTAATTTTGGTCTCAGAATGTCCTCCTTCTGCACAATTCTTACCAAGAACCCTACAAGGTAATGGGGTGGACTGGACATTAGACTGTTTGATTTGCCAGTAAAAAAAAAGTTTTTCTGTCTTTAAAGGAATTTTGGCTATTTATTTCCATTAGTTTTTGCTTGTAAACAGTAACTTGCTGTATTTTACAGCCAAACAACTGCAAAGAATGGCTGAAATATATCAATCTGCTGTTCCAGATGTGGATCAGTGCTATAATCAAATCCCTCAGAAAGAGAGAAGGGTAGCATAAAGGAATTATAAATGGAAAAAAGAAACATTACGCCAATTTTTTCACATGCTTTTTTCCCTTCCTTTCCAAAACCAAGCAGAAAGCCAAAAGAATAGCCAGTAAAGAGCCTATAAAGCTACTCAGCACCACTGCAACCACTCAACCTCCCAATACCTTTCAGTGCAGCTTCAGAGTAAGGCATTTCTGCTTCTGCTCTCTTCCAACTCATCTTCCAACTCCAGAGATCACAGGTTGATCGTACAGACAGTATCTCATATATGCTGCTCCTGAGTCCTCCCAACCCAGCAAAGCTTTGTCATTATCACGTTGCTATTGTCTTCCTCATCAAGTCTCTGTTCCACAAACAGCTCTCTGATTAAAGCCAGAAGAGTTTGCTTAATAACCATAGTCATTAGCACCTGGTTCCAGGTGCTGCCTGCGTAACACTGGATTGTCATTATTTTTACTATGTTACAGTAATAGTGTATTCGTTGCACTCTTCAGCATTGCTTTTAGGATGAGTGAGACGAGCAAGTAAGCACTCAAAATGAAATAAGCCCTAAGCTTGAATTAATACAAGCTTGAAAAAAATAAGAATAATAAAGTATCAAAAAAAAAAAAAAAAAGCACAAGGGAAGCATTACTAGAAGCAGCCATACTACTTCTCCAAGCACTGTACATGGATAAACACACATTCTATGCATATGTATCAAACAATTTAGCTTAGTCCCTGTGACTTAAAAAAAATATAAGTTAACACTGCAGGGAGTAAGGGGGAGCTAGAGAAATTATAGTTGTATACACTGAACAACCAAGTATTACTGGTAGTCTATTAGTCAAGCTGCAGAATGTATTTGTATTGAAGTGGCAAGAAGATATAAAATCAGCACTGACAATTCTAGGAGCAATGTCTGAATAAATGCAACACAAATTAGTGTCTTGCATGTGAATCAGTTTAGATACAGTTTCAAAATACTTCATATGCTTCCTGGCATAGCAATACTCTTATAGAGCAATATCTCCATAACAACCCAAATTATTGGCTTTCCAAAACCCTGGAAACATAAGACAGTGTGCACATATCAACATTTATCTGTTTAAAATTTTATTCTCAATATCAGGATATTTATACATACAGGTCTGGAGAAGGCATCCTAAAATTAGATTTAACTATAAACGAATATAAGTCTTTATCCAATAGTTACCGAAGACAAGCAGTTAAAAAACAAACAAACAAACCAACCTTCTAGTAAGCTTTTACAGGAAGCATCACTGATATAAGCTAAAACATAAGCAGAATACCTGCGAGGACACATTGAAAAGTCTACTTCTGCTAATCGACCCAGGAAACAGGGTCACACTTAAAGCCCACCAGCTGTGCACAAATCACAGAGCAGACACCTTCACAGCCCAAACCAAACCTAACACACCATAAGCATCCCCTGGACTCTGTGCTACGAGTGGAAATGTAACCCAAACTGCATGCTTTACTGAAGCGGAAGTCCAGAGGAGGCTGGCTGGCGGTTCCCAGTCCTTCAGCTGCCCAACCAGCCCAGCGCACAACAAAGGGCTGTTGTTTCTAGCCAGCAGCAGGGCAGCAGCTGAACCAGTTGGCCCAGTACCCTACACTGGTCTGTGGGATGACAAAGGCTGGCTGTGGCCTGAGCAGACAATTAGGACGTGTTAGTGTAGAGTTACAAAGTTCTAAGAGGTCACTCACAGATGAATTTTAGTACTGTAGTACAACCCCTTCACAAAGCAGTATGGGCTTCTTTGCAAAACTAGCTTCCAGACTGCCCTCAAATCTAGGGAAGTTATTACAATACTGTTTTGTTGGGGTTTTTTTTTCCTGTATAAAGCTTACTGCAAAATCAAAGTGCCATTCCCGAGATGAGCTAAGTAGCTTTAACACAGATACAACACACACTCAGTTTGTAACGGACAACACCGTGGTTCTTTCTCATAAAGATCCAGGCAACCATGTTAACTGAGCCGCTGATGAGGAAGGGGGTGAGCAGCTGTGGAGTCATTAGCAAAGACAAAAAACACATCCTATTGCTAGAGCCACTCACACTGCAGCAATAAAGCACAACAACCCCTTCAGAAAGTATGAGTACAAAGTAAAGCTTCTCAGTTTTGTACATATGCTATAAACAACAATTCAATTTCCTTACAAAGAAACCCAGTTGTGCCTCCTTCTCCGATGAAGACATTGCCAGTGTCAACACCGTCTATCCCATCACACGACACTGCCCTCCGCATCAGCTCAGATCCCACGGTGCTGTCCCAGAAGGAGTATTTCCTCTCTCTGTAATGCCGCTCCCCTTTTAGCTACCAGTTCCAGATATGCATGCAAAACTATTAAAGACAGACCTCAAGCAAGCAAAAACAGGGCCAAGACGTCAAGACACCTCTATAGCATATCAGTCTTTTAATCAAGAAAAAAAAAGGTCTTACATGATCCAGTAGTAAAAAAATCAGATCAGATTTCTTACTTCTTCACTAACTCTTAGCATGGGCCCAGTAAGGGTAAAGATCACTCGTTAATCAGAGATTAGCTTGAGTCAGCTACTCTGAACAGCCACATAATCAAGCCACAGTCCTACGACAGGCCTTCACGCAATCCTGTACAAGGGGGTTCACAGCAACCACCTCTGTCCAGCTGTAAAACACCCTGAACATGACTTTATTTCCCTTCTGTGGCAAAATGCAGATCTTGTGTACTTTGCTACCAAATGGCAAAATGCATGAGAACTTGGTGTTATGAATGGCATTTAAAAAAAAAAACAAATAGAAAATAAAGTTGTTAAAACCTACAATCAGTATACAAACCTTCATATTTTCATATTTTCAAAATCTACCTTATGTCTTGGGAAAAAGGCAACTTTATTTTCCTAATTTTTAAAGGAACTTAAAAAATTATTATGGTATGATTCAGGTGGTTAATACAAAGTTTCAAAGAGAAAAGCAGAAACTGTCAGGTTTGAAAAGTATTTTCCTTCAGTCCAGCACCTTCTTTCACACATAAGAACATTCCCCTGCAGGGTCTTCAACAGGAGCAAGGAAGCATCAAGCTAGGGCATTTAGCTTTCAAATGCCACCAAACAAACAGGAATGCAACTGACACTATGAGAAAGCCAATTTTGTTTTGAAATTATCATATCAGGAACTCGGGCACTGTGGTAACAACATCAGGGTCACGCTTAATCATCTTAACTCATGCAAGCAGCAATACCATTATAAAATCCAAGAGAGAAAGTGCTCTCTTGCTTAAGAGGAGCACATGGTTCTGCACCTTGTTAACCTGAACTGAACCTTTCCAGTGATACTGTTTAAGGAAGGTCTTCAGGAATTCCTCCCATTTCTTTTTTCCTTCCTCCTCTTTTTTTCCCCAAGACATAAGAGGTTATCTTATTGAAACTCACTTCACCTGAAGAAAATCTCTTGGCCCCAAAACACTGTTTTTACAGAGGTGTTTTTTTTAAAAAAAAAAAATAAAATAAAACACCAAAAAAATTCTAAAGTTACATTGCAGCACTTGAGATTAAATTAGCCCAAATAAAAGATAAGCATATATTTTCCTTCTTTTTCTCCTCTTACCCGAATCATTACTAAAGACAGAATTTCTCTATCAGTCTTCACAAGACTGTATCCTGAGAGTTCCCACGGTATAGTATATGTTAACTCCTGCACATTTAATTAAATACTTTCAAATCACAGCTTTTAGAAACAGATCCATTTCAGCCAGGACACCACCAGAACATGAATCAAACACCACAACCACTTTACCATTATAGTTCAACCTTAGTCTTCTAGATCAAGAACTGCACTATTTATTTCTGAAAAACATGGCATTTTGCTGAAAAAAAGGGATTAATTACACTAAGTAAAATACTATACACCCAGCTCAAAGGGATTTAGTACATTCAAATCAATCTAAGAGTTATGTTCAACAGCAGTACATCTCAAAACACAGGAAAGCACGATTTTTCATAGCACTCAATAATTTCTGAAATGTTACTGTGATCACAGAAAAGTAATTTCTACTTGCTTTTTCCTACTAATTAAAAAGGCAAAGGGCAATAAGCAAGATGACAGAAGCCAAGAGCAAGACGAAGAAAGAAATAAACCAGATGGTATGGGAATATATTTATATTTAAGTTATTCACAAATTATGAAAAAAAAGAAAGATCAAAATGTTTTCATTTGCCCTATAATCAGTGTACTTAGAGAAAAGAGTTTTCAGATATTTTTATGTAAAGTGGATTGTGAATTCTAATTAAGATACAGCTGTAAGCCAGGATCCTCCGTCATACAATTAATCTTAAATCCAACCTCTAGCTGAGCAGGGTACAGATGGAGTTAGACAGATGTAATTACAAAGTCCATCAGCAGTAAGCCACTGGGAGAGGCTGCAGGCTTTCCTGTATTTCTTCTTTGTACTGGGCGGTAGGCTATTTTTGTCAAAATATACCAGGAAGACACAGCTACACAGATACAGTCACAGCACTTAAATATTAGCTTTACTTTGCATCATGTATTTTAAAGCACTAATTTTGAAAATAATGACAACTGCTATCATATTTCTGTGGGCTGCACTAACAGCATTGAAGTATCACACTCCCAGCTTTGTTTCTGTCCTTCAGGATGAACTCCGTCTGTCCTTCTCTGCTTCAAACCTCCCCAACTGTAAAACCGCATTTTACCACCATTCTGAACATGCAAAGTGAGATTAATTGTTCAAAAAACATTACTTTGAACATAAATTCTAAGAAAAATAAGATTTAACTTAGCAAGTCATTTATGTTTTCATAATGCATTATCTGCTCTGCCATAGTGTTCATATTCACATGTTAGTTTCCTCTGGATGAAAGAAACCCCGTCCAAAAATCTTCAAGTCATTATTGTCACTATAATCCATGAATTCATGGAAATTAGCAATTTTTGATAATTTTGAGAAAGAGACAAAAATATGCTGTTCCACCTAAGAATCAACTTTTCACACAAAAGTGAACTGACATCTTCACACTCAGGCTCAGAGGACAAATTCTGCAATCCCATGTCTAAACCTAGTATAGCAACTCTAACTGGACTATACTTCTGTAATTTCCCATTTTCTTACAGCATCCAATAGCAGGATGGAGGAAGATCCAATAGCAAGCCATATGACATCTAGTTTGACATTTTCCACTAACTTCAAAGTCATGACCACGCTTTCTGATTAGTGTCTGAGAACAGTATTAAAATTGCACATTTTAAATGTTAATACATTTCCATTTCAGATCTGCAAGTAGCACTTGAGCACAGGAAAAAAAAAGAAAAAAAAAGAATATTATGTCTTCATATAATGCAGTCAATTCACATTCCACCATCATGAATCATTTACATATCTGAAAGTAGCAGCAAAGATTATCAGTAAATTTGCACTAACCATTTTACCACAGTTATCCCACCCAAGCTGGGGAAATCAGCTGCATCTCCCATGCAGTGCAAAGGGCTTTTTGTATTGTACTGAGTTTTACACAGTAGTTGGAAAAAGTAATCACAAAACAGACTTATGTAATGGAAGTCAAATGTGATAAAAACTCATAGGCAAATTCTTAACTTTAGTGTGTTCTTGTCCGTTCATGACCCTAGAGTTAAGGGTATTCGTACACAGTTATGGATCAGTGTGTATCTGACCATGCCCAAGTCGTGCACTTCAGCTTAACAAACGTCCTGACCTTTGTGTTCCAACTGCTATGCCAAAACCAGATGTATTTCAGTAGTGCAGCAACAACTACAACAGTCCTGGTAAAAAAAAAAAAAAAAAAAAAAAAAAAAGGCTTATTCAAACGTTTCTTATACGTGGCAGGGAATTCTTCATGGAAACTCCAACTAGTAGTGAAGATAACCTCAGCTAACTTCATTAACTTTGATACAAAGCACACAGGGAATGCTCACAATCACCATTGCGTAGGAAGTACAAGAAGTTTGCATATTTAATTGCCTGTGATCTATTTTTTTTTTCACCTTACAGAACTCTGCCTCATTTTCATCACGAAGGGAATCCTTGCAATGACTTGCCTCATACTTTATTAACGATACATTGTTCACATCCAGCTCTGAATGTGCATCGTTTTCCCTCTTCTCCATGGCACAAGCCCTCAAGTCCTTCAGAGGTGGTCATTGCATTAACAGCATTCTCACATTGACCTCCACCATGTTTATTCCCCATTTTTGCACTAGGCAACTAAGGCAGAGAAATTAACATCGGTAATGCTGGATGTTCAACTTAGACATCCACAAAATGGTTGAAATGAAATTATACAGAAGGTGACTGGCAAAGAAAGCTTCTCTCTAAAAGGACATTTTTTTAACAAGGTATATTTGAAGCTGAAATTGTTTTTTATAGTAGCATGAAATAAGGACTCTTAGCCTAAGTATTAGCAGGTTCACTCTTAATTAAGCTCTTAATGAGCACAGAGCTGTCTAGAAGACTCAATAACAGCTTTTTCCCTGTGATACCACTTCCAGCCAAAAATACAGATATGCACTATATCTGATAGAGACAACAAAATTAAACTTTCAAGGACTCAAAGTTCCTTTACTTAAACCCTATTCTTGATCTGAGAAAGGTTATAGAGAAATTTTTTTAGATATTTATTTAATTACTTTCATTATGCTAATAAATTCGTTAAAAACCCACAAAGCACTTACTTCAAAGTTTAAAAAAAAACACCCAAAAAAATCCCATATAATTCCAGTAAGACCTGTCATATGAATAAGCATTTTGACAAACCCAAAATGTATGTTCAGAAAGCGGCAGATGTACTTATTTATAATGCACTTATTTAAAAAAAAAAAAAAAAAAAAAAAAGAAAGAAAGGCAAAAGCAAAACAAAAGCAACTACCAAAAAAACCCCAACAACTATTGGAGCAGAAGGACTAACTTCACTAAGTCACTTTTGTCCAGGAAAACAAAACTCAAGAACCAGTTTATTTCTCCAAAATCTTTCACAAGTCCTTTCTGAAAAAGCCTGGCCTCTGGTGTACCTTGCAATCCAACAGCCAAAGACACAACTTTGTTACAACTTTCTAAGATGTCACACCCATTTATTACCTTTATTTACAAATGCTCAGAACAACTTTGCTAACCAGAGTAACTTCAGAACATAAACATCAGACATCTGCATTTTATGTAATTTCTTCAAATCAGAATTTATTTAATTGTGAAAAAAAAAGTGTAATGATGTTTATTCTTTTTGAGTCTCACTGAAAAAAGTTGTTAACAGAAGGATATCTCTTAAGGGAATGCAGAGTTGTTTGTCCTACTAGCACTTTCTTACATGCTTATCTTCTACAAAGCAAAAGTGCGGATCGCAGAAGTGGCTCCTGGGTTCTTTCATTTACAGTGTTACACAATATCTCACTGGAATTATAAGCTCCATTTGGGTCACGCTGCTGAGAGAGGCAGGAAGAACAACACACACAAAAAAAATACATTTAAAATTCTGTAGTATTAATCAAGATTAAAGAAATCACTTAAAACAGTATATTCCATTTCATCATCTTTTAAGATGTGCAAGTTCGTGCGTCCGCATTAGTGCGGATACAGAACAGGTCCCCCGCCACCACCATCATGGAAGGATACCCAGCGCTTCCTGGAGAACGCCAAGAAGCCTATCTTCACAACACACCCCGTGCGAACTGAAAAAACACATGAGAACAGCAGAAAATAGAGAACAGAGATTAACCAGCCCAGTGAGACTCTCCTCCATAAGCTAACAGAGCTCTGTTGAAATCACTTAGAAAATTAAGCACATTCTTAGTGATTTTCTGAAACAGGTCTAAAAATGAAAGCATTTTTAATACTAAGAATTCCACATAAAATGCAGATACTACTACCCAACATCTGATATTAGTTTGAATTAAATCAGAGGCCAAGGTCTCATGAATCCAATCTATAAGATAAGAAATCCTAAAGCCTCCATGATCCAAAGTCACATCCTCTCACTGTCATAAAGCCCAGGGAAACTCTAGCCATGGCAAATTTATTATCTTTCACAGTCTATTATTTCACTACAATGTGTTATAAAATAGTTTTATTAATTACTGTGAGTTTGCGTCTTATAAAATAATGATAACGTATGCAACCACACTTCATCAAAACTTATATTTTGGTTTTTTTTTCCTTTATTCTTAAATACATTGTAGGATTAAGCTAAACAATTTTGATAAGAAAGAACAGGTCCTTAAAAGTCTCATCTACTTTCAACACAAACATTTCTGCTTCCCGAAGTGTTTTTCATTAATAAGACAGCACATATTAGAAGTTTGCATGCATAAATGCAGACATATAAATGCTTTTGATGAGATGAATTTGCAGAACATTTTATGTGGATTCCCTACATCAGCCACTACAACCCCCAGATATGATCTGGCTCACGCCCGTGAGAAAGCTAAACAGAATCAGAGCAAAACCAATAAACTCAGCGCTGTATTGTCGCAATGCAGAGACGCAGAAGAATTTAAAAAGAACTTAACTTTCCAGAGATGCTGAGCAACACGCAGCGTAGCACCCTCAAATTCCTTATACAGGAGCAAACTGTACAGTACACGCAGTAAACCGGCTCATCACCGTGGCCAGGTAACAGCCACACTGCAACCCTTACAGTTCCACCAGTCCGCCTTCACCTTCTGGTTATCACTGGAAAGGAGGAAATCAGGGGCTCCAAAAGAGTCTAAGTGCTGCACAAAACTATGCTAACCACCTGGCTTTTTGCATCACTTAATGAATTTGCTATAGTTGGCTCTAAAATTAAATTGAGATTTGACATTCTAGACAATACAATGGGATACTCCCTGTCAAATGAATTTTACGCAAGTCATGTATGCACACGTATCACTGAAGATCAACTCAGCCAGAGACAGAAAAACAGGTTAATATTCACACATTGTGTTTTCTTCCAGTCCAAAACACATTACACATAGGTTTCAGCCAAACAACGTTGTAGAGAACCAGGACTGTCACCAGCCGTGCCAGATGAAAGTTTCCTTCATGCATTTACTGATTTCCATATTAATATCAAGACTCTTGAAAACATATTAAGTCCTAAAAACCCAAGGCACAAAGTCTCTCTGATCTCGCTATACAAAACTTCTCAGCATTATCAAGGAACCTTCTCCTGCTCAGTCAAAACACTGCTCTACAACTTGCAGCAATGCAGCCCACAAAATACTCCTGACAACTGCAAAGATGACAGAAAAATAAGAAAGGTTCACCAACCAGGGCAACGGGCGAGTATGTTCGTATCTTGAGCTAGTGTAGTGTACTTTAAATGTACACATTTTCAAGGCCAGCAATTCAGAAAAATAACTCACTAAATATCTTAAAGCTCATGTTTGCAGCCTATACCTAAGTCAGCCTCATGTTATTCAAGAGGGGAGGTGGGAGCGAGTGTGTACTTAACCCATTAAGGCAGACTACTCAGACCCTTAACCTAAAGAAATAGCCAATGCATCTTACAGAAGTTAAATTTCTCCAGGAAAAAAAAACGCTAAGGCTGCCTGTGCACTGGCAGACTGGCAAAGGAAAGCTGCTGCAGCATATCTAAATAGAGAGGAAACTAAAAGGCGGTCTGATCCCAAAGTCTTTTCCCACCAAAAGCAGAACAGGAGCTGAAAAAAGTTGTATTTTTAATACTCCTTTCTGTTAAAGGGGAAAAAAGGAAACAACGTTTTAAGGTGTAAACAATATAATTATAAGTTAATTCCCTTTTGAAAGTATCTCTTTTGTGATTTTGAGGAGGTTCAGTACTGTTTTTTGTGACTTTATTATTTCTAAAATCCACATTGTATCTAAATAGCTCACTCTGAGTCTAGCCCAACTCAAGAAATACATAATGGAGCAACTACATGACGACAACAACAAGCCAGCTGGTCAATTACAAGGGAAAGCCTTCTGTTGTTTAAGGCTTGTTTGAGTTTTTGTTTGTTTGTTTTGTTTAAGACTTAAGCTTCTGACCTTATTTTAACCACACCTACTAAGTCAAACAGCCTTTAACAAACTGAAAGAGCAAATCTGTTAAAAATACAACACGCCCTATCTTCAATTAAAGGTTAAGCGAGCTCTCAAGTAACATCACTCTTTCTTGTAAAAGCATTCAGAAGGGAAAAAACAGACTGAGCATTCATGATAATTTTAAAGATCAGGCAGTGAAGTTGATACCTGAATATTTTCATTGTGGTGATGCATACAGCCTCAAATAAAACCTTTAGATAACCTGATTTCACCACCATTAAACACACACTCACTTGCACACCACCTGAAAAACAGAAGATCAATCATGATCAAAATGCCAAGTCAACCTTGTTAAAAGTCATTGCAAATGTCCACAAGATCACGTGTGAAGTTTTTAAGAGAACTTAAAAACTGCTGCATGACAAGCAGCTCTCCTGAAAGAAGTCACTACAGCCACATCTGTCAATCTGCTGTCGACCCCCCAACAACTCAATCAACCCCTTTCCACAAGAAGATTGTGAGGATGACAACCTCAAATTATCTAAGTGCTCCACAAGAGCAAGATCATGTGGTTACCCAAGTCTCAAAACTACATCTTCCCGGAGTCATTTTTCCACAAAACCATTCCACAGAGAAAGCTATCCACAAGAAAAGCAAATGCTAACAAGTAACAGAAACAATAAAAAAGATAAATACAATTTTATGCTTATTAAAATAACACATGAACATCTATGTAGCAATTTAGCAGTTGTATTTGGTAATTTTGATATTTACTACACCAGCTTTATTTCCCCAATCCAAAAGTTCTGATGCTTTTAAAGAAAACCATACATGCACACATCTGCCAGTCTGTCTGCTTCAGAAAGAATGTACTTGAAAAGCAAGGATTTTGGTGCACTAATGTCAACAGGACATAGCTCACCCAAACCAAATGAGTCCAGAACTCCATTTTACATCAGTCCTCAAGGAAAATATCTGATGTTTTATCACACAAACTCCATTTTGAGCACTACTGAGAAGCCAACAGCCATCAGCCTCACGTACTGAGGCCCAGGCATACAAGCAGTTCCTTCACTGGAGACGTTGTCTAATCCAAAGAGCTCAGTACACTAGGCCTAGATCCTGCCAACACTCGGACATGCCTAACCTGATGCATATAAACGGGGATTACTCACATGCTGGAAGGTAAGTACATGAATAATAAGCATGTTCATGAATCAGCAGTTATGTTAAGGTGGAATAAAAAGCCACGGTGAAAGGAGAGGGGGCACAAGAGGCAAGAAAGTTGTCACGAGGCATATTAATAATGTGAGTGAATGCTCTCAACTGGATTTTTAGGAAACCTAACTTATTTCTAAGTTTAAAGAACATTGGCTCAATTTGAGGGTTTGGGAGTGGGGAAGAGGAGAATTTCTTGGTTTATCATCTGAACACACACAAAAAAAATGTCAATTACATAAAAAGTCTGCCAAAAAACAAGCCTTAGACTGCCCCTCTTTGCCCAATCCCCTCAGCTCTCCAGCTGAAACACTTGCTGGTTTTACACTCTTGCTTGCTTGCTTTCTCCAGCTACGGGCCACTTGCACACCTGGAAAGCTTCTGAATCAGAGCAATATGGCTTATTTAAAATTCAATTCCTTTAGCAGTCAACTAAAAAAAGAAAAAAAAATTTCTAAAATACAAGCCTGCTGAGCAAGTCAACTCAGGAATTGTGAGATTGGAGGCTTTAGAAGTTGTGAGGAAGAAGGTGGGAGTTACATATATAAAATGGCTTGCTCTTTACTTCCTCTGACACCAGTTTGGGTAAGAAGGGTCTTCCAGCTGCAATAAGTTATTCTGTACTGGCCAGTAATCAAATACTGTTAAGAAAAATATCCTTAAGCATTCACCACAAGTGGCCAAGTGCTTCCATCAGCTTCTTCAAGATCCATCAATTCTGGGTACCCTGTCTGCTACTATCAGCTTTTCAAGCCTGTAAAGGGTGAAATGTGGAGATCAGACACCTCTTGTACAACAGCTTACAACAGGACTTCCCAAATTTAAACTTATTTGTTAGCTACAACAGTCAGGGATGCTGCTGTCACCACCTGTCACCATCAACACACCTGCAGGTGCCCCACAACCTATGGCAAGCACACAAATATACCAATTACACAGCAAACACTGTACACTAGGTATTTTGAACTGGTTTCTAAGCTATAGTACTATGATCCTCCTTCAGCATTTTAGTAATTCTATTTTGCGCTGACAAGAATTGATATACCAGAGTAAAACTGAGAACTTCAAAGTATGACCCTTTTAGAAAAGCTGGGATCCAGCATCAAAGATGCACTAACACCACTCGTCTCTTCAGGGAACAGCAACTTCATTTTATGCTTTCATTCAAAAAATATTGGTTAGCCTCAAGCCCAAGCTTAGTCGGTGTGACATTTCCAGCTCCTACATCAGCATGAATCAGTTCTAAATTATCACCATTCACAATAAAGTAGCCAATGACTTCCATCTTGAAGGTCATAAGTAATGTTTCTGCACTGACTACTCAATATAATTTGGAAAGTCACTGAAGCCTAGATGCCTCAACTTCATTACTACAGCTCTTTTCATACAATGTTATATGCACTAGCAAGTTTTGCCATCTTGATCAATGCTAAGAACACTTTATATATGGAAATGTTTTCACTTCATTTTATGCACAGCATTTTAATATTGTTCATATTAAAAAAAAAAAAAAAAACCCAAACCAACAGGAACTAGTTGCCTCACACTGTAACATACAAAATGCACTGGGGACTGAACAGCTCTAAAGATTAAACCTGTCTTTGAGATTCTGCAGCATAAGAAATTGTTAGGAAAAAGTAAAAGTAGAGGAATTTATCAAGACTTACTGTATCTTTCTAATGACCAGAGTTTTGAATAAGGATGTGTAATACTATAAAATAATAATTGAAATAACAATTAGGACTAAAGGGAGAAAGAGGGTTAACAGGAGCAATAGAAGCTAAGCAGCAAACTGAAAGAAACAAAAGAAAAAAATAGAAAGTGGTAAAAACAAGCAGCAAAGGGAGAAAAGGAAGGGAAAAAAAAAAAAAAAGAAAAAAAAAAAACCAAAACAACACTTAGCTCAAATTGCAGGTTGCTAACAGAACTGGAAAGCCCGAAGTCACTACCCATGTGGTGGCCGCGGTCTTCACTATCTAGACCAGAAGTCCAGAAAACAGACAGGAACGAACACTAGTTAAAGCCACAAGACAACATGAGACTGAGAATGGTAGTTAAATCAAGCTAAATATCTGAAACAGGCAATCTTTAACTTCAAAAAATAAATAAGCACAAAGTTACAGCAAGCTGTTGGCTTTTCTTATCGATCATGTGTGAAAGTGAAATTTCTGCTTCTATTTCAAGATACTCATAGAAGAAACAACCTAAAAGAACCACTCAAAAACATACATCTCTCCTCTTTTCCTTAATTTTCTAAGACACCAAGTCCTGTGTGTATCCAAAGCAGCTCAATAGCTGTATGCTGCTATCACAAAAATTATTATTATTCATTTTACACTGATGAAAACTATGTCCCCATGAGTTTACAGTGGCCAGCTTTCTTTCCATCCCCTCCCTAAGCACTGCAAAAATTTAATTGAGAACTACCACCCTTGGGATTTGTGAACTACTGAAACACACATTTCCTTCTTTGGGATTGAAAGCCTGCCTCCATTCATTTACTATTAGACATTTCGTCGGGAATAGCTCTCCAGATACTTGCCGGAAACTTCCTGCATTTTTTTAGCCTGGCAATTCCAAGAGATACCACAAATCTGAGACCATGAGAAGACACAGGTACTGCAGAACTAGCACTGGGTATTTAATCAAGTTTAATTACTAACTGCTCAGCACTGCTGAAGACCTGCACTTCTCCCAGTGTGACTTCTGAATGCTGCCTGCTTTTTGATCTGCGCAATTTAAGAAATTCTGTAACAAGGCTTGCAAAGCTACCCTGGGAACTAATAACAGGTCTGGAAAAACCCAGACATACTGCTCTACCTCTCCCACTCTTCAATTTTCAACGACAGAAGGGTGTGTAAATTGTACTTAATTGCAAAATTGTCAGTTCAGTCTTTCAGTCAGTAAATTATGCTTTTTCCATTTCTCCTCATTCTCCCCTCTCTCCATTCCCAGGGAAGGCAAGCTTCCAGCAGTATTTCTCATGCTCTCTGAGCACTTCTAGTGTCTGCTTCTCCCACCTGAGCAGACAGCCTCCAGTGCCTCTCTTTCTTCTCACTTGCTCCTACCGGACACCACATCCTGCCTCCACGCCTCACACCTTTCCTCCACAGAGTCTCTCAGTTCCTTGCTAGCTCAAGTTCTCACTCCTGCTCACGAGCTCCTCTCACTAGTCACCACTCAACATTTTGTGGGGACTGGCCAACACTTGGTAGGGGACAGGGAAGAGGGGGCACAAAGCAGATGCCCCAGCACCAGCCCCGAGCAGTCACACTCCCAGCTCCTCAGGGACAACTCTGGAATTACGCATTTCTTATGGGTCTCCTCGGTGTACCAGCAAGAGAAGTGGGTCACAGCTCTCCATCTCCTAAATTCATACATATAGAGCTTGCCTTTTGTGTTTGCTTTGAAATACGCTGAAAGACTTTGCAATATTTAAAAGTAAACTCTGACTTCAAATCTGATATATCTGAAACAACTCGCTCCTTTTTTATTAAGCAGAGGGAGGAAGTTGATATAATCCCTCTTAAAAGCTATAAAAGTTTGAATTCTAACTTCTTCCTACTCCTATAAATGCTCATATTTACTTTTTGGACTGGAAATTAACACTTGATCTCTGAACAAACACAGTTAGAAAAATAAGTCTTATTTAATAATAGAAGGAAAACTTCTGAAGTCCATCTACAACATCTTCCTTCTTAACCCTTTAAAGATCTTGTTAAAAATGCAATCAATTTGGATTTTATATGTTGACATTTTAAAACCCAAATTCTGATCTTGAAACGGTTAAATGAAACACTTCTGAAGCCTAACATGCTCTGCTTTTAAAAGCCAAAATGGTGCCTAATCCTTACAGTAAAAAAGCCATTATGTTATTGCTAAGCTTACAGACACACACTCACTGACTGCAGCTGTATGGGTGCAGAAAGGTAGGAGACCAACTGCTAATATAAAAGGAAACTGTGAAACTAAAAGATTAATAGTTGTGAAACCAGCAGCGAAGCTTTTTAAGTCCAACAGTCTACTCAGCTAGAGGATAAAGCGCTAGGTGCACCACTGTAGCCCCACAAGTTCATCCCAAAAACGAATTCCAAGCTAGGCAACCAAACCCAACTTTCTTAACATCACAAAAATGAAGCACAAAGCTCTACAATATCTGAAGCAGTCTAAAGCCTACATAGGCTCATTAGATTTCTGGTTTAGCCCCTTAATTACACTTAAATGATAATACATCTTCAACAGCACTTGTCATAATTAAGTATCTTCCACTGTATTCTTGCCTTGGATACATTTTATGTCACAAAATTCACATTGTATCAACTATAAGAAAGAAATATTATCTGCTTAACAAGATATCTAAGAGATAACTGCTCAGAAGGCATTTATTTCCACATTAGAAGGGATATGTTATGTTATTGGGATACAGGATTTCTCACATGCACAATGGAAGTAATTTGCCAAATCAAGTATTTAATAATAATACATCAACTGACCTTAAAACAAATAAATAAAAGCACTTGGCACACTACTTAAAGAATTAGTCCCTGTTCAAAGTACTGGGAGATTTTAAATTAGCCGAACAGTCACTTTCACACGGACAGAGCCAATTTCTCACAGAAACATTTACACAACAGTGTAACGTAGTAATCGAAGCTGTTACTCAAGGAAGAACTGAAGTCTCTGACCATGACTAAGTGAAACAGAGCAAACTGCACTTTGTTTAGCTTCTGCTTTGACAGAAGGTAGTTTCCTGCTAGATTCTGCACTCTTCTTAGTAACCTTGTTAGACATACTACTCTCAAATTAGAAACAAAACAAGCTTAAAAAACCATTTTACTGGAGAAACTGTCACCCACAAAGCACTATACAGTTTTAGGTTTAAAACAAGCAATTAGAAGGTACATTAGAAGACAAATACATTTAAGCAGAGACTGAGCTTGGGAAAACTCTACAAAGAAAAGCAAGCTCCTTGTAATGTAAAGACAAGAGTTACCCATGCTGGAAGTCTTCCAGCAGTTACTAGGACCCCAGTTCTTCCCCTTTAGCAGTCAGACCAGCTGTTTGCTTCCCTCCATGTCGTGCAGATAAATCCTTATAAAAGTGTCAACTCTACATTGTCCAGCCAGCCACAAGAACTGCTGGTATAACTACCACCCTGAGTTTCCATCCAAGTTTACATATCACCTTTAAAGTCCAATAGGAAGTGATATTTAAAATGAGAAGGAAGAAAACACAAACTAATGGTACACGCCGCGTACATTAAAGTGGAAGGAGAACTACTTGTGTGCTAGTGTACTGAGTGGACTGTACGTTGAATTCCACAACTTGGTTCAAAATTAGGTTGCTGATGACCTTCCCATTTCCCTCACAACATCACACTAGAAAAAGAAATTAGCAAACACCACTACAAGAAGTTATAAATTATTTTCATCTCCAATGAGCATTCATGGGAAGTACTTTATATTAGCCTGCCACTTCCAAACAATACTAAAATGAAGTGTTCCACTGTAAACTGTCACTTTACATATATTAATACTAATTTTAGAAATGAATTCAGCTGGATAGGTTAAATTAAAGGGATATTTAATATGTACTTATTTTTCCCTTGAAGAATAGAGGCTTTTTACGCAACATACACTGAGGACTGTTTCACTGAAGTATTTTAAATACAGTATCCAACAGTTCTCCTTGCTACCATGTTTACAATTTGCTACTACACCCAAAGAACAAAAAGCGAATTGAGTCATCCACCCTCAACATCCCCAGTGAAAAGGAGTACAACTCCTAAACAGCATGAGAAGAGTAGATGAGTGGTCAGACTTTCCTACGGGGAAACAGTAGAGTAAAACCCAAATACATCTGAACACAGTTCAAACAAGAACCTTTCTACCCGCAGCTACCCTCAGACGTAGACCAGGATTTTTTGGAGGCGCTCAGTGGGCACACAAGCAGCCTTATAACAAGTTACCATGAGACCTCCTCAGGCGAGTACAGCTGGAATATACACAACAGTGTTTGAAGGCCCAGGTTCTTTACCTTCCTATGAGCACAACGGTTTATTCTTAAGATGACTGTTAGCAGTCTCCTGTGTACTCATTTGTAAACACATTTATCACAAAGGGAAACAAAACTATAACTCTCAAAGTTAGCTCTTTATTACTACTGATAAATGAAAGCAATAAAAATCTTAAAAGCCATCACATCAAGGGAATATCCTTCCCCACACAAATGTTAATTTAACTCAGATAGTCTCATGAACGTATTCAGTCAAGGAGGATACAGTTCATTTCGCCAATCAAACTATTTTTCCCTTGAGAGCTCAGTGTTGCAGGGCATTTTGCAATTCTGACTTATATTTTTAAAAATAAAAAGTATTACCATATCTGAAGTCTCCTTCATTTTTCCTGCCATTCACGTTTTACACCTTTGTTTTTAAGGCTGGAGAATGTTAGTAGCCCAGGACCATTAATGTATCTTCTCCACAAGACAAGACAGAGCATTAATCTAATCATACAAAAACATCATGGGTCCTATTCTGAAAGGCAGCGAGTGCCCTCATCTCCCATTGATGTCAGACCACATAATGTTAGAAGTGTTGAGGTCTATTGTTCAGTCCATTTTTCCCCATCCTGTGAGGTCCTGCCACATATTCATTAGAAAAGGCCATATACTACACTACACTGATATAAAACAAAACATAAGACCCTCACACACTTGTTTGTGTTTACCAGACTCCTAGCACCAACAGCATACACAAATAAGGGCAGAGTACACAGTGCAACTGCACATGCAAGCACTGTTTTCCAGACGGAAGCAGCTCTTAAAGGGTTTTATTTTCTTAAAGAAATGGTACAGTTTATAAGAAGCAGGAAGACCTCCCAGCACAGCTTATTGCGTAAACAGGTAGTCACCATACAATTAGCAAATCTGGAAACAAAAATTTAAAAGAGACCCCACATTTCTTAATCAGTCAACTTGGACACACACACACACCGGAAGAGAATATACAGCACTTGGACAAATATATATTTTTTATCTGTAATACAGAACTACCATTTACTTCAATTCAAATATTTCTCATCCAGAAACACAGCTGCACGTGCAAGACCCTGTGTATTATCACCAAGTTTTTTTTTTTTAAAAAATATTATTTTACAGCCTGGTATTGTCCACATAAAAGTAGATTGTGGCTTGTTTTGGAGGAGGGAGAGTGGGTCAAAGCCCAACTTAGTTAAGCAAGAGGTTTACACTCAAATTCTTCTCATCTGGATTTGCAGTTAACTCAATTATTTTCCTGTTCTATCCACTAAGAAGAGTTACAATAATATAGCCTCGAACAACCACATGTTCGTCCGGAGAAAAACAGTTACAGTATTTATTCAAACGCACATCTGCTGGAGCTCTGCCAGCCAGCCCATTTCAGCCGGCTGCCTGCACGGGATGCGGGGGGGCGAGTTTCACAGTTCTGCCCCGTCAAGAAGCGACTGTTTAACACCAGGGCAGCTCAAAGGAGGCAAAACCCTGCGGGTCCGGCCTTCCCTAGCCCCCAGCGGCACCCGGCTTCACGGAGCGGGAGCAGCAGCAAGAACCAGGCTGGGGCGGCTTCTCCCAAGAGCACCGCAGAGCATCCGCCGCGCCTCGGGGGGACGGGGACCGGGACCGGCGCGCCCGCCAGAAAAGAACGAGAAAAGGGTCGGGAACACGAAACAAGAATCGAGAGCGCAAGTGCAAACACGGCAGAGTTTTCCCCCCGCGCCTCCTTTCCGAGCGGGGGGGGGGGGCCGGGCCGCAGCCGCCCCTTCGGCGGGGGTGTGGGGGAACCCCGAGAGGCCCGCGCTGCCCGGCCGCTCCTCTGCCCCCTGCCCAGCGGGGATAGGCTGGGGCAGCCGCTGCCCTCCTCCTCCTCGTCCGCACCTTCCCCGCGCCCCACCGGGGCCCGCACCCCCCCGGCCCCACTCACCGGCCGTCTCGGCCGCCGCCGGCGCCCCCGCCACGCCGTTCAGGTAGAGGATGGAGAGCAGGTGGGGCTGCGTCTTCTCCAGGGCCACCCGCAGGTCCTGGAAGTGGTCCCGCTCCTTAGCCAGCAGCAGGGCGATGAGCAGCTCGGCCTTCCCGCCGCCCGCCGCCTCCAGGTCGCGCAGATCGCGGGGGCCGAGGGCGCCGGCAGCCTCCAGCAGCTCCACCACCTTGTCCACCTCGGTCATGGCCTGCGCCAGGCTCTGGCGGCACTGGGCGAGCAGCTCCTTGTGCTTCGGCTCCATGGCCGCGGCAGGCCGCCGCCGGCCAAACTTCGCCCGCCGCCGCCGCCCCCCGGCCCCGCGGCTCCGCCACCGCCGCCGCCCCCGGGGAGGCGCGGGCCGAGGCGGGGCGCCGCCGGCCGCCCTCCTCCGGCAGCCGGCGCCCCCGCAACGGCCCCCGGCGAAACTTCGAACCGGGGGAGAGGCGGCGGAGCTCGGGCGGGACCTGGGCCGAGGGCGGCTTCGCCTTTTCCTCCTTCGGGCCGGGGGCCGCCGCCGCGCTCCCCCTCAGGCAGGCGGGGAGGCAGCCGCCGTCGGGGGCTGCTGCGGGTCCTCTTCCTCCTCCGGCCGGCACCCGGCTAGCCTCCTTTCCGCCCCCCCGGGCGGCCAAAGAACTTCTCCTCCTCCTCCTCCTCCTCTCCCCTGCCCCCGGAGGGGGACACCCGGCAGCGGGAGCCGCGAGAAGGGCCGCCGCCGCCTCCCGGGAGCCCCCCACCCGCCCCCCCGCCGGGCAGCCCAGACAACTTCTCTCTGCCGCTCGCTACAGGCCACACGGCCGCGGGGCGAGGAGGGGGTGGGGGGAGACGGCTTCAGCTCCAAGCGCCTCCTTTCATTCGCGGGCGCACGCAGCCATATTGGTTGCACAAGGCTGCCGCCTGCGCCGAGACAGAGCTGCGGCAGCGCACTGCCCGCCCGCCCGCTCCCCTCCTCGCTCTCCCGCCGCCGCGGCGGCAGCCGCCTCTCGCCAGGCCCGGCCCCGGCCGCTGCCCGCCTCCCGGCCGTCAGTCAGGGGCTCCCCGCCGGCCCCTGTGGGGCGCGGAGGCGGGGCGCCGGCACCCGGGCGGGGCGGGCCGGGGGTGAAGGGACCGTGTACCCCTCTCGGTGCGGAGCGGCCTGCGGGAGGGTTCCTTCTCCCCTTCTTCTGAGGAAGCGGGGCTTGGCCGGGCGGGAGTGCCCCGGGTGCCTCAGCGGTGAGACAAAGGCCCCCACTGCGGCTCGGCGGTGGGACGGGCGCTGCCGGCCTCCCCCGCTGACCTCTGCCGGAGGCGGGTGGTTGTGCCGGCGGGGCCGGCGCCCGAGCCGGGCGGCAGCCTGCAACGCCAGGATTTCTTTCATCCCAAGCTGGAAAAAGCAAAACATCAAAATAATAACAGACCACTTGGGGCTTTGGCCTCTGGAATTTGCGAAAATGAACGTTTTTAAACAAAGGAGCTGAACACTAGTGGTGTCTGTTGGCTCGTCTTCCCCCTGAACGTAGTTTCACCAGTGTTTTGTGAATATCCAGAGACCAGGTAATATACCTGTGGAGTACAGGCATGTCTGTACGCAGCAGCAGCAGCAGCAGGATGTAATTGTCTACCAAAGAAAAAGGAGGGTAACAACTTTCCTGTCTGAAAATAAACATGCCTGTCAGCATCACTTGCACCAGATGGTACCTTGATTTGCAAACAGCGAGGGGACAGGCTGCAGAATGGCCACAAGAAATTAGAATCTGTCATAGTTCAGCCCTGATCAGGACATTCACTTTCACATTTACATCAAAGACTTGCCTTATGAGTATGTTTCTGATATCCTGCAAAAATAATGGTGGCAGTAACGACACGGAAAGAGCATTACCGGTATCTGTGTTAACCCCATTACACCTAGTAGCGATTGAAATTATCTGAAAGTCTCTTGTGCAAACACTTTTATGTTTTATTTAGTGTCCAGAGACCTGGACTCAGGGAGGTACAAGGGGAAACAATGGTTGCTTAAAATGTTCCGTAACATACTGATTTGGAGAACTCAGGTGCTGAACGGAGTTTCAAATCACGTTATGTAGTTCAACAGATGAGGATGAAGGTGGTGTCTCTCATATGTGAAAACAGCCTTCGTTACCTGCATAATCATGGTATGAATCCTCTGCTATTAGTGCAGGCAGATACAGAATAAAGGGATTTAGGGATTTTTCTCAATCTTGTAAGTAGTTACTTAAAAAACCACTTGAAAGTAGGGCATGATTTTGAAAGGAGTTTTTTCACCTTTGGTCCACTGTTATTTACGCTCTTGTAGGTTCATTTCTTCTAATTTTGGTTTTCTTAGCAACTTGACTAGACAAAATATATAAAGATTAGCTTTATTAGCTAACAGCTAATGTAAATTTCTGCAAACTGTGTTCTTTCTAGACTATTTACATTTATCAGAAAATCTGCCAGTTTCTCACCAACAAATTGGGCAAAGTTTAGCCAGTAAAGTGATTGTACATTCCAGAAATACTAGTTAAAGTCAGTATGCATGAATTGTGGTCTTTAACTCAGCAAAATGAAGTTGAAACAGAAGCGAGTGAGAAACTGCCAGGAAAGAAGTGAAACCTGCCTCATGTCTTCTGGTGCAGAGCCGAGGCAGACACGGCTCTCAGCCGGCGCCAAGGCAGTCCCCTTCTGTGCCGGCAACAGCACGTGGGGCAAGCAATCGTGCCATTAAAATCTTTCCTAAGGCAAATATACAAGAAGACTGAATAAAGATTGCACAAATCATTTGAGTGTGTCCTAGTTTTTGAGACTTTCTAATCTCAGCAGTCCTTTAACAATATTGTTTCATTGTGTGTGTGCTTATATAGTTTCCTGTTAAGAAAAGGAAACAAACCTCCAAATTCCATCGTGGGCCATTGCGATAAGAGCTGTACTTTAGTTCTACACAGCAGTCCTCTGCTACTTGAAATAATAAAGAACAATCTTGGTTTTCGTCCTCTGCCTGACTCAGCCCTCAGGGCAGATCCGTGCTCTTCGCCGGAGGCTGCAGTAACGCAGGAATGGCATCGTCCAGGCAGGACATAACTCGGGTGTCTTGAGGCCCATTCCAAAGTCTAGAGGGAGGTGTGCCTTGGCAAGTGTTTGCTCTGAACTCAATTTACTCCTGCCTTTCCGAAATATGTGTCTTAGTCCTTTGCCTTCCCTTCCGAATAAAACAGTGGTCTTCTCAGCCTGCAGTGCCCGTGTCACCTTTTCCTTGCCGACCTGCGTCTCCCATTGCCATCACCCAGGTAGTGCCAGGTAGCAGGTAACTCCCTGTCAGATCAGTTTCTTTCTGGTGGTGCAGTTTCCATCTTTCTCTCATAACTGATTCTTTTACACTCCGTTTTTCTTGGAACTGGCCAGTCTTCTTTGCTCTCAGATAAATTTATATGAATTTCTCAGTGCACAGACAAATTTTCCTCTTTCATGGGTTCGGCAGGCAGGCAGTTGCCTGGATAAGAGAGGGACCTGGCTGTTACCGCTATTGCTTGACTCAGTGTAGACCTTCCCCAGCGAGGGCAAGGAAAGTCTTCTTAAGACTTAGGCACATATGTCATCTTTGGAGACTCAGACTATGAAACATATGCAAATCTATTATGTCAAAATTTTTTTAAGTGACCAAAATTCATAACATTACAGTACCCCAGAATGTACAACCCTACTGCCAAAATAAGAAGCAAAACCATTTTTCAGTTGATGCCTTCCTCCTGCACTCCAAAGGAAAAAAAAAAATGTAAACCCTTTGGTTCCCCTGACAAGTTTTCAGAAGAAAAAAGAATGTATCTGTGGAATAAATTTTTAAAACTAAAATCTAAGTTAATCAAAAACAGATCCCTGAAAGGAATCAAAATCTACAACTTGCACAGAATATGCAAAAATTGACCAGGTGTTTATCAGAGTACCAAAAGGAAAGTGGTTTGTTTGTTTGTTTGTTTTAAAACCAAATAAAACAAAAGGTTTTTTAAAATGCCATTGAATATGGGGCTCTGACACAGGATGTCATGGGTACTTGTGTAAATTTGGATTCAAACTGCAACTTTATAAATTAACAGAAAAAAAATCAGTAGCTTTTTCTAAGCTTTGGAAAAGCTTTCCAATCTTTTTTTTTTTTTTTTTTTTTTTTAAAGATTTGGAAACTAGCCTACTGGGGATATATGTTTTGGGCATTAGAAAAAAGACATTGATTTTCTGAGAGAGCATATTAGGCTGGCAATACCTATGCCTATGAAGCTTGAGCAGAAATTGGGGGTTATTTTTATTCAATTTTATATCTTCTTTTCAGAAAGAAAAGGAGAAACACTACTGTTGCCATGCAGAAATGAAGTCTTTTGAATACAGATAAAACACGCAAGTCTTAATAGGGTATCTGACCTTGGGAATGATTTTCAAAAGCAGAAACTGGGATTTGAAAAATCAAACTGAGTATTTGCTTGGTATATCTGCCCCTGAAAAACCTCCCTCTGTAGGTTTAAGATGCAAGCCTTTGAAAATATAAGATCAGAGTCAAGAGCAGCTGAAGCAGAATTCAGCCTTTACTACAAGAAGATTTTGTTCCCGTAATTGCCAATATACCTTTTTATTATGCAGTAAGTATCATGCTTGTGTATGCAAACTCAGCACATTTCCTGAAATACTATGTTGTGTCATACATTCACACTGGAAACTAAAAAGAGATTCAAATTCACATAATATACCACATAGTTCTCGCTGTAAAAGGGTCCTTTCCATACACATCAGAGACTTTAGGCTGAAACTGAGAAAACTCTGAGCATCATGACAATCAAGTGGGAAACGGAAAGAGAACAGGAGAGAAAAGAGGAAAAAAGAAAGACGAAGTAGAGAAAGAAAAGCAGAAAAGGAAAGCGTACCTGCTTCCAAGATGAATTTCAGTAACAAATTATAAAACGTTGCACCTGCAATGGGAGGGACTGTACCCAGTGACTGTCCTTCGATCTTGCAATATCTTTGCTTCCAAAAGCCACTAGATGAGGAAATTTATATTCTACATTGGTCATCCACATACGCAATGACACTATTTTATTATTTTAGCTTAGTATATTCTGATAAGGCACTCTTTAGAAATATCTAGGGTTTAAAGAAGATTTCTTATACTCCTTTTAACAAGACTTTTAGTAGAACAATAGTCTTCTCTGCAAAACCCCCTGACAGTGCTGTTCAAATACTTCTTCCTTCTCCGCACCTACCAGCTCACTGCTGCCCGCGTCACAGCAGCAGCTCTGCTGCGATAGTTTTACTGGTAAATCCCCTCCTCAACATCATCAGCCTGAACCAGTGAGAAATTCTAATGGCCCAAAGTAGAGGATTTTCTTTAGGATTAGGAGGTTTTTTTTTCTGTTATTTTTAAATACATGGGAGACATTTCATTTGCTTTTTGGTTGTGGAGCCCGTAGGATATAGGTCTTCCAGCTTCATCAGTAGCCGTGTACGCTAGGAACGGTTTTGTAATGAAAGCTAAGCTTCTCACATAATCATATGATTCAAGCAACTAAGGATTTAGAAAAAAATATTGAGAGATTTACAGTAAGTTAGTAAGTGGATCCTGGGAAGGAAGATTATACAATCTCCAAGACAGGTACATGAAAAATAGAAAAGATCATCAAGTTATGATTAGGGCTGTCTAGATAGGAAGTAAACACAACAGCGATTTTGTAACATGCATTATATGAAACACTAACAGCTAAGCATTTCTCAACAAAAGTTTATTTTTTCAGATTGGTATAACTTAAAGACAATTAACTAGCATTGTCGGGCTAGGAAGGTGCTGGTGTAACGGGCCAGCAGACCAGAAGATTTCGTTTACCCATTAAAAGGAAAAAAAACCCCAAACATAATGTGAGCAGTCTTGGCACTGCCCAAGCAAAATATTTCACCTGGCAGTATCGCCTCCCGGAATGGGCTGTGCCCATGAATCCTAAGGTCCTCAACGCTGAATCTGTGGCTGAGGGAACTGCTGTTAGACTCTGACGGAAGCATCATCTGTCTTCCTAAAAATGTGTAACTGCGAATTCCAGGAGATGGTTTAGCTCTTTCTTAAGTGAGGTCCCATGACATACTGTATGAAGGAAAGCAGACCAGAGGATTCTATTGCTTTTTTGTTTTGTAGCCTTAACACCTATCAGTCATTTCATCTTGCACTGCACTAGGCTGTTTTCAGGTGGTAATTATTTTGGCCCATTCCCACTCTGGTGAACTGGTAATTCAAATTAGAATGGAGAAGATTAGACACTTTCTTCAGTCAGCTTCAATAGAAAAAAAACCCATGCTGTCTGCTGAAGATTTTAAATTTCCTGGGGCTGTTGAAAAAGCAAATTAAAAAAAAAATTAGTTTTACTTAAGGAACAAAAGATTTGCCCATTAAAAGAGGAAGAGGAGGCCTTCCTCTGGGGCAGAGTACCAGGCAGGAAAGGCTGGTTTGTTTAGGGCAGGAGGTAAAAAAAAAAAAAAGGAAAAGGCAGGTAAGGAGGGAAAAGGGTACGTAAACTGTCTCCTCCTGCAGCTGTGAATAAACACAACCACTTCTGTTTCTCAGACAACTGCTTCCAAGAACAGACAGCAAAAAAACCCCTACAGTACTACAGGGGCACATGAGGGGTGATCCTACAGGGCTGTAGGAACCGCAGCTTTTGTAGGGAAGGCACCCAGCATGCACATCCCAAGCTCTCGTCTGTTTAGAACAGGACTGGGGGGTGATTTAATTTTCTTTGGGAGACTGGGCTGCCTTGTGATGTGGTTAACTTCTGTAAGCGAGCAGCTGTTAAACAGCCCCTTTTAAAAGCTGTTGCTTGCTGTTTGTTACTGGCTTGGTTTCTAGGTCAGTTTTCAAGTCAAGCCAAGAGAGGCTATTTATACCAGTCATTTGCTTTCACTTCTTTTGGCACTAATGGGGAGATAAAGCAGATGGGTGCCCAGAGCAGCCCTGAGTAACTTCTGTAATCAAGCCATGCACAAGCTGAGAATTTGTAAGAAGAAAACCCAAACTGCAGTTAAAGAAGATAGAGAAATGTAGTAGTAAGGACTCCAGAGTCTATCTCCACACAGTTTCACCATCTTCATTGTCTTTCTGTCAGTAGTGAGCATTTTCAAACTGGATTTTTATCTAAAGGCTCTTGAATAAGGAAGGGCATTTTCTTGTGTTCCATTTCATATTTGAAGCCTCAGATCTGCTAAGAATTGCATACATACTTTTAACAGCAAGTAGTTTCCCTGCTCACTGGCAAGCAAGCGTTTCAGAGTTGAATACAACTCAGTTAGAAGCTAAGGTTTTGAAGGTCTTCCAGTCAATGGAAGGGGCTAGGGCTTCATCCAAGACTCTTTGCAGGTAACAGTAATCCTCCCATTGATTTTAAAGGGCTTTGGTTCAGATGTCTTGCTCATTATCTACCAAAATATACACATTTTATTTCACCATTTTGAAAATGTAGTGTGCTAAAAAAAAATAATGTAGCCAGAGAGAAAAAAAAGTTGTTTTGATAGAATGTAATTCCTGTCAGACATTAGCTTGATGGGTATAGAAAGAGCTAAAAATCATCTCATCACACCTAGTAGGCAGAAATGACAAAGCAGAGCTTTAGAAAGACTTAGAGGGAGAAGGCTTGCAGAAACGCAGGAAACACGACCTGAGAAACACAACAAGGCACGCTTTTACAGGTGGTGAGCATGGGGCACTGCTGTAATTGTGGCACAGCTGGACTTCAAGAAAAAGACTCCTGATGCTAAATAAAATCCAGTAATCCTTGACAGCTCCAGGGCAGTGTAGATATCTCTATTCCAAGATCCAAAGAGCTTCCTGAGGAAATGCAAACAGGTATGCATGCAACTGTGGTTCTCTATGTTTCTCTAGATACCATGCAATGCGTGTCTTCTCACCCATCCCTGCAGGGACTGCAAAAGCTTATCATGCATGGAAGCAGATGAGCAAGATTGTGGGGAGCATTCAGCTAGAGGGAAACTTCACCCAAGTCCAACAAAAGCTATTTTGCTTCATAATGAATTGCTCTATCATTCTGAATTCCTCTGTTTCATTATATTTCTATTGTGTTTTCATTACAAGTCTTTGTGAAAACCAAAGAAACTCAGTCAGAAGGTTGGAAAATATGCTGGGCTTAAGCAGATCATGTTTTACCTGTAGCTAAGATTTTAACTGCTATTTGGCAGTGATACATTGATGTCTATTTACATAAATACGAACTAGGGCTAAACCCCAATAATTCCATATGCTTCTGATTTGAGAAGAAGAAATTTTTACTTTTAATGAAGCAGGATATTCCTTGGGGGATGGTGAATTATGTTGTAGGAGGCAAACGCAAGGCCAGGATTACAGTGAAAATAAAGTCAAAGAGGAACTTGTGCAACTTGCTATAGTCAATTTGCTCACGCAAAGTAGACCATGGGCCAAGATGCAACTAAAAACTGAGGAGTGTTTAGCATCAGAGATATTTGACTTAACTAAAATCAGTTCTGAACACAGTAACTAACATGAAATGAAGTAACTCCTAAGTTACACTCTAATTTAGAAGGCAAAAGGAATACAGTCTCTGAGCCAGTCTACATGCCTTGGCAGTGATGGGAAAGGCATCAGACTTCCAGAATGAAATAATGTCTCAGCTTGGCACAGTGGCAGCTGTATTACTAGCTTCCACCAAGTTTGGTCATCCAGCTTAAACTACAAATTTTCAACATATGCGTATTTTTCCCCTCATGACACAAATGTAAAAGTTAAACATTCAACAGTTCAAATCAACTAGTATTTTTAAAAGAAAAATGCCATAAAAGTAATTTAGAACTTAAATTATTATAGATGCCAAGATTTGTCAGAATTTAACAACACACACACATACCCAAAAAACCAACTCCCAAAACAAACAGAAAATCCCCACCTCGATACTAAATGGAAAAGAACATATAGAGCATGGCCCAGAATAAGCAGAAACATCTGAGACGAAGTCCTGAGCAGCATGGGAGCCTTAAAAAGGATTTAGGTCAAAATGATTCTTCCTGGATCAAGTTTGCAGCAATGATGTTTAGAGAAGTGTTGTGCAACTGTTTGAAACTTGTAAAGATGCATCAACCGGAGGGAGTTTAATGGATAGAAATATTTAATGTAATGCACGTATCAAAGCTCATCCAGTTCTGCCGAGTTAGAGTTCTCTAATTGGTTTCCAGGGGACTTGGATTAAGCCCCATCTTGGTAATAAAAATACTATGCAGAAGAATAACTAAAATAAAAAGTCTCCAAGTCTGCTAGGGATATTCCGTGAAGGATAAATACACTTCATCAGCAAGGCAAGCCAAATATTATCCTTTTTACCATGGGCTATTTGTACCGTTAGAATTTTTTTCCCTTAACTCATCTTCAGAGCTGCCACCCTTTCTCTCCAAGAATATTAATGGCAGCAAAGAGCTTCACTGCTTTGCCCTCTACTTTTCCTGCTGAAGTCAGTGTCTGTCTTGCAGCTGACTTGAAGAGCAGCAAGTTCTAGCCTTTTTCTGATTTCTTGGGAAGATGAAAGAATAAAAAGAACAATACATGGCAGATGCTAATCTCATTGTTTGTTCCACGCATCCTGGCAATAAAAAGCTCGGAAGACAAATACACGCCGTGTACTAAGTCTTCTGTATGGTGTGTAAGTTTTCACAAGCACAGTCCCTTCACTACCCTTGGCGATTCTGTCATTTCCTCTCACAACCATGTTGCTAAGGAGAGACTATTATCATTTAATAGTCTTTAACAGGCTGAATCTAAAGTACAGAGAGCCTGAAGATTTCCCCAGGTCATACAAGTGGGTGGCAGCAGCAGTTAACTGATTCTACGTGTGCCAGCTACGTACCAAGCTGCTGTGCTGATCGTCGCTTCTCCTCATTATTATTCTCAACAGAATACATAAAACACAAGCAAGGGAAACAACATTGGGGTCAGGTACGTGGGAAGGACCAGAAGCAGGCTGAAGAGAAAAGTGGAAAATTAAACAGCTGAATACAGGTTTCGGTGCTGACAGAGCGCCACATGAAGCAGGGATGCCTTTCATTTCAGTTTAGGGTACGAATACATCCTGTTATGTAATAAGGTCCTTTTTTTTTTCCTAAGTTATTTGACCATAATGGTAATTTTAATGGCAGTAAATTTCCACATCCAGATGTGCTGAGGAGTTGTTTTTCCCTTGAGTGGTTTAATTATCCTCCAGGCAAAGGCTCGCAGTAACCTTGCATGGCTGAGTCAAAGCCAGGCAGCGGCAGGGTCTGGTCGGCACAGCAGCGCTGCAGGGAAGCCGTGTCACCAGCAGTGACAGTCACTGTGCACCCAGAAGGGAGGAATCTGTGTGAGAAACAAGGACAAGGAGGAAGAAATAAATGTGAAGCTGAACTAGAAAATGCAGAGCAGTGGCATAAGTCAGAAAAACTAAATGTCTTCTGAAAAATGAAAGTTCTGAGGAAGCTTCTGATGTAACTGGAAAATATCTGCATGAGCTGAAACAGTGGCAAATGGGAAAGGGAATGAGTTGTTGTGTGGGCTTGTCCAGGTCCCTACACATACAGCAAACATTTTAGCATCATTGCATTGCAAAAGCACGGGGGTCAGGGTAAAGTAAGGAGCGAGGCATGCCCTTCCTTCCAGTGTGTGCATGAAAGAGATCCCCTGCCCACTGCGCCCTACAACAACCAGTCACACACAGTATCACTGCTGGTGCTTCAAGCCTGCACGGTGATGTGGCCAAGGCCACCCTTGTCACTCCAAAGACAGTCAGCAGTTTACAATAGAGATGCTGTGAATCAGCCAAATAATCCCCGTCTGTGACTGTGTACTACTCAGGCTGAAGGACTTCATCTTGTAGAAAAGGGGACTTGAAGAAGCAACTCCTATTGTGAAGTAACAGAAGAGAAAATAATATCACAGGATTACAAACAGGGATGAATCACACCACACTGCTATTCAATTCTTCTCAGAAACCAGCAAAACCCTGAATAATAAATTAAATAATTTTAAAATCTCACTTACACCTAAGTTCTGGCATTATCTAGAACTCCTAAACTTTACTGGTACAGTCTCACTATGGCTTTTGCATTCCTTGGCAACTAATTTTCTTTATTTTGCTTTTAAAAATCTGCACAATTTCACATTGTGTATGCAGACAAAATTGCCATACATATTGGAAGATTAGGCAGCCAATACCCAATTTCAAAAAAAGGAGAATAAAATGTCTGTGGTTAATAATCCAGATACTTGCTGCTCTCATAACAGCTTCATTTCTGGTCAACAGCATCTCCAACTGACTAAACACAGTCATTGTGGAAGAGAAAGGAACTTGGTATGAAGTCCCATGGGGTACTCCAGCTTTCTGTGGACCATGAAAGCCAGTCACAGGGGCACCTGCGTGTCCTTGTTTATCTACAGACTGAAACTCCTCAGGACTATGCGGCTTGGAAATGAACAGAAAAATAGCACTGTGATGGCAGACACTCATTGCAAACAGTCATCTTTTTTTCAACAACAACCACCAAAAAAATCTATATAGAATAGCTTTCCTTTTCAACCTTCAATTAATTATCTACCTGATCTTCATAGATGTTGTAGCCTCTCTCCTAGTGGGAGACACAACACCAGGAATTTAATTGATGTAATTTCTGTACCTTGGCCCAATAGCAGGACTTAGATATTATTAAAAACTCCTCAAGTAAGGATTTTTGAGGAATGCTTCTGATCTCACTGCAGGTATCAGCACTAAAAGGCAGATTCCTATTGGCTCCCCGATTAGACATGATCTTCCATGGGGACTGTACCAGAACCCAACACACGCAGCAGTTTTCACATCACTGCAGCTGAGGAGCTGTAATTGTGTAGTTGGTTGGAAGAGTATTAGAACCAAATAGATATGATAACTGAAATAACTCAGTTACTACTCATTATTAAGTCATCTAATGAATAAATGAGGATTTAACTATCAATTGTCACAGCCAGTGACAGTAATCTCCAGTACAAATGACGACATCTTAGTTCTCAGAAACACACATCTTTTTTTCCAGCTATTCCCGTCATTTCACTGAGATTCCTTGTAGAGATTACAAATACCTGCGTGTCACCTTACCTAGCTGGCACCATTCTGTTTCCCCCCAAAACAGACAGGAACTTCAATGCTACTCTGCTTCCATATCCCCTTGCTTATCTTTGCATTCCCTGTCTTTTCAGCTTTCTTCCCTCTGTCCTCAGCATCTGCAGAAACCACCACATTCCTGTGCAAGGTCAGTTACACCTGCCGTCATTGCTTCCAAAAGGAACATGCCATTATTTCTGATTTTGCAGGCTTGGATGCACAAGACAGACTCTTGGGATTAAGAAACAGCTTTTACCATCTCATGCACACAGTGGCTTCACATACACCTAGAAAAAACTGTGAAGACAAAGCTGTATTCCAAGAAGCTCATGGCCAACAGAACCCCTACGCACAGCCAGTCAATACCAAGTTCTTGCTCAAGAGGCCACTGTGAATTGAGTTGCACGTATGATAGGAACTAACAAGCCTACAGACATCGCTGTAGCTTTCAGACATTAAAGTGGAAGTCATCTTTCATACATCTTGCTGTTTTCAGCTGTCTATACACAGAGAATACCACCTGCTTCATATCACTGTCAGTCGTAAACGCTGGTCTCCTGCATCTCTCAGCATCACCTTCAAGTGTTTTTAATACAGTCTTGCTTTGGGGTTCTGCAGCAGCTGAAGTATGGGAGATGCTACCCAGCGAGCTGCCAGAGCCTCACGCTTCAGCGAAGCTCTTGGAGCTGTATTTAACTACTCCCTGTAGAGAATGAACGCAGATTGTAACAATCACTGCTGCGTGGAAAATGCTGCGACAAAAGACTCGTCAGATACGCTGTTCTTCCACTTGCCAGGAGCAACTCACTAAGTTCCTTTGGGAATGACTGCAGCCCTCTGCCTCAGTGTTACTTTGTTTTGTTTGGTTGTTTTTTTTAAGTCGGACGGGGCAAAAGATGAGCAAATCCCTACGAATTAGTGAAAAAGCATGTGTGGACTCCGTTTTCTCCTTCTTAGGAAAAAGAATTCCCTGCGTATATGGTTTTAACAGGTAACCTTCCTTCACATAATTGTATTTCAGCTCTGATATTGCAAAAAACCTAAGAAAAATAAGGAACGGCTACCAAAACACGTCTTTTCCCAAAACAAAATGCTGCTCTCTAGTGGAAGATGATGATATGAGCTGATATATTTTTAAGTTTTCATTTTATCCAACACAGGAAACCGTAATTCACTTCCACAAGCACTGACAGACAAGAGTAGTAGGGCGGGTTTGCTTTATTTCAGTCTCTCAGATTGTCCTGCGAGATTTTGGTATTTATTCCTCAAGATAAGTTTCCTATGCATTTATATCAGTACTGTAATCACAGCCAAATAACCTGTCAAGTATTTGTGCATTAAAATATTAATACATTCTCTAATTTGATTCCTTTTTAGTTTTTCTGTTCTTAACGAATACAAAAAAAAACACAGGCCAATTTTTCTTATTTTGTTATGTTATTTTCTGAGTCTGAATACATACCTTTAACTAATAACTTCAAAGATACAATATTTATCATTTACATTCACAGAATTCAGGCAAATATGTAAATCTTTGCCCTGTTTGATATGGGTTTCTACAGACATTCCTTTCGGCAAGCACAGTGAAATAAAATTGAGGAATTGCCTTTTGCAGTGGCACCTTCAGCTTATACTGAAACAGAGCCAACGGGTCAGATATCAAGGAGTGTTTGTCCTGAAGGAACCAAATGTTATCCTACTTGTAGTTAATTTATAAAATACAGCAGTCATTTGCTCTCCCCTTTTTTTTTTTTCCAAGTAGAGATAAAGACAAAAAAGGAATACCCCTCCATACTATATTTCTTCAAGTTATGGACCAAAGCAGCACAGTTCTAGATTTATTCCCAGCTTCCCATATTCACAACAGGAAACCTGTATAGCACGTGCTTCCATTTTCCTATGTCTGCAGATAAGAGACATGTAAAGTAGTTTCCTGACAAACATACTAAGAAAGTACTTCACTTTTTTATTTTAATGAAATGCCTTAAAAAAAAAATTGCTCTCTGCTATTGGTTTACTAGTTCATTTTAAAATTAATTTTTAATTTTTTTTTGCCTGCATACTTCTTGTACCTTAAGTACTTTTCCTATCAAATACAAATACTATGGGGAGAGAATAGTAATTTGTCAAAGGATATAGAATCATACAATGTTTTGGATTAGAAGGGACCTTAAAAATCATCTAGTTCTGACACCTTCCGCTAGACCAGGCTCAAAGCCCCATCCAGCCTGGCCTTGAACACTTCCAGGGCTGGGGCATCCACAACTTCTCTGGGCACCCTGTTCCAGTGCCTCACCACCCTCACAGTACAGAATTTCTTCCTAATATCTAACCTAAACCTACCCTCTTCCAGTTAAGATATACAGAAGCTCCCTCCATCTCCAAGTAGCTACTCAAGAATTTTTTAAAGTCATTATTAAGCTACTCTACTTGTTAGACAGAAAGAAAAGTGGAGATGGAAGGGTTTTTTTTGACCCGCTATACATAAAATCCAAAACTACTAATCTTGAAAGAATAGAAAGGAACAACATGTCTGCTTTGCCATTTACTTAAGACAGAAAACTGTTTTCAAGCTTTAGTGCAAGTTATACAGTGAAGTAGTATTTTCAGTGAATCTCACTCAAAAAAAAAAAAAAAAAAATCAAGGATCAGTTTGTAAATAATGACTTACCAAGGAGTTTTTAAGCCCGACAACAAAAACTAGAAAGAGTTTACATTTCTTTTAAAATAGATGAAAAATATGAAGAAAATAGAAAATCAAGATATGGATATTCATAACTAATGTAATGAATTTTTGTAGCAAATTCTTAACTTAAAAATACGCCATCAGCAGTTCCGATATGAATCCGGCTTCCCATCTCAGGCCACCCACTTGCAGCCGGCCTCGCCGCTGAGCGGCTGCACCATTGCCTATGCAGTTCATACTGGGGATTCTTCAGCAACCCTGCTCTTCTGAGTTCAATGTCTATGTCCTACAGCAGCTGGATGATGTTGAAAATTTTAAGGGCATCTGGTGATCAAATTTGAATGATAGCACCTAATTGTTCCCACAATGTAGCAGCTACAGAGTTTAGCATTAACTTCGCAAGTGTTTTTACTGTAATAAGTACACAAACAATTCTGAGACATCATAAATGAATCAGTGATGCTTTTCACACAAAGGCATGTTGGCTGTCTGGGATGTTCTGTTCTAGGGCTTCTACTGTTACCTAATAATTTTCAGAAATAAAACTATTTCTTGAAAATTTACATTTAACTTAGTATTTAATTTCAGTTAGCATATTAATTAGAAAACAGAGGAAAATGTGCAAAATACTATTTATTTTTATAAATGAAACATACAGTAAAGATAAAAAAAAATTACTAAATACATAAATTTTAGGAAATAACCCAAAGTTTCGTTTCTCTGACCATTAAAACTGACCCTTAAAAAGCTGCTTATGAGCAAAATCCAACAGCTAATTCATTTACTGATTGTACAGAAAGCCCAAACAATAATTACTAATTCAGAATACTGTTGAAAACAATCTATTTTTGGCTTGAATACTTAAGTGCATAGCCTGCTCAGAGGGCAAGACATGTTTATATTTACTTGAACCAAGATGGTTTTATATTACATATTAATTCACTTTGTAAATACCTGAGATTTAAGCTCAATAAATCTCAAATGTCTTAATTAAGCAAATGAGGGAGATGGAAGTTAGGTCATCCATAAATTAATTATGCACAAATATAATGCATCAATAAACAAGCACAAGGTTTACATTTTCTTTATCTCAGCCTCTTTTTATTCTCATATTAAAGACAACAATAACAGATGTAATTTACTGAATATTTTTAACAGTTGTGTACAAGAGAGGAAACCCACCATTTAAATAACCACACTTCACTAAATTCACAGGAAAAAAAAAAAAAAAAAAAAAAGAAAAAAAAGGAAGGTGGTTACTCATTCCATACAAACCCCACCCATTTACCCCTTCAGAAGAATCTTTATTCACAACAATACCAATCACTTTCAGTAGCATTTCCCATGATAAAATTAAGTACTTATCCCCAGGAAAGGTTTATGAGTTTTCTCTCCATTTGGCCCCTACCTGTCTTATATCTTTAATAAGAAATAGAGCTAGACTTCTACACAGACAAATCAGTAAGTGTTAATCTCACCGAGATCACAAAGACAACTTTAATTTATTCTGAAATTTACACTGTTAAAAGGGAGCAGATAATAAATGCATTACATTCTCAATCTTTACCCTGCCAAAATCTAGGCAAAGTGTATCTTAGTATCACATTGAAAATATAAAATAATTTGAAAATAGCTATGTTGAATTTCACATCAGGTCTTCTCTGCATGGAGGATGACTTAAGAAATAAACACACTGGCACCCTAAGACTTAAAATAACAGATCTACATTCTCTGAATGTAGCCTTACACTTTTATTTTGGTTGCTACGGGAAGACAAACTGCAGCACAGACCAATTCATTTTCAAAGGCTAGATCATTCAGCAGCCTGCTTTTACTTCATGAGTACACAAGTGCAGCTCTTCTTTCTTTATTTTGTTTCTCTTTGGCCTTGACCCATGCTACGAGCACACTGAATATTCAACACTGCTGACAAGAAAACACTAAGATACCTTCCCTCCACAGCACCAAAGTCAATTTAAACGGACTACACTGAAATAACTTAAAATCTATGTTCATTCTGAAAACTGCTCTAGTGGGCTAAAGATTAAAATACTTTCAAATTATTTCATGGCAATACTTGAAAACAGCTTACCTTTCTATTTCTACTTTACATATTAAAATTAAACTAGGCTGTTCAGATGATCCTGCTCAATTATGAAACTTTCCCAAAACTAAGACTGCTGTAAATTACAGATTCCAGCAGTATAATAGCTGCTATAATATGAAAAACTATAATTTGTAATGTTCCTACAACAGCCTTCTCAAAATTTAGTAACAGCTTTACAATCTGCAGCTTCTTGCAGGTACATACCAAATCAGAATCCTGGGGAGGAAAACTGTTTACTGCATAGCAACTTGGGCTAGAAGAAAAACAATTAAAAAAACCACACATGCAAAGAGCAAATCAAATATTTCAAACACTTTCAACAGCACTCCGGAAGTTTAACTCAGTATGAATTAACCAGATACTCAGTTCTGGCTTTTTGAAGTCTCTCTTCTTAACAGCTATAGATTAACCTCTGCAGTGCCTGTTGAAAAGCCATTTCCAATTGCACTTTTTGCAAGCTCACCAAACTCCTTGCAGTTTGTTTTTTTTTTTTTAAATCAAATCTGAATAGTCGTGTCCAATATTGAGACACTAACAACTTCCATCCATTAACATTAACACCAAGATCTAATTCTAGTGCATGAAAACAAAAAAATTATCAGTTGAAACCCACTTCAAATTTATTTCCACTCTCTGGTGCAGAGAAGCCTCTCCTTTCAGGGTCTGTACTAACCACAGATGGTAAACAATGGGGCAATTCTTTTTGATAGTATTTCACTTCCCAGTTCATAGTTATTGAGACACATAAAACTAATAATATAAATTTCTTAATTTAAATTATATTTTCTTGCTATTTCTTGTTTGGCTCTCTTGTATTATGTCCAAGTGCTATGTAACAACGGGAATATGAAATTCATTATTATCAAATATCAGAGGCCTCCTAGGAGGGGTTGATTCTTTATCTGCTTTGTGCAACAGTTTAAAAAGTCCTGTTCCAATATTCATCGGAATTCCCATGATGATGCATTCAGAAACACCTAGAAAAAAAAATATTCAAAGATGTTGAACATCTGAAGAGTAAGGATTTACAGAACTGTTTTATTTGCCCATTCTATATACACATATCAAATCTCCTTGAACCTCACATGTAAAGACCAAGGTCTCTCCACTACATTAAGTTAAGTGTTATGGTCATCAGATCAGTACGTTATCTAATCTGTGTTTTTTAAATTCTAGATAGAAAAAATTCAATCAAACGTAAAGAGTTTCTCTAGCTATGAAAAAGCTTCAAAAGGTTTGCTTTCTGATAAGACACATTCCACTCCGTGCCAACAGCAGAAGATGCGAGGCAAAGTTATTCTATGTTCATTCTCTGACTCAGTGCTCAGACTTCAGTCACATCTGGCCAAGTTCCCTTGAAACCCCTGCAACTTCCCAGTGAAAGCGGCCTACTCACTATTTCAGCTATACCAGATTTTGCAGTTTCATTATTCAGAAAGTGCTTGTTTTGAATGTAAAGACTTAGTCTGTCCCAATTATTTTTGATAGCTGTAATACTTATCACAGCAATATGCTGACACATTTCTACGCCAAATCTACTGATGTATACAACTTTTCCAAACAATGTTCCACATTAAAAGCACGCTATCAGATACCAGTGATTTTTTTCCTCGACATACTTTTATAATCCAAATGATGCTTTTGCACATTCTCAGAAGAATATTGTCCTTCACATATGTGTTTAAGAAAACAACAATAAATAGCTGTACCTTTGAATAGACAAAGGATGAAAATAAATTTGCTTAAAATTCTGGCAAGATTTGATTGGTAATTTAAATGTATATGAACAAAGATTCTGTATTTTTGCTTTAAGACCATTGCTGCATTTCTACAGCATATTTTCCAACATTATGCACTTAATCTGGTGCAAAATAGAACACTTAAAAGTCACTCTCTATTTTGGTCTCTAAAGCATGCATGTTAAAAAGGTTAAAGGAAATAGCTTTCTAACACCTAGCAGAATAAAACTTAGCAGGTTTTGCACAATAACCTTTCAAGCTGAGCCAACCTCTGAACCATGGAAACGGCATTTAGATTTTGGGCATCCATCTTCCCATGTAGTACTTCCATGCATACAACCAGAAGCCCTTCCTCACCACCTCCGTTTTGCTTCACGGACCAAGTAATCGTTTGCAGCATGTGACAGCAGTCACGTATAGCAGGAGATGTTTGGACAGAACATGCTGCTCTAACAACCAAGTGAACGTTGCATACCTGCTCAGACTAATGTGTACTAGAGGCCAATGGCAACCACCTCGGACAGGTGAAGAGAATCATGTCACGGACGGCAGAAGAACTGCCAGGAGAGCATGCTCCACTCTAATGACCATCCAAGACTCGTCCAGTGCAATGTCTTCTAACACTCCCAGTTATATATATATATAGTAGATCTAAGCATCTGTCTGACAGCTATGAGCTGCTGTTCTTGCTGTCAGCTGGAAGAAGCTAGGTAGAGATGAAGCCAGTTGCACTGCTCTTATTGCAAAGTTTATTTTTGACACTTCCTTTCCAGACCACCTCCTCATAAACGAGCATCACAGGAGTCATCCGTAGCTGTCTGTTCCACTCTTAAGTTAGAAATGATAGCCCTGTTGGCTGCTCTTTGGGAAAGGGACAGGAAGGTAAACTGCCTGCATCTCTAAGCAATGGCTTGCAGACAGTAGCACTTCCTGCTGATCCTGCTTCCAACATCCAGTGGATGCTGCTGGAACTGGATGTACTCCCCTGCTCTAGTTTCAACCCACTCGTGAAAGGTGGCATCAGCAATTCTCAACAGAAAACGCTTGTCTTTATGTAGGTAAAGCATTAATCGGCTGTTCCCCATTTTCTCGGGGCAAAAAAAAAGCATCTTGCAAGACAAAAGGGATTAAAAGACTACATGGTCCAAAAATACATCCCTCATTCAGGAGAAGCATTGACTTAAGACGCCATTCAGTTCAGCACCAATAGTTGATTTGGGGTACATATGCATTTTTCTTGGCAACATTTATGATTTTTTCCTGCTCTGGAGATGCAAAACCATAAATGTGTAAGAGTCTCTTTTCACAGCAACGCAGAGATAACTAGTGATGACTAAGTTAGGCAGCTGCACAACACTTTTTCATATAAGCAAGCCAGTATCACCTCTTCGGTTCTGGAACACAGACAACAATTTTCTGTTTTGTCCATTGCATTTCCTTATTTGAACTAAAACATTTATACAGAAGGCAACATGAAAAAGTCCTTGGTTTCCACATTATTCAAAACAAGATTTTACCAACTCAGAGGGGACTTTGGAAAAACATTTTATTTTCCTTACTGTCCAGGATGAAATCAGTCTCCCGTAGGATCTTTACTTTAATCATGGGCAAATAATAATTAAAAAATAAAAATCCCTCTCACGTGGAATGCTGGACAGCCAGAAAGTGGTAGAGTTTTTAAAATACAAACTAGTACTAGAAAAGTTTCTAACAGACTCCAGCGATTCAGAAAATACACTGTCCACAAAGCATCATTTCAAACTGAGTGTACTCTGTAAGACCACCTAGAAATACATACAAACTAGTAAACCGTAACATATTACATTCATATGTTTATACTTCATTAGCACCTAGAAACTCCAATTGAGTGGTTACAGCTCCAGGATGGCAGTCTATATAGAAACAGATGATGAAGAGGGTGAAACCTGCTTGACTTTTCCTTTTCTGTTTAACCTACTAGGTAGAGACTTGTTAACAAGTCATTCCAAAATGTAAGTATCTTAAAGGAGATTTAAATCTGAGAAGAATGGGGGCAAAGGAGTTTAAAAAAAGAAAAATTATTTCAATTCCAAATATTAGAGTACATGGCAGAAATGCAATATTAAGACAAATAGAATGACAAAATTAATCTATTTGAATTTTGTTTGACTGTATGCATATGTGTATGCATGCACATATGTATGTATACATGTATTTTTCAACTCTTATCAGATTCTTTCACGAATTTGGTGATTCAGAGAATGTTAATGAACTTAATTTAAAACTGAAGAACAGATATTTAAAAGGAACTTCTCAGGACAGAGATCTCTGTTCTGTTAATGCATGGAGCACTAATAAAAACGGCTTCTAATTAAAAAACAAACAATTTTTATCTAAATAGATCAGAACTAATCAAAGAATTCAAGAACTTTCCTTTTCTGTTTATTTCTAGGCACAACTAACAAATCACAATCATTGTGCACAGTATGACATTCACCTATGCTACCTGAGACATATATGTCTTCCTACTTAGTAGGAACAAAAACGAAACCTAAATACTGAATGAGTTACTAGATTCCTTAATCAGGTCTAGGTGCTGAAGATACACAAACTTTCACAACTGAACAAACAGAACTACTGACAGTGGGACAAATTTTCTGGTATTTCACTCAGCTATATGGTGACAAGTAAAACCAAATTACTACAAGCCTACTTGAAAAAACATACAACAGAAGTCCAGCTGACTTCAAGATCTCTGAATTTAGATTGTATGTAGAGAAACATCCACCAAACTTCTAGGATCAAGAAGTATGGATCAGCCTCAGACCTGAAGTTTATGACATGTAAGCTGAACAGAAAGCTTAACAAGGGCAAAAATCCAATGCTTTGAAAATGTTTACAGATGATGGGTAAAGACCACAAACTGCAACAGAATTTGCAATACCTACCACAAACAGAATCCTTCTGTCCAAAGTAGGCAGCATCAAAGAGATGGTCTGCAGTCTTTTCAAAAGAAGCCAGCATCAACACACTTTCCTTCATTTTTGCCAGTCCAAACCTAGTAATGCCCAGCACTTCACCCTGGATTAACAAAAAAACCCAAAGAAAGACTATCACAACAGTGGCTGGAGGTCAGTTATGTTTGCGAAAGAAGCAAACCAAGTGAACAACACAAATGTAGTTTTTCTTCTAACAAACACATGAAACTAGTAAGTGAGAAGGTTACTATCTACAATATCCCAGTGTCACAATATGCTGCTTCACAGTTAAACATACTGAAGTTTAATAGTTTGGTAGCAATCAAATAGAAGTGATTATTCACATACAACAGAAGCTGTTAAACGGTTAATAGATTTTTTTTTAAGAAAGCAAAATATTGGAAAGATTGAAAGTAATATGGCCATGAGAAAAAACAAACAATTAGAAAGCAGTTGCTGAGCTACAAACTTCAGTGGGGTCTGAGAGCACTATGCTGAAGCTACTGCCTATTGTCTACTGATAAATCTAACTTCAGCTGTCATGAGATTTTGGATGTTGTTAAATCTTCATTTTTCTACTCTCCAGAAAAAAACTAATTAGATTTTTTAACTAACTTGGTTTATTTCTGCCTCTAACAAACATCCAGATTATAACAGATTGTGCACAGAAGCACAAGTCAGAAGTACAGACAAAAGAATGCATGCTAGGAGCCCAACAAGTGTAAAACACTGCACTCTGATGCCCTTTTCCACTATTGTGTTGCAGCTCCACACAGCCAGCTCTGGGGACTGCTGCAGCTCAGCACAACAAAGCACTACAGTTTTCAGAGAAGTCAGAACTCCTTCATCCATTCTACTCAAATTAAACCCTTGCACTCTGGCAGACAAAGTGGAAAATCTTACTTCACTAAGTGTACTCAAATCTAAAAAACAAAACGGATGTGAAGGAAAGAAAGTCAATCAATAAAGAACAGATACGATTTTCTACTAAGAAGTTCTGGAAGACTGTTCATACTCTACATGTAATCTGATTCCATTTGTAATGTCTGTACCCTTTGACTCTTATATACAGTGCAGCTGCTATGAACCACACCCCATGTGGTTTTTTACACAGCAATCCTTAAATTGCATGCATGGTTACCCAAACAGTCCATTTTCATACCACAATTTTTAGGATTCCTATTTCCAATATGAAATTATGATTCCCTACTCATTATATCAACTATTCTCAGTCAAAACAAACCTTCTCCCCACTACCCCCAACAACGAGATTAATTAAGCATTTTGTTTGATATACAAACAACAGTCTTTGGTCAGTATAACTTATAATTCTTTAAACCTATAACTGATTTCTATCTCCCTAGCTCACTCGTCCTTGTCAAACATGGTAAAATTCATCTGTATAAACAGGACAACGTAACATTTAGAAAAAGCATAGTACAAACCTTGTAAGTCATTAGATCAGACAGCAACATAACATGTCTCCTGTCAATGCTCATACCATGGTTCACCATTGTATACTGAATCTCATTGATAATGGTCGTCCGAGCAGCTTCAATTCCTAGTGTCTTCTCTACCTACACAAGAGATTACGTTAGATTAATGAAGAACCAAATGCTTGGAGCAGGTATATTCCTGGAATAAAATAACATCTGATCTCAGATAATACTCTATTTCCATTACTAGTGTTTTGCATTTCTGCATTTTCAAAATATCTATAGATAAAGCTTCTTTGAAGTGAATAGTGCTGCCAGTCGAATTATTCTCTTGTGTTAATACGTTCTGACAACTATTCGTGAAATCAAGCTTGATTAGATATCAGCTGCTGCATCTGAGCACAAACAAGCACTTGTAATCAAAAATGCTGTGGGGAAAAACCCACAGTACACATTTGAACATTACCTCATAAGTGTTGTTAGAGGACGTTTTTGTTCCTTTCACTCCATGAGTAGCCATAACAGCTCGCAGGTTATCACCTTCAACGAGAAGTTTATACTTCTCCTTTCCACTCTGTTCATCAATATGAATGACAGCTCGGGAAACCTCTGGTATACCTTGCACTACAACCTGCACAAACAAACAAAAAAACCTAGTAACTTTGATGTGTACAGTAATGCAGTATAAAAGGGTAACCCTTATCAGCATTTAAACCTATTGAAAAGCTGCACTCTTTGGAGTAAATGCTCAATTAAAATATACATGAAATAGGATTTCCTGCTCTTAAACATACTAATGCAAATGTGACATTCACACTGTATTATAAACCTTACTCACTACCTACATTTTATATTTTATGCCAGATATCCTTCCTCAGACCTGGGCCTCTGAATGTTGGTAGAGCCATACAACTGATACAGCATCCTGCCAATAATAAGGTTCATTTATTACTATTTTTAAAATCCAAAGCGGACAGTCTCCTCACAGAGAGCGACAAAAAAGCCAGATACTGTCACGTTGTTCAACTCTAGATGCAGCTGGAAGAAGATATAACTATTTCATACAACTGCTGCATTCTGAATGCTTCAATGAATGTTGCAAGGAAAGTATTGAGGCTTCAATTTTATTCATAAAGATTATTAACAGAGGCTTAGTTTCAGCTGTAAAGCAATCTGAGTTATGGACTCAGCTTATCTTCACTGTCAATACTGACAAGAATTATTTTGTCTTCCCACCACAGAAGCCCAAGTTATTATTACTGATTACCTCCCACAAAAGCATGAGACAGCCTTTGTTTTTACCTTTGGTAGTTCCTCCTTCAGGGACTGCAATACATAATACATTGAACTCTTGCTATTTTCGCGAGGGGTCACACATACAACTGCTTCTCCATGGACAGCAACATCCCCAGGCTTTACTCTGAGTTTAGATATGCAAATAGAGTAGCGCACAGTCTCTGCATTCACCTGTAGCAAAAGTCAGCCGGCAAACATCAGGGTACCTCTCTTAACATAAATCTGCTCAAATACATGCAGCAGTCTTTTAACAGAATATAAAAAAGTGGAAAGTAGAAAAATAGACAAAAAATGTTAACTCATAAAATGCATGCAATACTACCCTATGCTGAAGGTACCCGCCTGTAAGTTACGTAACCATCAGAAATGGCATCCTTGTATTTAAGCAAGACACCAAGAACTGAATGGATGTTCTCTCACTTCCAAATAAAGGAACTATTATCCACTTTACAAGGAGAGGAAAAAAAAAAAAAAAAAGGAAAAAAATTCCAGGCGTAATGTAGCCATAGGACCTTCTTAATTTACTTCTTTTTTTTTTTTTTTTTTAAACTTCCACTGGTCTGATTTCTGTTACTGAGGCAGCATTAAGAAACCCTTTGGAACTCAGCCAAGGCATATTCTGCTTATGAACTGAACAACTCACCTCTAATCTCAGCAGTCTAATACGCTCTAAAGATAACTTCACTAGGATGAAACAATCATCTGGAAGAAACACTTCCTCTATATATTCTGAAATCTTTAAGAGATAAGGATGACATAGTTAGTGTGTGAAAATAGTTAAAATGCCCCATAGCAACTGGCTAATGTTTACATTTAAAGCATCAACAATAACACAATTTTTCCTACCTCTCCTAATAAAGTTTTCTCAATTCTTCCTTTAACCAGACGGGCAAAATCAGGATCATCATCTGTGTCCAACTGCGCTGTTATAATAGGTGTGCTACAAAGAATAAACACACACAAAAAACAGTTAGGTAATTGCTCACATAGATTACAGATGGTGATCTGAATTGCAGCTTGCCTTATGGAACCTATCTCATCATCTAGAGTAATATTTAATAAGACGAAGAGACCTTCAGCTTCCCCAGATACATTTAAGAAAATTATTGTTCATGTACTTCAGGCTGGTAAAAACAAGTATACACGCAAGAAACTACAACACAACAACGAGCGACTCTTTTCATGGTGTACATCATTTTAGTATTATTTAAGTGTGGCTTCAGGGATACCTAGGGATAGATACGCTTCAACTACCACTAACGATCAGAAAGTTTAACAATATATAAGAGATGTCTAACAGATTATTTAACTTACTAAGTATCCACTTTACCTCATTTGATTTCCAGAAAACTAAAACTTGTCTTCTCTCTGTCCCTAAGCATCACTTAGTTGAAAAGATAATAATTTTTTCTTGCTTGGGTATTCTATGGATTCAATGTTGTCTAGTATATTACTGAGAGCATAGGAATGCTACTGCATATTGCAAATTTATCCATCAGATTTAACTTAAGCAAATGGAAAAACCAAATTAAAACCACGTTAGTACCTAATAGCCTTTGAGGCATTAATGATTTCTTTGATTCTTGGCACACCCAAAGTAATGTTCATTGAAGCAACACCAGCAAAATGGAAAGTCTTCAGAGTCATCTGCGTGCCAGGCTCACCAATACTCTGCGCACAAAGAGCTCCTACTGCAGAACCAGGCTCCATCTGTGCCCTGATAAAGAAATTATCACATAAAAAAAATATAAAAGGCACACAGCACTCAAAAAGGCATAAAATCCTAAGCGAGCAAAGAGAGATATTATTCTGGTAGATATATGAGAAGTTCGTTAATTTTTATTTTTTAATAAGCAAACAGGAGACGGGTTAAAAGGTCACCAATACTCAAGACACTGATCTCATGCAAGGCAAGAGAATGCCCTGTCATACAGGTATTCCACAGATGCAGTGCAACATCCATAACACAAAACAAAACCCTTGTCCTCCTCCTCCTAAGCATCAAGCAGTAGATTCAAAATTCCCCATTCAGTGCAATTCCATACACTAACATTTCCAAAACTCACCTTTCTATGTTTAAACACAAGAGACCTTTATTAAGTCTTATTTAAGAAATTATTATGCAGAGTACTTTTAAGCAGAACAAAATCCAGATACTAATGCCTTCTTGTTTTCATCTTATTCAAACACCCTATACTGATGACCTATTTTCCCTTTAAGTTATGCATGTAATTGGCTCATTCCCACATTTGCCCCTTTCTAAGATATATGTACTTTAAGAACTGGTTGTTCTTACAGGACAAAAAAAAAAAAAAAATGAAGGCCACTACATTACACCATGTGATCTCAAAATGAGACCTGAAGAGTAGTTTACATTCTCCCCTATAATTTTGTCCAGATCCTGCAGTTAAAATTCTTCAGCTTGCACAGAGCGCAATATGCTCTGCTTTTTCTAGAGCAAATAGAACCTCTGAACTTAAGGAACAGTACCACTTCTTAAATCAATCTAACTTGTAGCAGCTTCTTCTATTGTCATTGATGAGCTCTTACCAAGTAAAAATGCTCTCTAATAGTTATTTAGCTTGTAACAGCTAAAGGAATTAATTCTGGGTGACAGCAAAACAAAACTATTTACCTAGAGATCATTTTTTTCAATATTATCTTGAGATCTCTTTACGTTCATGTAATATATACCGAAAAATTGATGATACCCCAGCTGAGAGATTTCTCCTCGTAAAATGACAATCATCATAGCAATTAGATCCTTTCCAAGAGTACCACCTTTCAGTTGTCAGATTAGCGTAACATCGTATCCTAAAACAACCTACTACAGTAAAATAGGCAATTCATGTTTAAAACACTTAAGACAAACTTAAGCAAGTAATCCAAGTAACCGAAAGCAGAAAACTGGTAATTCCTTTAAAATAATTAAGTTAAAAATTTAACATATACACAAATTTTCTAGACAAAGAAAAAATATTAGTAAACAATTGATACAGGTGAGCATGAAGCCACAAAGCAGATGTCACCAATGGCTACATGCCAATGACCAAATCCAAGCAGTTTAAGTAAATGAAACAACTCTCGATGGATAAGAAGAAATGAAAACATCCACACTATCACTATCTTATTAGAAACCAAGAATAACAAACAAAAGGCTCCTAGAAGTGCCTAACAGATTCAAGAACATATTAACACAAAATGTGATATAAGTCTTCACACCTTGTGTAGATCAAGATTCATATGGATTTGAAACTCATCTATTCAGACATTATTTTGCATGGACTGTTTGGAGGTTTGGAACAATCTCCTGCAAGAGGGGGAGAAAGGGAATACGTCTGCCTTAACAAGCAGGTAAATTGCGACACTTTTTTTTTTTTTTTGGCATTCCACCTTTGTCTAGCAATGTTTATATCATTGGGGCCAACTGTTTCTTATTTATTGGTATCGCACTCAGAACAAAACCACCATGCACGCAGTAAAAATAACAAAATACACTCCTAGATTGCAAACAAAGCAACTGGAGGTGGATGAGGATAAACTGAGAGAAAATAACAGGCTAAACACTTACCTCATGTATTTGTCCCTACAAGTCTCCAGAAATTTCTCCAATTGTGTTGGAGTAATCCTATCCAACTGATATAAAACTTGTGGCTGAAAAGAGAACAGAAGAGTTGGAAAAGCAACAGCTTATGAAGATTTAAAATAACTACATAATTCCTCCCTTGAAACTGTTTACCTCTGTTGTGCCATTGTCGTTAATGCCATACTTGTCCCTAGTTTTTTTAATCTTCTCAGAAACACCTTTGATGAATTTTTTAATTTCCTGAAATTACATTAAAACACCAGTAAGCAAAGACGTGATCTTCGTATCAAAGTCTTCAGCAGTCAATTATTCGCTCAGAGCTCTGAGCTCCATTTATCTCAAGATAAATTGTACATTTACAATAATAACGTTCACAATATTAAGAGAGGAACATCAAAACTTAGATACACATATACACTAGAATTTAGCAAACCAGATTCACTCTTGTGTAACCACAAATTAGTAGCAGTACATGAGGAATACGGTCCATGCTAAATAAAAGTATCCTTCCTGAGCACACATTGAAAACTTCAGAGAATTGACTTTGGTTGATCTTTCCTACCCAGCACTTAGTGAAACTGATTCTACCACCAAAAAATAATGACCAAAAAAAAAAATCAAATCAAAATTCTTATTTTCTCTGTATACTGACACAAACTAATTCTCACTGATTTCTCAGTATTCCAAGTAAGTCAAAAGTGGAAAGACTGTGCCAAAAGTGGAAGTATATTCTCTATGCTGTGGAGAGGTCTAACATATAACTGCATTTAGCATGTAGTACTACCTAAACCTTCCACTCTTCTACCAGGTTTACCCAGAAGTAGTTCCAGCAGTCTTTACTGGAACAAAAATTGAAACCATGTCAGAAAAATACCCAACATTTCTATGAAACATCACTTGGACATTATGCTTTGGATATAAATATGCACATTAGAAGTAATGAAATTTGAGGTCCATAATTAAACTGTTCTATAGAATAGTCAATATCACAACAAAGTTCAAATGAAAGAACCGACAAGAGAAGTATGCTGCTGGAAGGGATGCTTCAACTTGTTTCCCCACTTGGATGACAACAGGATGCATTCATACATTTCTAGCCCTTTTGGCCTGCAGTAAGTCATATTAATACAAGAATGAAATATTTTTCCATTTTACAGGTTCCTGACCCTGAAATCTTAGCATAAAATATATAATTTATTTCTTAAAATAAGTGTTAAGTAACAATGTGGTATTAGAAAAATTAATCTTTTTACTACAGGTGCACAGAATAAAGCAATATTGCAGAACTTGCAGAAGATCACCCAGACCATTTGATCTAGAGAAAAAAACTCCAAAATATTAAGGAGAGAGTTTAAAAGTAATTCAAGAGAGAATTCTTCTTTTGTGGAGGGGCAGGAAGGGAGGAGTGGAAGGGGAAGAAGGCAGAAGGTGTAACACTAACTTTTCCCTCCAGAATGCTTAAGACTAAGTTATTTCAAATTTTCACCTATTCACATAAAACCAGGGGACAGAAGTAATACCCACACTACCACCAACTCCTCAAAAGAAGCTCTCATACTGGCTGAAGATTTAGCCATGCGGTCATATGGGAAAAGGGCAGACTTAAGACTAAAACAGCATAAGACTGCAAATAGCATTATGGCAAACTATTTATTGTCACCTTTTCTTGTTTGACAGTCCCCAAATACCAAATTAATTAAAAAAAAAAAGCAAAAACAAAACCAAAAAAAACCACAAACAAAAAAAAAAAAACAAAACTCCAGCACACTAAGCCATTATATATCATTCTGAATTGTAAAAATAAGGTACTCAAATGATAAGTTATTTCCATGCACTACAACCAAAAAAGAAAGGTGAGAAATAAAAGATAAATCTCTGAAAAGATTTATTTTTAACTGTCCAAAGTTTCATTCATGGACAAGAACTAAAAGAGGAAATGACCTATTCCTTTCAGCTTTCAATTATCTGTTGGCAGTTTATCCAAACTATGGATTAATTTATGCTACAAATAGAAAGAAAACATAGCTCACTCTTTGCTGAGCCTGTCTGTCTCTATGGAGTTATCATCTTCAGCACAACACTGTCCTCTTTGAGCACAGCTATGTAACTTCCAGAGTGAGCTCAAGAAACCATTTCTTCTTTCACACAGTCTAAACCTATGAAGTCTTTTAGTCTGGACCTGCTTCACAAAAAGGCACCAAACTGACTCAGTAAGCTCTGGCTCAACACGGGCCTTGGCAGCTCCTACAGAGCTGATGTTTAGTCAAAATAGCAGTTCAGGGTATAAAGCCTCGTCACTCAGGTGTCCGAATCATGCTTCCCAGCACTTAAGCTAGTGGGATCATTTATATACATGAAGCACTGCTAATACAAAAATCCTCTCAGTTTAGAAGACCACTGAAACACAGAGCAGTACAGACAATCCCACAAGATTCAGTAGTAATCCATTCAAGCCCAGGCAGACCCATTAGATCAGCTCGGCATAAGCCAGCACGGACTGGCTATGTGCTGAGCCCTTTCCACGCCTGCACCACACCCCCCAGTACTCATATTCTATCATCTCCACAGAATCACAGAAAAAGAATGATTTTTTTTTTAATTGTGAGGTTTTCTAAAGATTTTCCTCATTTCAATAAGAAGAAAACAAAAAATTCCCTTTACCTGTATCCTAATATACTCAAATATATTAAAATATTAACACAACTGAAACTGTGCCAGCCAAGAATTTGCCTTTTCACCAGTTGAATTCCTTTCAGTGAGGATAGAGTGCAGGAAGAATGAACAGTAACCTGTTTGAAAAAGGCTACTTAGACATACTTTTTTTTTCTGGACAAGAGTGCATAAGCCCACTACAGGAACCTCCTGGTAAAATAACAGCGATAAGAAGTATCTCTGTTCTGGAAGGGAAAAGTGGAGGAAGGGATAGGAAACATCAGAAAAAAGCATGTTAATATCTCTGAAGGTTGAAAGAATCAGTTTTGGAAAGGAAAGTAATGTACTAAAAGAAAGCTTCCTCAAAATCCTCAAATTTAACTGTGAGGAGTAATATGTCATGGTTTTCACCATTAAAAAGGAATTGTGTAAACTACTGTGATGAACATCCACATGTTAATTTAACAAGCAATAACGTATATACGCTAATCAGCTACTCCAGCGCTATACACACATCTAGCTAAAAAGCACTAACATTAATGCTCACACAGTGCACACACATGCTACAATTACCTCATTATATTTTTCATAACCTGTCTCAGTTAATGTCTTCAAGGATGAACAGAAAAAAAAGAAAAGGAAATAAGAAAATGTAACAGTATCTAAGCCTTCAAAATCTTAAGTTAAACTGGTTACCATAGAGGTGATGTAGCCCTATCTGTGCTCCTGAAATGAACAGCTATTATTTAGATTTTTCTGATATGATTAAAAAGATGTACACCTCAAAGAACTGCTTCAACTCCAAACTTGGATATTAGTGTATCGCATACTTTTTTTTTCCTTCAGAGATGAAGTTAAGATCTACAGGATATTTCAAGTATGGATATAATAATTTTTCCAACTCTGCTCTAGCAACAGAATTGCAAATCAGGTTTATAAACAACTGCTTAGTAGTTTTGTCACCTTCCACTCTGAAGCGCTCTGATCTATTAAAAAGAAACCCTTCAAAAGCAGGTCCCTAAATTAATGTCATTCTATTCACTGCCAGTAATAAGAAGGTTCATCAAGGTAACAGCATTATGCATCCACAAGCAGCTTAATTCTACAGTTTTTATCTCTCAAAGTAGTCTTAAGTGTGGTTGTTCTCAAATATTAAAACTGCTTAATGTTTTTTCAAACAAATTGACTTTTACATTTTGAAGTCCACGCACCCATGTGAAACATTCACTTATGTGAATGAAAAGACATGCAAGTACTCCTCAGAAGATAAGCCTTGTCCACTAAAGCATTTCATATGACAGAAGTTTTTTGCTTGGTTAGTATCATAGGAAAGCAAGTTAAATAGATTCTAAGGGCATAGCTGGTATTTCTATTACAGGAACAAAAAAGGAAATGAGATAAAGAAGTTTTTCAGAAAGTTGATAATATTAAAACATATGCATAATAAAGGAGTATGAGACTCAGTCCTAGTCGTTTCCTACATAGAGTCAATGATTATTATTTAATTTTTGACATCCCAGGGGAAGCACATAATTACTGTACCATCTTGCTATGGAGAGAAATTCTGGTAAGATCTCATATCAGCAGCACCTTCTACTCAAAAAATCACTAGATTTTTCTCTCATTTCTAAAGTTTCTGTGGTGAACGTGAACAACTATCATAAGAACAATTAAAATTAACTAAAATTACTTCCCTGCCTAAGTGTACAGAAACTTATTACTGGACAAACTACTGCTCCTGCTACTAATGCACAGAATTCAGCCATTGCTCCTAAAGACTGATAAAACCACTTTATTTAATTGCCTTGATTTATAAGCAAAAGCTAGTCACAGTGTGATTAAGGAATTGAGGTAATTACCTGCAGAAAACTGTCTCGGCAGCAAAGAAACTCATTCTTCTTAATGATGGACTCGGACGTTAACACCAATTCATTTTTACTAAGGGCTGGTTCACTTCGGCATGGATATACAGCCTTAAGAGGAAAAAAATTACTTATTTACGTAAAACATATGCACAAAAGCTTCATTGCAAAGACACAGAATATAGATACATACCAATGATTACAGCATTCTTTAGTTTTGGGTTAGGGTTTGTTTTTTTTTTTTGTTGTGTTTTGTTTTTTTAACTATGTAATACCAGACTACTGTGAAGAGAAGGTCCACATAGACTTCTAATTACTTGTATAAATCTGAAGGTATACACACACACATTTCTACTTCCGTTGATAGATTACACTCACATTACAGAAATATGAACAGTTATTTCAGCGAAAAGCTTTCATCTTTGTTGAGAGGGGGGACAAATAAAACTGAACCAGCAAACAAACAAACCACAAAACCAAATACCATTCTTCAAACATGACATGTCCAGGGTTATTCAACAACATATCAAGCCTTTAACTTAAGAAGCAGTTCAAAGAAACAACATGCATGTCTTGATTTAATAAGGTATTACTTCGTGTAATAAAAGTCCAATTTAGTACCCACTAAGTCAGTAATAACTTATCTAGTGAGTTGGCTATTAGGCCCTAGAATTAGAGAATCATATAATCTCCAAGGTTGGAGAAGACCTCTAAGATCATCAAGTCCAACCATTATGTCTAAGCACAAAAAAAAATTATATTTTTTACAGCTTATACACAGTTTTGTCCTAGTTGCTCTGTTCTAATGCAAGAAAATATCTATAACACTAAGCATACACATGCTGAAAGACTGACCAGGACAACACAAAAAGGCAGTTTAAAAAAAAAATTCTTCAACTGAAACAATTCTCCCCATAATTTACTATTCCCTCCTACATACTTAGTAGTCTTTTCACACTTCCAACAAAGATGTCAGTAATTCTTACTCTGATATTGTCTAGAACTCGCTTGAATTCCAGTGGTTCATCCTTCCCTTCCATGGCTGCAGGATCCAAGCCATCTCCTCCATAAATAAACTGTATAATGTCACCAGTAGAACTTCTGACTGTCAAATCATACTGTGAGCAAAGATCTTCAAGTGATTTTACCAGTCGCCTCTGAAGCGTGAGGGTGAACAAAAATACAAAAAGGACATCTTCTTAAAAATAGCTGTTGATTGGGATTAAAACAAGTATAGAAACTAGACTCAGGAAATAAATCTGATAAAGTAATTAGCAGGCATAAAAATATATTTTAAGTCATACATTATCCCTACAGATTTACTGTACATTCTTTGGAACATGAAAGCCAACAAAAAATAAAATTTAAGGCAACAACACAATTCTCCACATTTTTTAAGTCCATCATATCAGAAACCTAATGCTAAGCTGCAAGAACCTATCATGGTCTGAGGAATTGGGATTTTTTTTTTTTTTTTTTACAGAATATTCAAATTCTTCCAACCAGGTTTATTTCTCAAGGGACAGAACACTTTACATATGGAAGCAAATACAGTCAACGATTACTTTCACTAGCAAAAAAAAAAAAAAAAAAAAAGTCATCCATCAAAGCTAGCAGGTGCTATTTTTCTACCAGTTTTAGCTACTTCTCTTACTTTAATTCATCGTATTGGGAAAACCCTTCATTATCATCTTCTTCCACCTCCCCAAAAAGAAGGCATGCTATGAAGCATTAGTGGTTAAAATCATTGTTACTTGAAAGATGAACTTAATTGCTCTATCAAAGTAAATTAGCTCACTAAAGAATTTTTTTTTTCTTTTAAATGTTAAGATTTTTTTTTTCCAAATTTCAAAGTCCAAGTGCTACAATTTATTCATGCAGGGTTAAATTTGATGAGGAAAAATACTTTGCAGGTTGCTTATTATCTTTATATATATTTGTATATACTTACACACATGCAAACATTACTCCATTATTTTAGGAGAGAAACAGTCTAATTAGTCACTCACTCCAAAAGGAATTTATTTCAGTCTTTGCAGCGTTACTTGCATATCTCTGAACATGTCCCCAGCCTCAAATTATCTTGCCTTTTACACTGAGGCAGTGCCTGACTACACTTGAAATACTACTTAAAAATTTCCACTTAATTCTTAAGATTGCTCGTAACAGCAAGAAGCTTTGTTGGAGGGACATTTGTTTTCACATGAGATACAGCCAAAGACACTAGCACCTTACAGAACTGTAAGTCCAAGTCTGTATGGCCAAGATGCCCGTTACCTAAAAAGGACAGACACTGAAAGGGAGCTTTAGCCATATTTCTGTCTTTCAAGTAACTCAAACCAAGCATTCGTGTCTTCCGTTTCTCACTGTTCAAATATCGTATCTGAAAAAACACTCAATTCAAACGTACATTATAATGCACAGACAAAACTTCCGTCATTCACATGGGTTTTAGGAACACACACTACATAGAAAGCCATCCTCAATAATTCCATAGAACAAGGGCTTTTATCACCCATATTCAAGAGGAAACAGCTTAATATAATCATGTTTCTGTACCATTGCCTGAGGTCTCATTTACAAGCCTCAAATCTACTGGAGAATAGAGCAGAGTCATGTATTTCATAAGTACATTACTCTCTTATACTAAAACCAAACACACATACACATAATGTACGTACTTCTCCCCCACATTTCGCCTTAATACGAACATAAGAAATATCCTGCTTTTGCAAGACTGGCAAAACCCCCACTCCACTGACAGTTACCTGCATATATCCAGTTTCAGCTGTTTTTACAGCTGTGTCAACCAGACCTTCTCGACCAGCCATTGTATGAAAAAAAAATTCAGTAGGAGTCAACCCAGAATAGAAGCTATTAGCAACAAAGCCTTTTGCTGCTGGGAGCTACAAAGAAGAGTGGGGAAAAATGGTTAAAATGCAATGTACCTTCTGTATGCATGCTATAAAAAAACCACATTGTATGTCATCTGAACTCCTTCAGACAATCAGCCAATACATACACA